>NC_141462.1:32278125-32924583 GCF_015680905.1 Coptis chinensis
TCTCCATTATGAGATTGTGATTTGCCAAGAACTGGTTGTGGCTGTGTAAGAAATGTGCTTGTTCCTCGTCTTGTATTGCCCGAAGGTCGTGAAACTCAAGAAGACTGGTGATGATGATGTTCTGACGTGTGTATAATGTCATTAGTCCTTGGTGCATTAAACGAAGGCCTTCCATAGGATTAAATATGTTATGTATTGCATTTTCAGTGAAGATGTTGACAGAGGAACAAACTTTGCCGGTTTCTGCACCGACATGGTTCTTTGCAACGGCGGGAGTCCAAAAAACGTTCATACAAGTGAGTGAATAGTGAGAATGTTAGCTATTCTGAGATAGGTATTAGGAGAAGTAATATGAAAACCCCAACGTACCATGATAAGTGTCACAATGGTTGGCAAAGGAGCTAACTTTTTCCTGGCACGTGCGATCACGTTCCAGAGAAATTGAATTATGCAAAAATCATTGCATTTAGTTTACGATACCCAGAGTAGATGGAGGAGGGGTTTGTTATTTCGATAGCCATTGGATCACAGATAATTGGTTCCTTTGCAAGGATCGCTGATAAACAATGCAATTTTTCCTGTTGTATTAGCTGTAAAGGATAGTTTCAAATATTAGATGCCTTATATTTTCGAATGGCAAATCCTGAAGGTGTACCCCAGGGTTCGTTATGGAAATTTGAAGGACCTCGGAGATGATTTCTGGAGTCAATTCATGCTCACATCTGTTGGCACAGACAAAGAATTGCCCGTTTTGGAAATAACCGTGTTTATAGAAATACAGAACCAATTTTATGGAATAAAGTGCCTCCTTATGATGTAATAGAGGGAACCATCCTCGACGTAAAATTTCAGTATCAAAATATGGGTGAAATAGACCGCTCTGAAATTTTTTCATAAAGTTTTGCTCGGGCACGAAAATTCGAGTGATGGCCATTAACGATGGAAGGAATGGAGTGGTGAAGATAATTAGTGAAAAAGGGAGGACTGGATTTGAGAGGTGTCTAGTCTTTCTATAAATAGGCACCAATCCGAAAGTTAAGAAAATACGGATTGAGGTGTCAAAAGGTAGTTATACCACGTGTATCTTCTAAAATAATTATATCGAGGTGCTTGCCCAAAAAGCGTTTAAAGTCAAATCCCTGAGGCTGTGAATCAAACGTGGGAAAAGATAGAATATACGAGAGAAGGTTTCATAGGGTAGTTTGACCAACTTGTATATTCATAAATCAATTCAACAAGGCACAAAAGTGGATGTAATGTGGAGAGGAAAGAATATGGCATGCGACTACAAGGAGTGGCGCACTCTTCCTAATTTTTTTTTTTTTTTTTTTAAGTAGCGTAAGTAGAAGAACAAGGAATACATAAATGTAATCTCACAATAAGTTGTAACAACGTATAGGGATGTGAAAACACACCATAATGACAACGGGAAAACAAAATACATATCTAGATATTAGATAGGACTATATGCCACATCAACAACATTGCGATACTAAAACTAACGAGCATGCATGAAGACTTGAGTAGCATATTCAATTTTCCGTTACTTGATCTTTTCTAACGCATCCATGAAGCGGAAGATTTGGAAGAACTTTAAGAAAAACATTATTAGAATTAAAGAAAAAGTGTAGAGGGGAAAAGATGAAAGGATTGAATGTGAAGGATGTGGTGAACTTTCTATTTATAGAAAGGAAATAGAGCCGTTTTATGACCGTTTTGGTGACGGTTTTATGACCGTTTTGCAAATCGTTAGTGGACGGTAAAGCTTGCCGTTAAGTGTGACGTCAAAATAAAAATAAAAATAAAAATAAAATATATATATATTAGGTGGTTTAATATAAACCAAATATAGTTTCGATATTATCTTTCAGCTTTACAGGTGTTGGTGGAGGATGAACAGCTGTCATCTCCTTTTCATCAGAAGTATTCCACTTCTTTTGATGAAATTCTAAGACACCAATATAATTGTCTGCAGAAGTAAAATTACATTTTTCAATAGTAATATTCTTAGGTACTTCAGAAATTACTGGTTGAGAAATAATGTTATCCTGTACTTGATTATGACTTACCTCTTTATTAGGTAACTCTTTTTTCTTGTCAATTAAGTTATTAGGTAAATTCATTTTTACCTTGGCTATAAGCCTAGCTTGTTCTTTGGATTTTAAATAATCACTAATATCTTTTTTCAGAGTTGCACGATCAACTCTGCCATTAAGAATTTTATCATTCTGATACTCAAGACAAAACCATTTTGCCAGAGTAGTACCATACTTTTAGTACCAATAGTAAGAATCTTTATAAGGTTGAACCATAGGTTACAACTCTGCATGAGTAAAATATTTACTCAATTCTTCATATTTTAATTTATAAAATTGATGTGTTTCATTAGATGTATAATCCATTATAAAACAAATTCCATTTCTGAAGCTGTGGGAGATTCCCTAGCTTTCTGTGTATAAATACCATGTGGTATTTGTTGATTGGAGATACAAATCTCTTCTACATATTGATTATACTGAGATATGGATTCAGCATCTGAAACTGAATGCCTAGAAGATTGTGGTATGGAGATTTTATAAGAAGACCTCGAAAACAAACTTCTACTAACAAAAGGTTTCTTAAAGTTTAATATAACTTCACCTTCTGTTGATTGAATTATTTGATCTAAATCATTATTAATGATTGGCTATGGTTGAACAGCATTTCTGCAAGTCCATGAATTAGGAAATTGAATTTCACTCCAAGGAATCATCCTGGGTGTAGTTACACTAGAAGTTAAAAGATTAGTATCAATTAACACAATTTTACCTGGTGTAGATTTATTCCGTGCATTAGGTGTCAAAGTATGTAACACCTTATAGTGAATTTTGTAGGTAATTCCAATCACCTCAGATCCAGGTAAAAAGTTATAACCTTTAGCCTGAATTTGTAATGATAAAGAATCATAAAGATTTCTATCCGATAAAGATAAACTTAAATTAGGATAGACATCAAAATAGACTGGTCCATGACAAAGACTAGTCTCTAATACTCCCATAAGGGATGGTAAATAGTCGAGACACCTAGCATCTCTGAGAGTTGCTTGAATACAAGCATTCATACCCAAAAGGGTCAAAGGTCTAAATGCAACTTGTATTTGATCCTACATGAATAAATTTATAATTTTTCACATAAGGATATAAATCACAAGGACTTAAAAGATGCAAATTATTACTCATGGAATGTAAACTAATAGTTTGTTCCATAGTTTTTACAGCAATTTTACTGGTCAATTTTGCAATCCAGTTACCATATCGATATATGGTTTTGGGATCCACACTAGGAATCGTCCATTTATTCATTTTGTCCTGTGTGTTGAGATCATACTCGATTAATTCTGTGTTCTTTATTGAACTCAAATCATCATTTGATGACTGTGCCATGGGTGTTGAGGTGTTAGTGCAAAAACAAGTAGAGTATAATAAATTATAATCATACCAAACAGTATTAAGACTAAACATGATGTAATCATAGATATTTTGTCTTCTACTCAACAGTAAAATCAAAATCAAGTCTTCAGTGTTTATAAAGTAAAACCACGTCTGTCATCGCCTTACGGGTGCAAACGGCTTAAATGCATAACCTGTTAAACGGCACTGCATATTTCCTACGCGACTTGGGTGACGTCCTAGAGTTACTCATATAAACATAAAGAAACAATAATGACCTATTGCTTACGCAAATAGTCTCATATCAACAAGAATGAAATTAAGTGATCTTAACTTCATCTCTAATAAGATACTATTCATAATACTGGAAAGGAAGAGTCAACAGTATTTTAGGATCCAGGCGGATATTCTTGTTGTCGGAAAACCGAGCTTTTAGTAAGTTGTCCTAAAGAGTAAACCTCATTCCTTTTCCATAATCATACTGGTACTATCCCTTACTTACATCTTTCTTAGGAAATAAAACAATTAAATATAATTGTAAAATATTTCCTCACCGTTAATACACTAACCTCAAATTAAGCTGCCATGGCTCTGATACCAAAGAAAAAGGGAGATCAGGTAAAGCACCTGATTAATGCGGAAGTGATCAGTCAATAGTAAGAACACTTGATATAAGCTGAACTTTTATTTATATTCTGGAATTATATTAGGGGGGGAAGAAAAGAGAGCACTATTATCACTCAAAGCTAAAATTAAAAGATAAAATTAAAAGATGAAATTGAAAGATAACCCTCAACAAGGGTGAGGTATCCCTTTTATACTAGTTTGATCTCAAAATATAATTTGGAGTCCGTACAGGAAGTGGCTACATGAGCTTAAGTAGTCGCAGTCGATTGGGCTACCATGATAAAAAATACTTGTCTTTTACTTCTGTCTTGAAAGGATAAGAATCCTTATAATGCTGAAATCCTATTATTCTTTTTGACTTGGGAGAAAAGTAAAAGGTAGGATGTCTTCTTCAGAGGTCCTTCTTGATAAAGCCTTTATGCCTTTTGTTTTAGGTATAATAAGCCGTATGATGATAATGCTTTCTCTTTATGGAGAATAATTCTGATTTATACCCTCTTCATGGGCCATAGGTAGTGATTATTGTTTTTAGACATATAATTCTAAAAATCTTGTAGTATAGACTTCCTTATGTTTTAGAGGAAGTGGGCTTGGGATCTTGTTTAGCCTTAAGAGCTTCTTTGAATTTGGCCCACATATCAATAGGTTCAATTGGAGGATTAGAAGAACTCGGATATATCTGAGTTAAAGCTTCCGTAAGATCAGAATTATCACCCAAGTCCTCATCTAGCTGACTTTCTCCTGTTAGGCAAGCAAATTGATTTGCTTATTCTTGTCTAGTATTTGATTTCATAGAAACATCATCATACTGGGAGGATACTATTGCATTTTCTAAAGATGATATCTCCTTTGCAGTAGGCGGTAGCTTGAAAGAATTCAAAAAATGACTCTTAAGCTTCTCCATATATAAGTCATTAATTTGACTTTTTGAGAAACTAGGATTCTGAAATTTGATAAGATTCTTCATCATATCAAACGGGTTTCCTGTATCCATATCTCCTGCAGGATTAATTATAGGATTCTACTCAATGAATGATTTCAAATCATTCTCAATACTAATAATGGCTTCTTCTGTTGGAAAAGTAATCCACCATCTGGAATAAAACTTCCTTTTGAGGACTGGAATTTTAAGGTGATTATATTCACATTTAAAATCCCACTTGAAAATCCATGGTATACCATATAAGGTAAAAAAGGTTAACGATGGTAAACCCATAGGCACCTTGTCATCTCCTTTTAACTGAGGATGATAATCAGTCCATTTTAGAAAAATATCTAAAAGGTTCTCAGGGAGAATATCAAGTTCTGGACCAAAATATTCCCACCAATGAAAAATCCAATATGGATAGTCAGTCTTGATAGACTGGAGACATAGTTTAATAAACCATGAATGTTTCCTGTGAGCATTCTGATAGAAAAACACATTAGTATAGGCTGGGATATAATCCCAGTAATTATAAGGGATATTTGTCGAACTCAATTTTTGACATTTGTTGGGATCCAAACCCCATTCATTATAAGAGATAAATCTCTTAAAAATTGCTTTGCTGTAAGAGATCGGACTATATTTCGAATCATGCTTCTGTAATGTATGGTTAATATCCATAATAAAAGCAGCCGAAGCTAAAATTTCTTCATAGATATATCTATGTTTACCGTCAACAACAGGATACTGTTGTGTGTCAAAATATCTTCTCTGAATTTCCCAAGGATCAGACATCCACTACTCATCACCTGGTTGAAGATAAATGACAGTTTGATCTGCCCTTTTATTAGGGACATAAGGAGTCAGAGGAGTAAGAACTGCTTCTTTCATTGACTTTCCTTTCTGCTGATTGGAACCATAAGACAACGAAGGAAATTGTTCCTCATTATCCAGGAAATTATATTTTCCTTTGTTCTTCCCTCGACCTCTAGTAGTATAACCATGACCTTTTCCTCTCAGAGGGGTACTCATGATCCCTGCAAAAATTCACGAGTGAGAAAATTTGACAAAGAATTAAAATCACCTTTAATATATTCAATATCAAAATCAAAGGCAGAGAGATTAGCTTGCCATCTTGCAAAAATATGTTTAGATGCAATATTCTTGATATCTTTTTGTAATACTTGTTTAATAGCATTACAATCAATACACACCAAGAAATTTTGATTTAATAAATCATCCTGGAATTTATGAATACATTTTACCAGGGAAAGAATCTCCTGCTTAATATTAGAATAAAGAAGTTGAGCCTTTTTCCAAGTTTCAGAAGTAAATCTGATTAATTCCTCCTTACGAGTAAGAGGATTCTTTTTTTTAAGATACCACCATAACCAATATTAGAAGCATCTATTTTAACAATTTTAATCCATTGACAATTGGGTAAAGATAAGCAAGACAATTGTTTTGCTTTAATCTTAATCCTTTGTACTGCGAGAGTATGAGCTGGACTCCAAGCTGTGGGAACCTTTTCAAGTCCGGAGTATAAGATAGAGGTATCCTGTGAGAGATTTTTATAATAGTCTGCTAAATAATTAAGACTACCAAGAAATCTTTGTAACTGAGTTTTATCTAAGATTTCACCAAGAAATTTAGAAGCAAACTCAATACTTCTGTCTATAGGAATAATTTTTCCTTCAGTATTGTTATGACCAAGAAATCGCACAGTTGTTTGAAACAATTTCATTTTTGGTGTAGACACTACTAAACCATTACGTTTAATAAGCTCTTTAAAAATCTTTAAATGCTTAATATGCTATTCTAACGATTTAGAATAAATCAGAATATCATCAATATAAACAATAGAAAAATCCAAATAAGGATTACAAATATCATTCATAATACTCTGAAATTCTGAAGGAGCTTTTTTTAAACCAAAAGGCATTACCGTCCATTCGTAATGTACAAAGGGTACAATAAAGGTAGTTTTTATACTTGTCTTCAGGAGCAATCTGGACTTGCCAATATCCTGACTTGAGGTCAAACTTAGAGAAAATGATTGCTGTAGATAAGTGATCTAAGAGGTCATTTTTATTAGGAAAATGATATATAATCCATTGTAAAGCATCATTAAGAGGTTTGAAATTGATAACCAATCTAGGAACTCCACGTTCCTTCTTCGCTGCTTTATTTACATAAAAAGCAGTACAACTCCAAGGAGACTTACTCGGAGTAATTAAATTCTTATCCAAAAGACTCTGGATCTCCTTTTGGCAAAAAGCCAAATAATCTGATTTCATTTGACTAGGTCTAGCCTTAGTCGGAATAAACTTTTCATTAAAGCTTGATTCATAGGGTAAAGAGACAATATGCTTCTTTCTGTCCCAAAAAGCTTGGGAACTTCACTACAAACTTCAGTAATAAACTGATCTTTGATCTGTTCAATTTGTAATTGAAATTCCTTAGAGTTAAGTCTCTGCTGTAATTTTAAAGAAGTTATTTCTTCTTTAAGAAAGTTTAATTGACTTTCTTTAGCAATCAACTTGCTGTTAATTATAGCAATCTGTTTCTGTACCGGAGGAGTTATAAATTCAAAAATAACTCTTTTATTATTAATGGTTGCATGAATACCTGTATCAGTAATACTGGTAATAGGCATGATAGAATTAAGGAAATGATTCCTTAATATAGTATGTTGAGACATATCTTTAACCAAAAGGAAAGTAGAAGATAAGCAATGTCCGTTTTTACAAATGAATACATTTGTCAACTTGTATGCAACCTGCATAGGTGCACCACTAGCAGTAGAAAGATTTTGAGTAGATTTTTCAAAATAGTTAGTAGGCACTAAACCTTCTTGAATACAATGCAAATCTGATCCGCTATCAATTAAAACAATATGATTAGTTAGAGTATATTCTTCTTTAATGACCAAGGTAACATAAACATTCCATCTTTGGAATACAACATTATCTTTGGATATGAATGGTTTATTGTAAGGCATCTTATTATATTACTGAAGAGTCGACTTATCCAAAAGATTATGATTAATCTTTAAGGCTTTTATTTATGTTTTAAGGTTATTAACCTCATTCTGTAAATCATGAACATTAGTAATACGAGATTTACTAGATAAATCATGAAAGTAAATTTGAGGTTAGTGCATTAACGGTGAGGAAATGTTTTACAATTATGTTTAATTGTTTTATTTCCTAAGAAAGATGTAAGTAAGGGATAGTACTAGTATGATTATGGAAAAAGCCACGAGGGTTACTCTTTAGGATTACTTGCTAAAAGCTCAGTTTTCCGACAACAAGAATGTCCGCCTGGATACTAAAATACTGTTGACTCTTCCTTTCCAGTATTATGAATAGTATCTTGTTAGAGATGACGTTAAGGTCACTTAATTTCATTCTTGTTGATATGAGACTATTTGCGTAAGCAATATGTCATTATTGTTTCTTTACGTTTATATGAGTAACTCTGGGACATCACCCAAGTCGCATAGGGATTATGCAGTGTCGTTTAGCAGGTTATGCGTTTAGGCCGTTTGCACCCGTAAGGCATTGACAGACGTGGTTTTACTTTATAAACACTAAAGACTTGATTTTGATTTTACTGTTTATAATATTTGGCGAAGAAGACGAAATATCTATGATTACATCATGTTTAGTCTTAATACTGTTTGGTATGATTATAATTCATTATACTCTACCTATTTTTGCACTAACACCTCAACACCCATGGCACAGTCATCAAATGATGATTTAAGTTCAATAAAGAACACAAAATTAATCGAGTATGATCTCGACACACAGGACAAAATGAATAAATGGATGATTCCTAATATGGATCTCAAAACCATATATCGATATGGTAACTGGATTGAAAAATTGACCAGTAAAATTGCTGTAAAAACTATGGAACAAACTATTAGTTTACATTCCATGAGTAATAATTTGCATCTTTTAAGTATTCATGATTTATATCCGTATGTGAAAAATTATAAATTTATTCATGTAGGATTAATACAGGTTGCATTTAGACCTTTGACCCTTTTGGGTATGAATGCTTGTATTCAAGCAACTCTTAGAGATGCTAGGTGTCTCGACTATTTACCATCCCTTATGGGAGCAATGGAGACTAGTCTTTGTCATGGACCAATCTATTTTGATGTCTATCCTAATTTAAGTTTATCTTTATCGGATAGAAATCTTTATGATTCTTTATCATTACAAATTCAGGCTAAAGGTTATAACTTTTTACCTGGATCTGAGGTGATTGGAATTACCTACAGAATTCACTATAAGGTGTTACATACTTTGACACCTAATGCACGGAATAAATCTACACCAGGTAAAACTGTGTTAATTGATACTAATCTTTTAACTTCTAGGGTAGCTACATCCAGGATGATTCCTTGGAGTGAAATTCAATTTCCAGATTCATGGACTTGCAGAAACGCTGTTCAACCACAGCCAATCATTAATAATGATTTAGATCAAATAATTCAATCAACAAAAGGGGAAGTTATATTAAACTTTAAGAAACCTTTTGTTAGTAGAAGTTTGTCTTCGAGGTCTTCTTACAAGATCTCCAGACCACAATCTTCTAGGCATTCAGTTTTAGATGCTGAATCCATATCTCAGTATAATCAATCTGTAAAAGAGATTTGTATCTCTAATAAACAAATACCACATGGTATTTATACACAGAAAGCTAGGGAATCTCCCACAACTTCAGAAATGGAATTTGTTTTATAATGGATTATACATCTAATGAAACACATCAATTTTATAAATTAAAATATGAAGAGTTGAGTAAATATTTTACTCATGAAGAGTTGCAACCTATGGTTCAACCTTTTAAAGATTCTTACTATTGGTACCAAAAGTATGGTACTACTCTGGCAAAATGGTTTTGTCTTCATATCCAGAATGATAAAATTCTTAATGGCAGAGTTGAGCGTGCAACTCTGAAAAAAGATATTAGTGATTATTTAAAATCCAAAGAACAAGCTCGGCTTATAGCCAAGCTAAAAATGAATTTACCTAATAACTTAATTGACAAGAAAAATGAGTTACCTAATAAAGAGGTATGTCATAATCAAGTACAAGATAAAATTATTTCTCAACCAGTAATTTCTGAAGCACCTAAGAATATTACTATTGAAAAATGTAATTTTACTCCTATAGACAATTGTATTGGTGTCTTAAAGTTTCATCAAAAGAAGTGGACTACTTCTGATGAAAAGGAGATGACAGCTGTTCACCCTCCAACAACACCTTTAAAGCTAAAGGATAGTCTGAAAATTGTGGCTTATATCAAACCACATGATGATCCTCATAAACCTATTTGTACAGAGGATGTTAATAAAATTTGTAAATAGAATAATTATACTAATTTATGTTTACAAACTATTGGAGCTCAATTAATTAGAATTGAGAATAATGCAGAAAATATCCTTAAACATATTCCAAGGTTAGATCCTAATAAAAACAAGGTTAAAGAACCTTTCAAGAATATTTCTTTAAAACCACCAACTTCTTCTGGTCATATTAGACCATCTATTCAACCTCCTTTGGAGATTCCAAATTTTAAGTTGGATCAATCTTCATCCAAAAATGATTTTATTGAAAAATTATATGGTCAATTAAGTAAATTGAACCTTAATATTCTATCTCAAGATTCTAATTCGGAAGATGAGATAAAGCCAAATGAAATTTTGGATATTGAAGCAAACTTTGTTTCTCCCATTATTAACAAAATAACTTATGATAAAAATACTCATAAGATGCATCATGCAGGTCATAGTAGGAATTATTATCCTCATCCTACTCCCCAAGATATTCTTTATGAAGAAGATTATTTTAATGACCAAATGTCTTATCAAGCTAAGACTATTTATACTTGGAAAATTGATGCTAAATCTGAATATCAGATTTATCACACTTTACAAGAGATGCTCATGTATGCAAGTGTTTGCAAAGCTCATGGTAATACAGATGTTGATGTCTGTATATTTATATGTCATGGTTTTGTGGGAGTCTTAAAATGATGGTAGGATTGAGCAAAGATATGAGATTTGAAACTCAACAAAGATTGAGTTTAACTCAGAAGCAAACATCAACGTATCTACATCTGATGCTGTTTATACTTTATGTTTATCTATTGTTCATCATTTTATGGGACCAGAAGGAATGAATGCAGAAAAGAACAGAGAACTTCTTCAAAATCTTAGATGCCCATCTCTATCTCATTTTAGATGGTATAAAGATATATTCTTGGCCAAAGTTCTTCAATTACACGATGCTAATAGTGAGCATTGGAAATCTAAATTTATTAATGGTCTCTCTACCTTCTTTGCAGAAAAGGTTAGGAAAAAGCTTAAAGATCTAAATGGAGGATCTAATATTAATTATAGTTCTTATACTTATGGTAGTCTTATTAATTATGTCATTCAGGAAGGTCTTGGCTTTTGTAATGATTTAAAAGCAGAATCTTTCTGGCAAGAGAGAGTTAGGAGAATTTTGTGAGCAATTTGCTTATGATATTCCTCCTGAGAGGAAAAAGAAGATTTCTTCTCATACAAAATAAAAGCCTTATAAGAGAAAATTTTCTCGAAAAAAGACTTCCAATAAAAATTGAAAATCTAACAAAGAGTTTTATAATCATCCACATCAGAAAAATAATGTTACTTGTTTAAAATGTGGAAAGATTGGTCATTATGCTAATTGGTGCCAAACCAAACAGAAACTTAATAAGTTAGAGATTGATGAGGATATTAAGTTTCAATTAAGTAAATTATTACTTAATACTAGTTCTTCTGAATCAGATAATGAGTATGAGGATCCTTATTCTAGTTAATCCGATAATGACTCACCTTGTCAATGTAACATGTTGCAAGCCAAATGTGATAGCATGGAAGCTATTTTACAGATGAATGGTTTGACTATTAATGTCTTAACCACTGAACAACAATCGGTTTTAGATCTTATCGAGACTATTACAAATCCTAAAACTAAACCTAAGTTAATTAAAACTTGTTTTAAAGCTGTTAAGGATGATGTTGTGGATCCCTCTTAAGGATATAACCTTAAAGAAGTTTTTGATAGAATAGGAAAAACTAAACCTAGTTCTTCAAAGCTTTCTTATTCCCCTGACTTGAATAATGAGGTTCAAAATCTCAATAAAGAGATAATTCAATTAAAACAAAGAGTTTTACAGCTCGAATTACAACAACTACATGAAGTTACAGAAGAGAAGTCAGACAATGACTTTACACACTGTAATTTTATTTCTAATATATTTTCCAGAAAATGGAATATTTTTATAACTTTAATTATTAACCAAGAATATGTTCTTACTAACTATATTGCTTTGGTAGATAGCGGTGCAGATATGAACTGCATCCAAGAAGGATTAATTCCTAAAAAATATTTTGATACTACTACTCAAACTATGACCAGTGCTAGTGGTAGTAAAATAGCTATTCAGCATAAATTAACTAAGGTTGCTATTAGTAAAAATAAGGTTAGTATACCTCTATCCTTTTTATTAATAAAAAATCTTACCCAGCAAATTATACTGGGAACCCCTTTTCTTAATACCATCCTTCCTATTAATAAAATTGATAAGTATGGTATTTACACTAACTTTGAGAATCATCCTTTGGTTTTCAAATTTATTTCTTCTTCTTTGCAGGTGCCAACTAGCAAAGTCGGTAAAACCTTTGGATGATGATATCAGAGGTTTGGGGGTCAAACCCCGCCAGCATCAAAGAGTTACTGATCTCATTTAACACAGGCTTGCCAATAAAAAAAAAAATTATGAAATATAATTCACAAACAGATGTTACTATGAGTATCCAAATATTTTGGAAACGACATACTCTTCATTATTATTCAGAGAATATTTCTCCGGGATTATATCCTGTGAATCTAAGACATCATTTAATGTCTTTTGTTACAGCATAAACATAATGCTCCAATTTGGTTCATTTGAGAATCCATTATATGGACAACCCTTAGAGCACCCCCCAATGGCCTCTGAATCCTTACACGATACTGCTGAGGTTGGAAATACCAACAACTTTGAGGACAATATAGGCCTCCCTAACTGGGATTATTCCCAGGAGACTGTTAGTCAACCTGACAGCACCAACAAGGGTAAAACCATGGAGTCTGATTATATCAGCACCATTGCAAGTTCTTCGCTTTCTCCTTCTAGAAAATATAACTATATTGGTAAAAGAAAAGTACAATTTGATGATCTAGAGTTACCTTAAGTCTATGATAACAGACATAAGTTCTTTACCCATTAGAAGCTTCACAGCTTTCAGAAGTCCATTTTGGACAATGTTATCAATTATTTTGACCAGAATAACAAGAGGAGTCTTATCCAGACCCCCAAGATTACTGCTCAATATTTTAGCAAGATTAACCAGAATTTAATCAAGACTGGGTCTCACTTCAAAAGCAAGTATAATAAAACCAGTGATTTGAAGAGATCCCTTGATTGCATTTCTTGGAGTACTCTCTCTAGAGACTTTTTAGAATCTTTTTGGAATAAAGCCAAAATATCTCTTCCATCACCCCTACCAGAATTAATCCAAAATCTTCCCCCTTCCCCCTTCACATTTTCAGAAATGGATTAATAATTGGAATTCAATTGTTTTGGGAACTTGTCCTTTAATTGTTAAAGGTATTGCTCATATTACTGAAGGAACCCACAGCAGGCATCCAAATCTCCATATCCTCTTTCCTTCCACCTTTTGGTAGTATTTTCAGTCTGGGGATATGTATTTAATTGATGAATTGTTAGAGATGGGATTCATTAAATCTATCACTATCAGTACAGAGGTATCCTTAGAAGCAGGAGTTCATAATAGGACATTCTTGGCTCTTCCTCTTGTTCAAGCCATAGAAAATACTATGATGAAATGGCACGGTACTGTTCACTATGAATTTACCACAGCTTGCCCAAAATATACATAATATGAAACTTATCCTTCAGTGCATTTGGTCCAAATTTACAAGCAGAGACCTTTTGATATATCGAAAGCTCTTAATCTATCAAAATCTCAGGAAAAATTTTATACTCTTACTATAGACGACATAATTAAAGAAATGGCAGAAATCCGTGCCATTGGTCTTCACCAGATTAAATGGGCCATCAGATATAATTCAATACAAAAGTATCCTAGGTTTACTCTTTTGTTTGAATTTGATAGGTTTCTAATCCTAACATAATCATTGGATAATTCCAATCGAACCAAATTTTATGAACACTTAAGCAGAACGAGTTCTTTGGCACTTAGCCCATCTGCTGTTGAAAATTTCAAGCTTATTAACGAAGAAAGACCTTATGACTTCCTTAATCATCTTGGTTACCTTTCCTCTGAATCTGATCCAGACGAGGTGGAAGAAGATGTCCTTATCCAAGTTGCGGAGAATCTACTTACCCAGCTTGGCCTTCCTGATCATAATGGCAGACATCATGGCTCATGATTAGGACCAGAAAAAGAATTAGCATTATCCTACTTTGGATTCTTACATCTATAATCATTTATTTCAAGTAATGCTTTATCATGCGGGACTCTTGAAGATGACATACCTTTTGCTTTTCCCCAAAGTCAAAAGATGAATAGGATTTCAGCATTATAAGGATTCTTATCCTTTCAAGACAGGAGTAAGAGACAAGTATGCCTTGTCAAGGTGGCCCAGTCGACTGCGACTACTTTAGCACATGTAGCCACTTCCTGTGCGAACTCCAAATTATATTTTGAGTTCCGACTAGTATAAAAGGGATACCTCACCCTTGTTGAGGGATATCTTTCAATTTCATCTTTTAATTTTATCTTTCAATTTTAGCTTTGAGTGATAAGAGTGCTCTCTTTTCTCTTCCCCTGTAATAATATAATTCCAGAATATAAATAAAAGTTCAGCTTATATCAAGTGTTCTTGCTGCTGACTGATCACTTCTGCATTAATCAGGTGTTTTACCGTTAATGCACTAACCTCTCCAATAATATAATATTGGAGATATATAAGATCTAATATAATATTTGACAAGGCAGAATTTTTGGAAAATGTAGGAAATAAAAGACATACTAGGGTGGAAAATTAAAATGCGAACACGTAAATAAAATATCCGACATAAATAAAATATAAGTCTGAGAAAATAAAACATCTACTGAGAATCCTCAGGGGCTGCTGAAGAAGAACCAGGAGTCCTGCGACGGCATGCAGGACGAGCTCCCATGGAGGCTAACTGCTCCTGGATATCGCCTAGAGTCTGCATCACCTGGTCCTGAAACTGGTGCTGGTTTGCCATGAGCATTCACTGGAACTGATTTTGGCGAGTAGTCATATGATCTTGAAATACATTCATGGCTTGCTGAAATTCACCCATGGTGTCTGTCAGCGACTCGTGGCGAGTGGTCATATCCTCCCTGAATTCGCCAATGGTATGTTCCATCAATACATGGCAAGTATACATGTCTTGCATGCCACTGTTCATAGCACGTAGGGCATCTATATGATGGCTCATCTGGCTCATTGCAGCCTCATCAAAGAAAGGTGGAGGGGATGGGGGAGGTAGAGCCACGTTATCGTGTTCAGCTGCCATGCATGCTGTGGGTTCCCATGGGGACAGTATGCACTTCTTGAAAACAGTCATATTCTCATATGACAACATAGGGACTAATGGGGGTGGCAGATAGGAAACCCAAATTAATCATAACTTGCGTGACAAGAACGACAAGAGGGGTTGATCTGAGTGTGGCATGCGTAATGATGTCGAATAGAAAGGTCACTATGCAGAAGTTACCCTTTCGCTCCTGGAGGACCCAGAGTAGGTGCAAAAATGTCTTGTTAATGTCAGATGGCTTAGAGGTGCCAATGACATTCTGACCCAACCATTGAGTCACGACAAGCTGGTTCTGCCACACAGAATGTTGATACGCGCATTTCCCATCTAGATTATACTTGCCTTCGATTAACGTGTCGAGCATGAGGTCATAAGTCCGTGGATACATGAACTGCTATTGAGTCAGCACATGGTCGACCAGAGGTATGCCCGTGATCCCGAATATGAAGGTGGGTGTGACTTGGCGGGGCATGTTGTCGATGGTGACCTAAAAATGGTCGCCATTAAAGCCACCATTGTTGTAGAACTTGAAACCAAATCCGTCGAATAACTACCACCTTTGGCATACAATAGATACTCCCATCCTCTAGAGTGTATTTCCGTATAAAAAAATGGAGTAAACATCCCACTTTCAAATAGGGATCCAAAATTTTTTTTGACTGAGATTCGCTTGTTTTCGGCCATTTTGTGATCGCAGGAAGAGGATGGGTATTGATTTGAGATAAGTGGAAGAAATTGAAGTTGGTGGCTGAACAGAATTCGATTATGAGCTGTGGTCGTCGCGCGCGTGACTTGGATTTAAATTGGGGATGTCTCGTGCGAGACTGGAATGTGAGGGGACGAGATCCGGATTTTGTGGAAGAAGAAATGATGTAATGGTGACGCGTGGTGAGTTGTCTCAGTTTATAAATGGGCCGAGAATCATGAGATTTGGTCGGGCCCAATTTTTTTTTCCAAGCCCAAATCAAACCTAAAAAATGTAAATGCGCACACATTACTCGTTAGGACTGCAGATTGGATAAATGAGCTACCAAAATGATCTGCACAAAAAATGCCATCCAATTATATGAGTCATTCTCAATGGCCAAAAGCATTTTTTGAAAAATGGAGGGATGTTTTATTTATAAACAATGGTTTTTTTTTTTTTACAAGGGAGATTAATGTGAACAACACTAGATGTCCAGAAAAATGACCATCTAAACTCTTAGGCAACTGTCATGTTGGCTCTGGAGTGAACCCAATCCAGCCAGATTGTGACTTCACCCTTATGTATTATGGGTCTAGGGGTAGGACGGTACCATCCTGGACCGTGCGCCCGACGGTCTAATAATATTACCCTTATTACATACGACCATCCTCAAACCGCCCCAAAGAGAACTCAAAGTAACCAATTCTAGGGGTTGGCCTGGTGGAATCCATTGCCCGTACGTGTCCCAAGTAGACGACATCTGAGGTTGAACACGAATCTCTTTGTGCACAGCTGTTCTTTTAATGCAAGGGGAATTTTAAAAGACAACAATATATACATATCTACAAGGTGAGTCTTTTAACGTCAGATCCTTAAGACGATTCTCAACCTGTGGGAGAAACGGCGCAGGGACGAAGTTTATCCTGCTCAGCTAGTGTCAAACAAAAGTATACCTTAAACTGGCTAGTATTAGATAGGAAGTCAAGACCTGGACAGAAAGGTGTTTGACAATGCATACACCACCCCATCCTTCTCGCACGTCGTTTATGAGCAAAAGTATTACGAATATTACCTATTCGTGATGAGTGAGACTTACACCAAATGATTAGCTAAAGTTCACAAGGCAGAGAGTAGAAAAAGGAAGAGAAAGAAGGAGGGGAAATTTTTGGTACCCATTGTTTACTAGCAGGAACGTTTGCTTGTTTTTTAGAAGACATTTATACTCAGTTCTGAAGCAGAGTTTTTGTGGACTACGGCTCTGGTGCTTGCAACCACACACTTCAAAGTACTTGTGAGATCATAAAATAGAAGATGGTCCGGCTACCAAAATAACGTACTCTTTACAGAAAAACAAAATTGAGTTCGTCAAACGAAACATCTAGTCTATGTAGACCGGATCCTAGAGAAGAGTATGTTCAACAGTTGGGGAACGTAACTCGTGGTAATGTTTGAGGCGTTGTCCATTTACTTGAAATTCGCTGTTATCTTGTGGATTAAGCAAAGAGATTGCCCCATAATGGGTCACAACTGACATAATGAAAGGACCAGACCATCATGTTTTTAATTTACCAGGAAAAATGTGTAATCTGGAGTTGTAAAGTAAAACTTTTTGTCCAATTTTGAAATTTTTACGCAAAATGTGCTTGTCGTGCACTCTTTTCATATTAGCTTTGTGGGATTTTGAGAGATCATAAGCATCACTCCGAATATCCTCATACTCATTTAATTGCAGTTTTCGCTTCTTGCCTGCCGCGTTGATATTGTAATTGAGGCTTTTGATGGCCCATAGTGCACGATGCTTAAGCTCAACTGGTAGATGACAAGGTTTTCCAAAAATGATACGGTAAGGAGACATCCCTATAGGTGTCTTAAAGGCCATTCGGTATGCCCACAAGGCATCTGATAAGCGGAGAGACTAGTCTTTCCTTAAGGGATTGACAGTTTTCTCTAGAATGGACTTTATTTCCCTGTTGGAGACTTCCACTTGGCCACTTGTCTGTGGGTGATACGGAGTAGCAACTTTGTGAGTAACTCCATATTTCTTCATTAAAAACCCAAAACTTTTATTATAAAAATGTGTACCACCATCACTGATAATAGCTTTAAGGACACCAAACCGAGAGAAAATATTTTCTTTTACAAATTTTATGACAGTCTTATTGTCATTGGAGCGACATGCGAGTGCCTCAATCTATTTGGACACATAGTCCACAACGACTAGAATGTAGAGAAAACCTTGAGAAATAGGGAAGGGTCTCATAAAATCAATGCCCCAAACATAAAAAATTTCCACAATTAAAATGGGATTTAGGGGCATCATATTGCATTGGGTAATGCGACCAGCTGACAACGAATACAAGCTTTGCAATGTCCATGTGCATCGCGAAAAAGGGTAGGCCAATAAAAACCACATTGTAAAACCTTGGCCGCCATTTTCTTCCCACTGAAATGACCATCGCAAGATTGTTCAAGGCAAAAGAATAACACATCGGTATGTTCCGAGTTGGGAATGCAGCGACGAATGAGTTGGTCGGAACAATACTTTACAGTGGATAAAAACATTTTACGATCATGGCGTGACCAAGAGGAAGGAACTTCCTCAGTAACTAGGTAGTTAACGATATCTGCGTACCATGGAGAGGAGAAAATGGAGTACAAATGCTTATCTGGGAAGGAATCACATATGGCGTCAGAATTACTATCAATGTCACCAACTAGCCTTGATAAATGGTCGGCCACGACATTTTCCGTTCCTTTCTTGTCTTTGATTTCCAGAGTGAATTCTTGCAAGAGAAGGATCTAGTGGAACAATCTTTGTTTCACATCCTTTTTTGCGAGTAGGTACCGAAGTGCGGCACGATTAGTATATACGATGGTTAAAGATCCGACCAGGTAAGGGCGAAACTTATCCAAAGCATAGGCAACAACTAGTAACTCTTTCTCAATTGTCGTGTAATTACTTTGAGCGTCATTAAGGGTTTTACTAGCGTAATAAATGACAACGGGTTTGTCATCACGTCATTGTCCTAGCACGGCGCCAATAGCAAAGTCTCTAGCGTCACACATCAGTGCGAATGGTTGAGACCAATCAGGGGGTTAAATGATAAGAGCGGTAGTCAGGGTGGTTTTTAGAGTTTCAAAAGCTTGTTTGCAATTGATATTGAAGTTGAAGACCACATCCTTAAGCAGAAGATTGGTTAAGGGTCGAGAAACTTTAGAAAAATCCTGAATGAACCGCCTGTAAAACCCAGCATGGCCTAAAAAGGCACGAATATTGCGAACTGTTTGGGGGATAGGTAGAAAAGTAATTTTAACAATTTTAGCTTTATTAACCTCTATCCCGTCTTTTGAAATAATATGACCTAGAACAATTCCTTTGGTCACCATGAAATGACACTTCTCCCAAGTAAGTACCAAATTTTTCTCTTCACAACGCATTAACACTTTAGAAAGGTTGGATAGGTAGTCTTCAAAGGAGTTTCCATAAATGAAAAAGTCGTCCATGAAGACTTCCATATAACGTTCCACCATATTATTGAAAATGTGAAGCAGGTAGCATTGGAAAGTACCAGGGGCATTGCAAAGACCAAAAAACATTCGTTTGTAAGCAAAGGTTCCAAATGGACATGTGAAAGTTGTCTTTTCTTGATTAGCTAGATCGATGACAATTTGGAAATAGCCGGAATAGCCGTCAAGGAAACAGTAGTAAGCATGACCGGCTAAACGTTCTAGCATCTGGTCAATGAATGGAAGAGGGAAGTGATCTTTACGTGTTACAACATTAAGTTTGCGATAGTCAATGCAAATTCTCCATTTCACTAGGACACGAGTGAAGATGCATTCATAATTTTCATTTCACACAACTGTAACGCTGGACTTCTTTGGAACAATGTGGACATGACTAACCCAAACACTATCAGAGATAGGGTATATGATACCTGCATCAAGTAAGCGTAAAACTTCCTCCCTCACCACCTCCTTCGTGGTGGGGTTAAGGTGACATTACGGTTCTCGCGATGTCTTTGTGCCGTCATCTAGATGTATGCGATGTGTGCATACACTAGGGTGTATTCCTTTGATATCATCCAAAGACCAACCGATATCAAAGCGGTGTTCACGAATGACATAAATCAAACGCGCTTCTTCGTCGATAGTCAAATGGGAAGAAATTTTTATAGGGTGACTACCATCGGGATCAAGATGCATGTACTTCAAATCAGAGGGCGTAGAGGTTTTAAATCCGGAGTTGGAGGATTGGGGATCAATAATTCGTGAGGGGCTAACTCTTTAATGGAAAAGAGCGAGTCAGGTTCTTCTGAATTGGTTGGTAACGCAGTAGTAGGGTCAAATAGTGGTATTGATTCTAATAATGCGTGGACATCCTTAATGTATGAGTTATTGTCAAACTCAGGATTGTCAAAAGAAAGAAATTGGTGTACCTCGTCTGTGGGAAAAGAGTTTGCGAAATATTCCTGTGCCAGACTATCAACCATGCTAATCCCTCCTTCAATGTCAAGATTGGGAAGTTGTTTCATTAAGTTGAACACATTTACTTCTACAGAAAGGTTCTCGAAAGACATTGTCATTTAACCATCCTGACAATTGATGAGAGCGTTAGCAGTTGCAAGAAATGAACGTCCTAAAATGATAAGAATGGAGTCACAGGCAACTTTGGTATCTAGAATGACAAAATCAACTGGGTAGTAAAAATCTTAGACCTTTACTAGGACGTTTTCTACTATGCCCTTTGGGTACTTGATAGAGCGATTCGCGAGTTGCAGGGTCATACTAGTAGGTTTTAATTCATGAAGACCTAACTGCTTGAATAAGTAGTAGGGAAGAAAGTTAACACTCGCGCCTAGGTCTAAAAGTGCAGTAGCGGTATACTTGTTGCCCAACGTGCATGGCACAGTTGGTCGACCTGGATCTTTGCATTTAACCACACCATTAGTAGCAGTAATGGAGGGAAACTGCTCAGTGAGGAACGCTTGTTGAGGAACATTCGTTCGTCGTTTGTTTGTGCACATGTCCTTCAAAAACTTGGCATGCTTGGGCAAATGCTTAAGTGCATTGAAAAAAGGTAGGTTTATGGTCAAATTTTTGAAGGTTTCTCAAATCTCATCGAAATGTTTGTCAGGTTTGTTCTTTGCCAAACGGGCAGGGAACGGAGCTTTTGGGTGGAATCGCAGCATATAGATCAGTGGCGTCTTTCCCCAGGGATGTGGTTGTAGATTTGGAAGGAATAACTTCATCCGTTATAGGTTGTGAGGTAGGAGTTGGAAGGACGTCAGCCGCGGCATTTCTCGGTTGAATGTCTGGCATACATATATGATTGTTGACGGTTTGGCCAGAATGAAGAGTGGTGATGGCATTCACCTCACCCTGGCTGGGATTACTAGATCCTGGTGCATTGGTGAGTTCAAAGGTAGTGTTTGTGGGTTTAGGGTTGGGAACTGCTTGGCCAAGAAACACGCCCTTTTGACTTTTATCCTGTGCTAACAGCTGAAGAGACTGTTGGATAGATGCTAAGATTTGAGACTGTTGATTCATGTAAGTCAGGAAAGTTTCAGCTGTTTTATCGGCAGTGGATTGTCCCAGTGGAGCAGTAGGAACAAGTTCACGGTTATTGTTTACGGGGTGATTTTGGTAGCCATAACCTGGATTAGCAGGAACAAGGTTGCGGTTGTTTTGTACCCTATATTGGCGGTGTTAGGAAACTGACTTTGCCCTTGTGGAAATTGCGGAGGATTCCCTTGACGGTAGGAATTGTAGATCATGGGTGGTCGTACAGGAGGGTTGTTGAAACTAGGAGGAGCTGACTTTTGGGCAGGGGTACGCCAAGCCAAATTTAGATGTTGTCGCCAAGGTGCATTAGGTATGTTAAAAGCATAAGCCTCTTCAGATGGTTGGGGAGGGCACTCGTATGCCAAAGGACAATAAGAATCGGACTGCTTAGGACTTAAGCAAAGAAGACATGGGGCAACGTTGGCAGCCATGACTTGTTTATCTTTTTGATCATTCACTTGAACTGAAAGAGCATTGACATTTTTAGTTAGGGACTCAATTAGAGTTTTTAATTCTGGATCGGGTTAGACCTCAAACATAGATGTAACTTTGGTAAGAGTGTCTTTAGAAGATATGGAAGAATCAGTGTTACCCCAATGGGTGTTTCGTGAAGCCTGTTTCTTGAGAAAAATGTATGCTTCAATAGCGCCTTTGTTCATGAAACAACTGCCGTTCATGATATCTAGTGTTTCCTTTTGATGGTCAGAGAGACCATTAAAAAATGACTGGACTAAGACAGCGGTGTTGAGTTGATGATGGGGACATTCGAGAAGCAAATCCTTAAATATGCTCTTGCTTCCATAAAGGATTCATGGGGATGTTGGCGAAAGAATTGAATCTTTTGAAACATCTATGTAGTTTTCTTCTGAGTATAGAACTTTATCATGAATGATTGTACGAGCTTGGCCCATGTGTCAAGGGATTGTAGCGCTTCGCCCGCGAGCCAAATTGAAGCTTTATCAGCTAAGGTGAAGGGAATCAACCTAAGCAAGACTTGTTCGTTGGTAACGGTCAGATGGTGGAAAGTGGTGGCCACTTGCTGGATCCTACGAAGGTGATTGTATGGTTTTTCATGGTTTAGACCATGGTAAACAGGTAACAATCCGAAAATGTTGGGCGGAATACGAAAATCACCTGTAATCTCATCGAGTTTAATACAGGAAGCAGGTCTTTCCTGTAAGGCAGTATAGAAGTCCGAAAGGGGCTTTTCTACTGTGGGATTTTCCTAGGCCATAACTATGGGAGATAATGGCAACGGAGATACTTGACGAGGTTGGTTTTCGGAGGAAGAACTATGTCTAGGGGATAACTTATGCAGTTGTTTATTGTATTTCCGACGACGATATGTATGTTCTAATTCCTTATTAGTACCAGACCGTAGTCTCATGCAAACACAAATTTCAATTCTTGGTTCATAAGTAATGAATTATGAGGATTAGTTATTACGGAAGGAGGGAGATGAACCATGTCTTCCTGAGCTGTTGCTAACATGAGCATGTAAGCTAGGATAATGTGTGAATATTCCAGTAACCAGGTCACATTAGAGAATTGAGGGAGGTTTTCCGTGCTAGCACGTTCTTTAATTAGGTAACCTCAATCTTTCACGTTTTCTAGACACTGATGGAATAGGATGATGATTGATGATTGTGTATTATACAATTATTATTAATATGATTATGTTGAAATTTTTATTATTAGGGTTATTTATTTATTTATTATTTATTATTTTTTTTAGATTACGTAATTAATGTATTATGGAGACGTGATTACGAAACATGCAATTAAAGATGAGAGATGCCAAAATAGATGACTAAGCATGCAATTAACACTGCTAGTTTTACACAGAAAGTCTACACATGCAACTCTATGTAGATGTTGGTTATTTTGGGACTACGACCTGATGATCTGTTGGATAGGAAATGGCTGCACTCTTCTTGGGATAAGAGTTGCCTACGTATCAAGTTTCTCCCGGTAAACTTGAATCAAGCCTTACTTAGTTCATCTCTCTCTATTTGTAGATGTCTGACGACTGACTTGCATCTTTCTTCTATAATACTCTTTTGTGCTCTAGAATTCGTAATTCCTGTAACATGGCAACCCTTAAACTTCTGAGCAACATGAATAACGAAACTTCCTTGCCCACAACCGATGTCAAGAATGCGTTGTCCATCTTGTATCTGTGCTCGTTCACAATACAAATCATGCGTGGCTCCCTCAGCTTCATCCAATGTTGTTGATTCGTCTTCAAAGTAACAAAAGCTGTACAATTATGTTAACATGCATAGATAAGTTAGAACCTATATAAAAAGAGAGGTTCTTCTTTTTGTTGTGAGGGCCGATTAATTTATGAGTTTTTAGAGCGGCTTCACTCTTTGTCAATGGGTTTTGAGTTTGATGCTCCAAAGTTTAAGATTGTATCAAAACACGCTATTTCAGTTCGGCTCAAGTGTCTCGTTATTTGCTCCACATCAGCTAGTGTTAGGCTCCATTAAATAGCGCAACAGGAGACAGGCGTGATGAGAAGTATACATAATCCAACATGGTACACTTAAAGCCTTGCAAATTACTATAAAATTTTATTAGGGGCTCTCCACTCATTGCCAATCCCAAAGGCACATTGAGAGCATTTCTTCCGTGAGGCATAGGTACCTACCTAGTACCTTACAAAAATTTAAATTGCTTAGATTTAAAATTGATATGGTTAGCTACTGAAAATTTAAAAGATGATTACGCAGAGGGAAAATTAGAATACTCGTATGCTATATGGCTTAGAGAAGGGAAAATTTATTCCCAAGCTTATAAAAATATTTATTTTCTGGGACTCTGTTTGAGTGTCTGTCCAAACATAGCTTCTAGGAAAAAATGACGATTCAGAGTTGATGACATCCATCGTTAATTTTCCCATTTGCTTGAGAGCTGCATATATATAAAACGAAGTTTCAAATAAATTAATTAAAAGAAAAGGCAACAAAGTCAAAGTATATTAATTATTCAGAGTGGTATAAACTAGGAGAAGGAGACATTTTATAAAGTTAAGATTGAACTCCAGTTGTTGTGCGTAGGTAGGCTTGTAACCCCATTGTAGACGCCTCTTAAATTGGATTAAAACAAGTTCCCACAGCTCCTCGTCCGGAATGAGTCCTTTATCTAACCTGTCAAGGATCTGCATTGCTGATACCTTGTATTTAAATGCTTAGAATCCATGGCTAAAATGGTCACAGGGAGATAGGTGTGAGAATTAATTGAATGTTTTGATAGTACAGAATAGCAGAGGGAAGTGACCGTTCTTTATATAGAATTATATAGAAGAAAATACAAACCATTCATTTAATCACGTTTTGAATTTTCTTTTTGAATTAGAAGCGTTTCCTTTTTTTATGGAGGAGCACGATGGTTAGAGACGCATTTTTAACAGAACCTTTAAAAATTATGCGGTTCTTTTCTTTTGCGAAATTTTTTTGTTTTCGGTGGGCACAGAAATATTTCGAACCATTCATTTTCTGTTTGCAAGTTTTCGAAGCTATTTCGTGAAAATTTCGGTTCTTTTTTCAATTTCGTTCATTGTATACACTGACTTATATGCAGTTTTTCATAAAATTTAGAGAAAATTTCGAAATAGTAGCAAGTGCAATAATATTTTAAATTGAGATTAGTTTTGTCAATTTAGAATTTAGAATTTAGTATTATTTATTTATTTATTTATTTTTTATCGATAAATGAGGTTTTTAGAGAGGTCTCCTACTCCTTTTCATAAAATAGAATATTTTAAAAAAAAAGAAAAGAAATAAGCTAGGGTTAGGCAAACCCCCACCTGTATTAAATCAAAATCATTCATACAATTTTCCCCCTGCAGCATCCTCTACTAGTCTGTGGAGCTCTCTACTTAGAGGATTACCATGATGCACGCAACTAATACAATTAGAGATGCTTAAACCTGCTAGCAAGTCAGCAGGTTTGTTGCATTCTTTGTATAAGTGAGAAAATGAACAAAAATCAAAGTTGGTAGCCAACTCTTGGATATGAGTAACAATGTCCAGACAATACCAAGGAATTTCAACTACTCTCTTAATGATTTGAGTCACCCAGAGAGAGTCTGATTCGATTTCCACTTCCTGAACCCCTAAGGCACCACATTTGATCATACCTATTTCGATAGCCTTGAGTTCTTGAAAAATGACCGATTGCATCCCCCCAGAGCCTGAGAAAGCTTCAATCACTGCATCATTTTTATCTCTGATCAATCCCCCATGCCCTGTTCCTAGTGGTGTTAAACCCCCATCTGCATTCAATTTTGCCCTTGGGTCTGCCGGAGTATGCCATTGGCACAACTTTCTTTCTAAAGGCTTAAACTGAATCTGAATGCCTATTCTCTGACAGAGTACTCGACTCTCGGTTGTATCTGGCATCACATTGACTTGAAGTTGGATATAGGCCCTCATCTCCCTCATTATTCTCCCCAAGACCATTGTCGCAGGCTTTGAACTGCTCTTGAACCTTTTGGCATTCCTTTCTTTCCATATCGCATCTACTGCTGCACAAATAAAAGCTTTATATACATCTCCGATCCGAT
The DNA here is from genome assembly GCF_015680905.1 of Coptis chinensis. Classification (NCBI taxonomy): domain Eukaryota; kingdom Viridiplantae; phylum Streptophyta; class Magnoliopsida; order Ranunculales; family Ranunculaceae; genus Coptis; species Coptis chinensis. The sequence goes on from NC_141462.1 coordinate 32,304,576, forward strand.
CTTTGCTTTCCTTTTCCAGAGTTTCAACAGCGATGACCACTCCCTATTTGACGATCTTGTGTTAGACATAAAACCCAAAACTGCTTTGATTCCATCAATGACATCTCGCGAATATCCACATTCAAAAAAGAGATGATTGGAGTTTTCCTGACTTTGTTCACACAGACAGCAAGATGAGTGGTTCAAAATATTCTTTTGACTAGTCGATCCTGCGTGGACAAACTGTTCGAGAACAACTGCCAACAAGTAAAAGAGTGTCTCGGGATCACTAGCTTACCCCAGACCAATCTCTGCCATCGAACTTTCGGTATTGCTGGAGCTAAAACTCTGTATGCGCTGCTGGCTGTGAAGCGACCACTAGGATGCGACACCCATATGACTCTATCCTCCGACAAATGGGAATTGATAGGAGTACTCAGTATGAGTTCCCTGAGATTGTTGCACTGTATATTGCCCACTATGCTATTCCAGCTTCGTCCCCAATCAAAAGACTTACCTTTGCATCCAATGGTAGTTGCATCTCTTCTACTGCTTGAGCATTATGTATCAATGGGCTGAATGGATACCAAATATCATGTCATAGAAGTGTGGACTCTCCATTTGTGATGCTGTAGAGAACAAACTGCTTTACTTCTTTCCTACTCTTGAAAATACTCCTCCATGCCCAAGCACAATCACTTGGAGCCTCCATTGTCCAAAAAAACTTGTTTTGGATTAGATTTCTCCAAACCAAATCTACCCACACACTTTCTTCCCTAGCAGCTATCCTGTACACTAGACCGCAGTATGCCCCTTTGTTCCACAATCCCATATTCATGATACCTAAACCACCTTCTTCCTTTGTCTTGCATAAGGTGGAGAAGCTAGCTTGATGATGGCACCTTTTGAGTTCAACTCCACTCCATAAAAATCTAGCGCATGCTTTTTCTATCTGCTCAATCACTGTCTTTGGTATAATGAAAGTTCTGTACCAATATATAAGCATAGCAGTGAGAACGGATAAAATAAGTTGAAGTCATCTTGCGTGTGACAACATCCTAGCTTTCCAATCCTTGAGCTTGGCTGTTACACTATCCATCAGCGGTTGGCACTCTTTGATCCCAAGTCTACCTGCAAAGAGAGGCAATCCCAAATATTTGATCGGGGGTCTAACCAACTCAACTTCCAAGATTGTTGCCAGCTCTTGAGCCTCATAAACACTAATAGAGCCTGTCATCAGAGTAGTCTTGTGTTTATTAATCTGTAGCCGAGTTGCTTGCCCAAACAACTCTATACATTCTTTGAGGCTTCTGATAGACTCCTCTTCCCCTCGACAAAAGAACAAGACATCGTCTGCAAACGCAAGATGGGACATATTGGTTTTTTACATTTGGAGTGGTACTTGATCTGCTTTGTTTCTATCTTTTCTTTCACAATACTTTCAAGTATTTCCATGATAAACAGAAACAGGTATGGAGATATGGGATCCCCCTGCCTTAAACCTCTTTTTCCATGGAAAAAGCCCTCTGGAGCCCCATTTACAAATACTAAGAAAGTAGGAGAGCGTATACACAGTTTTATCTACTTCATGAGTTTCTCCGGATATCCAAATCTCTCCATCATGAACTCTATAGTCTCCCAACTGACCATATCATATGCCTTCCGGATGTCAAGCTTCACTGAACACCTAGGAGTTCCATGCTTTCTTTCATACCCTCTCAATAACTCATGTGATAAGAGCATATTGTCTTGAATGTATTTATCTGGTATGAATGCAGATTGATTTAGATGTACTAAATCATTTATGCATGTCTTGAGCCTATTGGTGATGACCTTTGTAACACACTTATAAATGGTGTTACACAGCGCTATAGGTCTGAAATCTTCCACCTTAGTAGGGTTATTAACTTTTGGAATGAGGCAAAGAAAAGTTGAATTTACTGCCCTTGGAAGCTTGTTAATACTGAAAAAATTCATTATTGCTCTAGTGAAATCTTTCCCCACTGTTTCCCAGCTGACCTTGAAGAAAAAAGGGTGGCTGAATCCATCAGGCCCAGGAACTTTATTATCATCCATGCCAAATAGCGCTACTTCGACCTCTTCTTCGAAGATCTCTGCCTCCAGATTTCGTGCCATAGGTTCCGAGATGCCATTCCTTATCTTCAGGTTTAGAAAGAACTCTGCATCACTCACTGGCATTGCATTTGTACCCAGAAGTTCGGTATAATACTCTACTATTGTCTTTGCTACTTCATTCTGCCCTTTGACAGTGAGACCATGTTCACTTTCCACAACCCATATACCTCTTCTTGATACCTTTTTTCTTTATACAACTGAAAAAGTATTTCGTACACTTATCCCCATCCTTCGTCCACATGCCTTCGCTTTTCTGTTCCATCTCCATAGCTTCGCCTCTCGCTAAAGTGTTATATCTATCCATACAAAGCCTTTCTCGTTCCTCCAATACTGTATTCCCTGGGCTACTTTGAAGTAAAATCTGCGCATCATGTAGTTCTTGCTTAGTAGCTTCTACTCTTTCGTGAAGGTGGGAAAAATTTGCTCTGGCCCATGGTTTTACCTTCTTCTTCAGCATCTTTAGTTTCTCAACCAAAACATACATGGGATTGTTATAAATGGGCTCTTTCCACACTTCTTCCAAAATGCATTTAAACTCGCCCTGTAAGGCCCAGAAGTTGCAGAACCTGAACGGAGGGGCTTTCCTCGTATAATCACTCCAACTCAAGAGCATTGGAGAATGATCAGATATGCCATATGGTAGGAACTCAGCAAAGGTATATGGATAGACAGTGTACCATGCTTTATTCACTAAACATCTATCAATCCTTGACATAATGCTTCCTATGCCTACAAATTTATTCCACCAAGTGAAGAAGAAGCCAATGGAATTTATATCAGACAACCCTGTATTCTGCAAGCAAAGGCTAAAATCATATGCTTCACTCGGATGTATAGGGTCTCCTCCTACTTTCTCATTTGATGCTAAAATATTATTGAAATCCCCTGCCACACACCATGGGCCCTGGACAACTCTACTTAGTCTAATAAGGTTAGCCCACAAAATCAATCTCCCTTTGACGCTATTACTTGCATACACCACTGTCAAACACAAGACTTCATTACTCGGCATAAAATTCACCTTGCAGTGGATATACTGATATGACTCCTTCAAATTTTGAACATACACCACTCGCAGCTCCCAGCATACCTATATTCTGCCAGCAGGACTCTGGGCATAGTTATTAATGCTATTCCATTGAGGACAGTAAATATTTCTAATGGAATCACTCTTATGCTCTTTAACCTTCGTTTCCAACAACCCAAAAATACTGATCTTCTTAGTTACTCGAACCTTGTTAATTTCCACAGCTTTGTGAATGTCATTAGTACCTCTCACATTCCATACACTTATTGGCGCTATCATCGATTAATATTTCTTGCTTTTGGAGCCCTTGGGCCTACCCCTACTCCTCTTGCCATGCTTGTTCTTATTGCTACTGCCTGAGTTCTATTTTTGTCTCTGTTTTTCGTTGCTTGGCAGTTCCTTTTCTCCCCTGCATGCTGATTCCTGAGCGGTAGGGGTCTCCTTTTGTTGTCTAGGGGTGTCCATAATAGCCATTACCCCTTCTGTTATGTCGCTGAAATATGGAGTCTCCTCCACAGACATAGCATCATCAGATAAGTTCCCTTCCCTGATATCTTCTGGTAGGCTATCAAACCCAAACTGCGCCTCCTCAAACTCTGATAACAAATCTGGTTTTGCTGACAAAGTGACATGCTCCACAACTTCTACAAAAGGCACTAGCGATAAATCAGTTGCTACAATATTTTCGACCCCTTCAAACTGACTCCCTTTTGGCTCAAGTGGTTGATTAACTTCTCGAACCACTAGAGTACCATCCCTTTCTACTTCATCAACCCAAGAACAACTATTCATTGTATCCATATTCTCCTCCTGCCCTCGTTTGAATTGGGCTTTCTGTTCCAGTTTTCATTTCAGTATTCTCACCCTCAATATTCTCTAGTTCCTCTTCTCTGGTATCGCTAGTTCTAGCTTATGTTTTTGATACTCTGTCTACTACCAATTCCCTTCTCCTCGGAACCCAAACATTCTTCTGATCAGTCACGGTAGTTCTATTTGTCTGTGTATTCCTTGGAACTCTGTAGCATTTGTCTGTGAGATGACCAAATGCCTTACAACTGTCACACTTCTTTGGAACCCATGAGTACTCCACCTTAATAGTTATGATATATCCTTTGTCCATTTCGATTTCAAAATCCTTTGGTAACTATGAGGATATCGCTACTTCAACACATACTCTAGCAAACGCAATCCTTCTACTTGATGTAGTAGCCTCATCCATGAGCAGAGGCTTTCCCAATCTACTAGCCACTACACCTAACCCCTCCTCAGACCATAATTATTTTGGAACATCGAAGAGGTTGACCCATATCAGAATGCCTTTGATTGTTTTTTGCCTTCTCTCCACATCCTGAGACCATGGTGTAACTATAAAACAATTTCCAGCCATTTAAATAGGACTTGCCTCCATGACATACAATTTATCCTCCGCATTTGTGAACTTGAAATAATAAAGGTCTGAGTCTGCAATCATATCAAAGTCCCCTTTTATTCTCCATTTCTTTGTCAAGTACTGTTTCACATACGGGAAAGACATTCGATTTTCCAGAAAAAATCCCACTAGATAGTCCTCCCACATACTAACTCCATTTTTAATGATTTCCTTTGGGATAATGGTGACACCATTAATAATCTCTGGGCTATGTTGTTTCAGATGGTTAAAGGCAACAACTTTTCCTTTGTTGAACAGCGAACTCCAAGAATTTCGTTGAGTTGTATCGGTTTCACAAGCTTCTGCTCGGACAGCTGGTGGGACAGTTTTAGTAGAGCTTTGCCCTCTCTCTCCATTGTTAGTGAGAGGCGGGAATTCTTGGACATTTGTTAGAGAAGTATTCATGTTTTTTTCCACTATGAACTCACACTGTTAGCAATGGAGGATTTTACCAATAGTGGAAAAAAAGCATAAAAGGTTGTAGATAGGAAATCTCTCCCTAATCGTTTTTGCTATTCTAGGAAAGAAAGAGGAACACTAGATCAACCATGAGCAACTTAGGTTATGTCAAACCACATCGCCCCTAAAAGGGCCCCCATTAAAGCTAATCTTTATTCCTCTTATATAGATAGAATAAAACTTGTTACATCCTTACACTATTGGAAAAAAGTCAATAGATAACACTCAAAAAATGCTATGAAATCAAGTCGATAGCATTTCAGCAAACGCTATCAATCAGCGTGCTATCCTTTTTAAGATAGTGTTTTTGAATAAAACGCTATAAAAACGATAGCGTTTTTAGATAGATGTTATGAAATTCAATAGCGATTTCCGTAAACGCTATTGTACATTTTATAGTGTTTTTGAGAAAAATGCTATGGAGCCTGATAGTAGTTTTTCAACGCTATTAAATATTTATAACATTTTGTTTTTGTTTTTGTTTTTTTTGTTTTTTTTCTTCCAAAAATTAAAATTGGATTCAGATGGATTTGAATCACCAACCTCTCAATTAAGAGCGCTCTTACCATTTAGAGCTTATGAATCCATTAGAAAACAAGTATAGACAACTATGATTTTTATCATTAAACAAATCTATGAGAATTGAGAATAGAAAACGCTTGTATATGACTAAGCAAATTACTTAGGCAATAAATTAAGTAAAATGCAGACAAATTGGACTCAAGCAACATACAAATTTAAACTGCACCCTCGTCATTAACAGAAAAAATCTTCCCAAGTATTCACTAATTTTACAGCATGTCAAGAGTAAAACTATCAGAAGTAACTTTCTCCCTATAAAACTACTTCCTTCCCGACAACTATAATACTAACCTAAGAATGGTGAAGTGAACGACCACAATGAATAGCTTCGATCTAGCCTCTTATAGAAGACCCAAGTTATGTGAAAATGGCCTATTAGTACAAAACAACAAGAATAACGTAGATAGAAATGTGTAGAATAAGCTTGCAGACCAACATTTCGTACTATATACAATATCACAAGTATGATAAAAAATTGGAAAATACAAAAATCAAGATGAGCAAAACAAACCTTGAAAATTTGGTCCAAAGGAGCCTAAAATAAGAACTTCAAATTAAACTACCTCAAGTTTATCTCATAGAATTTGCTCAATAATAAATGCTTGTGCAACAACCTATGCGAGCTTAAGGATTCACTGACAAAAACTGTCATTCATTACCTCAATGAAAAAGAAGTATTGGAAAACAGTTCAATGGTTAAAATTAGGATATTACTACTTGCTTGTAGTAAGAATCAAATGTTTGCTTTCATTGTTTCACCTGTTTACTAAAGGTAGTTCCAATGAGATAAACTTATAATATACACATTATATATAAGAAACTAGTACACATGACGAAAACTTATACATGCCGTAAGTAGCTCTAGTCAATCTGATCTTATACATGAACAACATACTAGTTACATCTCAAATTTTACAAAGGAACTAGTAAAAGAATAACTTTTCCAATCACGAGCACTCCTCCATCAATCTAAAGTAACAAACAAAATATAACAACCCATACATTCAACCTTCCTGCTGGTTAGTGGTCAAATTCCACACTCATAGAAATAGATAACTCCACACTACTAGAACCATATGGATTGATGAAAATATCTTACTACTAACCACAATAACTTTCAAACAAACTTGACCAAGCTGAGGTTAACTAAGTACAAAATATATCGAAACACTGTATACCTGTTGAGCGACCAACCACTTAAGTGCGCTTATCCTTTGTTAGTGAACCCTTTCAAAACTTCTACATAAATCTCGTACTAGAAGCGATATCTAGCAATATATTCCTCCCTAAAAAAAACACGCATAAGAACATACGACTCTTGATATTGTTTGCATAAAAAAATCAGTTTTGAAGCGAAGAAAAGTTAAGAAAAATATAGAGAAGAATTACAGTTGAAGTATTTTTGCAAAGTCAAGTAGGCACATCATTCCCATAGAGACAATGCAGATTCACTACAATGAGAATATACTACAAGAAAGAGTCAAGAAATTGCAAACTATTAAGTGTATTGTGCACTGTGAAGGTGTTACTAGTGGAAGAGTCACCAAAATAACAAAAGGCTATGGGGTCATTATATTCTCAGAAACCAGGAGACAAGGTAGGCACTACAAAGGAAGTGTCCATTTTCCTTTGATAATTCCCACATTGCTTTGATCTGTCGTGGGAACTTCCACTTCTAAAATAGATTTTCCTTTTGATCTTTACACGGGCTAACAAACCATTTCCACCCAAAGATCAAATTTGTTGTCTGTTTCTCAAAATAAGGACGTCCAAAGTAACCTACTGACTTGCTAGCTTTATCTTCACATACTAGTTTTGAGGCCAACCTAACTTAAGATAGCATTGGTGAACCCTATCCCAGTAGCAATACAACTAAAATAATTAAGTATATCTACCACCAAAATAATAATAGTTTACACCAAAAATAAAAATCAGTACCAAAAACTATGTTCTTTTAGTTATTGATTGGGCGCACTAACAAACACCACTATCGATTTCCACACCCAACAGTAGATCTAACAATGTTGTGCTCCTTCCATCTCCACGAGATCTAAGAAGAAGAAGGACAAGAAATAAAACGAAGAAGCCAGAAATAGAAAATTATTTATGACGATTATTCTAGAAGATATGACTTACAAAGAGCTGATCAAATAAGCCCTTCAATATAGTCCAAAGCTTGTTGGACATTATTTTCCACCAAGGTAAACCTAAATAATAAAAAAAAACACATTTAGTGATCCAAACATTACCTTTCCTTCTTACAATGGTTTGTGGTCTATGGTTAAATTCTAAATGGGGTTAGGGCACAAACAAATGCAAATAATTGTGACAAGAAATGATCCCCAGATTGCTTGATAAGATTAAACTATTATAACCCTATCCACATTAAAGCGATAATAGTTGCATGATGCTTAGAGAGATGATATTACCTGATTGGAACTTCATCTCACATGTGAAGGAGCAAGAACCATTTATTTTTGTTGCTTCCAGACAAATTCTTAGCTTCTGCGGCACAAGAATACGAGTTGGGCTAGGTTACATTGACAAAGGTAGGTGTGTCCGTATCGGACACGGATACGAATTGTTGGACATAGTAAAATATCAAAATTTGAGGTAAATTACATACAATATGTGTCTGACACGGACACATGGATACGTATCTAACATAGATTTTTTTCAAAATTGGACAACGCTACTACCTTTTGGAATTCATATTAAACTTACAAAACTTCGACAACATCAATTTACAATTCAATAAGCATAAGCATAAAAAGTAATACTTGAACAATCTTATTAGGGCTCCTCACTACTCTATGCAGACACATAATTCCCAACTTTCCTTGACCAGATTGCAAGCTTCCTTGTAGCAATAACCTATAAAGAATTCCAAAAAGTACCAACTTTTCCAAACAAAAGCTATAAAAGGCCTTAAAATTTGAAGCTTACTTCTAGAATGACAAAGTATAACCTTGACCTTCCAGCACAAAGAACTGCTAAACATAGACGAACAAAACTACTAAAGAGAATCAGTTTTTTTTTTTGCTCGGTAAAGATGAAATCTCATTAAATATGAAAAGAAAGTAGGCCGAGAAAGCCTACTATTACAAAGAAACAAAATAAAACTAAAAACATAGCCACAGGAGGCTAACCCGAGAACTACAAATCATTTTACTTCTAAATACAAAAGCCTATCCCATCTCACCACAAAATGCTAAAAAGGGATACTCCTAAACTCTTTAAAAATCTTAGACTACTGAAATAATAGAGCCTTAATAGAGAATCGTAGTTAAAACAAACAAGTTCAATTATGTACTAGCACATGCAATCTGAGTTGAGTTGTTAACACAACATACATATACAATTATGACAAATAATTAGAACCTAAATAAACAAGAAGAGCACCACCAACCTTGAAAATTTGGAGGGAGGGACCCCAAACTAGGTTCTTTATGTTCAACCGAATAAATTTTGAATCTGAAAAATTGCTAACTATAAATTGGGTTAGCAAATTTTTAGATTGCTAGCTTCATGGTCAATCCTTACAGCATATCATGTACTTGAGTAGTGATATATTGAAAGGATGTACAACAACCCTTGATATGATTATACAGAATGATGAATGGAGAATTACAGAGGAACTGCAATTTCTTTTGGATGAGCATGGGATTGACCTTCATTCCCTTGGAAAGCCTAACAGTCCAGCGGCGGATGAGAGAGTGTGGACTCCTGAGCTTAGAGGAAACTTTACTGTCAAATCTGCATTTGTTGAGATTCGTAGTACTTTAGCCACATCATGTTGGAGCAAAGTTGTGTGGAAAAAATCAATACATCCACAATTGTCAGCAATTGCATGGAAGCTGGTTCATAAGTGTGCTGCCACTCAAGAATCGGTGAAGAAGAAAGGGGTTCACATATCATCCAGATGTTGTGTGTGCAGATGTAATAGTGAAGATTTTGACCACTTGTTATGGAATTGTGCCTTTGCACATGACCTTTGGAAGTGGATAGCTGATAAATTCAAGGTTGGAGCAACCTTTGCAACTTTCACCGAGGCCATTAATATGGGAACATGCCTAAGTCCTAGATTGCAAGACATATGGCTATCTATTGTCCTTGGTGGTGCTGTGAGTCTATGGAAACATAGAAACAAAGTGTTTCATGAAGGGTCTAAGAGCAACCTCAGTTTCTGCAAGTCTTTCGTTACATCACAGGTGTTAACCATTGCTTCGCTTTCAAAGAGCTTCAGCAACTTGCAAGACAAGGATGTATTACACAACTAGGGCATTGAAGGAAAATTAAGACTGGCACCTAGAATCCAACCATGTTGGTGGAATCTACCTGATAATGGAGTGCTTAAACTTAACACTGATGGAGCTGCTAAAGGAAATCCTAGACCTGCTGCTGTGGGTGTCACTGCAAGAAATTCAGGTGGAAGTTTTGAATTTGTGTACTGCAGGATCATTGGTGTGACAACCAGCTATGTTTCAGAATGTACCACAATTTTGGAAGGCATTGAAATAGCAGTGAGCAAAGGACATACATCTATCTAGGTTGAGTCTGATTCTAAAGCTGATGTTGTTGCCTTTAACACCGAGAACATACCCTAGCAACTGAAAGCGAAATGGCGGATACTTGTGAACAAATTAAAAATGATCTCATTTACCAGCACGTGGCGTGAGGTTAGCCTTGTAGCTGATATGGCGGCAAATTATGGGATTAATTTAGTTAACAACACCAGTTATTTATGTGAAGGAAAACCCCATGGCTATATAAATGGGAGGTTCCTGATCTAGCCTACTATAGGTTTGACTGAGCTTGAACTGAAGTAGTTAGAGAGGCTTCTCTACTATTGTATACTTGTACACTTTTTTCTTTTCTTTTCGTCATTAATACAATTCCAACCCACTTAGCAAAAAAAAAAAAAAAAAAAACTATATATTGGGTTTTCCAATACTCTGTGCAGCCAAGCATTGCCTAAGCAAAGACTGTCCATTACATCAACCAATACAAAAATATTAACAGACAAGTACATGACTAAAGATTCAGCACATACCTTGCCAATTAATGGAGCAAGGGTTCAGTAATTTTTTCAGCCAATTAACCTTTGAGGGATAGGCAAACTATTGTAAAAAACCAATAAAAAACTAATCAATCTAGTATGACCGAATTCAAGCATAAAAATAACACACCTACCATATAATAAATTAAAGGGTTAGTTAGACTTACCCCAATTTGTAAGATCCAATGGTTAGATTTTTCATCTAAAAAAAATAATTCATCTCAGAGTAGCCGTTGGATCTTGCAATCAGTGGTATCACTAATATTTTTGAAAATGGGGGGTGGGGGTAACACTAATTGCAACTATTAATAGGGGGGTAAGTCTAACTAACCATAAATTAAATTAGATAAATTGCATAATATTGAACGGGTTTCTTTTCAACCAAATTTAAGAAGGAATAACTGGATCTAGAAGGTATATCTAAAAGAAAATTTTGGACTTTTAAGATTGAGGCATACTTTGATTTGATGGAATATCGTAGGCATAAAATACATGAACAAATAAAGAAGGGGAGAAGGATACATGGAGATTTCGACAAGCAACTAAATCAATTTGAAATAGAGATGGTTTAGAAAGAGATATTTACGTTTCTTCCAGGTGCAAACTCAATTTGATGGAGGAGGTTCCGACTTCATATCGCATCATCATCCGAGTTCCTAGATTTGATGGAGGAGGTTTTCATTTTCAGTTTGCTTTTTTTTTTTTTTTTTTTTTTTATTTCATTTTCTGTTTTCACCTAAGTTGACGAGTTATATCCTCCACTGATTTTGCACATGTGTGAACATTAAATGCCCGGTTTGGCCACGCGTGAAGTTGAGATAGCATTTATTAAGCACTAAACACAATTGTAATGGAAAATGTACTCGTAAAGGATTGCGTTAACTTTAGCAAACGCAATGCCTATTTTAAGGATAGTGGTTTTTTACAAATGCAATTAATGAAATGCTATCTATTGATTTTTTTTGTAGTAGTGTTACATATTACTTACCTCTAGCATTACCATAGATTATGTTATTTACATCTTCTGAAAAAGAACTAGGTACTAACTCTATATAACTAACAGTAGGAATGTTGCTAACTAAAGCATCTGCTAGTTTGTTAGTTTCCCTATATACATGAATAATTTTAAAAAGCTCTAGTTCTCCCTTCATTTTCTCTATACTTCTGATCAACTTTTCTACCGCACAAGGGTGTTTGGTCTTCTTCTTGAGAAACAAGACAACATTTGTGGAATCCGTTTGCACTATAATACTCTTGATGTCATGCCTTAATGCCATTCTTAGCCCTTGCTCAACTGCTTGCAACTCGATTAAAGCAATGGGCTGCCTATCTGATTTCCCATGGCTTGCTGCAATCACTTCACCCATTTCATTTCTCAGTGTTGCTGCCCATCCACCCTCGAGTAAAGTCCCATCTGTGTTCAGCGTATAGCTCCCTTGTTCAGCTCTCTCCCATTTACAGAACTGTTTCTTTCTCTATTTTATCTTGACCTCAACATTCCATTTATTCATGAAGTCCTGAATTTCGGGCCTTTGCTCCATCGTGATGTTCAACACTAGCAATAGTGTTCTTGCATATCCTATTACCGAGTTTGCAACTTGATCTGCAAATACTTGTATGTTCTGGAAGATTCTATCATTTCTTGTTTTCCAGATCTAATACATGAACCCATTCTACAGAAGTCGATACCCATCTTGAATCCATCCTTTTCCCCTTGTAATATTTCAACCCATTGTATCTCATCTTGCCAAGCTAGTTAATGCCATGAGCCTGTTAAATCCCATTCTCCTCATAATTGTACTCCAAACTGCCTGTGCGAACATACACATGTGGAAGAGATGCTCTTCTGTTTCATTATCTTTCTAGCAGAGTACACATAGATCAGTAGTCACTACCTTCCACTCTTTCATTTTCTGAAGCGTCTTGAGTCCTCCACTCAACGCCATCCAACTGATGAAAGAATGCCGAGGGATTCTGTTTGAGTACCATACCAACTTGGCCCACTGAATTGATTGTCTTCTTCCACGCAAGCTATCATATGTTTCTTTCATGGTGCACTCTTCATGAATTGAGGAAGTCTACACAATCTTGTCTTCCTGGCCCATAATTTCCACTTCCTCATACTCTTCTAGAATGTCAGTTAACTTATTCTTGACATGCTGTAGATATTGCCACTCTTCTCTCTCTATGACATCTGACACCTTGCTATTCAGATTGCAAGTGCTTATATATAATAAAGTTTGAGGAAATTTGTCGCGAAGTATCCTAGAGAAGTGCCAAGGATCATTCCAGAAGCTAGTCCCTTTGCCATTACCAATTTGGTGATGCACTATTTATGCTGCTTCCTTTCTTGCCTTAAAAATGTTGCGCCAACTCCACTAACAGTCATTTGGAAGGTTTAGTGACCAGAAGTTGCGACCTCTAATTAAATTTTTTCCTACCCAGTTTACCCATAAGGTATCTACTTTTGAAATAATACACCATATGTTCTTCAGTGTAGCTGAAAGGTTAACCTTTTCCAAGCTTCTAATGCCAAGTCCTCCCTCATCATAAGGGTAACACACATCTGTCCACCCAATCAATGCATGAGATTGGGTGCAATCTGGCTCTGTTCATAGAAAGTTTTGACATAATCTGTTAATGTCATCTATGGTCTTTTGAGGGATAACAAAAGATGCCATCCAATAGATGTTCAGGTTATTCAGAACGACTTTGATTAATTGTAGTCTTCCGACATAAGAGAGAAGCTTCCCCTTCCAGCTTTGTATTCTCTTTGTGACTTTAAGAATCATAGGACAATAGTCAACTGATCATAACCTCGTGGTTATCAAAGGTAGCCCTAGATATTTCACAGGCAATTCTCCTCTTGGAAACTGTATAACATTTTCTATCTCAAGGCATGTAACATCATCCACCTGATAAGAGTCCAAAACTATAGTTTTAACCCCTTAACAATAATACTTTTAGACCAATTATGCGAGTAATAAATAAGAGTTAATGTTGATTACGTGTTTTTATGTACTTTGGCGAGATAAAGGAGCAAGGGTTGGTTGCTAAAAAGTTCTGTGATTAAAGGCCAAGATTCAAGGAGAAAAAGCCTTTGTAAAGCTCGATCAAAAGTTGAAAAGTCAAAGTCAACGCGGGCAGAAACGGTGTTCAAAGTCAGCAGAACTTCCAAAGACCGTATCTTTGGACTCAAGCCTCAAAATTGGGCCTACCTTATGTCAAAACGACTGGCTCGGAAAGAGCTTTCCAATGGTCCAAGCCTTGACCCAATCAGAGGAGAAAAAGTGGACAAAAAGTCTGTTGAATTCAAAGCTAGCTGAAAGGGCCTATGTGGACTGAAGAAATTGGGCTTTGGGCTCGATTTTCTGGCCCAAAACGTGGCTCCTCAGCCCATACACGAAAATGTGGATCTGGTCTCCTCCATTTCAACATAGAAGACTTAGTAGGAGAAGAGATAATTAGTTTTAGGTAGCAAGTAGCCATTAAAGATAGTTTTAGATCTAGATCTAGTTTTTACATTAATTAATTAGTTTATATTATCTTGTTTAATTTAGTATTCTGAATCAATTGTTATTTCTTCATTAGATAAATAAAGTTAATTAGTTCTTGATAATTTAGTTTCATTTTCCATTAAGTATTTAGTTTCAATTCATAGATTTAGTTATTTGTCATTATTAGTTTCAATCAATTCTTGCATGAGTAGTTTCCATTTGAATTCAAACAAGTAAAGTTAGAATCTTTATACCATGTCTTGTTTAATTTCATTGAGAAATGATAACATCATGATTCTAGGCTAAACCTCCATTAGAGGGGGTTGAAGAAGCCTTGATGAAGCTTGATTTGTGTTAGCATAGAATAGTCGTGATTTCCATTCCATTCTAGAAAACGATTAGTTCACCATGAGAATGGGTTTGATTGTTTCACATACTAGATGTTAGTTGGTAGAGATTAGCATTAACAACTAGGGATTAAGAAGAAGCAATTGTTATGCGAAAGTAGTTCAATTCGGATTACGACGATTATTCGTTAGTAAATTAAGTCGAGTTAAGGTGGAATCAATCCCCCCTAATTCTTTATCATAGTATCAATTTAGTATCTCCGTAGTTGAATTATCATAGTTAGTATTTGAGTATAAATTGCATTGCAGTATAATTTTTGTAAAACTCTCATTGACTTTGGTAGGATTGATAATCTTAGGAAACCCGAATTCTAAAGAACTAGGAGTGGAACGAATCTTCTATTCCAATCTCTATTTCAATAGTATTGAGAGTAGAAATCTTTGATAAACAACCGAGTATAGTTCAGTTTTAGTTTTACTTGCATTTAAGTTTAATCATTTATTCGTAGGTAAAACTATTAATTTTACACATATCACCACCCCTGCAAAGAAGATGTTGCTTTTTTGTATATTTACCTCTAGTCCTGTACTCATTTTGAAAGTTTCAAGGTTCTGCTTGAGCTTTGTGGTTGAAAGTATATCTCCATACATGAAAGCCATCAAGTCATCTGCAAAAGACAAATGAGTAATGATAGGGTCTATACACTTATAATGTAGTGTGTACTGCCCATTCCTTATAGTTTGGAGCATAATCTCAGAGAAGAGATTCATGACAAGCACAAAACGATAGGGTGAAATGGGGTCACCCTGTCTTATAGCTCATTTGCTTTTGAAGTACCCATAAGATGAGCCATTAATCATTATGGAGTAAGAAGCTGTCTCCACACACACTTGAACCCATTTGACAAATTTGCCTGACATACCAACTCTTCTCATTGCGAAAGCTATAACTTCCCATCTCACATAATCATAAGCTTTTTTCAAATTTACTTTAGCCGCACATCTCGGGGGGGTAATTGTGTATTATCTCGTGAGATAGTAAAATGTTATCATGTATACTTCTACCAATGATGAAAGTAGATTGATTGGGATTAACTACTTTCAGCATCACCTCTTTCATTCTTTTTGTCATGACCTTTGTTATGCATTTGTACATCACTCCACAAAATGCTATAGGCCTATAGTCACCTAAGGAGTTAGGGACTTGAACTTTAGGGACAAGAGAAATGCATGTTGAATTTACCTCATTCAGCATTTGATTTGAATGGAAGAAATTCTTTGTTGCCTTTATGAAGTCTTTTCTTATGATTCTCCAAGTGCATTTGAAGAAAAAAAATGAGAAACCATCACTTCCAGGTGCTTTGTCATTGCCAATGTCAGCAAGAGCTTATATCATTACATTTATGGTAAACTCCTTCTGTAAGTTCTCATGGTCTTCTGTACTAATCTGTTGCCTCACCCAATCTCTTGAAATATAGAAAAATCCATATTCGGCATAGTAGCTGGACTATATAGTGCTTTGTAATATTGTACACATTCTTCACCTATCTCATTGAAGTCTTGTAGAACATTTCCAGCACTATCTTTTAGACAAGAGATCTTATTCATCACTCTCTGAGCTTGCATAGATTTAAAGAAGTATTGTATATTATTATCCCCTAATCCAATCACCTGATCGCTCAATTTCTGTCGTACTGATGTGAGCACTTGATGGTTTTTATTTCTATTCAAATTACGAAACCGTTTACGTACCAAACTCAAGTTTTCCTTACTCATGTGTCTTCGTGTGTATGGTTAGAGTAAGGGTTTTTGTTCCAACATAAATACTAGGATGATGTTATGATTGAAATATGTTCAAAGGAACTAGTGAGAATGATTTTTTTTTTGTGAACTGTTTAGGTTGTTACTTCCTATGATAATCTAACATGTAAGACAAGGAAAAAAAATAAAACTTTAATAGTTTAACAAGAAGACTAGAGAGAGAGAAAGATAGAGGATTAATCCTACTCATGCAAAGTTTAGCTACATATTATTTAACTTAGAAAACAGATTACTACTATCTCCAATCCGTTTTGGGTTCATAGACAAACCCAAAATGGACTTGAAGATCGATCCCTAGCAAGATGTACTCATCTATGAATCCATCTTACTAGCATAAGGAGTTGAACTGATATTTCATCTCTGAAATGTCATCTCAACTCCTGGCTTCATCCTACATCAACCTGTCAAATAGCAAAGACTGAATTCTCCAGGCGCTCGCGTGCGCGACTAGCCCTAGTGTCACCTGGGTGGCGCATGCGAGTTCATCTTAAGCTCCAGGCCTTGAATTTGGCTGGTCACTACCATTTTGGGGTAGGAAGTCAAATGAGTCCTAAGTTTCTAAGTAGTGGTTCTGTAATCTAAGAATACATAGCCCGATCCTCACATGAGCATCATTAACCCTCCACCTTGGGAGGGTTTTAGCTCATGGTCATTGGATTGAAACGGTTATACAAATTGATGTTATTCTAAGTTAAGAAAAAGATAGAAGGAAAGGAATGATAGACCTTATTTTTTTACTTCAAAGATAAAAACTTTTATTTGATGAACAAGGTTACTCTATTAACACTATTACAAGAAACTTAAAGCTTAGCTAGAAAAATAAAAATGCATGAATGGGAATGAATGGGAGTGAATACAAAATCAGCCCATTTTAAGAGCTTTATCTCATTCTCCCACGTGAATCACCTCCCACCATTACTCACATTTAATTCCATCTTATCTCCAAATCAAACAAAGCCAAAATTAAACACTATTTGACACAAAAAGTCTAGTCAAGGTAATAAATACATGCAAGGTGTCAATTTGTGCCAATAATTTGCCACTTTTGTCTTGATTTGCTCCATGATTGATGACTCATCCCATCTTGTGGGCCCACAGAGTGGGTCCATGTGCTGTGTCCAGTGGTGGGTCCGCAAGTCAATTTCTGCAAAATCTGGCCAGAGGTAGAACTTCTCGCACTGATTGTCTGGGCAAGTTACTTGCCGGAATGGGAGTCCAGGTTCAAGAGATATGAGCTTCGAAAGTTAGATGCTTTTCTGTACGTAATCCCGTTCTGACTTGGCATCGTCCTGTTGGAGTTCCTGGGCTTTAGGCGGGCTTTGTTGAGCTTTGTGTGAGCTAAATCGGAAATCTTCACGTAGACACACTATTCCGTGCTTAAATACTGTCTTTATCCTCATTTTTACGTTGATTGCTCAAACCTGCAAAAACTCAAAAATACGATTATTTCATGATTATTAAGCATATAATTAACCAAAATGTTATGTCTCTATGGGGTTTTATATTACAGTTTTGGGTGCTTATCACACCACCCCCAAACAGCACTTTGCTTGTCCTCAAGCAAAGAAGAGACATTTAACAGATAAGTGGCAAAAAATGTGTAGTCCTAAGCTAATTCTCGTTTCATAGAGTGCGGTTGCATTGACCGTATGCAACAAGGCTTTAAACCACTAGGAATTCCCTAGTGGACGAGTTATAGCCTCGTGAGAGTTTTCCAGAAAAGATACTCACCAACTTCATCTATACTACAACGACTTAGTAACAAAAACTTATTTCCTAAATTAATCTCATATATCTATACATCTCCTTAGCGGGGAACGATGATTAATTCCTTTGAAACTCAAGCTAATATGCATACAATAATCAAAACATCTACATATGAACATGCATACAATGAACTTTACATTGAAATATACAAGCAGGGCCATTTCTGGATCCTTTGGAGAGCGTCCCTAAACAGGTTCTCATAGGTATGTGTTGAAACACAAATTCGCTCATATTTTTTCACTTAGGTTTCACTAACTCCAGTGTGTAGTGGCACACGTTTCCTCACATCTCAATGACAAATAGCGGAGCCAAGGTCGATCAATCACATCTACTACTTATTATCACACCATTCTACTCCTAATTGAGCTAGAGGTCTTTATTAGTTATTGTGGGACTTAGGCGGTGGTGTAGAAGAAAATGGAAATGGGAAATCAAATAAATGACAAGTATGAGAGAATAAGATCTTCAAAATATTTACACTAGAGAAATCCTTGTTTTCTTTTCCTACTTCTACATGAGTTTCCATACTTTGAACTTTTAAACTTTTGGACTCCTTTTGATTTGATTTTAGGGAGATCAACTTTTTTTTTTTCAAAGCTAGAAATTGATTTTTATTTTGGGACAAGTCTTTCTCTTTATTTTTCCACTTTTCATCCTATTTCTCATACTAATCATTTATGTGAGTTTATTTTATTTGGGGGTTAATAGATGGGTAATGAATTTTTGGTGGAAGTGAAAGGTTTGATGAAAGGTTCAGTGGGGCGACTAGCGGTAAAATTTGTAACAAGTATGAAGTTTTGGTTATGTCGATCCAAAGAAGGCCTAAATTCTCGCTTAGGGTTCGAATGGTGATCAAGTAAGTAGACATGTGATTTTCTCTATTCGAAAAAACTACTCCTCCGTGTCATTACTCATAATTCACACATATCGAGGCTTTTTGGCTAGATTCTCACCGGATTGATAATTTATGTAACTAACCATGGGCTCCAGAAACTTACTGCTATATACAATTGGTGATACTCAGTGCATGATTACTCATGAAAAGATGTAAAATTATAGCGTATGTATTATCTTAAGTTTCTTAAGAATAAATCATAATTCGAATGCTAATGTGAGATTTCTAGACAATTTTCATCATAGAAAAGGAAACAAGACTTTGTCACTAAGTACATTTATTTAAAAGGACAATAAAAACTATATACAACCTACAAGTTGCCTAATTCTTGCCACAAGTTTAAAGCTCACCCCCAAACAGAATGATGCTTAGTCCTCGAAGTATCAATAGATAAAGAAAGAAATTACTTCAGAACCGTGACCAAAATTAGGGCAGGATCACTGTAACAGAAAGTTATTCTAACATAATATATTATAAATAAAAATGATAACACACTAAACACAACTATATACAGTTAGATATATATACACAGTGGCCTACTCAAATTTACCAACCACTCGATACTGCTGTTCTCTCGTCATCTCCGGTGAAATGCATTTCCTTAGCATCGCACCAATAAATAATAGTTTGCCAAATGGTGCTCCATTGTTGTTCCCCCGATTCGTTCAAATGTGCCAACATATCATTGTCGTCAGGGAAATAATGAACGTACCTCAGGTACCGTGAAGAACGATCACACTATTGCCAAAACCTTAATGAACGAATTATTCTGTTCGCAGGGCACATAGAATCTACTTTAACGCAGTCGTTAAAAGTAGCTGAAAACTGTGGGGAATGTGTCCTTATAATTCGGCAAGCGGTTATAGGTAAAAGTAGATACTGATGTCGAATAGTGTGAGCTCTTTTCATATTAGTGATAACACAGTTTATGATATCAAAGAATGTATGACCTTGAGCAAGTGCATTGAATACTACACAGGCAGCACCATTGGCAGTAGAAAAATGCCAATCTCCCATGATGTTCAGAAGGATAAACAACATCACATTCCCCATGTTCATGGTCATCCTTGCTAAGTGAATGGTGGTGTCTGGCCATCTGCCAGGTGTAGCGTCTTCTTCTTTAATTTCAAGACCATCATCATATGTTCCACGAAAAGCAGGCTATGAAAAGGAACGGGTTGAGTTCTGGCTGATGTATGGCCATGTTGTTGCTGGCTTGTGATAGGGAAGATCCAAAGTTAGGGAAAGTGTTCGCTCAGAAAATATATGTTGTGTGCCATCAACTTGGATTGTGAACCCATCTAAGAAGAAGCCTTGGGCATGATTAAATGCTTGGGTGTCTCCTATATTGGCATAAAAGTATGCAGCCAAACTTGGAGAATAAGTCTGGTTAGGTCGAAGAACTAGGGAAGACCACCCAATATTAGTGATGTAATCACGAAAATGAAGGCCATAAGCATTGGAATCCATCATAGCCTGGAAGGATTGCTCAGGAATGATTCTTAGTGTAGCCATGCTTGATGAAGATAGGTCAGTTGGAGCAGAGAGAGGGGTAAGGCAGGGAATCTTGATAGACTATCAATCAGTGTGAGGAAACGTCCAAAATGAAATAGTCATGTTGTGTGAAGCAACTAGAAGGTCCCACCGCAAGGGAATCAAATATGTTCGCCTCGCCTGATGGATAAAGTGATACAAAGAGAAGTATCCAATAAAGTCTGTCGGGATGGATGAAAGAGTATGGAAGAAGATAGGCCCTTTCTGTGTTCAAATTTAAAACAATAGTTTAAAATTTGATTGAAATGACTGTTTATTAATAACAACTAGAATTATTTCAACCTTGTAGGCATACTTCTTAAACATTTCTTAACCAAAAGAAAACACAATAAACAAAAGATTTAGATTAGTAGAGAACACGACTCAACGAAAAACTTAATTTTTAATTAATTTTTATTTTATTTTATTATTATTAATTTTTTGTTAGAATGATCATGAACCAGGATGATGATGATGATGGTTATGGGGACGCAGATCATGCACAAGACTGTTTAGTTGATCAATTTGTTAGCTGAGCTGAAGCTGAATGTCCCCCAGGTTTGCAGAGAGCATGGTTTGGTTCTCTATTAGGAGAGCGTGATTTTCCAAAGACTGAGAGTGATTTTCCAAGATTTCCTCCTGTTCAATGTCGCATTGCTTGACATTCTTGGAATTCTAGAAGACTTTTGATGATGATTTCCTAGCCTGCGTGCAGTTCCCGCATGCTTTGGTGAAGAAATTGAAGTCCTGCAATTGGATTAAAAATGTTGTGCAGAGCATCTTCATCAAAGAAGTTATTAGAGGAGGGTACGTGTTCTTCGGTGTCTTGGGCGTCCGCCAGGTTCATGTGATCCTCTGGAGTCCAAAAACCTTGGACGCAATCATGGTTGAGTGTAATTATGCCCACAATTTTTAGGGGAATGGTTGGGTATATAGATTGGAACTCCCAATACAACATGATTTGAGTTACGCAGATCCACCTTGTATGCTATCTTGATGATTTGCCATTATTCTGATGTTACAAAGTAAATGACTCCTTGATTGTTGCGTTGACTGAGCTCCAGGATTGTACTAGTTAATATCTTTCCATGTATGGCTGTAACTGCTGCTGGTGACAACCTGGGTGTTGGGTCGTTGGTATGTTCTGATGTTATGGGACGAGCTGAGGTAAGACACGTGCTCTGTAGTGTAGAACGGAGAATACTTACATCTCTTTTTTATCCGTTTTGTGGACAGCGGTTGCGTGGGATAAAAACGGTTTAAAAAGTAAAGTTTGAAGGCACGTGTCTGACATCTGTTTTGTTTTGAATTTCGGTTTTGGGGAATGTGCCGGAACTGTTGGGCTAGATTCGTGGGCTCGTAGTTACGACGATTTGTGGGCAAGTAATGAATTAAGTTTTGGGAGCATGAAACGTTTTGATTGTCTCAAGGTGTTTGGGCAGTTGAGGGGTTTTTGACTTGTAGAAGTTTTTTTTTTTGTTTGTTCACTTTTCAACCAAAGGAAAAAAAAGAATCCATAGTGAAAGAGGGAAAAAGAAAAGGAAAAAAGAAAAAAAAAAAAAAAAAAAAAAAAAAACTTCTTGTCCTTCTTGGATCAGGTTCGTCCTTCAACTTTAAAAATTTGAGCTTTCTTTCTTTCTTTGATTGTGCAATGTCTATGACTAGTGATAGTTTGAGTGGTGAGGTTGAAGCTCATGAATGGAGAGAGAGAACTGTAAGTGAAGAAAGTGAGGAGATGGTTAGTAGTGGTGATGAGGCTTCGTTGTCTTCCTCGTTGGAGATGGTAGATGAAAGGAAACCTAAGTCGGTGAATTGTTATGCTACTTTGAGGAAGGAGTTTGGTTGGGTGAAATTCGACCTTGTCATGTACAATCTGGCTGGGGAGAAAAATTTGTATACTAACGACTATGTTCCTTGGGGTGAAGGAGTAGTTGTTTGTTATGGGCAGTTGAAGGCTGGGATGAGGCTGCCCTTTTCCCGTCTTGCTATGGAGGTGTTGAACTTTTTGGGGAAAGCCCCTTGTCAACTCGTGGGGAACAGTTGGAGGGTTCTCCATGTGTTGGACTTGTTGAATGACAAGGGCTACAACATCTGTTTAAACGATGTGATTGAACACTTTGTTTTTAGGAGATCGGGTGTTATGAACTTTAGTTTTCATGTTTATAAGGGGAAGTCTCCTATTATTTTGGGGGTGAGCAAGGTGGACTGGAGTCGTAGGCCGTTGTTGGCTGCGGGTAGATATTGTCCTCCTGGCTTGGAGATTGATAAACGTGTTGTACAATCTCGTGGTAGGTCGTTGGTTATAAGTCGTAATATGTGTGTTTTATATTATAATTTGGACGTTCTAATTTATTGTTGGGTTTGTTTTTTGCAGAGGTTTCTATCCCTTCTCGTACGAAGAACGGTGTGATTGAAAGGTTTGCTTCTTTAAGTTTGGGGGATAAGCAGGCTTTGTTAGGGGAGGTTGCGCATTACTTTAAGAGGCGTGGAGGGAAGAAAATCAACCGTAAGAAGCTGGAGTAAAAGGCTAGGGCTCGCAAGGTGGTGGTTGAACTTTCTGATTCTAGCTCAGAATTTGCCATAGAGAAGGAGAGTCACAAGAAAGCACCTGTTTTTGAAGTGAACGGAGTGGAAATGTTGGTGACAGCCGTTCTGGTGGAGCTAGGACGTTTGGTGGGGTCGCTGAACACCGTTCTGGAGCGCTGAGGGCGGTTGGAGGGGTGATGCCCTCCAAACGTCCTAAGTTGGGTGACGTAAATCGTTTGCTATCTCAACATTCTGAGTTGGGTGATGCAAATCGTTTGGCACCCCAACAGTCTGAGCTGGGGGGTGGAAGGTGCTTTACGTCCAACCACTTTTCCTCTGGTGATGCAGATCGTTCTGCATCCAACTGCTTCTCCACTGGAGATGCGGGTGCTAGAAGTGCTGGTGCGGAGGTTGATGCTCCCACTTCATTTCGGAAGCCTAATCTGAAAAGGCGTTCCAAAGTGGTTGAGTCGGAGGGGGCTAAAAAGGCCCGAATTGAGTCTGGAGACTGACCTGGTGTTGTTGTAGGTCATTCTTTTCAGGTCGGGTTCCTCTACAGAAGATGAGCCTGATTGATGTGGCTGTTGATGTTGGGGCGTTGAGGCCCGAGGTAAGGAGAAAGTTGGTGATGCTGAGCCTGTTACTGAGTAATGGTAAGGGGTCAGAAGTACGGGCCCAAAGAAGAAGAGTGATAGTGATGTCCTTGATAGACTGGTTATGTATGAGGACCCCTACAGTTTGTTGTGAATGGTGACTGTAGCTTCAAGTCCCCTGCGGTTGGTGCGGCGTTGTTGGATAGTATTGAGCTAGCTGGGGATAGGCGCAAGTTAGATGGTAAGGGTTTGGATGTGAACTTTGTGGAGATGGAACGGTCGTTGTGCTTTGTGAGTATTCTTCCGTTCTGAGCTTGCTCCTTTTTGGTCTTATTGATTTTGATCTCTTCTAATGTCTACATTTGTTGTCTTGTTTGTTAAGTTCTGGCGATGTATTGGAAGCTGAAGAATATGACGTCTATCTCCGACCATTACAAGAAGGAGCTGGATGTCAGCAAGCAGACTTGTATCAGACTGGTGGATGAACAGCAGGTGGAGAGAACAGAGGTTGCAGGGCTGAGGGATCAGGTGCAACAGCTTGGTGGTAAAGTGGCTCTATTGCAACCAGCTCTGGATTCCGTAAAGTTGGAGGTTCAGCAATGGGTTGATGAGTGTAAGAGGTTGCGCTCCGTTGCTGAACGAGCTGAGACTGCATACAACGACTTGGTGGATAAAGTGGAGAGTGGCAATGAGTACGTGCTGTTGGATGATTATCTTGAGGCATTGGATAAGTATGATCGCCTTAAGATGTTTATTGAAAGTGGGGTTGCAAAGTGGGGCAACATGTAGATGTTGCCATCGATCGATTATGCCGGCTACCGGTTGCTCGGTGTTCATACATTGTTTCTAAAGAAGTTGTTGATCCGACCCTTTGAATGTGGATCCGGACTCTTTTGTGTGAATTGTGTGAATTCGAACGTCTTGTGCTTGTCTTTGGGTTGGGAGGTCTTTGAATGTCTTGTTCTTATCTTGTTCTTGGGTTGGGGGGTCTTTGAGTAATACTTAAACAGCTTTTGTTCTTGATACAGATATAATATTATTTTTTTGATGGGGATACTCAGGTCGTTTTCCTGGGATAACCTGGGGGCCTTGGTATCTAACCGATTTTGTATTAAAGTATAGAAATATTTAAATTACTTACTTGTTGAAGTTGGTTTGAAGTATGCATGTGATTGCTTTTGTTGCTACTGATTTGTTGTTTGACGACCTGTGTTGCATAGTGCTAGTCCTGATATACTGCTTGATTTTGCTAGGTCATCGTTAAGATACAGGTCGTAGAGCGTTTGAGTACGACCTGATGATGTCTTTGCGTAGTTGGAACCTAGGTTTCGTCTTGTGTCAGGTATACGCCCTGATTCGTTCCTTTTGGGGGAACTCCTAATTCATATAATTAACCTTTAAGTGGCCATTACATTTAAGTTTGCCTTAAACCCTTTGGGGGTCCCCTAGATTGAATTTGTCTGATAATTGGTCTTTGAGTAGCAATTACAGTTGAACCATACCTAACCCTGGCGTTGGTGTTAGGTTGGTTTAGGGTCCTGATAAGAGCCCAAAACTGTAGTTTTAACCCCTTAACCATCATACTTTTAGACCAATTATGTGAGTAATAATTAAGAGTTAATACTGATTACGTGTTTTATGCATTCCAGGCTTCAAAGTCCATTATGTGCAGAAATGTGCCACTTTAGCGAGATAAAGGAGAAAAGGTCGGTTGTTAAGGAGTTCTGTGATTAAATTCCAAGATTCAAGGAGACAAAGCCTTTGTAAAGCCCGGTCAAAAGCTGAAAATTCAACACGGGCAGAAATAGTGCACAAAGTTAGCAGAACTTCCGAAGACCATATCGTTGGACTCAGACCTCGGAATTGGAAGTATCTTATGTCAAAACGACCGGCTCGGAAAGAGCTTTCGAATGGTCCAAGCCTTGGCCCAATCAGAGGAGCAGAAGTGGACGAAACATCTGTCGAAGCTAACTGCAGCTGAAGAGCCCATTTTGGACTAAAGAAATTGGGTTTTGGGCCCGATTTTCGGCTCAAAACATGGCTCCAAGCCCATGTACGATTTTTGGATCTGAAAGTATAAAAATAAAAGCTTGACTCTTTGTTAATGGCAGTTAGGTTAGGAAGCTAATGTTAATGGAGTTTAGGGTTAGAAAAAGATAGATCTAGATTAGTTTTTAGATCTAGATCTAGTTTTTTACATTCATTCAATTAGTTAGTTTAGAATCATATTTTAGTTTTTAGAATAAAGTATTAGTTCTTCATTTTAATTTAGATTATTGCTTAAATTCTTATTTAGATTTAGTTGTCTTAAATTCATAATTAGTTATTCACAATCTTAGTTCTAAATTAGTTTTAATTTCAGTTTAATTTAATTATGTCTTATTGTTATTATTGTTCTTGTGTTGGGAATGGTAGTATAGAAATTTCACATCAAATCATTACTCTCAGCATTGTTCCTTTTGGGTTTCATTAGTTGAATTTGTTTAAGTCTTGAGGTTTAAGAGTGGAACGAATCCTTACTCCTTGTATTGCATGATTATGTTTTGAGAGTAAGAAGAATTGATTTAAACGTAAGAACGGTAGGATTATGTATTAGTATTGTTAACATTAATAGCCATCTTAATCTTGTTCAAGACAAGAATTCCATTGCTTGAATCTAAGGGGCAATCCCCCATTCTCTACCCACCCACCCTTTTAATTTTTCATTCTTATTTCTTGAATTTTCGGAACTATTCACTGTTTTAGGCATAGGGGCTGCGGATTCACAGAGAAAAACACTGCGGTGAAGGTATTTCTAAATTTTTGAAAATTCTGAAAATTTTCAGACATAATATTTAATGTGTTGTTGATTTACTGGAATATTTTCAGATTTTTCAAAGTTTGTTTACCTTGTAAAAAAAATACGATCTTTACAGTGCTGCATTTCAGTTTTCACACCGTATGTTCTTGAAAAATAGACGAATAAGGTTACTTAGGGAGTTCTAAAAATTCTATAATTTTTACAAGAGTATCTATCCTAAGTCAGGCGTTTGTAGTAAAAATTTGACGAGTTTTTGATTTGTTTTGACCTCCTAAATAGTAGAGTTTTTCCAGTGTGTTTCTGCAGTGTTCCAAACACTTAATATCTGGAACACTAGCCGATAAGGAGAGGTTGTGGAACTCCAATTGATCTAAACTTTTTACAGGAACAAGTAGGATTTGTCAGGAGTCTCCAGTAAAAATTTGGAAATTTTTGGGTTTGTTTTGATGGGTTAACCATTCGGTTGTTTGTATTGTGTCCGAAAACTGTTTTGCAAACTTTGCAGGGCAGTACAGGGACTTTCATAGCTCCGATTGATCTGAAACTTTTCAGCCTACTTGATAGACGTCTTAGAAAATTACTGTAAAAATTTCAAAGTTTTTGGAGTAAGATAAAAGGCCTAAAACTCGAAAACCCTGAAGTGCGACCCGCGCCCAAACCGGAAGCGACCAGCTCAAACACTGGACATCCGAATTTCACGAGCGCGACCGCAAACCGAAAGCACGACCCGCGCTCAAACACTGGACATCTGAAATTCCTGAAGTGTGACCCGCCCAAAGCAAGCGCACCTGCGCTCAAAACACTGGAACTCGATTTTGCCTTTGGCGCTGCGCGCTTCAAGTGAAGCAGCGCCAGCGCCCTCCGGTGATTTTTGCCGAATTTCCGCGGAGTTTGATTCAAATTTTCAATTTTCAAATTTTTAGTGTTCTAACTTGTTATATACACTGAAAATGCGTGAACAAGACGGTATTTATAAGCGAAGCAAGGACTTAATCGGTATTCCCTTCTTCCACTCCTGCTTTCGTCGTGAGGAGTTTTAATTCTAGTATAATCGGGCTTGTTTTTAGAGAAATAAATACAACACCCCTATCTAGAATTTCACACACTACACTTGCATCAATGGCTAAAGAACAAGAGACTCCCTCTCTGATTTTTATAAAGCCCTAAACGATGGCCCTTAAGTCGGTGCATCGTTATTGCAGACCTAGTGGGGATTTTGAATCCCCCTAATATATTTAACTTGTTACCGGTTTTTCATGGTTTAGACCACGAGAAGCTTTACCGGCACATCGTAGGATAGACCAAGTTCTCACTACATTCCATCATCCTAGCGTAAGTCCGGATCAAGTTAAACTTAGGGTGTTTCCTTTCACCCTAGCCGACAAAGGCGGCGTCTTGGTTAAGCGCCCAAATGCCAAACTCGTGGACTCATGGGCTCAACTTGTTCAATTGTTCATGGAACAATTTTACCCACCACTAAAGACAGATGAAATGCTTCACAAGATTCATTTCTTCAACCAGAATCCTCATGAATCCTTTTCAGAGGCCTAGAATCGTTTCACTGATCTTCTCATTGAATGCCCGCATCATAATCTTGCGAAAGACACGCTTTGTTCGCTTTCTTCAAGGGGGCTTTCACATTATCATAAGGAGGTTCTAGATATCATGTAGGGGTAGTTTTCTTAGTAAAGGAGACTTGGAGGCTTATAAATTCTTAGAAGATCAATCTAAGAAGAACAACAATTGGGGAGGTAACGATTCCTCCCGCTCCTCTCCTTCTTCTCTTGAGGTTAAACATGATCCCGAAGCTTAAAACTCTTATCGATGCCCCTCACTAAAAGGTAGATGCCATCTCGTTTCAACAACAACCACTCCGGTCATGAACATTTAACTCTCGTTGTAATAATCTGTTGTAGTCTTGAGCATTCCGACTTCTATTGTCCTCTTGTCTATGCACAAACACCACCACAACCATCACACTTCAACCCGGTTAACTCAACATCAAGGACAAGGGAACTTAGGTGACCGGAATAGAGGTTTAGTACCCATAACCCGGAACTATCAACATCAAGACATGCGCTCAACAAGCTTTAATTCCAATACAACCATCTACAGACAAAGTAGTAGTGACCTTGTTGGAGAAACAAAATCAAATTATGCAACAAAACTCCAACTTGATGAAAGATCAGCATGATCAAAACTCTAATATGATGAAACAAACGATGCAAATGATACAGTCTTTGTGCCAAAAGGTTATTGACATGTCTTCTAATCAAAATAATAACCAAACCGGCGTGTTTCCAAGTCAAGCAGTGCCTAATCCTAAGTCAACAAACACCGCCTTTGAAATAAACAGTATTTATTGTAATGGTAATATAAACCAAGGGGACCTACAGGCCGTCACTACCCTTCGTTCAGGGCGAGTAGTTGATAACCAAGTGACTATGCCTAAAGATTACCCGCAAACTAAAAATGATACCATACCAAATACTATAATAGAAACCGAAGACCTACTGTTGTAGAAGGTACCGGTTAAACCACAACCAAAAGGGAAAACATTACAAGACCCAATAATAGAAAGTGAAGACCCTAAACCTGTAGAGGTTCCAATATGGACACCTAGATGGAAAACGGTTAGAGATAAAGCAAAGACTAATAATACTTTTATCCCTTCTGCTAAAAATAGCGATAAAGCACCTGATCCCGAAAGACTAGTTGTGTTTAAAAAGGACGAGAATTTTGATGAGATTAGGAAAGTGTTTAAAAATTTGACTATAAACCTACCTTTTCTAGAAGCTATAAAAAGTCTACCTGGACACGCTAAGTTTCTTAAAGAGTTGTGCACCAAGAAGAGGAAAACCAACATACCCCACGAAGCATTCTTAATAGAACAATATCCCTCTTTATCTGAACATAACGGAATTGTTAAGTACAAGGACCCTGGTTGTCCTACTATACAATGCACCTTAGGTGATACCTTCATAACAACTGCTTTATTAGACCTGGGGGCGAGTGTTAACTTACTCCCTTTTTATTTATATAAACAACTAGGTCTAACAAAACTTCAACCAACCAAAATGACTTTGCGCAGTTAGCCCGATCGTTCTATTAAGTATCCCAAGGGTGTAGTTGAAAATATTCTCGTTATAGTTCAGTATTTTTACTATCCAACCGACTTTGTTATTCTTGACACAGAAGTTGCTCATGATTCCATTCCCATCATCTTAGGGAGTCCTTTCTTGGCAGCCGCCAATGCCCAAATCAATTGTCGGGATGGCTCAATGACTCTTTCTTTTGGAAATCTTTACGTAGAAGTTAACATGTTTAGACAAAAACAGGGGACAACTAGGTTTGCCTGTAGAAGGGGAAGTGAAGTCCATTGAGAGTTTTGTACCTCACATTAGTGCGGCTGACACTTTAGTCCCCACACTAGTAGATACCCCTCTTATGGAAGAAGACAAGGATCACAATTTCTACTCCCTAGACATAGATAACATCAAGGAGGATTTCCTTCGACTCTTTTGCAACCCTTCTTTGCCGCCTCGCGAGCTCTCTCCTATTGACATCCATTCATCTCTTGACGCCATGACGGAAGAAGAATTTTTTGCCCTCTATCCCAGTGAAGGTGCATTCCATGTTAATTATTTGTGAAAAGACCCACAACTTTTTTGATTGTTGATATATGGTAAACTGCATTTTAATACACATATATTAGTAAGTCAAAGGAATCTGACTTTAAAAGACCCAAGTTTTCGTACAATACCAACTTTCTGGAGTATAGGCCAAACAAAAATTTTCAAACTTAAAAAGAGTTTCCAATTTTGTTTGGGGGTGGCGTATTTTGGTATTCATTTCAAATCTTGTTGCCACCCTAAGCCTGTCATGTTTACTCGGTAGAGTTTGTGTTAGTTAGCACGCACCGGTTAAATTGTGCTTCATATTATCATATCATCTTTACAATATTTCATTACAGTCTTGCATCAATTTTGCCACGCTTCTATGGTAAATTCTTTCCTTATCTCTTTACACTTTGAGGACAAAGCGTTGATTGTTTGGGGTGGGATAGAAACATTTGCAAAAATTAGACACTTTTAGGATGTAAATTACGACTTTTATTTATAAAATGTTAAAAATTATAAAAATTAGTTAGTTACATAATTTAATTGTGCTATTGAATTGTTTCATGAATCCCCTTCTCCCAAATTGTTTGGGGTGGTATAGAAACACGATGTAAATGTTAAGCACATATTAGGTTGTATATTATTATTATTTGTCTTAAAAAATAATAAAAATAAAAATAAAAATAAAAATAAAAAGTTTATGCTATACACTTAGGAATATTGGTATTATTTCTTTCTCTATGCTCTTAATAATCTAGAAGTCTCCGTAGCTTTTGCATTAGAATAGTTTTTAGAAACTTAGGTTAATATGTAGGTAATAATCTTTGCATCTATCTATAAATATATTACATGAGTATCTATGATTGTTTGGCATTAAGTTTTTAGAAATCTAGGCTAGAGTACTTATTCTACAAATCCTGTGAGAATATAGCCTAAAGCCTTATATGAGTGAAACATTTGAGAAATGACACAAGGGAGAAGTATATTCGAATAGAGAAATCACACGCCCACTTGCTTGACCACTATACCATGTTCTAAAGAGAATTTAGGCCCTTTTGGATCGATATAGCTAGAAATTCTGACCTAAGTATATTTTCCGCTAGTCCGCCCCATTGAGCCTTTCATTAGCCCTTCCATAAACCACAATTCCTTTACCCTGTTACAAAAACAAAAAAATAAAAATAAAAATAAAAACAAAAAAAAGATCAACCTACCCATTTTAGAATAAGTCTGAGAATAGGATGAGTGAAGAAAATAGAAGAGAAAAACCTCGGTAAACAGAAATTAGTTAGTTGCTTCTAAAAGAAAAAGAAAAGAAGTTTCCATCCAAAGAAAAGAAAAAAGAAAAGAAAAATAGAAATAAAATAAAAACTCCAAAAATAGAATAAAAGGAGTCGAAAAAAGCCAAAAAAGAAAAAAGGCTAAAGATGGAAACAAAGTGTAGAAGCAAAAGAACAAGGTTTTCTCTAGTTACGTAATATGAAGACCCTATTATCTCAGACTTGTCTTTTTGAATATCCGTTTCCTTCATTCTTAAACCATCTCCTAATCCCCGCAACACCTAATAAAGACCTCTAGCTCAATTAGGAATAGGTTAGTGGGATATTAAGTGGCAGATGTGTTTGATCAACTTCGGCTTCCTTGTGTGTCATTGAGATTGTAAGGTAAAGTATGCCCACTGCACACTGGAGTAGCAAAACTTGAGTGGAAAAATTAGAGTGATTTTGTCTTGACTTTTATGTGAGAACCTACTTAAGGACGCTATTCCAAAGTTTCAGAAACGGACTTGCTACTACATTTCATAGCATTACTCATTGTATATATGTTTATTCATAGATGATTGATTATTATGCATATATTAGCTTAGGTTTCGACATGATTATTCTGTATTCATTGCTAGTGAGATGTATAGATAATTGAGACATAAATAAGGAAACAATAGTTTTATTTCTTAGTCGTTGTAGTATAGATGAAGTTTGTGAGTACCTTCATTGGAAAACTCTCACGAGGCTATAACTTCGTCCACTAGGGAATTCCTAGTGGTTTAAGGCCTTGTTGCATATGGTCAATCAATCGCGACTCAAATAAACGAGAGTAGATAGAACTCCATTTTTGGTCACTTATTCTAATTTCTCATCTTTGCTTGAAGACAAGCAAAATGCTGTTTGGGGGTGGTTTGATAAGAGCCCAAAACTGTAGTTTTTACCCCTTAACCATCATACTTTTAGACCAATTATGTGAGTAATAATTAAGAGTTAATACTGATCACGTGTTTTTATGCATTTCAGGCTTCAAAGTCCATTATGTGCAGAAATGTGCCACTTTAGTGAGATAAAGGAGAAAAGGTCGGTTGCTAAGGAGTTCTGTGATTAAAGTCCAAGATTCAAGGAAACAAAGTCTTTGTAAAGCCCGGTCAAAAGCTGAAAAGTCAACACGGGCAGAAATAGTGCACAAAGTCAGCAAAACTTTCGAAGACCTTATCTTTGGACTCAGACCTCGGAATTGGGAGTATCTTATGTCAAAACGACCGGCTCGGAAAGAGCTTTCCAATGGTCCAAGCCTTGGCCCAATCAGAGGAGCAAAAGTGGACGAAACATCTGTTGAAGCCAACTACAGCTGAAGAGCCCATTTTGGACTAAAGAAATTGGGTTTTGGGCCCGATTTTCCGGCCCAAAACATGGCTCCAAGCTCATGAATGATTTTTGGATCTGAAAGTATAAAAACAAAAGCTTGACTCTTTGTTAATGGCAGTTAGGTTAGGAAACTAATGTTAATGGAGTTTAGGGTTAGAAAAAGATAGATCTAGATTAGTTTTTAGATCTAGATCTAGTTTTTTACATTCATTCAATTAGTTAGTTTAGAATCATATTTTAGTTTTTAGAATAAAGTATTAGTTCTTCATTTCAATTTAGTTTATTGCTTAAATTCTTATTTAGATTTAGTTGTCTTACATTCATAATTAGTTATTCACAATCTTAGTTCTAAATTAGTTTTAATTTCAGTTTAATTTAATTATGTCTTATTGTTATTATTGTTCTTGTGTTGGGAATGGTAGTATAGAAATTTCACATCAAATCATTACTCTCACCATTGTTCATTTTGGGTTTGATTAGTTGAATTTGTTTAAGTCTTGAGGTTTAAGAGTGGAACGAATCCTTACTCCTTATATTGCATGATTATGTTTTGAGAGTAAGAAGAATTGATTTAAACGTAAGAACGGTAGGATTACGTATTAGTGTTGTTAACATTAATATATTGGATTCTATAATTTTTACGTTTATCAAGTCCTTTTGGGGGACCTTGATTTGAATTGATTGGAATTAACCACTGTGTGTCTGTTGTTATTGAGTCGTTTTAAACTCCGTCTTTGGTATCCGACCTGACATTGTGATGTCCTAGGTCGGGTTGCGTAGTGTGAAATGCAAGGTGCTTATGTAATGCTAAAATGATAGCTGCATTCAAAATGTTGATGAGATTTCATTCATATTGACTGATGTACTTGGAGGAAAGAAAGAAAGGAAAACTTATTGATAAAAGCGCTTGAGGAGAGCTGTATTCCAAGGTCGGGGAAGGCTATCAACGAGTTGGGTTTTGATCTAATATGCACCATTTCCAATGACTTTGTCTACAATGTAGGGGCCCTCCCATGTTAGGTCGAGCTTGGCTGGTGCTAAAGTCTTTTTGAGGACTAGGTCGCCAGCTTGGAAAGATCTTGGGACGACCTTTTGTTGTAAGAACGTTGGATTGTTTGGTGATATCGAGCTAGGGATGTTCTTCTAAGAGATCCACTTCTTTTGCCAAGATGTTGTCATTGACTCCTAATTCAACAATGTCAGAACGTGTAGTTATGATTGTGAGTTCTGATGGTATCACTGCTTATGTTCCGAAGCAAAGTGTGAAGGGAGATTCATTTGTATTGGATCTAATTGTTGTTCTGTATGCCCATAGAATGTTTTCTAGTTGCTCTGGCCATTGGTTTTTCTTGCTCTCCAACTTCTTTTGGAGGTTTTCTTTGATGGCCTTGTTGGTGGCCTCTGCTTGGCCATTACTTTGTGCATATCTCGGTGTAGAAAATGCTTGAGTGATGCGCCATTTTTGTAGAAAATCCTTGACTTGAGTGCCAGCAAATTGCGTTCCGTTGTCCATGACTAGGGTGTGGGGTAGACCAAATCTAGTGATGATATTAGTCCAAATGAAGTTGATTACGTTGACTTCCTTGACTTGGACTAGTAGGATTGCTTCAACCCACTTGGTGAAGTAATCTGTGGCTGCTAGGATGTATTTGAGCCCTGATTTTTTTTGCGGGATGAATGGTCCCATAATGTCTAGCCCCCACATGTGGAACGGCCATGGGCTGGCTATGTTGATCAATTCCCTTGCTGGACTTAGGTGATTGTGGCCAAAAGTTTGACATTGGAGGCATTTAAGAACGTACCTTTTTGCCTCGATATACATGCCTAGCCAATAATATCCTTGGGCGATTGCTTTGTGTGCCAGTGATCTTGCTCCTGCGTGGTTCCCACATTCACGTTTATAGATCTCGTCGAAAATGAATTGTCCCTCCCTTGGAGTTATGCACCTTAGGAGGGTCCTCCAGCAGATTTGCGGAACAGTTTTCCATTGATCACTACCTTGTGGCTCGGAGTTGGATTGCATAGGCATGCTTTGCTTCTGATGGGATCTCACCATGTAAGATGAACTTGAGGAATGGGCCCATCCAAGATTGACTGATTTCTTCTTCCGATGAGGGTTAGAAATATGTGAGGCTGTTGATACTTTCTTTATGGTACGCAGGTCATTCCAGAATGTCAATGTAGACTGTGGTCGGACATGCCTCTTGTGTTTTGGAGGGTAGGAAAGCCAAGCTGTCTGCATGTCTGTCGTCCTCTCGAGGAATATGATCTAAGGAGACGTTTTGAATGAACTGATTATGTCATAAACGACTTGAGCATACTTTGCTAAGTTTGCTCCGTTTGTGACATATTCTTTTGTGATCTACTTGACAATTAGCTGGGAATCGCTGTAAGCTTTAACCTTTGAGACTTGTAGTTGATGTGCCATTCCGAGCCCTGTGATCAATGCTTCATATTCTACTTCATTGTTGGACGTTGCGAAATCGATTTTTATTGATTTCTGTAGCTGGGCTCCCTCTAGTGAAGTTAATATAGCCCCCAGTCCACTGCCATTGTTATTGCATGCGCCATCTACGTGGAGGTGCCATGTGTCTTGGGTGGCTTGTTGATGGAGTGATGTGATTAGCTTGGGTTCCCAGTTGATATCTTCGACAGGGAAATCTGCCAAGAAATCAGCAACGACCTGGCCTTTGCGAGACGTTCTGGGAACGAACTCGATGTGATGTTCTCCTAGTTCTTCAGCCCATTTGGCTATGCGGGCTATTTTGTTACTGGAACTCAATACCTGTTTAATGGGTACGTCAGTGATGACTTTGATGCTGTGAGATTGGAAGTAAGGTCGGAACTTTTGAGCTGAGTAGAGTAAAGAAAGCATTGCTTTCTCCATTAGGGAATGTTTTTCTGCATCCGCCAACGTCTTGCTGGTGAAGTAGACTGGCTTTTTGATTCCATCGTGCTCTCGATAGAGAACTGAGCTGATTGCGAAGTTGGTCGTTGCAAGGTACAACCCTATTGTTTCTCCTTTTTCTGGTTTGGACAGGACGGGTGGAGTTGATAAATAGGCTCCCTTTTTGAGTATTTGCAGGAATGGTCTGCATTTGTCAGATGCTCTTGAGATGAACCTGTTGAGGGCTGAAACCATGCCATATAACTTGTAGATTTGTTGCTTTGTGGTTGGTTCTGGCATTTCAAGGAGAGCTCATATCTGTTATGGATTTGCTTTAATACGTCTTTGTGATGAGGTAACCTAAGAATTTTCCTGAGGCTACTCCAAATACGCATTTGGCTGGGTTGAGCTTCATCTTGCTTTGGCGAAGTGGTTCAAAGGCCTCTTGTAGGTGGGAGATGTGATCACCTGCCTTTTCGCTTTTGACCACCATGTCATCTATGTGGACCTCCATAGTGTCTCCTAGCAAGTCTTTGAACATTTTTGTGACAAGTCTTTGGTAGGTTGCTCCTGCGTTCTTCAAGCCGAAAGGTAGGACGTTATAACAAAACGTACCTTGCTCGGTTATGAAGGACGTCTTTTCTTGATCTTCTTCTGCAAGTGGTATTTGGTTGTACCCACTGTATGCGTCCATGAATGACAAAAGCTCATGGCCGCACATTTGATCTACCAATATGTCGATTCTTGGTAGGGGGAAGCTGTCCTTTGGGCAGTTCTTGTTGACGTTGGTTAAATCTATACAGAGTCGTAACTGACCGTTCTTCTTTGGAACGGTTACTATGTTAGCAAGCCAGGTCGGGTACTCGACTTCTTTGATGAATCCCACATTTTTGAGCTTTTCTATCTCTTCGTTGATGGCTTTTTGAAACTTGAGTACTAGCTTCCTAGGTCATTGCTTGATAGGCTTAATGGTTGGATCTACATTTAACTTGTGGCAAGCGACCTGAGGGTCAATTCCAGGCATATTGATAAGAGCCCAAAATTGTAGTTTTAACCCCTTAACAATCATACTTTTAGACCAATTATGTGAGTAATAATTAAGAGTTAATACTGATTACGTGTTTTTATGCATTTCGGGCTTCAAAGTCTATTATGTGCAGAAATGTGCCACTTTAGCGAGATAAAGGAGCAAAGGTCGGTTGCTAAGGAGTTCTGTGAATAAAGGCCAAGATTCAAGGAGACAAAGCCTTTGTAGAGCCCGGTCAAAAGCTGAAAAGTCAACACGGGCAGAAACAGTGCACAAGTCAACAGAACTTCCGAAGGCTGTATCTTTGGACTCAGACCTCGGAATTGGGAGAATCTTATGTCAAAACGACCGGCTCGGAAAGAGGTTTCCAATGGTCCAAGGCTTGGCCCAATCAGAGGAGTAGAAGTGGACGAAACATCTGTCAAAGGAAACTATAGCTGAAGAGCCCATTTTGGACTAAAGAAATTGGGTTTTGGGCCCGATTTTCCGGCCCAAAACATGGCTCCAAGCCCATGCACGATTTTTGGATCTGAAAGTATAAAAACAAAAGCTTGACTCTTTGTTAATGGTAGTTAGGTTAGGAAGCTAATGTTAATGGAGTTTAGGGTTAGAAAAAGATAGATCTAGATTAGTTAATTACTTAGTTTTCATTCCATTTATTAGTTTCATTCTTTGTTTTAGATTAGTTATTTAAATCATTGAATATCATTCATTAGATAAATAAAATAGTTGTTATTCATTCAATCATATCTTGTTCTTATTGTTCTATTAGATTTATAAAGTTAATTACTTATTCCATAATGACATGTTTTTATTATTGTTCTTGTGTTGGGAATGGTAGTATAGAAATTTCACATCAAATCATTACTCTCACCATTGTTCCTTTTGGGTTTGATTAGTTGAATTTGTTTAAGTCTTGGAAGTTGAGAGTGGAACAAATCCTTACTCATTATATTGCATGATTATGTTTTGAGAGTAAGAAGAATTGATTTAAACGTAAGAACGGTAGGATTACGTATTAGTGTTGTTAACATTAATATTTAGGATTCTACTATTTTATGGGTTATCACATATCGATATATGACCAAGCAAAAACATTTTAATTGAGGGATAGAAATTTGACAAGCTGCTCCTTGAGCTTGGGGTCTAAGTCAGCCCCTACATATACAAATTTTTGGGTCATCAGTTGTGCCCAAATTGATTTTTTCTCCTAGTTCTATATGAGCTTGTTTTCCTTTGAGCTTTTCTGATGTCGCTACTGGAGGGTTGGATGTTTGAGGATCGTGCCTCTTTGGAAAGTCCTTGGTTTCGACGATCTGAGGCTTGGGTGAAGTCGTAGTGCTGACCTGATTGCATCGGTGAGCTTCTAGTTGGTTGCTTCTGAGCTCCATGATGCCTATGGGACTAGGATATCGTAGGACCTGGTGTAGGGTTGATGGAATAGCTTGGATTTTGTGGATCCAACGGCGTCCTAGAATGGCAGTGTAGGACTACCTGACATCGATAACACTGAAGCGTGTTGATGTTTTGACCATGTCCTCTTTTTTGCCAATGGAGACTGGTAGGATTACGTCTCCGATGGCATCTGTACGATCTCCGTTGAACCCATAGAGCGGTGCATTGGACTCTATCATCACCGAGTCTGGCAGGTGAATGTCTTTGTAAGTTTGATAGAATAGTATGTCGCATGAGCTCCCTGGATCGATATGGACTCTTTTGACCGTTCAACCGTTGATCTTGACGTTCACTACCAAGACATCATTGTGAGGTAGGCACACCTTGTCTAGATCTTTTTCTGTTAATGAAATTGTCGTTGTATTCTCAGGGTTGGTGGGGTTGATCATCTCGGCTTTGTGTGAGAGATGGTAGATTTCTTGGATTGCTCCCACTCTTCTGCGCTTCTCCCGACCTGAGGTTTGGTGGTTTGAGGTGTCTGTAATCATGTTGATTACTTTGTCCTCATCTTGGTCGGAGGAGTGTTGTCTCCTGTTGTGCCTTGACTGACCTGGAGACTTAGATCGTCCTGTTGATCTACCCTCGCATTTTCATTATTGGCGTGTCGTTCATTCTTTGCGGCTCGCCATACGTGGCGTTTGGCATCCAAAACTTTGTGCCTCAGATTGCTTTTTGGCAAGAACTCCTTTAATTTGCCTTCCTCCACTAGGTCTTGGAGGTAGTGCTTGAGGCTCCAGCAATCATTGGTATCGTGGTGGTGGAGTTTGTGGAAATGACAGTATGGACGCTCTGGTATGGCTATTACCTTGTTGTTGTTGTTGTTGCTGTTTGAATATTGCTTGCTTTCCTTGGGGTCTGGCTCGTTGCTGACTGCAATGACCTCTTTGCATTTGCGCTTGGCCATCCACTCTTCGTACTTGATGTATTTGTCGACTCTGTGATACAGGTCGGCTGAGGTGTCTGGCTTGTTACACATGAGGAACCCTGCTAGGTCGGAGTTGTCCAAGAGGGCGTTTGTGAATGCAGAAATTGCAAAACTGTCACTGAGTCCTGACTCCAGGGAGAGTAGGTCCTTCTTAAAACGTCCTAGAAAGGCTCGGATCGTTTCACCATGAGCTTGCTTGAGCTGGAATAGGGAGTCAGTCGGTCGCTTCTTCTTTCATTATGGACAAACTCGCTATTTAACGTTTAAAAAGGTGTCATCAAAGTTGTTGATTGAATCTGGAGGGAGTGTGTAAAACCAGTCTATTGCTCCGTCCTTTAAACTGGCTGGAAAAAGTTTGCACTTCAGGTAGTCGTAGTCAGGATGGCTATATGGTGCTAGGATTTGGCTGAAGCGGGCTACATGCTCGCCTAGGCAAGAGGTATCGTCATACAATGGGAACTTTGGTTGAATAAACTCTGAGGGAGGTTGTTTGTCTCTGATATCTTGGATGAATGGTGATGCTTTGTATGTCTCCAGCATTTTCTGAGTGATCTAGATCGCGCTGGATCTTTCACTTGACTTCTCTAGTTTTTGCTCGAAGTCTTCTAAATGCTGATTGGTGGTGTTGGCTAGGGCTACAACAATGTTGTGCTCCCTGGCTTTTGTGGTGCCATTGTTGGTGTTGGAGTTGGCATTCTCTTGCATTCTCTGGTCTTCCTGTTGCAAAGTGATGAAGGCTTCTTGGAGTGTCTTCATCTGGTCTGCCAATGCTTGTAGGTTGGGCTCCATTGTGGTTTTGCTGACCAACTTCGTGGGATTGAGAAAAGAGTGGTTGTTCTTTTCTTAAGGAAACAAACCAGCAGACGGCGCCAATGTAGATGTTGGTTATTTTGGGACTACGACCTGATGATCTGTTGGATAGGAAATGGTTGCACTCTTCTTGGGATAAGAGTTGCCTACGTATCAAGTTTCTCCTGGTAAACTTGAATCAAACCTTACGTAGTTCATCTTTCTCTATTTGTAGATGTGTGTCTGAATCGTTATGGATTGCAGATCCACATTGTATGCTATCTTGATGATTTGTCATTACTCTGATGTTACAAAGTAAATGACTCCTTGATTGTTGCGTTGACTGAGCTCCAGGATTGTGCTAGTTGATATCTTTCCATGTATGGTTGTAACTGCTGCTGGTGACGACCTGGGTGTTGGGTCATTGGTACGTTCTGATGTTGTGGGACGAGCTGAGGTAAGACACGTGCTCTGTAGTGTAGAGTGGAGGGTACTTACACTCTATATTACTTATATGTGAATAGATACACGTCCTACGTATGCAATAATATATAGCTACCGATACGTGCTACTAGATGCGAGCTAGAGGAATGTCAAGAACGAACTCATGCAAAGTAATTCCGCGTACGTGAATGCATGTAACATACACATACAAAAATAATCTAAGCAGGTGGTTTGAAATCACCCAGACATCCAAATATATTCGAATCATATTAACCGTGTTAATGTTAATATGTAATGATGAACCACACTTACTTAGGAAAAATTATATACATGCAAAGAGTTCTCATGCCAACATACAAATATGCGAGGTAAAACATGTTATAGCAATCAACAAAATAATTTCCTCAACAAAGTTTGAGGAGTTTAAGAATGCGAAACCTGGCGTCCCGCAACTTCACCTATTAGAATTAAATGATCGAAGTAACTCCTGAGCTTGTGAACGTACTGGAAGTTGGATAAACAAGTCCATAGAGTCCAAAATAGCACTGCGAATGAAAGTGACTTGGGCCTGAAAACTTGAGTGCTAACACTACAGGTAATTAAGTCTCGCGCTCTACCCTAGAAAGTCTCATCTAAGACTGTAAGATCAATGCAATACTTCAACTTCTTACGGAATTCTTAGATTGTGCTAATGATGATAATCACGATCTTGTTCACAGATATTTGTTAGTAGAAAAAGAAAAGTTGGTACAAGCAGGTATATAACACGTTAGTATCACAGAACAAATGAAAATAAAAAAGATGAGGGGGTTGTCCAATGATGTATTCTAGTTGTTATGTTAATTGTTCGGAGTCCTTAGGTGTGCAGCAGCGCCATTTGATAAACGATAATTTAGGTTTTGATTCTTTTAAGTCCAAAGTCCAAAGTCCATAAACATCCGATTAGTCAAGTGACCTTGCTCACGTGGGTTGGTCGGATAGGTCTAGTAAGGGATCGTCTATACCTTAAGGCTCGGCAAGGTTCACAACTGGATTTACAGCTTTTAGTGAGTAGGATTTTAGGTTATTTATCTGGTTTAGGTAAATTAACGGTAATGCAAGTAACGTAAAATTACAACAATTTATTTCTACATAAAATAAACAGAGATAGAGATACAGGAAAAGGGTTAATCATAATCATGCAAAATCACTTTCCAAAGTTAGAGTACCATATCACTATAGTTCTAATCTGTCTCGAGTTCATAGACAAACCCGAAATGGTGTCGAGTAACGATCCCTAGTGAGATGCACTTATCTCTGAGCTCATCTCACTAGCATAAGGAGTTGAACTAACATTCCATCTCTAGAATATCATTTCAGCTCATGGTTTGATTCTACATCAGCTGGACAAACCAGAAGGTTAACGACCACCATAGGGTCTCGCACGAGACTAGACCTTGTGTAAACTGGGTCTCACGTGAGACTGTTCTAGAGCATCAGCACTCTAAACTTGGCCAGTCTCAATCATTTTGGGACCGGATGCATAATCTAAACCTAATTCCTAAGTAGTGATTCTGGAACATTAAATGGCAACCTGATCCTCACATGAGCATCATTAACCCTCCCTTTGGGAGGATTTTAGCTCATGGTCATTGATGGATTGATTACTATTTCTGTATACAATAAACAAGTAAAAATGAAGTGAATGAAGAACAGGAATATAACTTGAAAAGAAATGGATTTTATTAAAGTGAATACTTACAGTACTTGATACCAAGCTTGAAATTAAAAGCTACTAAAGGAAATGTAAACTACGGAAGGAAATATGCAAGAATGTAAAAGTCTAAAGTCTTTTCTCTTGCCTTCTAACAAATATATATCCCCCCTTATCTCCGTAAAGCCCCCTACATTTATTTCCCTTTTGGCTGTATGTTTCCAAAACATCCAAACCTTGTTTTACAAGTTTTGTCATTTTGTTTCATAACAATCCAAACTTTTTTATAAGTTTGTTTTTTTCCTTTTCACAAATCAATTCATGCATTGATTATTTTGTCTTGTGTTTTCCTAATTTTGTCTTTTTTGCAATGTGGCACACAAGTGTCTTGCCACTTGTCTATGCATGATGACTCATCATTTCTTGTGGGCCCACAGAATGGGTCCACGTGCTGTGTCCAGTGGCAGCTCGGATTTTGACATTTTTACAACTTTCAGTCTTTGCATAGAGCTCGTCGCCCTAGTTGTTCTAGCAGTTCACTTGCCAAAACGGCGTCCATGTTTGAAAGATGTGAGCTTCGGAAGTTTGCTGCTTTTTTACACGTGGACCCGTTCTGCACTGGTTTTGTCCCTTTGGAATCTTCGGCTCTAGTCAGGCTCTATTGGGCTTCACTGGGGCTGAGTGGGAAAATAGTATGCACAGTATTCCCGTACTTTGATGCATGTTTTATTATCATATTCACGTTAACTGCGGAAACCTGCAAAAGTACGAAAATATAATTATTTCATGATTATTAAACACATAATTAACCAAAATGCTATGTCTCTCGGAGTTTAGTATTATAGTTTTGGGTGTTTATCAGCAGCTTATATCGTGCTCAGATGTCTAAAACTGACTCTTCTTGGGTTATGGTGAATCATAAAGATTGCTTAAATACCACTTCCCACAGACGTATTGTCCGTTTGTCAAGATTCAGGCGAGAAACAAAAGAGTTTGATTTTGACTGTTTTGGCTTGCAACTTAAATTTTTAAAAGGGGTCCTAAATGAAATAATTAAAACTACTATGCAATTATACTAAATACGATGCAATTAAACTAGCTAAAATGCAAATAAACTATCTATGAAAAATGAAATAAAATAAAAAGAATGAAGATTTGACTTACCTGGATGTGGCAATCTCGTCTTCTAGTTGTCCTTCACTGCTTCTTTCTTTCACAAAAGATGGATGATGTTTCTAAAATATGCTTAAAGATCCAAAGTTTCAATCTTTAAAGAGAACACGTGATTAATGAAATTAGCCCAGCAGCGGCGCCATTTGACAAGCGTGGTTTTATGGTGGAGAATGGTATATGGGATGAGATATGGGATAAGATATGGATGATGATGGATGATGAGTGTCATTGGTCAAAATCACACAAGATCAAAACCTAATATCCCTATAAAGTAAAGGATGAGTAGGGTATCAATCCGCGTCTGACTGGTATCACTTATAAACGACGAGAGTGGGAGAGGGTGTCAAGAGATTAAAAACTATTTTATAGAGATTGTGGATTACTAACTAACTAAATGATAATCGTAAAATGATAGTTTTACCTATGAATACAATTACACATAGGTAAGTAAAACTAGAACTATTTTCGTGTCTAATTTATCAAAGATTTCTACTCTCGATTCTATCGAAATGGAGTTGGAGTAAAAGATTCGTTCTACTCCTAGTTATTTAGAATTAGCATTTCCTAAGATTATCAATCTATCCAAAGTTAATGAGAGTTTTACAAAATTTATACTACGATGGAAATTTAACTAACAAGATATGATTTTATACGATTACGGAATACTAAATTGATACTATGATAAGGAATTAGGGGGGATTGATTCCACCTTAACTCAACTTAATCAACTAACAAAGAAATGTCGCAATCCAAATCGAAATGCTTTCAAATCCAAATCCAAATCCAAATTCTAATCCCTAATTATTCATGACAATCTCTACCAAATAATAACTAACATGTGAAGCAATCAAACCCATTCTCATGG
The DNA here is from genome assembly GCF_015680905.1 of Coptis chinensis. Classification (NCBI taxonomy): domain Eukaryota; kingdom Viridiplantae; phylum Streptophyta; class Magnoliopsida; order Ranunculales; family Ranunculaceae; genus Coptis; species Coptis chinensis. The sequence continues at coordinate 32,348,537 of NC_141462.1, forward strand.
TGAACTAATTACTCTCTAGAATTGAATAGATTATCACGACGATTTCTAAGTTAACAAAGATCAAGCTTCATCAAGGCTTCTTTAAACCCCTCTAATGGAGGTTTAGCCTAGAGTCATTAAACTATAATTTCCAATTGAATTAAAACAAGACATGATATAAATATTCTAACTTTACTAATTTGAACTAATCAATAATAATCTAATGATTCCAAATGAACTAAAACAAGATTTAAAACTAATTGGAACTATAATTATGATTTAACTAACTATCAATTGAGGACAGCCTAATTTATGAATTTGAAATAACTAAAACTTAAACAAGAATTTAATCAATAAACTAAATTGGAATGAAATTGAATACTTTATTATGAGCTAATACTTGATTCTAAAATAATAATCTACTTGTTCTGACACTAATTAATTGAAAGGTAAAACTAGATCTAAAACAAGATATGAAACTAATTAATGGAGAGAAAACTAGATCTAAAAACTATTATCTAATGGCTACTTGCTACCTAAACTAATGGTTGCTTAAAGGTTAAGTCTTGTGTCTTGAAAATGGAGGAGACCAGATCCACATATTCGTGCATGAGCTGAGGAGCCATGTTTTAGGCCGGAAAATCGAGCCCAAAGCCCAATTTCTTCAGTCCACAGACCCTTTTCCAGTCGGATTTGACTTCAGCAGACTTTTCGTCCACTTATGCTCCTCTGATTAGGTCAAGGCTTAGACCATTGGAAAACTCTTTCCGAGCCGGTTGTTTTGATATAAGGTAGGCCCAATGTTGAGGTCTGAGTCCAAAGATATGGCATTCGGAAGTTTTCTGACTTTTGTGTGTTATTTCTACCCGCGTTGACTTTGACTTTTCAGCTTTGACCGGGCTTTATAAAGGATTTTTCTCCTTGAATCTTGGCCTTTAATCACAGAACTTCTTAGCAACCAACCCTTGCTCCTTTATCTCGCCAAAGTGACACATTTCTGCACATAATTGACTTCAATGCCTGAAATACATAAAAGCACGTAATCAGCATTAACTCTTATTTATTACTCGCATAATTGGTCTAAAAGTATTATTGTTAAGGGGTTAAAACTACAGTTTTGGACTCTTATCACTAAACTAATACTAAAGCTAAGAATTGGAAATAGGGAGAGAATATGAGAGAGAGAGAGAGATTTAAATCCACCAATGCTTTTGATTCAATGATCTTTTGCTTCATGTTGTTCTCCAAGTAGACTACAATCGGGCAATCAAGCAAATGTTGATGCCTTTTTGGGTGAAACATCGTTAAACAATTATTTCTACTTATATGTTATTCCTATCTATGTGTCATTAATATCTTCTTTTCTTTTATATGAGCTTGGGTAGCTATTCAATGAATCACCATCTAAGGCAAACAAAATGAATACTTCCCTTACTCTAGAACAATACACAACTAGAAGAAAAGTAGAGAATAGTAGTATAATATTCAATTACAATAAATAAAACCCTATTCTAATATTATATTCAATTGCAATAAATAAAACTCTAAACTAGCATGATATTCAATTGCAATAAATAAAAACCTTAATCTATACTTCCATCCCCTGGTCTGGGCAATGTAACTAATAACTAAACAGACATAAAGAACTCACCTGATTGGAGAACATCATGAACCATAAGCACTGGCTTCATCTCCTCCCTTGAAGGAGAAGATGAGCCTTCCATGAAGAAGGAAGAACACAAAGAATGAGGAGAAGAAGAGTTGAAGGACATAAGACTAAAAAGACTAATTTATTAAGACTCGACTAGTGAAAACCGAATCTTTTATTATTAATCTCTCTGCCTCAAGTTCTGGAGACAAGAATATTGTGAATTGGCGAGTTTCATGAGGCACTTAGGTCCTATATTTATAGGGATTACAATGAGTTCTAGAAATATCCCAAACCATGGCTTGTTTCCTATTACAAATCAACTTCTTTCAGAGTCCAACTTTGTTTTCAAAATTGTAAAAGAGGTGGGATACAATGTCGGTTCATGCGTCAGAACGTATGGGCCTTGCGACCTAGACGCAAGAGTCACGTCTGAACACTCGGGCCTTGTGTCCCAGACGTAAGAGTCTGTTTTTCCTCTTTTGCTCTATTATTCTTTCCTCTTTTGCGGGCTTTGGTCCAAACAATGAATCCTTTTGCCTTGGGATTTCAAATAGGCTTTAAAATAGTAACAAGTCTCATCTTTCATAGCTTCAATTCCTTAGCCTTCTCTATGATTGTGCACGGGCTTCCCATGTGATCCTTAATGCTCCGAATTGCTCCGTTTTACCCCCTTTTCTCTAATATTCTACAAAACTCTCTTTTTCACCTGTAAAATCATAAAACATGACTTACAAGCACTGTTAGTCCATTAAGATGGCTAAACAAGAGGTATAATCGAGGGTTAAAATGCACTTTTTGAGCACTTATCAAGAACAAGCAAGAATAAAGCTTGATTCTTATCACAGACAACTCTGAAAGGCATTCAATAAAAAGGTCAGAGGAAGAAGTTTCCAAGAAGCCGACCTAGTGCTGAAAGAGGTAACTTAAGCGAATATGGGGCATATTATTTGAAGAGTGCTAATGGAGAGTTACTACCAAAACATCAGAATGTCAATAATCTGAAGGTATTCTATCAATAATGTATTTTTCAATTTTATTACATAATGAGCTATGTAGCAAGAATATTCAATTCAATAAAAAGTTTCAAATTCATAAAGTAATGATGTTATAATATGCACATAAAGCCCTGATATCGACAAAAATGTTGATATTAGGCATATCGTCGAAAGTCCTGGTATCAGAAATAGTGGTAGATACCATACACATAAAGCTCTTATATCGACAGAAATGTTCGTATAAGGCATATTGTCAAAAGTCCTAGTATCAGAAACAGTGATAGATACCAGGCACATAAAGCCCTTATATCGACAGAAATGTTGGTATCATGCATATCGTCAAAAGTCCTGGTATCAAAAACAGTGGCAGATGTCAGGCACATAAAACTCTTATATCTACAGAAATGTTGGTATAAGGCATATCGTCAAAAGTCATGGTATCAGAAATAGTGGCAGATATTAGGCACATAAAGTCCTATTATCGATAGACGTGTTGATATCAGGCACATAAAATCCTGTTATCGACAGACGTGTTGATATTAGGCACATAAAGTCTCTATATCGACAGAAATATTGGCATCAGGCATATCGTCAAAAGTCTTGGTATCAGAAATAGTGGTAGATACCAGGCACATAAAGCCCTGATATCAACAGAGATGTTGGTATTAAGCATATCGTCAAAAGCCCTAGTATCAAAATCTGATACAGAGCCTGAGCACAAAAAGTTCTGATATCAGATATATCATCAAAGGCTTTGGTGTTAGAAATTGTCAAATGATTAAGGTATGTGTTTCAGATTTTTTAAGTATCAATGATAATCTTTTTGTTTATAGGTATTGAAAATTTTTCATTGTCAAAGTTATATATTCTAAGTATCACTGATATTATGTTTTTGTTTTATGTTGGAGGGTATCGAAAATGTTACTTATTACACTGGGAAAAATTTGAAATTTTAAACACAGATAGTAAGGTAATAAATAGTTTATTCTTCATCTTCATCTTCAAAAAGTTAAATAGAACATTGGAAAATGAATAACAAAAAGGAGACATCAGTCGTCATCTTCATCTTCATCTTCATTCTCATCATTCTCATCATCACCATCAGTGGAAGATCCATCATTGCCTTTTTCATAGCAATAAGGTTCTCGAAGCCACTCATCTTCATACTCTTCTTCTTCATCTTCTTCTTCTTCTTCTTATTCTTTCTCTTAATTATCAAAATACTCAGTGGTTGGTCAATTTGACCAATGAGGCCATTCTGGAAGGAGCATGAGAACAGCAAGAGCAGTAAGAAAATAGGGAAGGGGAGACATTTTTCTATTAGTTTTGTCATTTTCAATAAAAAGTTCGTAAAACGCAAGTTCGATTCATGCTTTTTGATGATCTTTTTATACAAGTAAGAAATTGTAAGAACGGGGATAATTAATGGTGTTTACAAAAAAAACGATAAAATTTAATGGTGTTTAGCAAGAAAACGAGAAAATTTATAGGTGATTAGCAAGAAAACGAGGAGATTTAATGGGATCAGTTGAAAAAGTATTTTTTTGGTTATCTGTGCGTGGAACGATTTAAAAGTGTTAATTCATTTAATGGTAATTTAGTAAAATTTAATTGGCTATTATTTCAATGCATGTTGGTTTTTGAGTTAGTTTTATGATTTCATTTATTAAGGATAATACAAGCCTTTATATTTCAAAACATTGGGTACATATTACAAGAATATTATAAGTATCATTGATACTCTCTCATTGTTTGAGGGTATCGAAAATTTTATTTTCAGATGATATATGTCTATATATCAATGATACTCTTTTGTTTGAGGGTATCGAAAATTTCATTTTTCAAGGATATATATTATAAGTATTATTGATACTCTCTTGTTGTTTGAGGATATCTAAAATTTCATTTTCTGATGATACATGTCTAAGTATCAATGATACTCTTTCTGTTTGAGGGTATCGAAAACTTCATTTTTCAAGGATATATATTATAAGTATCATTGATACTCTCTTGTTGTTTGAAGGTATCAAAAATTTCATTTTCTGATGATATATGTCTAAGTATCAATGATACTCTTTCTGTTTGAGGGTATCAAAAATTTCATTTTTCAAGGATATATATTATAAGTATCATTGATACTCTCTCGTTGTTTGAGGATATCAAAAATTTCATTTTCTGATGATACATGTCTACTTATCAATGATACTCTTTCTGTTTGAGGGTAACGAAAATTTCATTTTTCAAGGATATATATTATAAGTATCATTGATACTCTCTCGTTATTTGAGGGTATCGAAAATTTCATTTTCTGATGATACATGTCTAAGTATCAATGATACTCTTTCTGTTTGAGGGTAATGAAAATTTCATTTTTCAAGGATATATATTATGAGTATCATTGATACTCTCTCGTTGTTTGAGGGTATCGAAAATTTCATTTTATGATGATATATGTCTAAGTATCAATGATACTCTTTTTGTTTGAGGGTATCGAAAATTTCATTTTTCAAGGATATATATTATAACTATCATTGATACTCTCTCCTTGTTTAAGGATATCGAAAATTTCATTTTCTGATGATACATGTCTAACTATCAATGATACTCTTTCTATTTGAGGGTATCGAAAATTTCATTTTTCAAGGATATATATATATTATAAATATCATTGATACTCTCTCGTTATTTGAGGATATCAAAATTTTCATTTTCTGATGATACATGTCTAAGTATCAATGATACTCTTTCTATTTGAAGGTATCGAAAATTTCATTTTTCAAAGATATATATTATAAGTATCATTGATACTCTCTCATTGTTTGAGGGTATAAAAAATTTCATTTTCTGATGATATATGTCTAAGTATCAATGATACTCTTTCTGTTTGAGGGTATCAAAAAATTCATTTTTCAAAGATATATATTATAAGTATCATTGATACTCTCTATCTGTTTGAGGGTATCGAAAATTTCATTTTTGAGGATACATGTCTGAGTATCAATGATACTCTCTCCCGGTTTTGAGGGTATCTGTGTGAGCCATATTCATGACTACGAACATCACAGGTAAGAGGAGCGAGAGAGAGATAAGTGGGTCTCGTATGGTATTGGGCCAAAGGGATGGGCCTAATGATTTCGACTTAGAGAAAAAAGGAAAAGAAGGAATAGTGGGCCTTTTATGGTATTGGGCCCAATAGATGGGCCCAAGATCATAGGGTCCAAGGTCTTTGACCTAAAAGGAAGGAAGGGGGCAAAGAAGAGAAAAAAAAAGAGAAAAATAGGAGGTGGCAGAGAGGAGGGGAGGAGGAGAAAAGGAGAGGGTAGAACTACGCGACAGCTTGATCCTTCGGGAAGCTCGGGGGTACGTAGGATGCCCCTAAGGGGTTCAGCTGAGAGGTTCAAAAGAGAGGAGGTATGGTATTCGCGAAGGGAGAAAGGAGAGAGAAGATGTGAGGTTAAAGGGTGTGAATTAGGTTCACACAATGGCACCATCTGTGGGGATCGATGAGTAGAGAGATGGGGGTGGGAAAAAATGTGGCCACGAACACTATTTAGGGTTTAGGAAAACCATAGAAAGGTGGGACCTTTCCAGAGAACAGGAGAGAGAACTAATCGTTTTATGGAACTGCCCACTATTCCCTTCGAGGGAGTTGGACTCTTGGGCGCATCTGATGAATCTTTGTATTACGCAAAGAGTAAACTAACTCATTTCTATATTTGGGCTCTTGTTTACGATGATGAATGGTCTTTGAGACAGTTATCAGCTTTGAGAACTTGATCAATGAGTTCCAAGAGACATTTATATCTGATCTGATCATTTGTTTATCCGCTGTCTTTTTGTCCATCAAATCCCCATCTGCTTTTGGTGAGGTGGCAGGGTAAGAAGTTTGGTTTCCATCACATTGAGAGGAGAAGGGTTAAACTCATGAACATCTATATAAGTATTCACTTCCCAGTCATCCACTATTCGCTTCCAGCGTAGCCTCTTTGCATAAGTAATGACCAGGATCAACAAGTTTGTCAAAGGAATGGACCGACGATTGTCTGTCAGGGGGAGGACAAACAAGGCCCGGTCAGCAGCCGACATTTATGGTTCCCGAGGAACGGCCAACAGTCCATTGGCTTGAGGCTAGAGGTAGTTCGAGTTCGGTAGCACCAGAGCTATAGCCAAAGTTGGACCAATACAGAATTCATGGTGAGATGTTGCGTAATACTGTTTCAGAAATAACTCAAATAATCGTTGATGGTGATAAAGGTGAGAGAGATTGAGATGTTGTATCTATAGTCTACACCTAGAGGAATTGCACGAAGAGGTGAATGCTTTGAAGGCTATGGTAAATGCATTGAGGGAAGAGTCAGAGAAAGTGAGGAATGAGAGAGCGGCATTGGAGGAGTTAGAAGCAGCAAGGAAGAAGCAGAAGGATAATGAGTCTGCTAGCAGATGCTTGTCTTGACTTTGGGCAAGAGCTAAAGAGCGGCTTGCGGGGTTGAGAAGCTGCATGTCATTGGAAACGTAAACCATGTTATCTGTGTTTGGTGCTGCTGGGGGAATGATTTTCTTAAGGGCATTCTGATATTTTAGATTATAATTTAAGGATGAGACTTTGGATCTTTGGTTTAATTAGCTTTCGATGGGTATAGATTGGAGCGTATATGCATTGTGTCATAGCCTCAGTAGTCAGTACTTTTGGGAATTTGGCACATTGTTCTAGTGAGTCTACATTTTCCAGGTTATGAAAGAGTAGTCAATGCCAACTAAAGCATGTTCATTCTTCTTCTTGTAAACCATTATATGCTAAACGGGTGAAGATGGAATTGCTTTTGACCTTGCAATTTATTATATCCAATGTGGTCAATGGGTACCGTGAAGTCCTATGTTTGACAGGGGTTTTCAAGTGTGTCTTCTTCTCTATACCCAGATGTTAACTGTAAATGTTTTAGCAAGAAACTATCATGTGATACAAATAAACTAGAGGCAAGTAGTACTTGTGGGATGTAGGAACAAAAGTCTCAAGTTGGAAAATGGTCGTCATCCGCTGGGTTTAGAAGTCCAAATGAAAATGTTCTTAGTTGTGCAATATTGTTCATCCAGATTAAGAATTAGAGGTGAAGTATGTGTCAAAATGCTAACTAAGAAAAAAAAGGAAAAGTGTATGTTCTTTAGAGTGTGAATTTAGCATTGGACCTGGCATTGTTGGCAGAAGCACCATCTGTGTTGTATCGTACTCTTGTGAAACTTCCATGACCACCCTGTCTCTAGCCTATCAGAGCTTTGGTGTTGTTGTTGGCGACTTGAGCATTTCACCTATCTATGCATTCACAAGCACATTCTCAAGGAGGACACGCCTACAGGACAACGATGATGAGATCATTGGGTTACTTTCTTTGGTTTTTTGGACTTTGACTCTAATTCCTCTCTGCAAGTATATAATAGTTGTTCTAGGAGCAATTGACAATGGCGAAGGTGGAATCTTTGCTTTGTACTCACTACTCTGCCGAGACTCCCAGATGGGCCTTCTGAACTCTTCTGATGCCGCAGAAGATAACTTATCTGCTTACAATTCTGAAAATTCTGTGAAGGAAGCAAGAACAAGCTTATTAGTAAAACAACACTTCAGGAATCATCGCAGTTCTCGCATTTTACTACTCATAGCTGTGTTCTTGGGTACTACTATGCTTATCAGTGATGGTATTTTGGCCCCATCAATCTCTGTCCTTTCTGCAGCTGATATTATATGGAACAGATAGACGTCAACTTGATTGCCGCGATAGTGTTGATGGTGTCTACCCTACTTTCAAAAATAAGCTTTGCTCCAGCAAGAAGTGATTGCCGAGTATGCATTGTGGCATATGCTATTCAAAGATTTCATCTTGCAAGGGAGGTTTTTAACAGGATGCCAAAGCGTGATATCATCTCATGGAATGTTATGATAGCTGGGTATGGAATTCATGGTCTTGGTAGGGAGGCACTCTTCTTATTCCACGATTTGCAGAATGAGGGTCCAAAGATAGACTATGTTACTTTCATATGTCTCCTATCAGCTTGTAGCCACTTAGGCCTTGTTCACCTCCTAGCTTAAGCAACACGAAATAGCGCGTCCTCTCGATGTTTCTCAATTTATCTTTATGATGTGTTCCTGACTTTGCTTATTTTTGTCTTTGCCTTTCATGACAACAAGTGGGAGAATGGTTTGAGAATTATGTAGCTTCATATACTATGGTACTTTTATGCCTTTTGTGTAGTTTGTAGTTACTTAGCTTTCGAGATCAGACAAGTATGAGCGGAATTACATCTCCATTGTCAACTTGGGGGCAAGCTGAGTGGCCCGGGCAAACTCAGTGGCCTCCAACATCTCCATTGTCAACTTGGGGGCAAGCTAAGGGGCCCGGGTAAACTCAGTAGCCTCCAACATCTCTAGTGTCAACTTGGTGGCAAGCTGAGTGACCGGGCAAACTCAGCAGCCTCCAACATCTCCATGGTCAACTTGGGGGCAAGCTGAGTAGCCTGGGCAAACTCAGCGGCCTCTAACATCTCCACAGTCAACTTGGGGGCAAGCTGAGTGGCTCGGGCAAACTCAGCGGCCTCCAACATCTCCACGGTCAACTTGGGGGCAAGATGAGTGGCCCGGGCAAACTCAGCGGCCTCCAACATCTCCACGGTCAACTTGGGGGCAAGCTGAGTGGCCCGGGCAAACTCAATGGCCTCCAACATCTCCACGGTCAACTTGGGGACAAGCTGAGTGGCCTGGGCAAACTCAGCGGCCTCCAACATCTCCATGGTCAACTTGGGGGCAAGCTGAGTGACCCGGGCAAACTTAGCGGCCTCCAACATCTCCACGGCAACTTGGAGGCAAGCTGAGTGGCCTGGGCAAACTCAGTAGCCTCCAACATCTCCATAGTCAACTCGGGGGCAAGCTGAGTTGCCCGGGCAAACTAAGCTTCCCTCGACATCTCCATGGAAGCGGGAGGGGTGAGTCCACCACGGACGATGAGGTCCGAGTTCAACTTGGGGGCAAACTGAGCTGCCTCCAGCATCTCCAGGGTAGTGGCTCTTTATGTCAGGTGGGGTTCCGGATTTGCGGACCACAACCCTCTATACCTACCGCCGCCGCCCAAAGGACGGAGCCAACGTAGATGATGGGTTGTTTGTTGTGTTTATTAATCATCCCATTTCATATTCTAATGGTACGGTATGTACAGTAGTTTACAGCTTGTTGTTTATGGCTTTTGTAGCTAGGGTGTTAGGTTGTGCATGGATATTGATAAATGGGCGCTGAATACGTATGGGACCTAGTATATTTTGAGTTTGGTAGCCTGGTGTATTAGTATGAGAGGGAAGAACTACCTATGGCTTGATCCCTAAAAGGGAAGCAGCGGTGTCGAGTGGCTTCCCTACGTAGGTACCCACCTCATAGAGTTTTATGTTTGAGATGTGGATTGTTGTTTTATTTCCCAACCATATGCATATGCTGGAGCGTGCTTGGTGTGATCTGGGGGATATGTTTAATGTTGGACCCTTACATATGTCAGTTGGTTACAAATAGGTAGATACGGGAATTGCAAGGTGAGAATGAGTGGCGCTATAAGGTAGATATTTGTTGCTATGGGCGTCATTATTTCTAGTCATTTTTGCTTTGGTCAAGATGGTTAAGTAGCCAGTTCTATGAATCAGCATATCTTTTGTAGTTGATTTTATAGTTGAGATATGAGGCTTTATATGTGGTTTGGCTATACCCTTATTAAAATTTCAAGTTATGACAGGTTATTAGGTTTATGAAATGCGGAAAATTCAGAGGAGACGCTGCCAAAATTTTTCCAGAAAGGTCACGTCTTAGGTATATTTGTTTGAGTTTTGGAGCCTACCCAGTCAAGGTCTTTTCGGGTCCTCCGTCTTCATCGACGGACCTGAGAGGGGGCATCTGTGTGAGCCATATTCATGACTACGAACATCACAAGTAAGAGGAGCGAGAGAGAGATAAGTGGGTCTCGTATGGTATTGGGCCAAAGGGATGGGCCCAATGACTTCGACTTAGAGAAAAAAGGAAGGGAGGGAATAGTTGGCCTTTTATGGTATTGGGCCCAATAGATGGGCCCAAGGTCATAGGGTCCAAGGTCTTTGACCTAATAGGAAGGAAGGGGGCAAAGAAAAGAAAAAAAAAAGAGAAAGAGTAGACGGCTGAGAGGAGGGGAGGAGGAGAAGAGGAGAGGGTAGAACTACACGACAACTTGATCCTCCGGTCTGGTCTTCGCGAAAGGAGAAAGGAGAGAGAAGATGTGAGGTTAAAGGGTGTGAATTGGGTTCACACAGTATTGAAAATTTAATTGTCAAATATTGGTCATAAATATATGTTTCTATGAAAAGATATCGACAATATATATTTCAAAGTTTTATATGCTCAAATCCCATTGGCATTCAAAGATGTAACAGACAAAAGTATGTGATAAAGATGAAAGAAGATTGTATCAATATTACAAAACCATGAGCAAAAGTTTCAAATTTTAAACTGGAGGAATATTAAGAAGATTATCTACTTCAGCTAAGTCAGCAGAAATGTTTTGGGTAGTATCAACTGAAATGCGAGAAGTTGAGATAATTTCTAGGTCAGGATTAGAAGGAGTCGCAGTTGGAGTTTCTTCTTCATCAACATCATCTGAAATAAGTCCATGTTATATAAGGACAACATGAGGAACATATTGTTTGAAAGCTTCCAACTGATCACCTAGGAGGTTTAAAGCTGAAACAGCATGGTTATATTCATCATCAATAGCCTCCTCATACTTAGTTTTTTCTGTAGCAAAGTCTTCAGTAGTTTGCTTCAGAATCTCAGCATGTTTAGCAATTTCTAGGTTAAAGTCTTTTCAGCAGTATCAGCACTAATTTTTAGCTGATCTACTTCGTTATTCAGCTGACCAACTTCTTTGTTTAACCGACTCACATCTCGGTTCAATCTATCAACTTCTCGCTACTGAGAGTCAACTGTTTTTTGAAGACGACCGAGACCACAGTTTTGCTTATAATGAATATCAAACTGGGCCAGCGTGGCCACTTTAGCCTATAGAAACAAGGGGAGTAGATAAGCAAATAGAAAGAGATGAAACTATTATGAAATGATAGAAGAGAAAGTAAACATACCTTTTCCATATGATCACAAATTAATGTTAGGTGTTCTGCGACAGTTATATTGCACATGACAGTTTTATCATTGGGAAGAATGCAATTGGTAGACAGAGTAACACCCAAATCCTCATTGGGATTATTAGCAAAAAGCGAGGCGGTCAAAGGGACATCACTTCCATCAACAAAATGGAAGACAGGTTTGAAGAGGTGACTAGTATCAGCAGAGGGAACAGATTCAAGAGTTTGACTAGCATCAAGCCCACTTTCACCCCAGGTAGTTTTTCTTTTCTTAGAACTAGAATGAGTATGGGTATCTTGTGAAGGAGCAGGATGTTTCTCTTTGGAAGAAGCAGGATGCTTATCCTTGGAAGAAGTAGCATGAGTATCTGGGGAGGGGCAGTGTGCTTATCCTGTGGAGCTTTAGCTGACATGTTTTCGGCAGCTTTCTTTTTTCCCTTATCGGATAATTGGTGACCAACGTTTGTGTTTATCACCACTTGAGGTGCCATATCTGTATACAACAAAATATACTAGTGAAAAACTACGTTACACGTAATTCTTTGTATCATTGTTGTTTGTGTTACGTATTTTTTGCAAATCTTACTTAGTCTATTAAATATTGATTAGTATAGTGGCTAGCAAGGTATCAATCCTACTCTAAATAATTAGTTGTTGATAATAGAAATTTCTAATCTAAATTACTCTAATTAATGCAAGTAAAAGATGTGGCTAAGTAATAACTAATATATGGTTGATTTGATTTGAGATTTAAACTATGCATAAACTAAACTAAATTAAATATATAAATATAAAGAAAGAAAGAGAATATCTTGGGAAAGATGAATCCACCAAAATCATAGAATTAGTCTAATAATTAATCAATCATGTTTAATATAAATCACCAATAGAAACTCACCATACTTACAAACCTTATGCTCATAACCATGATGTTAGTATTTGGATTTCAACGTGCTTTCTACCTTACCACCAAGTACTTCTTCAATCTCCAATGATATCTTCTATCTAACCAAATTGTACTTTAAGTGGCATTCAAAATACAACTCTAGGTGTCATGGAAAATCCACATGTGGCATTAACATACAACTAATTGAGGTGCCATAAAGAATCCAATCATCACACTATAACACTAAAACTAGAAGAAAAGAATATAGGGTTTGTGGTATTTGGCTCTACACAATCATGAATTACCCTAAGACCTCCTAACCTCCACAAGGAGAGTTAGATCAATGGACGAATAAGAAGAAACTCAATGGGGGATTTATACTAGAACATGATAGAAGAAAAAAAAAACTAAAACATAAGAAAAAAGGATTCATCTCCCCTCCCAAGAGAAGGGAGATTAGCTCCTCATACTATACAATGAACATAATATGAAAAGGAATAATCTTTATTGATGGTAATAGTGAAAAAGGTCTGAACTTTCTTCTCTCTTAATTCTAGATCTAAGATGCAAACACTAAATTTTGTAGATGATGTAAACTGAGGTTTTTGTGCCTTATATATTGGCTTACATATTCGTTTAGATAGAGATTCGAATCCTATGTTTATTTGGTGTCAAAATCTATGGAATATTTCTAGAATCAATCCTGAAAAAGTTGGATTCGGTTGAACCAAAGTTGGGCATGGCCCACTTTGCCCTGCAGGCTATTTTGCATGCTGCAACTTTTGACAGCTTTCCGTTTCCTAGTTCTTGTGAAACTCTTAATTCTTTTCCATGTTGATCCCCTCTTCCTATGAAGTCAAAATTAAGGCTTTGAGATCAGATTTAAGACACTTCTAACTTAATTATTATCTGTTTTTAGAGTCCCATTAGGTTTGGCACTTATGGAGACAAATATGGCGCTTTTGCCCCAGGCCTTTAGTTGTAGTTCTCAATTATTCCTTTTTTACTTATTTGACTTTTTTCCCCTCCATATTTCACACTTAGGTTCTTTAACCTGCAAAAACTCAAATTGCATCATATTAGAATATTTAAATATAAAATGGGGACTAACATACACATAATTGGGGATATACATCATTATTTTTGAGCACTTATCACAACCCCCAAGTAGCATTTTGCTAGTCTCTTAGCAAATATGTGTTATACTAGAGAAGTGTTCAAAACTAACTCACTTTTGCAGGCATCGCGGTTGCATTTACCATATGCAACAAGGCCTTAAACCTATAAGTTACCCTTAAAGGACGAGTTATAGCCTCATGAGGGTTTTCAGTTAATATACCCACAAAATCAATTTTACATATGAACTACGGTGAAATCTAGAGTAAACAACTTTTTAGTTAAAATGTCTAAATCAAAAGGTTACTACTTATCACACCCATGATCATAAAACATTTGGCTAACGTTCTATTCATAAAGATAGAAACGACTAACTAATCATCCTAACTAAAGCTTATTCATTTTTAACCATTTTGATTTCTTTCTCTTTTCCAAGGAACGGAATTTCTACCTCACCTTTGGATTAGTATTTTGACTTCAAATCTCACCATTTCATATACACACAAGAAAATCTCTTTCAGATAAGTTTTCTATTTTACCTCCATATGCAGGGAAATGAGTAAAAAGTGGAACATCCCACATATTTCGTCAGAAAGACGGAAATTTGCAAATATATAAATAAAGTCTCATGGAAAGAATGTCAATCACATTTGAAGTGTCGGGTCCTTCACTTTAGCATCCTCTCACCTATTCTACACTTCATATCATACTTTAGTGATAAGTCTGGGTATTAAGACGAGGCTCAGGACAGATTAACAAAAAAAGGATTCAAAAATTTCTGAGAATATACTAAAGACTTTTTGCTTTTGACCTTCTTGGAAATCTTCTTCACTTGTAGACTACAACACTTGAACTCTATCACTACTTCTGCTCAATTATTTATATTTCTTTTCTTTCTTTTTCTCTTTTCTTTATTTTTTTTTCTTTGAGCAAAATGAATGATTTTCTTCATTTGACTTTGGTAAAATTTCCTTCATAATATTCTTCGTTCTAGCTTTCTCCTTAGTTCTTTAGAAATCCTCGGAAATATGGGTAAGGCTAATAATATGGGATATATTCCTTATCTGGAGTTGGGTTTAAGAATAAAAGGCTTAATATATAAGGCTCAAAAGGGGTTAACAAGATAATCCTACTAGGTGGGATAAATGCTGATTGGTTCACTACTTGACTTATTAGTATGATATTCTGCTTTGAATAGACTACAAGACCTAATGGCTATCTCCCCAGTTGATGCCACCTTGTGATTGACCAAATCAAGAATAAATGAGATTACACAACGAATTTAAACACGGAAAAATGGTTGAGTCAACTTGGACTCAAATTTACGTAAAAACTCTCCAAGAAATTAAAATTGAAAGGCTCAAGTCTCACAGGTCAAGTCTCTGTACTAATCATCTAGTTTGGTAGAAGTTTAAGTTGCTCTTCCATTTGAAATTTCTCTAGTGGTGTATTATATGAACTTACTCTAGACTAAGACTTTTATCAGTGATATCTATTTCTAGTAATAGAAACTTAGTCTAAAAGTCTTATTAATCCTGACTATGGGCATGACTTATAATTTCCAATTTTCATTAGCCAGTTCAAACGATAAAAATATACTTTTCACCTAGAATCACCATAATTCACATATAAAATTTCCAAATATTGTAATTAAAATATTGCAAAATTTTGATTCTCACCCCCCTAACTAAATTAGGCATTGTCCTCAATGACTATATAAGATATGTAAAAAGCTTACCATAGTTTAAATGATTAGAGAAGGAGAGATATTACCTTAAATGCGTGCAAAATTACATCAGCTAAAATCTGTAGAATTTATATCCTTAACAAAACAAATAAGAGTAATGATTCATGAGGATTAAAATTACTACAACGACTAAATATTTGTCATGTGCTCATTCCATAGAGTTACACGTCTCCAAAAAGGTGGAGAAAAAGTGCTAGAGTGGAATAATGAGTCATATGTACAAATGACACGACTGAAAAATAAAAATTAAAATTAAACAATGAATAATAATAATAATAATAATAATAATAATAATAATAATAGCTTAAATCAATAGTTTCATTGTTGCACAGAATACAAGATTTGTCTCTGCCTACAAATAAGAGTGATAAAACCATAATAGACAATCAAGTACATGAGTGATCAAAAATAGTTATTAAGAAAATGAAGAATTGTGAGAGTCCAAATTTCTCTACTAGAAAATTAGTTATGATAATAGGCTCAGATTCATTACCCCCAATACAATTATATTTTCCCATTCATCTCTTCATAATCGATTCTGCAGTCGTAGAAACATCGAACAATACATATTTGTCTCCCTTAGAATAAAAGAGACGATCCCAACCTCGATTTTTGCATTCTAATTGACTTCAAGATTTTTTGAATTTCTGCAAATTGGTGTTGGTTGTTTCCATTCGATTTATTTCCATTCTACTGTAACAATTTGATCACAAATCTTCAAAATTGTTCCTCACTTCTTGTCCAAAAACTCTTCAATTCAACCATAAAAGAGGAAGAAAACACATGTTCCCATCGGTTTTAGTTATCCAGAGTGCCCCTAGGCATCTTGCTGTTTATAAAAGAAGTATCCTTTAGCCACAAATTAGAAAATTGAACTAAAATTATCATCATCCGTTTCAGTTTCTCCATTGAAACAATCAAGAATATCAATTCTATATTGAAAGAAGCATGAATAACTGAAAACACAACAAGAGTCGTAATCAGGAATGTTTAAAAAAAAAATTAAAAGACCAAGATATATGGTCTTCAAGTCTCTCTGTTTACCAAAATTTCTTCAGAACTTCCATCTCCCTGTTTCTTCACAAAACAAGTTCCTACTCTATAACCATTGTTTTTTTTTTTTTTTTTTTCTAAAACGTCTTTGACCATCTCTCCATCACTGGCCGGAGAGTGAAAAAGAGCCATGGTTTCTCTACTATCATGTTTTTTCTTGTCTTTCTCCTCAAAACACTATACACATCCATCCATTATGTCGATAATAAACAACCATCTCCATGATCAGATCTGTTCAAAATTCTCTATAACCAACTTCTTTTCTCTCCAGAATTCTCACAAAGTTTACCAGAAATATAAATTAATCTAGAGAATTATCCACAAATTAGGGAATCGCTTAGAACTGGGACTGGAGAAACTTGAAGGAGCTAATCAAAGCTACTATTTGGGAATGTAGAGTTCCACAATTCAAAATTGAAAACTGATTGTGAACTAACCGGCGGTAGGCCTTGCCGATTAGCAAGTGCTCCTCATCTCGTGTAGGTGTAAATGGAGGTTGCAGTGCCTATTAACCTGTTGCTGTGTCCCCCTTCTTCTCCACCGCAGCACACTATAATTGCTATGCCTGCCTCTTCCTTGGATTTGAGTTTTCCTCGTCCGGCCCTCGGATCAACCGCTTAACTGTACCCCTATGACTGTTTTTAGCTGTCACTTGATCTCCCCGCACTTCATACATACCAGAAGGAGCGGGAAACCGTATCACTTGATAGTAAGTTGATGAGACGACCTTCATCTCATGAATCCACCGCCTCCCTAGAATTGCATTGTACTGGGATGACGAGTCCACTACCATGAACCGCACAAACACAGTCACGGGAACTGTGGTTACTGGTAGTAAGAGCTCTCCCATTGGGTCAGTCATACTCCCATTGAATCCATATAAGTTAGTCCGTGGCAGCCTCAACTGTCTATGATCAATTCCCATTTCTTCCAACGCCCCTTTAAACAACAAGTCCACGGCGCTGCCACAATCCACCAATACCCTTTTCACCATATAATTGCCCATTGCCACCGTGATGACCAATGCGTCTTCATGGGGAGAATCCACTGCCCGCAAATCCGTGCTACTAAAGACTATCCTATCCCTGTCCTCCGCTTTCCCCACTCTTGCTCGTGATCTATCGGTCCCTTCATTAACCTGCTGGATGCTTGCAGTTCTTCGCACTCTGTCTCTATGAGCGTTATGGCATAATACTTCTCCACTGAAGATCACGTTAATGGTTCTTAAGATATGATCTTGTCGCGGTATAACCTCCTCGTTCTGTCCTCCCCTTATAAACTCCCTCATCCTTCCTTTTTCCACCGAACGCTGAACCATCCACTTTAGTGCGTAGCAGTCATCGGTCTCATGATTGCGTATCTGATGATAAGCGCAGAAAGGTTTACCAGGTATTTCTTCGGGTGTGTTCCGCAACCCTTCATATCCCTGCATGTTCTTTATCAACAGTAGTATTTCGCTCAAGGATCTATTCAGTGGTGTAACTTCCACCTCGCGGTATGGCTTTCTCTCTCTGTTCTCCCTTCTAATCCCTTCTCGACTTCTTTCAGCCCGTGCCGTGTATCCGCGGTATCCACCCCTTTCCTTCTCGGTTGCATCCGCCTTCCTTGTTTCCCTGTCTCTCTCCGTGGATAGCACCGTCTTCTAGGATCTCTTGGACTCCTTCTGCATACTATCCTCATATCGGATATACTTCTCTACCCGCGGATACAAATCATGCAATGTTGCAATCTCATTCTTCGCTACCGACTCGTGTACTCCAGTCCCTGGCCGCAACCCCCTTTCAATGCAATCACCGTGGTCCTTTCATCCAGGTTTTCGACCTTTAATGTCTCATATTTGAACTGACATAGGTATTCCCTTACTGACTCTGTGGATATTTGTCGAACATTGAATAATGCCGCGATATCCACCACCCGCTTTTTCTGATGAATGAAGTGATCTATAAACGCCTGTTCCAATTCTTGAAAGCTTCTTATACTCCCGGCTAGTAGTCGATAATACCAATCCAACGCCCCCCCCCTTTAAGGCTAGCGGGGAACATCATACATCGCAATCCGTCATATCTAGATTCTTGCCAAAGTGGCATTTGCTGTCGAAAATGGAGGATGTGATCAGCCGGATCGCCTTTTCCATCGTACCTTTCGAATCTAGGTTGGTTAAAATGCTTTGGGACTTTCGAAGCCCAAATGCCATCCGCTAATGGGTTGCGACTCAGCCCAGCCATCACTTGACTAGCTGCTCCCCCGCGACCCTTCGTCTGCTGTTGGTTAGCTTCCTTATCGTTATTTATCATCTCTTGCACCTGCTCCACCGTCAACCCGATTACCGGATTTTCCACGAGATTCAGCTCATTATTCTCTTCCTCTTCTGCATCCTCGCTCGCCTCTTTATCCGTCTCTTCTTCTTCCTTTTCCATTCCCCTTCTTAATTCGTCATTCTCCTCTCTTAGCCTCCTTATCTCTTCTCTCGTGAGCCGCGTCTCTTCCGCTTCCTGTTCCTCTTTTCTATCTCCTTCTTCCCCAACCACTACCTCGGGCATCGGTTCTTGTGCAGCCACTTTCTTCGGTCTCCCTACCTGTTTCTTAGGTGCCATCTCTTTCTTGCTTGTCCCCACAGATGGTGCCAAATGTAAGAACCAAAAACCTCTCTAGAATAAAGCCACAGTGACTCTCAAATACAACACCCCAAATTTCCTCTCTCTCTCACTCTCTTTCTCTCCTTCTTTCTCTTTCTCTCTCTTTTTCTCTCTTGGGAGCGGCCCCTTTCTTCTCTCTTCTCCTTTCCTTTTTATACCCCTTCACCCTCAATCTGGGCCCTCCATTTGTCCCCTTCATCCGACGCTTTCATCAATCAGACCCCGCCACGCCCCGCCCAGGATTCCGCAGATCGATTCCATCGCTCCCCTGACCCTACCCGTTTATATTGCCTCCCTCCCTCTTTGACCCAGTCCTCTGTTATAAAATGGGCCACTACAGGTTTAATGTCGTAGTTATTGTTATTGTCAGGCATCACTATGCAGTTTGGTGGTTGAACGGTGATAAATTGAAACAAGGTGCTAAGAGTTCTTTGATTAGCCATGGCGGCTAATGGTACTCTCTCTGGTGTATCCTCTACTTGTGTAGATGATATAACTAAGTCTACTAGTGGTGTGTGTGTGTCAGATTCAGAATCAGATTATGAGTTTGATGGTGTAGTCTCCTCCAAAACCAGAATTGGAAGATTGTTACAAGAATTAGCTCTTCTGATTAAATGTTTACGAGGTGAATCACAAAACCAAGTTTTCATGCACTAGACAATTAAGCTATATAAACTAAATGAATATGCACTTAATTAACTAAATTATATTATCAAACTATATGAGACTAACTATTAATGCTAATTATGAAACTGCTAACATGAGATTCACGGTGGAAGAGAAGTACTTACTGTTATAGCAAGCAAAACAAGTCCAAAAATTTTAGAAATTTTATAGCAGCTACTTGATACATCCAGGAAGTAGCCTGTAAAATTTTAGAGCAATTGGAGCTTGCTAAGTCCCTCTTCTGTACTGTTTAATCCTATAGAGTCCAGTGAAGAAATTTTCTGCACACACTGTAAACAATCGATTGATTAAATAAGTAAAACAACACTAAAAATCACGAAATGTTTACTGGAGTCTTCTGACGTGTCAGGGATGATCCTGTAAAAAGTTTAAACTATTTGGAGTTTTACAGATCCTTCTTCTCGACTGTCCTTCCAGAGACCTTGGTCCTGAAAACCTGCATCAACACACTGAAAACAAGCAACTAGTTAACTGGTCAAAACAGGTCAAACAATACCTAAATTTTTATTGGAACCTCCTGATAAGTCGAGATTCTTCCTGTAAAAAAGTTAGAATTTTTGATAATGTGAAAATAACTATGCTCGACTGTTTTTACAGATGCTTGCGTTCTGAAAACTGAAAACCGGGGAACGCAAAGATGATGTTAGTTACCCAGGTAAGACAAGTACGAAGAAATTCGAAAAATTTCCAGTAAATTACCAATATTGTACAGATCAACTCTGTAAAATTTCAGAATTTTTTGAAATTTAAAAATATGTTTTCTGTACCGTTCTTTTCTGTCAAGCCAACACCAAACTTTATGAAAATATTTTTTACTATGCAAATCTAATTTAGTTATGCTAAATTAATCTAATTATGCTAAATATACAATTTATACTATATGAATTCCTAAATTAAAGTAATCTAAATTAAATATTCTATCGCCTAATCAATTTAGAGCGGGCAGCGGCGCCATTGAAAAACTTGGCACTTATAGAGACAAATATGACGTTTTTGCCCTAGGCCTTTAGCTGTAATTCTCAATGACTCATTTTTTGACTTGTTTGACTTCTTTTCCCTCCATATTTCACATTTAGGTTCTTTGACCTGCAAAAACTCAAATTGCATCATATTAGAATATTTAAATATAAAATTGAGACTAACATACACATAATTGGGGATATAAATCATTATTTTTGAGCACTTATCACAGCCCCCAACTATGTTACATGTAACACGTAATTCTTTGTATCATTGTTGTTTCTGTTGCGTATCTTTTGCAAATCTTACTTAGCCTATTAAATATTGATTAGTATAGTGGCTAACAAGATATCAATCCTACTCTAAATAATTAGTTGTTTATAATAGAAATTCATAATCTAAATTACTCTAATTGATGCAAGTAAAAGATGTGGCTAAGTAATAATTAATATATGGTTGATTTGATTTGAGATTTAAACTATGCATAAACTAAACTAAATTAAATATATAAGTATGAATAAAGAGAGAGAATATCTTGGGAGAGATGAATCCACCAAAATCATAGAATTAGTCTAATAATTAATCAATCATGTTTAATATAAATCACAAATAGAAACTCACCATACTTACAAACCTTATGGTCATAACCATGATGTTAGTATTTGGATTTCAACGTGCTTTCTACCTTACCACCAAGTACTTCTTCAATCTCTAATGATATCTTCTATCTAACCAAATTGTGCTTTAAGTGGCATTCAATATACAGCTCTAGGTGTCATGAAAAATCTATATGTGGCATTAACCATACAACTAAATGAGATGCCATAAAGAATCCAATCATCACACTAGAACACTAAAAACTAGAAGAAAAGAATATAGGGTTACACATCACTCCATATATTCTAAATTCTAGATCTAAGATGCAAACACTAAATTTCCTAGCTACTGTAAACTGAGGTTTTTGTGCCTTATATATTGGCTTACATGTTCGTTTGGATAGAGATTTGAATCCTATGTTTATTTTGTGTCAAACTCTCTGAAAACTTTCTAGAAGTAATCCTGAAAAAGTTGGATTCGGTTGGACAAAAGTTGAACGTGGCCCACTTTTCCTTGCAGGCTATTTCCTAAGTTGCAGCTTCTAACAGCTTTCAGTTTCCCAATTTTTGTGAAACTCTAAAGTCTTTTCCATGTTGATCTCCTCTTCCTATAAAGTCGAAATTAAGGCTTTGAGATCAAATTTATGACTTTTCTAACTCAATTATTATCCTCTTTTAGAGTCTCATTAGGCTTGACACTTATGGAGACAAATATGACGTTTTTGCCCTAGACCTTTAGTTGTAATTCCCAGTGACTCCTTTTTTACTTGTTTGACTTCTTTTCCCTCCATATTTCACATTTAGGTTCTTTGACCTACAAAAACTCAAATTGCATCATATTAGAACATTTCATTATAAAATAAAGACAAATATACACATAATTAGGGATATAAATCATTACTTTTGAGCACTTATCACAACCCCCAACTAGCATTTTGTTAGTCTCTTAGCAAATATGTGTTATACTAGAGAAGTGTTCAAAGCTAACAATACTAATTAAATAATAAACTAACTCACTTTTGCAGGTATTGCGGTTGCATTTACCATATGCAACAAGGCCTAAAACTTGTAAGTTACCCTTAAAGGACGAGTTATAGCTTCGTGAGGGTTTTCAGTTGATATACCCACAAAATCAATTATACATATGAACTATGGTGAAATCTAGAGAAAGCAATTTCTTTTCAGTTAAAATGTCTAAATCAAAAGGTTACTAGTTATCACACCCATGATCATAAAACATTAGGCTAAGGTTCTATTCATAAAGATAGAAAAGACTAACTAATCATCCTAACTAGAGCTTATTCATTTTTAACCATTTTAATTCCTTTCTCTTTTCCAAGCAACGAAATTTCTACCTCCCCTTTGGACTAGTATTTTGACTTCAAATCTCACCATTTCATACACTCACAAGAAAGTCTCTCTCAGACAAGTTTTCTATTTTTCCTCCATATGCAGGGAAATGAGTAAAAAGTAGAACATCCCACATATTTAGTCAGAAAGACGGAAATTTGCAAATATATAAATAAAGTCTCATAAAAAGAATGTCAATCACATTTGAAGTGTCGAGTCCTTCACTTTAGCATCCTCTCACCTATTCTACACTTCATATCATACTTTAGTGATAAGTCTGGGTATTAAGTCGGGGCTTAGGACAGGTTAACAAGAAAAGGGTAAAGGGGATTCAAATATTTCAGAGAATATACTAAAGACCATTTTGCTTTTGACCTTCTTGGAAATTTTCTTCATTTGTAGACTGCAACACTTGAACTCTATCACTACTTCTGCTCAATTATTTATATTTATTTTCTTTCTTTTTTTTCTTTTATTTATTTATTAATATTATTATTATTATTATTATTGAGAAAAAGAAATGATTTTCTTCATTTGACTTTGGTAAAATTTTCTTCAAAATCTTCTTCGTTCTAGCTTTCTCTTTAGTTCTTTAGAAATCCTCAGAAATATGGGTAAGGCTAATAATTTGGGATATACTCCTTATATGGAGTTGGATTTAAGATGATTGGTTTAAGAATAAAAGGCTTAATATATAAGGCTCAAAAGGGATTAACATGATAATCCTACTAGGTGGGATAAAGGTTGATTGGTTCATTACTTAACTTATCAGTATGATATTCCGCTTTGAATAGACTAAAAGACCTACTGGCTATCTCCCCAGTTGATGTCACCTCGTGATTGACCAAATCAAGAATAAATGAGACTACACAACGAATTTAAGTACAGCAAAATGGTTTAGTCAACTTGGACTTAGATTTACGTAAAGACTCTCCAAAAAATTAAAATTTAAAGGCTCAAGTCTCACAGGTCCAGTCTCTGTACTAATCATCTAGTTTGGTAGAAGTTTAAGTTGCTCTTTCATTTGAAATTCCTCTAGTGGTGTATTATATGAACTTACTCTAGACTAAGACTTTTATCAGTGAGATCTATTTCTAGTAATAGAAACTTAGTCTAAAAGTCTTACTAATCCTAACTATGATTTATAATTTCCAATTTTCATTAGCCAGTTTAAACGATAAAAATATACTTTTCACCTAGAATCACCATAATTCACATATAAAATTTCCAAATATTGTAATTCAAATATTGCAAAATTTTAATTCTCAACCCCTAGCTAAATTAGGCATTGTCCTCAATGACTAAATAAAATAACTGAAAGCTTACCATAGTTTAAATGATTAGAGAATGAGGGATATTACCTTAAATGCGTGCAAAATTACATCAGCTAAAATCTGTAGAATTTATATCCTTAACAGAACAAATAAGAGTAATGATTCATGAGGATTAAAATTTACTACAATGACTAAATAATTGTCATGTGCTTGATCCGTAGAGTTACACGTCTCTAAAAAGGCGGAGAAAAAGTACTAGAGTGGAATAATGAGTCATATGTACAAATGACACGACTAAAAAATAAAAATTAAAATTAAACAATGAATAATAATAATAATAATAATAATAGCTTAAATCAATAGTTTCGTTGTTGCACGGAATACATGATTTGTCTCTGTGTCTGCCTACAAATAAGAGTGATAAAACCATAATAGACAATCAAGTACATGAGTGATCAAAAATAGTTATTAAGAAAATGCATAACTGTGAGAGTCTAAATTTCTATGTCTAGAAAATCAGTTATGATAATAAGCTCAGATTCATTATCCCATTTAACTCCATTTTCCCAGGCCACTTGCCTCCTCATAATTGATTCTACAATTATAAAAACGTGAACAATATCTTCATGACATTTGTCCCCCTTAGAAAGAAAGACAATCCCAACTGCGTTTTTCACATTCTTGTTTAAAAAAACTGTTCATGGCATTGTTTTCAAAGGACCCATGTAGCGCACCTGATCAGTGAAGGATGGTGAACAAGTCGTTAAAGTTCAAACCTTCAAAACCTGATCACAAAAGAACTACTACTGGCTAATAATTTCTTAAGGTTCAGGACCTCTTTCTCTCCAATTCCTAAACAAATACCCATAACCTACCAGTCTTTCCTGCTTATAACCGAGACCACCCGACCACCCCATGTTCTCTGATCTATCTGTAAAACAGCAATTGTGTTTGTCATTTCGTTCGCATTTCAATAAAATTGCAAAACGCTATTTATAAACAAAACTAATATGATCACGTGAATATGTGAAAGTCAATTTAGGTGAGAAAATGATGAAAATAAAATAAAATAGACTTTGGATTTTGAAGATAGAAAATCCGTTGAGCGAATCTTATCTCTGTTAAAAGAGTTAGTCTTGATTTTTTATCCCTAATAACGACTCTTCATCTCTGAATGAGCGTTATTAGTGCATAGAATTGATTCATAACCCCATCTCTGGGTGAACTTACTCGATTCCTAATCATTATAATTATCGAAACACCTTCCCTAATGAAGATAATCCTCACTCGGTCAGAGTTTCTGATCTGAGATTACATAACTAAATTGTTATTCTAATTAACAGAAAATAAAACTGAATTAAAAACATTTTAATTAAAAACTGAAAATTAAATTCTTCATTATACTAGAAAAACAGTAAACTACTCTACTCCTATGATTGAATGCTAACCATTCAATCAGAAAAACTAAAACTATAACCTTCTATTTATAGTTTTTCTGACGGTCTAGATTCAATCCATCTAATCTAAATCTAACAGTTACAAATAAAATATAATATCACAGGGAATATTCCAGAAATATTCTAGGGAATATTCTAGAAATATTCTCTGGAATAGTAATGGGCTTGGACTAAATAGTAACAGGCTTTGGCTTAATCTTCATATTCCAAACTGTACGACCATTTTTTGGAAGCTAGATACCGTTACGTAGATTTTTCTGCGCTGATCATTTTAGCTAGTCAAATGCTTGAATCAGAGTTAGGAGACGGAAGATATCGACGTTTGAAGTTTTCTCCTGACTTTTGGGCTGATATAGGTCAATTTGACCAAGTTTTTTATCCGGAAATCTCTTCTTTAGCTGGCTTAGGGACTCAAGTTTGGATTCTTAAACTTGTTTCATGGTTCTCTGAGTCCATGAGCTTTGCTGGTAGTTTGGAGCTTTAAATGAGCTGATACTGAAGATTTCAAGTCCAAGCTTTATTCGGCTGTATTTCTTGCTAAAACGCAGGTTTTGTGTGTATTTTATCAATGACTATCAAAACCTGTGAAAACATGAAAATACAATTAATTTACATTTATTAAACACATAATTGACCCAAATGTAATGTCTCTACGGGGTTTAAAACACAGTTTTGGATACTTATCACTCTCCCAACTCCCTCATTGAAACAGTAACAGAAACAGAAACCCAATATCGATTGAATTCAATTGAGAACTTGGACAACCAAATTTTCTTTTTTATTATAATCGAGAGCACTTGTTTCTCTTTCTAATTTTTGGTGTTTTTTTCTTATCGACTGAGAGACCAAATTCACCTCGTCATCAAGAGAACATTAACGAAAAAGAGAAGCCTCACATTGCGAGGTCGCTTAGAGCCGAAACTGAGAGGTGAAACTAGCGAAAATTGGAGGAGTTAGAGGAGGACGTCAAAATACTGTTTGGAATTGTAGAATTCCAAAACTTAAAATTAAAACACAATGTGAACTAACCGGCAGTAAGCTGGAAGATGAAGCTGTGGCTTCTGGTTTAGGTTGAGAGTGGGTGTTTTATTGCTTAGTGCTGCTGGAGGTAGAAGATGGAGTGAAAGAAAGCATCGGGCCTTCTTTGTTTTCTATAATAATACCCTAGTCGATTTTTGTGCTTTTTTCGTTTTTAGGCCCAAGTGCTTATCAATTAGGATTGGGTCCGAAACAAGAATGGATTCTAACTTACTTGTCCGGAACAGAGAAGAATTTCAACTTATTAAAACACAATAACTTAAAACAAACGCATCACACATAACAGTTCTAAGCTTCTATCAATCTTATTTTTATTCCTAAAAACTAATTAATCAATCACTCCATAAACTATTGATACTCTAAGAAATTAAAAACAACTAAGCTAATCTAATATATCTTGCAAAAAGGGATATTGATGAAAGTCAGGAACTTCTTTTTTAATATGGGAAAAAAGATCGGGAGTCATTTTAAGATTGTTATTTAAGCACTCAATATAGCATTGGGGAAAAATAGGAGGCAGTTCATGCAAAGCGAAGGAGGACAGAAGAAAAGAAGGATCATCTAGAGGATTTTCTAAAGGAGACTGAGTTGGAAGTGACGACTGACCCATTTTATGAAGAACTCTACTTTTGAGAACATAAAAAGGGCAAGATAATTATTGATGTCTGGAAGTTGAACATCATCGGCGGGGTTGCCTTCTTTATCAGCCCCAGTCTTGGCATCGACTTCTTCATCAGTTCCTTCCAAAAGTTTGAGTACTCTTTTCGAATTCCCACAAACCTTATCAAAATGAGGAAGGAGAACTGAAAAGATACAGATAGGTTTGGGTCAGATTGGAATTCCGATATATAGATATCAAAAATAAATAAATAGGATATTATACCTGAAGAATTGAAAACTCGATGTTTCAGAGGAGGAATGGCTTCAGTATCGGCACTCTCCCAATCTCCAAAAACTATGATAGGGTACAAGGTCCATTATTTATCGCTTTTACAATTTTTTCGAATGATACCCACAAGATCTTTCTTTGAATGTTTTTTGGGATAAAAATATCTAATGTGCTTCTCGTAAAATTTATAGTGAAGAATGATATCGGATAATCTGATTTTATAAGCTTCATATTTTTCTAGGGAGAGGTGGCTATTGTAATAGTTACACACAAACATCATCCTCCAAAAGTTACCCATGCCCTGACCAGGGAAAATATTGAGATGGTTTAAAACTTCACAATCAAGGTTTGTCAAAGGAAATCTCAGCCCTACGACGATTTGGCCAACAATGACAATGATGGCTTTCTTAGTACCACTCTGGCATTGGGTATATCTCCGAGTCCCAGCATAATGTTGAAGATAAAGAGAATGGGGAATTCGATACGTAGCCTGGACTAGAGCTAGATTTGTCCATTTGATAAAAAAAGGGCTGAGACCATGTTTCCATCGACTGGTATCTTCAACAGTTTCGCGCTCAGATTCAGAAGCAGAAGTTTCAAAAGGATGACAAGGAATTCCTTCTACAATGTAATCTAATTCCCAGGAGGTCTCAGGTCGATACGTCCTAGTAAAAGTAGAGGCAAAGTTATGGCTATCGATTCTATTCTCAAAATGAGTATTTTCACTATGGATACTAACATCAGAAAGGGTGTCTTCACTCGCCATCAGGATGACTATAAACAAAGAGGTGACGACAAAGGTATTTTTAGTATCGTCAA
This sequence comes from Coptis chinensis, assembly GCF_015680905.1. Lineage (NCBI taxonomy): Eukaryota > Viridiplantae > Streptophyta > Magnoliopsida > Ranunculales > Ranunculaceae > Coptis > Coptis chinensis. Next base: position 32,376,805 of record NC_141462.1, read on the forward strand.
TTTAAAATATATAGCACATCGTCAATAATACAGGTTGAGATTTCATAAATATTGATATGAGGGTTTTCAATCGATAAATTCGATATTAATCAATGATATAGGTTGAGATATCATAAATATCGATATCAGGGTTTTTTCAAACGGTAAATCCGACATGTAAAATAGCATACATAAGGTTATACATACAAATCAGGTTTGGTATGCAAAGATGCAAACTTTTAAGTAGTTTAAGGGATGATATCATGTTTTCTACTATTATGTAACATGAACACACAGAGATTTACAATATTTAAGTTTTAAAAATCTTCAAATCCCTAGAATGTCGGTTTTATTTCGTTTAAAGATTATATAATAATGTGGGTTTTAGATTAACAAATGAAGCACAGGAAGTAAAAAACGTACCTTGTAAGTTGCAAAAGTTGATTTCTTCTACAAAAGAACAAAGAGTTGAAAGGACGCGGACGAAGGAAGTATTTTCTTTTTCTTTTTCTTTTTCTAGTTTTCGCTAGATAGTGTACTGAAGAAGTTGAAAAGATGAAGGAAAGAGAAACGGTTTATTCAAACTTTTATATTTAAAATTTGGACTGGATTGTTGCCTGGGCCTAGATATAACCACTTCTCGAAAAATTGAAATTTGAAGTGAAATTTCAAAATTTTGAAAGGGGGCGATGTAGTGGCAAATATCATTCATTTAAATATTTTTATTTGATATTTCAAAACTCGAGATATTGATATAAAGATCAATATCTCGATATATTTCGTGGTTATTTCAAATGTTTGCAGGTATTGAGCAGGAAAAGAGGGAGGAAGACAATGGACACGTGTCATGAGTTGACTGGGTCAAAGCTAATTGGGGACACTATATAAAGATTGGATGAAAAAGAAAGAGGATTCATTGAAGCATTCCCACAAAAATTATTAAAAAACAGAAGAGAGAAACAGAGAAATGGAGCGATTGTAAATTTCCATCATTGTTCAATAAAAAGCTTTGTTCCACTTCAATTCAATTCATTTCATTCATTCAAACTCTTATTGAATCTTAGTGATATTAGAGCAATCAAGAAAGGTTGTTCTTAGACATCACAGTATCCTTGGTTGCAGAAGCAATATTCCTAGCTAATGTGTCAAAATATGAACTTTTAGGAGCTTTACCATCAGTTATGGGCAAAGGGGTTATTTAATTGGAAGACCTTCATCCTCTAAGCACTTATACACCCCCAAAGGAGTCTTAATTGATTCAGAACTCACATTTTCCCCAAGCGTCAAATATTTGGCCATCATCTGTTTCATGAATGACCATTATAGCACCTCCATAGTGTTTTGCCTCTCGTAGAATATCCTCTCCCAGTCGAGCTTCCATCCTCTAGACTCTCTCATGATTTATAAGCATGTACAAAGTTGGAGGAAGGAATCGAACTCGCGAACTGGTTGAAGCTGAACGGCTAGTAGAAAACTTAATGATATAGTGGTCATGGTCATTCTACTTGGTATTGTTAGTTTCTAACTTACACTGTAAGTCATCTATAAATCAGCTTCATGAAAGCGAGTCAATGTTCATTGCTGCCAGAAGAGTTCACTGATCAGCCTATACTTGGATTTTAGTACTGAGAATTGTTGCTAGTTTCATATTACATTTATACCTGATGCTATGTGTTTTTTCTGCAAAGTCTAGAAGGTATGTCTTCCCTATGAGGAAACTAACACAGGATCTTAACCCAACTCTATGAAATAGAGATCAAGTTAGTCCTATATATATGCTCACTTTGTCTGATTGAGGAAGAAACTTTGCATTTGTTAATACAATGTACTTATGTCAGTATAGGTTGGCTGGGAACATCATTGAGCTATTTCAGTGTGAATGAAATGAATGAATGGTTGCCTTATATGTTTAAATGTCTAGGGAAAGCTGATGACGGGTACTGGACGACGATGCTTTGGAATGGATTATGAAGTATCATGTTTCCTAGAATGGAATGTGATTCTCTAAGAAAACCCAGCATCCAATAGAATGTGCAATTAGAGTGAGGAATATGGATGCTAAAGCTACTTTGCAAAATATAGAAGTAGCAAGCTGAATGAAATGTAAAGTGGGACTCCCTTCCCTGTGGATCTATCAAGCTATACTCGGATTAATGCAACCAGTGCTGGATGTTTAATAATATATGAGGGAAGCAGATTTATAGTGGCCATTGCACTGCCAATTACATATTCCTCAACCTTGGCAGTGGAATTTATAGTGCTGAAAGCAAGGCGTCCAAAACTATCAAACGTCTGAATTTGTCTGACATGACAAAAACTGATTGCGACCTTGTAAAAAGGAACTCTACAGGCTATAGCTATTCCAATAGTGGTGCGTGACATGCTAAATGAGATTTGGGAACTATTGGAAAAAGAGAATATATACCTCATGTGAAATTACAGGGAAGAAAACTACGGAGCTGATGCCTTGGCAAATCTTGCAGGTCAACAAGCTAGCTGATGTGTGGATTGGACTTCACCGATCAATCATGACATATTATTTGTTATGATGTTTAACTTTGGCCTAAAGGCAGCCATGCCCATGGGCATAGATGGATATAGGGGGGGTGCGTGTGGGGGCGGTCGCACCCCCTGAGATTAGAAAAGCTCCACTACCATATAACTAATTGCCTAGAAAAATCTTCAAACTATAAGGACTCGCACCCCCAATTCTTTTAACAAACTTCCACTACCGCACCCCAAAGAAAAGCTCCACTACCACATAACTCATTGCCTAGAAAAATCTTCAAACTATAAGGACTCCCACCGCACCCCCAAAATTTTCACAACGAACTATAGTAAGAATATTATCAACAAAATAAATAGTATGAAAAAAAAATAATAAAAAATATTCCAATAAACCAATTTTTTTTACTTCCCTTTTTGCCCTTACAAAATTATCATTTATCATTTATTTTAAGTTCATAACCATTAAAGAGGGACAAATGTGTCTTTGAATATTTGACGGGTTGATGAGACTAAAACAAATAGCCAAAGGCCCACAGCCCAACCGGTCAGTTTGTATAATTCTAATCACCCATAACAAACTCGTATGTTCTCCTTCCTTTCTTTCACTCTCAATTCTTAAACAAATAGTCAGACCTCAACCCGAAAAAAATAATAATAATAAAATAATAAAAAAATAAAAAACAACAACAACAACAACAACAACAACAACAACAACACAAATTCATAAAGGACAACGCCGCTTGTTGCACACTTGTCCTAATTATTTGTAAAATTCATTATCATTATTAATAAAATTTCCACTTAAAAAAAAACAAAACAAAACAAGGTAATTTTTTATTTTCAATGTTAATATTTTATAAGTCTATATAACATTATATATAATGTTATAATGTTATATATAACATTAACTTTATAAGTCTATATAATGTCATATAACATTATATATAATGTTATAGTGTTATATATAACATTATAGGAAGTTAACAATTTGTTGAATTGTTGTAGACTTGTGGATTAGATTATATAGATATATATAGACATAGCAGTATCAATTAATTGTTCATATTAAATTCTTAGTAGTCAACACACTCTAGTTTTGTGAATTGAAATAAATGCATAATTTTGTTAATATTTATTGTTTAGACCTTATGACAAAAAAAAAAAAAAAAATTGCATACGGTTTTTTTTTTTAGGTGGGTGGGGTGTGCACATAATCTCGCACCTCCTGGCTTAGAATCCTGGCTCCGTCCCTGCCCATGGGTGAGGAAGAAGGTTCATTTAAGGTTCACTTAAGACTTACACCACCACCAAGACCGCATCTCACTAGGCTAGGGGTAAAAGCTAAGCTTTGTAGGTACTGCTAGAAGAAATCAGTCAACGATTCAAGGCATAGTAACTATCTTAAGTTAGATCAAAACCCATAAAAACTAAATATCGGAAATCTAAACTGAGAAGGAGTTCCCTTTGGCAATCAAGAGCCAAACCACAAATGGAATAGTCCTCACCATTTTCCTAGAATGCACATGGATGCCCCTCACATGTACTGCCTCTAACCTTTTGGACACTGAAAATAAATAAAAGCAAGAAGAGGGATGGTATACAGCTCATAAGAAATGGACCAAGAAGGAATGTAAAGAAGATGCCAATGTGCAATGGCACCCAACTAAGTCACTAACTTACTAAGCCTGTAGAGCATAACAAGAATGCAACCAGCTCAACCAACAGTAGAGGCAATGGACATCCAAACCAAGTGACGGAAGTTACAACACAAACTCTAGGAGTAAATACCACCATGGAAAAATGAAGAAACAAAACTGCTACCACAACTGAGAAGCACAGCCCAAGTGATCCAGGTAAGCCAAAAACTCTCTTAACTCCGCGAAAAGTATATACATTCAATATTCTGGCCTCCTCTCTAAAGCCTACTTAACCAACTTCTTGGTGTTGTATGGAAGAGAATGGTAATGAAGGACTCGACCGAGAAGGCACAGTGATAAGCACCCAAAACTGTAATATTAAACCCTGAGATACATAGCATTTTGGTCGATTATGTGTTTAATAATCATGTAATAATTATATTTTCGTACTTTTGCAGGTTTCCGCAGTTAAAATGAATATAATGATAAAACATGTACCGAAGTACGGGAATACTGGAATATTTGAAGTCTTCCCACTCAGCCCCAGTGAAGCCCAATAAAGCCTGACTAGAGCCGAAGTTTCGAAAAGAACAAAACTAGTGCAGAACGGGTCCACCTGTAAAGAAGTAGCAAACTTCCAAAGCTCACATCTTATAAATCTAGACGCCGACGTTAGCTAGTGAACTGCCAGAGCGACGAACTCTACGCAAAGATAAAAAGTTGTAAAAATGCCAAAATCGGCGCCGCCACTAGACACACTAAGTTGACCCACTCTGCGGGCCCAAAAGGCATGATGAGTCAGCATAGGCAGCTGGCAAGTGATGGTCACAATTTTGTGCCACCTTGCAATATGAGAAGACACGTACTTTCAAAGTTTGAATTGAAATTGGCATAAGGACAAAAAAATGAAAACATAAGGTACAAAAGACAAAGGACCAATTTAATTCACATAAAGACAAAACTTTGTTATTCAAAGTTTTGAATGTCTCAATATGAGAAACAGACGAAACCCAATTAAAGGCTTCACGAGAGACCAGCCTATATATATGTAAAGGGGGTCTTCAATATTTCTCCTTCAGCATTTTATGCTTTAGCTTCCGCTTATTAGTTAGTTAGCTTTAATTCCAGTACTTTATATTCCGTCATTTTCTCTTCCAGCAGCTTCAATACTGTAAGTTATTTCTTTTAATAAAAGTCATTTCTTTTCAAGTTTAATTCCTATCCTGCATTTACTTATTTAATGTGTACAAAAAGTTTAATTATTCCTTCAATAACCATGAGTTAATCCCCCCCTCCCCCTCAAAGGGAGGGTTATGATGCTCGTGTGAGAATCCGGATTGACACTTCAATATTCTAGAATCACTACTTAGGAATTAGGTGTAGATTATACATCCGGTCCCAAAATGATTGAGACTGTACAAATTTGGAGTGCTGATGCCCCAGAACAGTCTCACGAGAGACCCAAAATATCTCGCGCGCGACTCTATGGTGTCAGACAACTCTCCAATTAGTCCAGCTGATGTAGAATCGAACCAGGAGCTGAAATGATATTCCAGAGATGAAATATTAGTTCAACTCCTTATGCTAGTGCAATGCGACTCAGAGATGTGGGCATTTCGCTAGGGATCAATACTCGACGTCGTCTAGGGTTTGTCTATGAACTCGAGACGAATTAGAGCTGTAGTGATGTGATAATATAAACTGTTGAAAAAAGATTCTTACATGAGTATAATTAACTTTCTCCCTGTTTCTCTATCTTTGTTTATTTACATCGAAATCACCGTTAGTAATTTACATTATTTACATTACCGTTAATTTAATTAAACCAACTAAAAAACCTAAAATCCTACTCACCAAAAGTTGTAATTCCAGTTGTGAACCTTGCCGAGCCTTAAGGTTTGGACGATCCCTTACTCGACCTATCCTACCAAACCCACGTGAGTAAGGTAACTTGACTAAACGGACGACTATACGGACTTTGGACTTTGGACTTTGGTCTTCGGACGGTGGACCTCAGACTTAAGTATAAAACCAATAATGTCAATCAACATTTTATCACACAGCTATGGAGATACAAATAAAAATCATGACACCAGATCCAGCTAAGTATGGAACAAGCTCAGCAAGTCGAAGAAGTAAGAAGGTTTATTCGATCCATGAGCTTAAACTAATTGGATTGGTAGAGACAAAGTTCAAGACATGTAATACGAGTAAAGTTCTTAGTAGATCGAATTAGTAGCTAGACAGTAAAGTTAACAACAACGAGGATCGCCAGGGTGATCCCCAATGTTTTCATTTGAAGTTTCGAACACCACTTACAACTCTGACCAAGTTATACATGGTATGGTGACTAACTTATCTACCAATGAACAATTCTATCTCTTTATGGTTTATGCCAGAAATGAAAAGAATGCTAGAATGGAATTACAGAACCAGTTCTCAAGCTCTTGCCAGTAGGGACGAAGCTAGGATTCTAAGTGAGGGGGTGCGAGATTATATGCACACAACCCCCCTCCCGCCCTAAAAAAAAATGTTTAAACAATAAAGATCAACAAAATTATGCATTTATTTCAATTCACAAAACTAGACTGCATTGACTACTAAGAATTTAATATGGATTGAGAAAGTTAACTACTTAAGCACTTAAACCATTAATTGATACTCTCTGTCTTACACTTTACTATATGTCTATATATCTACATATTCTATTCCACAAGTCTATAAAAATTCAACAAATTGTTAACTTCCTATAATGTTATAAGTTTATAACCATACTATTATGTGGAGAAAACTATAAAAGATTAACATTGAAAGTAAAAAGTTATTTTTTTTAAATGGAAATTTTATTAATAATGATAACGAATTTTACAAATAATTAGGACAAACGTGCAACAAACTGCACCGCAAGTCCTTTCTGAATTTCTTTTTTGCTTTTTGCTTTTTTGTTTTATGTTTTTTGTTTTATGTTTTATGTTTTATGTTTTTTGTTTTTTTTTTGTTTGTTTGTTTTTTTTGTTTTTGGGTTGTGAAAGAAAGGAAAGAGAGCTTACATGTTTGTTATGGGTGACTAGAATTATACAAACACTGATATGTTAGGCTTTAGACTCAAAATAAATGATAAATGATAATTTTGTAATGGCAAACAGAGAAGCAAAAAAAAACATTGGCTTATTGGAATGTTTTTTTTTCATACTATTTATTTTGTTAATTATAATCTCACTATAGTTGTGAAAATTTTAAGGGTGGGGGGGAGTCCTTATAGTTTGAAGATTTTTCAAGGCAAATAGTTTTGTGGTAGTGGAGATTTTCTTAATCTCAGGGGGTGCGACTGCCCCCACACGCACCCCCCTATGTCCATCTATGCTTGCCAGACACTATGGATTCTTAAGGTAGTTTTAACACCTGCACATACACAACTAAGAGTGGGAGGAGCTTAGCTGCAGCAGGACATACAAGACTTTAAAAATGACTGCATCAAGATGGATGAAATTGATAATCTTAAAGATTTTGTTGCATTCTGTTCATGGACTAATAGAGAGGAGGGACAACAGAGGAAAAGCGTGGAACAAGACAGGTACCTAGTCAAGAATGAGTGGATTAATACTTTCAACAATACCAAATCTAACTCAAGGTTTACCCAGTCAGTCTCCCATTGTTGTTCATTGGCATCCAGAGATCCCAAACTCTAGCAAAACGAGTTTGGGATCAGATGCGGCAAATTTTCAGCATGCGATCAGGTATAGAATCCTTCAACGATATTTTGCAACAAAGCAAGCATCATAGCGCATTGATCTTGGATATGTGGAAAGCTTGCTCGCTGACTTGCATGGTCAGTTTGTGGAAAAATCGAAACAAGGTGATTTATGAAGAGAAGAAATCCAGTTTTTTGGACATTTGCTTTCTCACCAGGAGAGCCATCATCAGAGCCTACCACTGTTCATCAGGTACTATGAATAATTGCATAATGGACATGAAAGCTCTGCACAGCTTCAATCTTCCACATAAAGCGAGAAGAGCCCCCCAAATTATTGAATGCTACTGGCTTCCCCCAACCCCGGGGATTCTTAAAGTGAACGTAGACGGGAGCTCAAGGGGAAATCCAGGTATGGCGGGATGGGGCATAGTCCTAAGGGACTACAAAGGAGATTTCTTGGGGGCAGCAGCAGGGGGTTGGGTATTGCAACTAACTATATGGCAGAAACTGTGGTAGTTGTTGAAGGAATTCAGAGAGCTTTGGACTTGGACTGGAAATACATTTGGGTTGAATCAGATTCTTCTTCAGTGGTTAAAGCTTTTCAAGAGGACACAGTACATTGGAAAGTTAGAGCTAAATGGAGGCAGCTGAAGGAGAAAGCCACATGGATTAATGTAACTGCAACATGGCGAGAAACTAACTTAGGAGCGGACAGTTGTTCGAGGCATGGAGCAGCATTACAAAGGGGGGAAAGCAAATGGTGGGGCACAAGGCCTCCTTTCATGAGAAACCTGGAGAACCAGTTCACTACCTACTTTCGTTTCTCTAACTAATTTTGGGCTGTAATAGGTGGGTACACATATGATGATACTCACACTAGGCAACTTTTACTCTACTTATTCTTTTCCTTTGTACCTTTTCATTTTATTCTTTTAATCAATTACCTTTAAGCAAAAAAAAAATACAAAACACAATAAACACTACCAAAGCACACAGATACAATTGAAAGATATTTTGGTTATTGGTCATCACATGACTTTCTTTTGTACTTCTATGTGCTGAATATGCTTTGTGCCATCTTTTCCTGTGAATTCCGTTCAATCGAACACTACGTTGCTGCTATAATCTTTAGAACAGAAGGACAAAAACTCAAATAACTACAAGCATTATTTACAACCAATTCAGATAAATTAAAAACATGTTAATTAGCTTGTGTTAACAAGAATTTGGCCCGAACTCTAACATGCTAACTCATGTTCTTAATTAGTTTAGTTCTTATTCAAACATTTTCGATAATTTGAAGGCATGAAAACAGGACAAGATTGTTTGTAATACATTATAATCATTTGTTGCAATCTCGTAATTTGTTGAATGCAGAGTTAAGTCCTCAAAGTACCGAATCGGTGCTGATGATGTGAGGGCTCCTAATGCAATATGAGGATACTTTTGTCGAAACCAAGAGGCTAACACTGGATTAAAGTAATAGTGAAATTATACAACTTCAAGGAAATAAAATAAATGAACTGTCAAGCAAATATTACAAAACTAATTTGTACTTAATTCCCCCATATGAACCTCCAAAGACAATTACAGGGCTGGCTTTTGCAGCTAAATTTTTTGGATTTTTTGTAGTACGTCACACTATATTAGTGTGATTTTGAGTTTAGTCACACGAAGTTCAAAATTTTGATTTTAGTCACACTCCATCAACAAGTCTATCTCAAGTTGGTAGTCAGCGTATTTGATTACGTTTGACCGTACGTTGACCAAATTTTTTGTGGTTATGAAGCACTCAACATAATGATTATCTTCCTAAAATTTCAGCCCATTTAGAAACTTCTAACATAGATAAAAATTGTTGTCATCTTTAAAAAAAAAATCTAACGGTCCAGAAATGTTGAGTTTTTGTAATCGTTTTTTGCAAATGTTAGAGGTTTCCAAATGAGCTGAAATTTTGTAGAGATGATCTTAATATTGAGTATATCATATACACAAAAAAATAGGTATGAATTCATTTTGTAGGTGAAGTTTTACTTATATACTTATTTGAAAGTTAACTTAAGAGCTACTTTTTAGAGAAGGATTGTATATATATATATATATATATAAGATAGTTTAAAACCAAAATCATTATGAAATAGTACTTTTAAGAAGATTCTACCATACATAATTTTGTTTTTTTTGCCAAGTCCGTTTAAAGAGGTCCTTCAGAGAGCCGGGTTGTATATATATATCGTAGAAATGAACCAAATACGTAGAAATGAATTTTTTTTAATTTTTTTTAAAATTTCTTATGATGGATTGGTTCATTTCTAAAAAAAATAAAAAATATGTAAAAAAAAATATAATATATATATAAATATATATATATACAATCTTTCTCTGAAAAGTAGCTACTTAAGTTAACTTTAAAATAAGTATATAAGTAAAACTTCACTTACAAAATGAATTCAAACCTATTTTTTTGTGGATATGATATACTCAATATTAAGTCATCTCTACAAAATTTCAGCTCATTTGTAAACCTCTAACATTGGCAAAAAACGATTACAAAAACTCAACATTTCTGAACCATTAGATTTTTTTTTTAAAGATGACAACAATTTTTATCTATGTTAGAAGTTTCTAAATGAGCTGAAATTTTGGAAATATAACCATTATGGTGAGTGCTTCATAACCACCAAAAATTAGGTTTGAATTCATTTTGTAGATGAAGTTTTACGTACGTACTTATTTTAAGTTAAGTTAAATAGCTACTTTTTAGAGAATTACTATATATATATATTTATTTTTTTAGAAATGACCGTATTTTGTTCCTTTCTACGATATATATACACGTTGACTAACAGCTTGAGACAGACTTATTGACGTAGTGTGACTAAACTCAAATTTTTGAACTTCGTGTGACTAATAAACTCAACATCGTGCTAATATAGTGTGACGTACTACAAAAGTACCCTAAAATTTTCTTTAGACTCGTAATTAGCTCAGCAAAATCTGCTAGTGCCTGAGTAGTGCTTCGACATTTGAGTGTGCTGCTATTTCTGAATGTATCTTCTGGTCCGAATGGTAACAATTTACCATAATACCGATGCTACAAATTAAACAAAAAGAACATAATTGTTAGTGTCATTGCAAAGATATTTTCGTAATGAACAATGATTATCCATTTCATAATGACTAGTTGGCATACCTCTACATAGACAATCAATATAATGCATGAAATCTTTCTGCAATGTCTTCAAGAATGCTAGGCATCTCGTAGTCTACTGGAGATTCTGCCCCGATATACACAAAGATAGTTGAAGACGTATATCCACCTTCCCCAATGTCTTTTGTTAATGAAGTACTTTTTACTAAAGGTACTCCCTCGAACTTTGCTGAAGTGGTCTAATAGCTGAAGGAAGTAGAGTGTCTCTGTATCTTGAAGACTTTCACTATGTATGCATGGTATAAAAAATAACAACATCCAAAGACTAACACCAATCATTTGCAACAATCATCTTTATTTCTAGTTCAGTTGTATAACTAGAAAACCTTGAGAACGGTGAAAAACTCGCCGGATTTTCCTAGTAGTTTGCTAGTCTCTTCTTTTCGATGAAATGACTGAACTATGGAGATTCCGACTGACTTAAAACATCGAGAACGGTGAAAAAACTCGCCAAATTTTCCTAGTAGTTTACTAACCTCTTCTTTCCGATGAAATGACTGAACTATGGAGATTCCAACAGACTTGCAACCTAGGACCGAAAACAAATAGATGAAACTGACCCCTCCAAGTCAAAAAATAAAAATAAAGTAGATATTGGAGGAAGAAGAGAAGAGGGAAGAAGAAAGGAAAGGAAAGAGTGAATAAGGAAGTAGAATGTGATAGGGGCAAAGAGATGAGGTTTTTTATTAGATCGGTGGAAAGTGATTGAAGGTGGTGATGGTAAAGGCATGTGGAAGGAAGCTAACTTGGGAAATGAAGTGAGTCCGTCCAATTTTTTAAACTTATATATCGTAATTATTTATTTTTTTATTTTTACGATATAAATTTTTTTAAAACAAAATTAATTTCTACGATATAAAAATTATATATATATAGTGTGATGTACTACAAAAATACCCTAAAATTTTCTTTAGACTCGTAATTACCTCAGTGAAATCTGCTAGTGCCTGCGTAGTGCTTACATATTTGAGTGTGCTACTATTTCTGAACGTATCTTCTAGTCCGAATGGTAACGATTTACCATAATACCGATGGTACAAATTAAACAAAAAGAACATAATTGTTAGTGTCATTGCAAAGATATTACTTATAATGAACAATCATTATCAATTTCATAATGACTAGCTGGCATACCTGTATATAGACAATCTGTCACACCCCGAATTTCGACAGAATTCTGAAAAACAATCTTTGTTCCCGACTCTTCGATTTTCGAGGTGTGATGCACTCTCAACTTTCCAAAAACCCATAAACAGTTTAAATATGCGGATAATTAAAAACCAATAAAAATTTTCAATTAAACAAAAGTCTTCTTCATTACAAAAATTCACAAATAAGATTAGGTTACAAGTCTCTTTTCAATAACTCTTTATTTAAAATTTCAAATGAAAATACAAATAACATTGTCTCAACTGAAAATCTATTTCACCTCAAGAGAAAACAAAACCTATCTTGAAATACGACGCTAACGCAAACCACAAGCAGCAACCAACCTTCTTCAACACTAAACCTGTCATGACTTATCAACTATGTTCATTTAATGAACACACCCGATAAGCAAACATGCAAATCGGGTCAGCATTATAAAAATGCTGGTGTGAGTAGCTCTAAAATACAACATATACTTATACATATACATACAAAATCCATAAGGCAGGTAGTTCCTCCACTGAGGCGCCTTAACTTCCAACAACTAATACGACATTCTTAACTACAATATGTAAGGTAGGTAGTTCCTCCACGGAGGCGCCTTAACTTCCCACTAACCACACAACAAACCATACGCATAATAAAAATGCATTTAGTTCCTCCATGAGGCGCCTTAGGTTCTAACTAAACTAATAACCAGCCAAGCATATTCTATACTTACCGCATTTCATGCTCAATTACAGAGTGGGTCGTCCCTGCACAAGTAATTAGTTTGATCCACCCTTCTGCAAAACCATATACAATCATCTATCTAAAGATATATCATTAACCAACATATTACCATAATTATATTAATTAAGGCTTTCTTTGCGTGTCCCTAAAATCATGTCGTATCTATGTCTTACCTAGTTTCCCTGGCTACCACAATCGCTTCCCAACGTCGAACATGTACATCCACATGCCTCCCCTCATATAATGAACCACTCCGTGCGTAACTACCCTGAGCGGGATACCGCACACCAGGTAACCCTCACACGAAAGCCATTATGTAAGTACTGCCACTATTCGGCATAAAATATCGAGCGTCTCGTTCTAATTTTATGAACGGAATAATCAAGCCACCATTCGGCTACGCCAGAAGAGCCATTCAACTTCACTGAAACGCCAGAAGGGCCATTCAGATTCACTGAAATAAACGCCCGAAGGGCCAATCATATCACATACGCCCATCACAAGGGCCAAATCACATGAGTTGTGGTAGCTAGGTTCTAAGATTTTCGTTACATAATTTATTTAAGTGTCATATATTATATCTCGAAATAATTCTTATTCTATCCCATGCCAGTATACTTAATTGTACTGAAGCTCAACGTTTCTCGTTATAATACAATCTACATTATCACGTGTCAATACTATTCATTGCACGATATCCAAATATCTCAATATCAAATCTCAAAACTTATTATTTCAAGTGTCAATCATATATTGCACTACACCATAGGGAATATCTCAAGCCTTCATACATACTACAATTCATTTAAGTAGCAACTCATAATAGTAATCAATCTTATAATGTATTCATTCAATATATTTATGTGAACTCAATTCACCATCAAAACCCAATACTAAAGTCCATGAATCTGAGTCTATGTGTAGTTTAATTTTCATAAAAACGTATATATCTAAGTCTTATAAGAATTCCCTTCTTGTTACGTGCCAATATTTATATGCTTTACACACTACTCACGTCAAATCTTAATTAGATAATGACAAACAAAGTTATACAATTTTCGACAATATTTTATTACTATATTTGTCCATATTCTTAAATATGTGAAAATCTGGAAAAAGTCAACATTCCACAGTCAACGGTCAACAATCAATGGTCAACATTCAAAGTCAAAGTCAACACGTCATTATCAAAGTCAAATTGTCGTTTCCATGTTCAACAGGTTCAGGGTCATAGCCTTGGTTTATGGCTAAGGGCAAAGGTGCATAGCTCATGGGCTCATAACTAAGGAAATGGTTTGGACCCAACTAGCCAAGCCCAAACCCAAACCTTAGAACCCGGCCCCAAAATTCTAAACTGGCCTAGTGAATCAACCTGACCCACTTTAAAACATATGGACCAAGCCCAAAACAAAAAAATAGAAAAAAACCGGTCCAAAGAAAGCTAATGTGAGCCGGCTCAACAACAAATATAAAAACCGGCCTAAGTAACTAATTGGTTCGACCCAAGGCCCAACCACAGCAACAGTCATCTTCCTCATCTCCATCAGCTCACCAGCTTCTTCCACCACCAGCCACCACCATATTCTCCTCCTCCTCCAATTTCCATTCTAGCGATTTGACTCGTGATGAAAAACCCAACACTTTGGTACCATAAAAACTCCGAACCCTCGCTGCCCCAAAACTCCATCGAGCCGCCATTAACGCCTTGCTTCAAGCTTCCACCAGCACCCATCTCCAGCACTCACACACTCTACACTAGCTACCCCATCACCAACAACCCATCCCAATCACAATTTAATCAATCCACTTCACCCATTCCCCCAACAGCACCCATACCGACCACTCACCCTCCACCAAATCGCGAAGACGCCATTAATGAACAGTGCAAGCTTCACACCCACACCCAATATCAATAACCAACCTCAAATCCACAAAGTAAAATTCATAAAGACAAGGGTTCAAATCAAAAAGGTCCGGACAGGCGACGCCATTACAACCCCTTTTTAAAGTTTCGACAGCTTAAGTTCAGAGTTTCAAAACCGCAAACAAAAAGAGTTTAAACGAAACATAGGCTGAAATCTTGCTGTGGGGCTTGCGCCGCCATTAACAGCTTCTCGAAGCTTCGACAGTTTAATATGACATGAGGAAAAGATTATCGACAGTAAGCATAACCAAAAATATACTGAGCCCGAAGCAAAACTCTGACAGTACCGTAGATTCGGTGAAAATTTAAAAATATAACCACTCACCTTAATTAACAGCTCGACGAATCCATCCTAGTCCGAATCGTCGCGCTCCAACGATCTAGCCAACGAGCTTTTATCTCCGCTTTTTTTTTTTTTTTTTTTTTTATCTTCCAAACCCTATTATCTAGAAAAATATGAATATATACTTGGGTTTGAAACCTAAGCCCAACACAGACTCAGACCCAGAAATTAGGCCCACATATCCCAAATCCATTCCAGCGAATTTTAAATAAATAATTAAATTAATTAATTAATAAATAAATATGAATTTTAAATACGGGAGTTACACAATCAATGCATGAAATCTTTCTGCAATGTCTTCAAGAATGCTAGGCATCTCATAGTCTACTGGAGATTCTGCCCCGATATACACAAAGATAGTTGAAGAAGTATTTCCACCTCCCCAATGTTTTCTGTTAATGAAGTACCTTTTTTTTTTCGAAAATAAGCTAGGGTTAGGCTAGGGGTGTAATACGGGGAGGGGCGGGTCAACCGTGGATCAAATAGTGATGGGGCAGGGCGGGGCGGGTTGAAGTGTCATGTCTTAGTACCATCACCCGACCTATTGGGTCAGCTTATGGGGTGGGTTTTGGGCGGGTCATCCGAGTTGGGTGGAAATTATCATTTTAACCCAATTTCACCCAAAAAAAACTTTATAATTCTGCAAGTAATATATTTCCAATTCACAACATAGAGAAAAAAATGGAATCAATCAATAAAAAATAAACAAATATAAAAAAAACTTGAACTTGAACCCAAAACCATATCTGCAAATTTGAAACTTCTTTCTCATGATTTACCATTTGTAAATTGATTATTTTCCATAGCATGATAAAATAAAGATGGGAGCGAGGTTCTATGGTACAAAACAATAAAATATAAACTAAAAGAATTCAAAATTAATACAATGATGAATGATTCATCTTCTCCAAAATTTGAAAGTTGAATTTGAACTTTTGATATTTGCCAAATGTTCAAACTTGAATATTTGAAATTAATGTTGAACTCATAAGTTTGTGTTCATATCTCTCAAATTCCTACAAAAGTTAAAACAAAATATAAACAAAATACAAAAATATTAGAGTTAGAGTCTTGAAATTGTGCTGGTCAATAGGGTTGGGTCAATGACTTTTGACACGGTGCGGGTCGGGCGGCTTGACGGGTCGGATTTGAGCATAGAACCTACACCAATAGCCCGACAGCGTAAAAATGGTGGCAGGGCGGGGCGGGTCTATTTTCGGGTCGGTGCGGGTTTGGGTGGCGGGTGAAGACCGGGTACCCTACCGAATGATAGGTCAACGGTTTTTTTTTACACTCCTAGGTTAGGCAGACCCCCACCTGTATTACCAATAAAAATTATGATCTAACATACATCTTCCCAGAAGCGTCTTCCTCCACTATTACAGTAAACTAATAATCTAATGGAGGAGTTAAGAAATTACAAAAATTACATTTTGTCTCACAAAGGCCCGCCAGGTAGTCAGCTACCCTATTGCATTCCCTGAATACATAGGAGAACAACACAAATTCAAACGCCTCCTTAATCTTATGAATGACCTGGACCAGATCCTCACAAAACCAGGGAGGTTTTTCAAGTTTGTTAATAGCTTGGATAGCTCTCATAGAGTCTAACTCAACTTGAACTTGCTTAAACAACTTGTTTTCACAAAGTCTCAGTCCTACTTCTATGGCCTTCAGCTCTTGGAATATGAATGACTCCATTCCTCCACTTCCATTAAATCCTGCTATCACTCCACCTTGTTCATCTCGGATAATACCTCCATGCCCGAACCCTTTAGGTGCCACTGAACCATCTGTGTTCAACTTAACCATTCTTACCTCAGGCTTGTTCCAAGAAGCTTGTTTTTGAACTGGCATGTTCAGCCGAGTCTGCACTCCAATGGATGTGAGCAGCATCCTCATGTCTGTAGAATCAGTCATCTCTGGTAGAATCGATTGCATATATGTCTTAAGTTCCTTGCACAATCTGCGAAAAACCACTGCCACTGATTTGGATTGATTTCAGAATCTCCTTGCATTTCGCTCCTTCCAAATTGCATCGACCACGGCACAAATATAGACTTTGTATACTTCGTAGATCGGTCCTGTTTTTCTGCATAGCCTGATGATCGATGACCATTAATGAAGTACCTTTGACTAAAGGTACTCCCTCGAACTCTGCTGAAGTGGTCTAAGGGTGAAGGAAGTAGAGTGTCTCTATATCTTGAAGACTTTCACTATGTATGCAAGGTGTAAAAAATAACAACATCCAAAGACTAACACCAATCATATGCAACAATCATCTTTATTTCTAGTTCAGTTGTATAACTAGAAAACCTTGAGAACCGTGAAAAAACTCGCCGAATTTTCCTAGTAGTTTGCTAACATCTTCTTTTCGATGAAATGACTGAACTATGGAGATTCCGACTGACTTAAAACCTCGAGAATGGTGAAAAAACTCGCCGAATTTTCCTAGTAGTTTGCTAACCTCTTCTTTCCGATGAAATGACTGAACTATGGAGATTCCGACTGATTTGCAACCTAGGACTGAAAACAAATAGATGAAACTGACCCCTCCAAGTCAAAAAATAAAAATAAAGTAGAGATTGGAGGATGAAGAGAATAGGGAAGAAGAAAAGAAAGAGAAGAGTGAATAAGGAAGAAGTAGAATGTGATAGGAGAAAAGAGACAAGATTTTTTTTTTTATCTGTGGAAAGTGACTGAAGGTGGTGATGGCAGAGGCATGTGGAAGAAAGCTAACTTGGGAAATGTAGTGAGTCCGTCCACCTTTTTAAACTTATATATCATAATTAATTTTTTTTAATTTTTACGTTATGGTTCATTTCTAAAAAAATTAAAAAAAATTAATTTCTACGATATATATATATTTGACGTACTACAAAAATACCCTAAAATTTTCTTTAGACTCGTAATTAGCTCACCGCAATCTACTAGTGCTTGAGTGGTGCTTAGATATTTGAGTGTGCTACTATTTCTGAATGTATCTTCTGGTCTGAATGGTAACGATTTACCATAATACCGATGCTACAAATTAAACAAAAAGAACATAATTGTTAGTGTCATTGCAAAGATATTACTCATAATGAACAATGATTATCAATTTCACAATAACTAGTTGGCATACCTCTACGTAGACAATCAATGCATGAAATCTTTCTGCAATGTCTTCAAGAATGCTAGGCATCTCGTAGTCTACTGGAGATTTTGCCCCGATATACACAAAGATAGTTAAAGAAGTATTTCCACCTCTCCAATGTTTTCTGTTAAGGAAATACCTTTGACTAAAGGTACTCCCTTGAACTCTGCTTAAGTGGTCTAAGGGCTGAAGGAAGTAGAGTGTCTATGTATCTTGATGACTTTCACTATGTATGCATGGTGTATGTAGGGGAATTTTTTAGTATCCCCTGATCTTCCTCTCAGCCTTGTGATTCAGAAGCCTTTTCTTGATAAAGAAGGGATGAGATGATTTAGAGATCAGGAACATGGACGGATTATAAGACTTCGACAGTTTGGAAGGGAATAAGCTGGGCTCTCAAAGAAATGACTAACCTACATGGATGGGTGGTGGGAAATGGTTTATCAGTAAACATTTGGAGAGAGAACTGGTTAAATCACCAACCGATTTGCGATTTTTTTCAAGAGGAGAGGAGAGACATCAGGAAATACCAAGGCAGACTTCATGAGTTCATCCAAGGTAATCGGTGGGTGTTTTCCAGCAACTTTTCACAGTTGTTACATCTTCTTGGTATCGATCTCAACTTGCTGCAACAACCGGATGCTTCAAAAGAGGATGAGCGAATTTGGTTATCAGATGGCAAAGGTAAATTTTCGGTAGCAGCAGCTCATGAGGATATCAGAAGAAAAGCGACTAAGCATAAGGGATACCAATTCATATGGAGCTTGAAAATCTTACCCAAGACACAGGGCATAGCTTGGAAATTACTTCGGGGGGCATCGAGAACTGATGACAGGTTGAAAAAAAGGAAGACGCAGTTGGCCTCTCGATGTTGTGTATGTAGGAAGGAAGAAGAAAGTCTCGATCATATCTTATATCATTGTGATTTGGCCAAGAGAGTCTGGAACCATGCTAGACATATTTTCAGCATCCAATCAAATATTGATTCCTTCAATGATATAATGCAACAGGGGAAGCACCACAGCTCTTTGATTTTAGACATGTGGAAAGCCTGCTCTTTAACAAGTTTGGTAAGCTTATGGAAGAACAGGAATAAAGTTCTCTATGATCAGAAGACATCTAGTTTCTCTACCATTTGTTTCCTGACCAGAAGAGCCATCATCAGAGCATACCATAAATCATCAGGTTCCATGAACAATTCGATGACAGATGTGAAAATCCTTCACATATTTAATCTCCAGCATAAACTTTGAAGGGCTCCCAAAATTTTGGAATGCTACTGGCTCTCCCACCGCCGGGCACTATAAAAATAAATGTTGACGGAAGTTCCAAGGGAAACCAGTGCAAAATTTGGTTGGGGTGTGATTCTCGGGATCATACGGGCATTTATTGGGAGCCGCAGCTAGAGGTCTTGGGATAACAACAAGCTATATGGCAGAAACCATTGCTATTATAGAAGGAATTCAGAGAGCTTTGGATCGAGATGGAGATATATATGGGTGGAATCAGATTCAACCTCGATGGTTCATGCATTCCAGCCAGGATAAAGTGCATTGGAGAGTAAGATCAAAATGGAAGCAACAAAGAGAGAAAGCAGCATGGATCAATATATCAGCTACATGGAGAGAAACAAATTTAGGAGCGGATAGTTGTGCGAGGCATGGTGCTGCTTTACAAAATGGAGAATGTATATGGTGGGATGATAAGCCTCCATTCGTGAGGAACTTAGAAAACCATTTTACTACTTATTTCCGGTTCATAAGCTAGCTTTTGGATGTAATAGGTGGGTTCACATATGATGAAACCCATACTATACAGGTCTCACACTTCATATTTTTTTTCTTGTAACCTCATATTTTTTTAATCAATTACCTTTTAGCAAAAAAAAAAACCGGCGGCTGCCTAAGTATCTCCTTATTTATTTAGAAGAATCAAACCGGTATATTTTAGTCATGACCTTACAATCTCGGATAATAGGGTTTGTATAAGATGTTTGACTGAACTCAGGTCGGTGTTTTGAGCTACCTATGTATCCAGTTCTCTGATTAACTGGAATCAAGTCAAATGTAGTTCATCTTGAGTGATTGAGTTGGAGATGGAGAGAATGTGAGCCTGCCCCCCCCCGCTTTTAAGAATGGAGAAGACGCCTCCTTTTATAGGCGTAAATCCCCCTTTTGCACTGTCTTGATAATTTCTTTTACTCCTTCCATTACGAATTAATGATCTCCTATTAATGATGTTGTTGACTAGCTTGTAGTGGTTACGTTTCTTAGGTCATTTGGATGACCTGACCTTAGGTCGTATGCACGACCTGCTTGTAGTCTGGACATGTGGTCTGCCACTCGAGAGTGGAGGGTATTGACATAGCCCCCTTTCTTTATATCACTGTTTGTAGAATAGTGGTGTAAAGAAAGATAATAAAGGAGACCGCGTGTATTACTTGGTTGAAAATGGAGATTGTTGTGAATTAAATTTTCTGTGTTTGTAGGTTGGATGTCGTTTGTTGCTTAGAGCTTTGTTGTGAGTTGATGTGGTAGGTCCTACGTCGTAGTGCGCAAATTATAACTCGTAGTGCATAGATCATAAATTATATGTCGTAGTTTGTAGTGCATAAATCATTGTTCGTAGATTGGATTTGACTGATAATTAGCCTTTGAGTGGTAATTACAGTTGAATCAAGCTTAACCCTATCAGAGGCCTTAAGTTGATTTGTGGTCCTTTTTGGGGTACCGTAGATTGGATTTGACTGATAATTAGCCTTTGAGTGGTAATTATAGTTGAATCAAGTTTAACCCTGGCATTGGTGTTAAGATGATTTGTACACCTTTTGGGGGTGTTTTTGTTGATAATTAGCCTTTTGGGGGCGTCACTATGGTTGATAGCTAGCCTTTTGGGGGCGTCACTATGGTTGTTTCCCGTTAAGCATCCTTGATTGCGATCTGACATCGTAGTGCATGGTTTGAACTTGATCCTTAACAGGGCATCAAGCTGATTGGTTGATAGCTAGCCTTTTAGAGGCGTTATTGTTGTCATAGATGCCATTTGAGTTGGCTGATTAGTAAGCCTTTTGGGGGAGTTACTATAATCGTAGATGCCAATTTGGTTGGTTGATAGTAAGCCTTTTGGGGGCATTACTATGATTGATAGTTAGCCTTAAGCTGGCGTGCTTATAGCTAGCCCCCAGTTCGTAGTAGAAGCAGCCCTTTGTGGGTGTTAATGTTGTTTAACACCAGTGTTGGAGCTTGGTTGACATGTTTAGATGGCAATAACTTGTCCTAGTTCTCATATGGCTATGGCTAGCCCCCAGCTTGATTGGCTTGCAATAAATTGCAAGGGAGTGAGCTTCCATTTTGTAATTCGAGCGACTCACTAGTTTGCAGTATATGCGAACTGTCGAGGAGGGAACTGCGTGCATTGAATTGTTATATCTAATTCAGGAACACTTAGATGTTTCTCGGTTTGGAATTGTTGATTCTTTGATTCGACAAAGTATTGCTTCCCCTTGATTTGTTATTTCAATTGATGATGGATATGCTGGCAACTTTTTGTGTGTGGTATAACTCCATGGCGAGCGAGCTTTTTTAGATTGATTGACATCATTGGCGCAAGCTTTGCGGTGTGGTCATTCTGGGACGACCTGGAATATTGATGTTCGTTCAAGCTCCAGTGAACTAATGACAACCTGTGTACAAGCTGAACTGACAGTGATTGTGTTCGAGTTGAATTGATAGTTGGAATATTGGTTGATTCTTCTAGGTTGTAGACCTACTTTGACCTGACTTAAGGATGACTTGATCTGAGGACGACCTGACCTGAGGATGACCTGAGCTGAGGATGACCTAATCAGAGGATGAGCTGATGAGAGGATGAGCTGATCTGAGGATGTCCTGATCTGAGGACGACCTAACTTGAGGATGAGCTAATCTGAGGATGACCTGACTTAAGGATGACCTGACTTGAGGATGAGCTGATCTGAGGACGACCTGACTTGATGATGCGCTGATCTGATGGATGACCTGGTTGAAGATGACCTGGCTGAGTGATGTAGGAGGATTTGAGTCAAATGATGCTGAGTTGTCAGATTGCACATTGATGGTACTAAAGTATCATGAGTTGGCGGATCAGCACAAAGATGGCAAGTAATCGTGATCTTTAGCTAATTGGAGTAAGTTAATTGGACTTGGCGGAACATTCTAAATGCAAGAAAGGATGCTATGAAGCTTATCAAGTATACAATTGCTGATGGGGACAACACCCTTCTTTGGCACGATATTTGGTATGGCACTTCACCTCTCTTGTTTAATGCTGAAGTTGTGTCAGCATGGCAACTCCCTCTAAATGCCAAGGTTAGCTACTTGTTAGATAATGGGTAATGGAACAACCTAGTGCTACAGATGCCAAATTCAACTTTGAAGAAAGAAATACTCTCCACCTGTGTCCAAAGGCATCTCCCTCAGGACAAAATTGTGTGGACTCCCCACCAAAGTGGAACCTACACCTCTTGTAGTGCCTATACTACTCTTAGTCCAGAAAGGAATGAAGTGCGATGGTTTAGTTTTGTGTGGGGGAAATGGGTACTGCCTAGGCATTCCTTCACATGCTAGCAACTATTTTCCAACAACATACCTACCCAAGATCGTCTGGTGCATAAGAAAGTGTTAACTTATTCAGTTTGTTGTCTCTGTAACAATAGTAGAGAACACTCTAGGCATCTGTTCTTTGAGTGTGCTTACTCCCAGCAGGTCATCTCCAAAATCAAACAACTTCTTGGCATCGTGATGGATTCGAGATCTGCTAATCGAGAATGGTCCTCTATTTTCAGGCCTTGTAAAGGACATGAAATTGGGGAAGTCTATAAAGTCTACATATGTGATGCAGTAGATGCGATATGGAAAGAGAGAAATGGCCGGAGGTTTCAAGGTTCTTCCAAAACAGCTTCAGTCCTCTTTAACAAACTGGTAAGGGACCTCAAAAATTATCTTGTTGTTCTGAAGTCGCCTACTCTAAAAGACGCGCCTGTGTCAATAGACATGAATGACAGACTTGGGCTTAACATGTAGTTCTAACCCAGAGGCCTTAACAGATGTTCTTGAGACCCTCCCTTAAAGAATCAAGTTAAACTTAATGCTAATGGTAGCTTGAGCAGTCGTGGTACAGGGCATGGTGGAACAATCAGAGACAAATTTGGTCAGGTTGTTACAGCATACGCAGGAAGTGGAGGAATGCTATCGGTGCTTTTCCAAGAACTTTTGGCAATTGAAGTTAGGTTAAAAAGATGTCTAAATGAGGGGCTGTTGAAAGTAGAAGTTGACTCAAACTCATTAAGAGCATTTAACGTGATTAATAAGAAGGAAAAGCCTCCTTGGTACTGCCTTGACATAGTCATGGCTATCCAACTTTTGTGCCCTCTTTTTGAGTTCATTTCCTTTCGACATGCAGTCAGAGAAACTAACCGGGCAGTAGACTTTTTAGCTTCTATTAGTCAGGCCTTTTATGTAAATTTTTCTTCCATTATACCACCCCTTGATGAGACCCTCAACAACATTGTTGAAGAGGATGCACAAGGGAGAGTTTATGTAAGAATTTCTTAAGTAATACAATAGGTGAGGGCCTGCCAAACCCTAGCTTAACTTTTTTTTTAAAATGATACAAAAAAAAAAAAATAAGGTTGGTGGATTGTGATAAATGACATGTATCACTGGATTAGAGATTCAGACTTTCAGAGGTATAAAGTACTTATGGTGCTATTTACCATAAAAAAAATAAAGAGGTAAAATGTGCTGGCCTGGATGGCTATATATATATATATATATATATATATATATATATATATATATATATATATATATATATATAGGCCATGCCTAAAATGTACTACCATCGGCTGGGTTTAATGCACTGGTGCTCACCACCCCTAAAATTTCAGGGTCAGTGTGCTCGTATGACTCTATGAAAAATGGAGCATTAAATGTTAGAACCTGCTAATAGGCTTGTTGGACCATGGGCTAGGTTGGCCACCCTGGTACACATCTACACACTTGTTATTAGCAGTGTTCTAAAAATCGGTCTAGGCGGTCTCTAAGCGCTAGGCGGTGCCCAACCGACTCACCTAGACTTAAGTCATTTAAAGAATCGGTGGACCGATTAGGCGAGCTAATCGGCCTCTAGGCAGTCCAGTCAAGTTTTTTTTTTGAATGATAAAATGTCACAAACTAAAGACCCGTGTAGGCTTAAGATTTGAATGAAAGACTAAAGTCCAATGTAAATTATATGCCACTAAGAAATAATATGTTTTTATATGAAGTCGATCTTCTTAAACTATTACGTATTTTTGTAATAAGTATCTTTGTTTGTGTTATTTTTTGAGTTATGGTAAATGATTTTCTTCATTTCTTGTAGTACTATATATATTATAAGAAATACTAGGGGGAAAACCGCCGAGCGCCTAGCCCGTCTAAGCACTGCCTAAAAAGCCTAGGCGTTAGGCGCTCTCCCACCGCCCGACTATCGCCTAGCGTTTTTTAGAGTATTGGTTATTAGAAGTGCCAGAACAATCGATCCCAATAATATAATTCAAATCACAACTCAAAATACACAGAGACAGTTTACTGCATTTCGTGTGGTATAGAATAAGAACACAAATTTAGAGATTTATTATGTTTTCAAACTGCAGAATTGATCATTTAAGCAACAATAATCACATTCCCTACATTAACCGTAATTTTTTCTTTAATCATCTTGTGATTCAGTGGTATCAGGCTCATCGCACATTAGTGTGGTGAAATAGAAAGGTCCTGTCATGTATTTGATCAAACCTCCGCTATTATGGGATGGCCAATTGAGTTTTACGCCTCATCGTCCACCTGCAAAGTTGGTGAGAAGTTTGCAGACTGGGTCAGGTGACAAAACAAGCCTCACTGAGCATAGAGTAGGCTCCATTTCATTTTTGTAGATGTATTTGTCCACGTACAACTAGATCAAAATCAGTTACCAAAAAAAAAAACTAGATCAAAATCACCTAGTTCAATTGTTTTGTCACTCCCATCTTAGTACAAAATATCAGGATATGGGTGTTTATCGATACTTAATTTCTTGATATGTATCGTAGATATATCCCCCTCTTAATTTGAGGATATTTTACATTATTTGATATGCAAATATCATGGATATATCGACAAATATGAACAAATATCGTAGATATTGTGGATATTTCTTGATATATCACGATATATCATTTATATTTATTTGAAATATAATGGTAAATATTAAATAAAATTGTTATCTAAACAAAATATCGCCAAATATCCCCAAATATCGCAATATATATTAAAATATTAAAAATATCATAAATATCGTTAAAATATCACCGATATTTGCAGTTGTATATATCTCTAAACTTATTGCGATCTTTATGTATCTTTTGCTAAAATCTCAATATTTATTACAATATTTCACAATATATCGCGATATTTTGTAATATGACTCCCATAGTATATAACTCTGCCTCTTTTATCTGTACATGTTAGAGAGACCCTACCACCGCCTGCCATGCATATATAGTAAATTTCGTTTTTTTCCTACAAATGGAACGCCCAATATATGAATGTACTTTGCAGTTTGCACATGTTTATAAATTTAAAACATGTACATATTTCCACAGCATGACCAAATGCCCAAATACAGCTCAAGTACAAGCTAGAACTTCTTGTATGTGTGTGTTCTATGAAGTCTGATCAAATTGAGAAATTAGAATAAGTGTACTATTCGATCCTCAGATAAGCGCGCGATAAATAGTACTGTTTATGTTAATCAAAATGGGCTAAATTAAGACGGGCGTACACATTGGTGCGCATAAAAGTGCCCCATAAAAAAAACAGGGAGTGACTCTCAAGGACAAAAATGCCAAAAAAGTAACTCTCAAGGACACCTTTTTATTTTTGTAACTCACAAGGACCGGGTAGATGAAAGGTCAAGTATACCCTTGACACGAAATAAAAAACAGATCGGGTAGATGAAATGTCAAGTATACCCCTGACACAAAATAATTAACATCCCACCCTAGACGAAACGACCCGGTGTATTTAGTATGAACATTGAATGTTCATAGTCCTTGGGTATGAACATTCAATGTTCATACATGAACATTCAATGTTTATAGTCCTTGGGTATGAACATTCAATGTTCATAGTGAACATTCAATGTTCATACATGAACATTCAATGTCCATAGTCCTTGGGTATGAACATTGATTGGGTATGAACATTCAATGTTCATAGTCCTGTGGGTATGAACATTCGATGTTCATAGTCCTTGGATATGAACATTCAATGTTCATAGTGAACATTCAATGTTCATAGTCCTTGGGTATAAACATTGATTGGGTATGAACATTCAATGTTCATAGTCCTTTGGGTATGAACATTCAATGTTCATAGTGAATATTCACTGTTCATAGTCCTTGGGTATGAATATTCAATGTTCATAGTCCTTTGGGTATGAACATTTGATGTTCATAGTCCTTGGTCCTTTAGGTATGAACATTCAATGTTCAGTCTTTGGGTATGAACATTGAATGTTGAATGTTCAGTCTTTGGTATGAACATTCAATGTTCATACATCAATATATTGTATAAGGTACATTCACCTATTTGGATATGAACAATCATTATTCATACACCAGTGGAAGGTATGAACACTCATTATTTATAGTAAAATGACAAAAAGGGTAAAATCGAAAAATATTTATTTTAAATCCGGGCCATTTGTCCTTGAGGGTTATTTTCACAGAAGGGTATAACTGGCATTTTAAAAAATATGAAAAGGTGGGGCCAACTTATTTTGTCCTTGAGGGTTACTAATTTTGAAATAGTGGGTTCGTTGTATGAACACTCATTATTTATAGTAAAATGACAAAAAGGGTAAAATCGGAAAATATTTATTTTAAATCCGGGTCATTTGTCCTTGAGGGTTATTTTCACAGAAGGGTATAACTGGCATTTTAAAAAATATAAAAAGGCGGGGCCAACTTATTTTGTCCTTGAGGGTTACTAATTTTGAAATAGTGGGTTCGTGAGTTACTTTTCCCCAAAATTTGTCTTTGTGAGTTACTCATAAAAAATTGTGTCCTCTAGACTTCATTTTCCCCAAATTTGGGCCTTGGGACCAATTTCTTGTAAAAAAAACGGTGAACATATATAGGATCCATGAGAATCAGGATTTGAAGTCATTCAGTTGAGAAATTATAATGATTAACAACAATTCTAGCAAATTAGCAAAAAGGAAAATGGTGGGAATGTACCCATTATGGGCTTAGTTCCATGCACCCATTTGTTCCAACCACCAGAGCAATCTTGACAAAGAACCTTCCCTAATCCCTACCACATTTAGTCTAGACTTTGGTTCCTCCTATATGAGTTTCAGTGAAACAGATGCAACCCATAAGAAAAAATACAACCATAACCGTCTTCATTGCCATCTCTTTTTGTACCAATTACATCCACAAATAAGTGAATAACAAGGACATATCTTTCACCTATAAAGAACACTCCTCCCATAACAGTATTTTTTGGTTCAACTGGATTTTTTTCTTCCTATTTTGCGCTTAACCGTTTTCGCTTATTTCAACTATTACCAAAGAAAAAATATGTAATAACTGATAGCGGGAAAAGTTAAAACAAAATTTAGATGCCCCACTAAAAACAAATTCACAAGTCAAATAATTTCCATACCGAAACTGCCCCTGGTGCTTTTCCATTATTTCAAGAATATATAAACAAAATAACGTAATAAGTGATGTAAATGATGGGTACAAACGTAAGCATGCTTATTGTATCTCATCTCTTTCTCCTTAATATCTCATCTCTTTTTCTATTATCTCTTTCTCCTCAATATCTCATCTCTCTTTTCTCTCCCTCTCTCTCGTAATAAATTAATATCTCATCTCAACTTCTCCTCAATATCTCATATCTCTTTCTATCTCTCTTTATTCTTTCTCCCCCATATCTCACATCTCTTTCACAGTGTTTCACCCTCACATTCAAAATTTCAAAGTTTCTAAATTGAAATTCCGGATAAAATTATGATATATTCTAAAATTTGAAATTTACATTATTTTACACCACAAATTCAATATATTTACATTCGTGAACATTTATATCTTGATTTGGAATTTTGGGATCGGTTTAATTTTATAAACACGAGTGAGATCGGGTTCCAATTATTTATATTTGAACTTTTTGGTTTAATTGAGTTTTCATCTATGCATCAGTCTATTGGGGTTAGTGTATATTTCAGCCGAGTTTTTAATCGAATTGAGCTCTCATTTATGCAATTATGCATCATTTTGTCTATGCAATATTCAACCTTTATATCTCCTTTACATATGTTCACATGCAAAATAGCAAAATTGTATAGTGGATAATTATATGCAATAATCTTTGTACGTATGAACATACAGCTCACGGTAAATTTCACGCTCATTGAGCGTGCCCAAAAGGCTAGTATATATAATTTGCATGAGTGAAAGGGCAGTACTTAGACCTGCAATGCTCCTATTTTAAATATGGGTAATTCCTTAATCGGCCATGATAATTGCACATTGTGCTCCAACCGGCCACGGCTTTTAATTTTGACCCATTCAACGAGTATTTGACCATTTTGTCCTTCTTTTAAATACAATTAAAGTTCTCTCTCCTCCTGCAACACTCTCTCTCTTTTGAAATTTGTTGTCCCCTCATGATTTGATGTGCACAACTATATCAAACGCACGATTTTATAGAGATCGACAATAGTGAGTTGAGCGATTGAGATTAACTTAATCGTTTAAACTAGTTTTGTGCTTTTTTACATGTCAAAAAACGTTTTTTTTTACCTTTGACTGACACGTGTCAGTAGTAACCGTATAAACACTATAAGGAATATGGGGGAAATTAGTTTCCATTTTCAGACAAAAAAAAATGCCCAAATTGAAACTCTTGAAACCCTAACTGCTCCTAATTTTAAGAAATTAGACCATTTC
The DNA here is from genome assembly GCF_015680905.1 of Coptis chinensis. NCBI lineage: Eukaryota > Viridiplantae > Streptophyta > Magnoliopsida > Ranunculales > Ranunculaceae > Coptis > Coptis chinensis. The sequence goes on from NC_141462.1 coordinate 32,406,135, forward strand.
CAATCTTTCAAAAATGCGGAAGCTTAATTTGACTTGTCATATGTCACTAGACAAAATGCATAAACTGTTCAAAAAATTCACTACTAAAGAAAAGGAAGATTTTGAGAAGTCTTGCTTTGGGAAGTTCTTAAACATTGACGAGAAAATGTACACCACCACTACGCTAGTCTGTGTTGTAGTTGGACACCAAGTTGGTAAGCTTTGCTACCGAATCGGTAAGAAGGATTTGGTGTTCAAAAAAAGTGATGTTGCTCTTATAATGGGTCTTAGTGTGAAGGCGGTTTCTAATTCATTCTACACGGTAAACGTGAAGATGCCATCACAATTTCTTGCAAGGTTTTTTAAGGGAATCATGATTTCTGAAATAGAAATATTGGATGCTAGAAAGTTGGCAAAATCTAGTGTTGGTGAAGAAAGTAAGAATGATGTGTTTAGGTTGAATAGGTTGTGTGTACTATTGCAGGTTGTGCTTCCAGGATCTGCTAGGACGGTTGATGGGAGGTATATTGATATTGTAGAGAATTTAAATGCATTTGACAACTTTCCTTAGGGCATACCTCTATTTGAAATGTTGGAAGAGCCTTTAGAAGATATATACAATAATGTGAGTATAGGGAAGGATTCTTTTCCAGTTTATGGTCGTGTAATTTGTTTTGTTATTTGGGCAAATCTTCACATTCCATCTCTTGGGGCTCGGAGAGTAGTTGAAGGTAGGTTCCCAAGAATACTAGATTGGGTAGACTCGCCTTCAAGAAACATACATCTAGATACTTATAAGAAAAGGTTTTAGCCTCTTAAGGGGAAGGCAGTGGTGTTAGAAAGTCTAGATCTTTCTGAAGGAGAACTCAATGAAGAAGTGATCAAGGTTGCTTTGGAGCAACAACCCAGGCAAAGTGGTGCAGCAGTTTCAAGGAAATTCAATAATGAGGAAGTTTTTCAGAGACAAGCTCAAATAATTAAAGGCCTTGTAAGTATCTTTTTTTCTTTATTGTACATGTTCAATAATTTTGAATGTTGTTGCCCTAAATATGTCAGCAATTCTTGACTATGTGAATAATCTTATATATGAAGTAATGATATTATATGGGTAACCAGTTTTTGATATTTGAAGTACTCATCTAATCTTATAGGAGTTGTAATATTATATGGGTACCCTATTATATACTCTTGGAAGTGCAAATGTTACAAACTGGTTGTTATATGAAGTACTGATAATTTTTGGTACCGTATATGTGTTGTTGTAGAGCTACATATCTCAGCATTTGTTCATAAATGAAGAACTAATATCTTAAGGTATCATGTATGATATATTGTAGAACTAAATATGTCAGCAACAACTTATTGTTTTTCTGTTGTGCTTTACAAATAGTGAAGTGGGATCTTAATTATATGTTTTGTTATGTGCTCTCATTATTCAAAAACAGGTTACTAAAGAGGTTAGGGTGGTTGGGGATAAACTCCAAAGTGAAATAAGGACTGGCATGGAAATAATAATGCAAGAGATTGTTCATGGTGGGTTGAAAAGTGGTATGGAAAGTTCAGAGGTTGAGGTTGTGAAAGGACCTAGAACAAGGGGTAGAAGTTCAAAGGTTGAGGTTGTCAAAAGACGTCGAACAAGGGGTACAAGGCCAAGGAAGGCAAACAATGCAAATGTTGATGCTATAGTGAAAACACCAACAAGGTCTACTGATAAGCACCCAAAACTGTAATATAAACCCCATAGAGACATAACATTTTGGTTAAATATGTGTTTAATAAATGTAAATTAATTATATTTTTGTGCTTTTACAGGTTTCGGCATTCAAATGAAAAAATACAAGTAAAACCTGCGTTTTAGCACATAATGCAATCGAATAAAGCTTGGTCTTGAAATCTTCCGTCTCAGTCGTTTAAAGCTCACAGATGCCAAAATAAAGCTCATGGACTCAACAGGCCAGAACAGATCAATAATGCCAAAAAGTCAACCAAATTCCGGAGCTCATATCTTCTTATTCTGAACTCCAAATTCTGCAAGTGACCTGCCCAGAAGATCAGTGCAACATGTTCTATCCAATGCCAGATTTTGCAAAAAAATCAACTTTCGGGTCTTACTAGTAAAAGTTATGGGTCCCACCACAGGAATATGCCTCACCATGGAAAGAGTCATGAAACAAGTCAAAAGAACAAACCTAAGCCCTTGAGCCAGCCAAAAGAGCCATTTTCGGGTCAAGACTTGGTCAAACTGACTTAAAATAGCCTGAGAATTAGAAGAAAGTTCAAACGGCAACATCTTCCGTCTCCTAACTCTGATTAAATCATATGACCTGGCAAAATGACCAGCGTAGAAAACTCTATGCAATGGTATATTGCTTCTACAAAATAGACGTATGGTTTAAAATCAGAGATAAAACCAAGCACATCACTATTCATCGAAGACGACGTAGATATTTTAGATTTTTTATTATTTAACTTTTTGTAAGGTCAACAAATGAATAGTTATGAATAGTGTCAAATAGTGTTGAATGGTGTCAAATAGTGATTACTATTCTTTAAAGTCAAAAAGTTGAATATTGATCAAATCTCAGTCGTTGGATCAGGTTTCTAAGATTTTATCATGACCGTCCATTCAACTATAAATAAAAGGGTCTAGTTTTAGTTTTTCTCATTGAATGGTTATCATTCAATCATAAGATTTAGAGTAGTTTTACAGTTTTTATAGTGTAATGAAGAATTTAATTTCCAATTTTTAATTAAAATGTTTTTAATTCAGTTTTATTTTCTGTTAATTAGAATAACACCTTAGTTCTGTGATCTCGGAGCAGAAACTCTGCCCGAGTGAGGATTATCTCCGTTTGGGAGGGTGTTTCGATAATTATAATGATTAAGAATCGAGTAAGTTCACCCATAAATGGGGTTCTAAATCGATTCCACGCGCTAATAACGTTCGTTCAGAGATGAAGAGTCGTTATTAGGGATCAAAAATCGAGACTAACTTTTTTAACGGAGATATGATTCGCTCAAACAAATTTTCTATCTCCGAGATCAAAGTCTATTTTCTTTTGTTTTCATCATTTTTTCATCTAAAGTCACTTTCACAAATTCACGTGATCAGATTAGTTTTGTTTATAAATAACGTTTTGTAATTTTATTGAAATGTGAACAAAATGACAAACCCAACCGCTGTGTTACAACCTGATCATCTACCCAGAAGAAGGTTGACTCAGAACTTAAGAAAATGAGTTCATCATCTTCTAAGAAAGTTGCCTTTGACATTTCTCCTCATTCATCATATCAAAGAAAAAAACTAATAGACAAAGATCAAAGTCGTGAAGTTCTGGGAGATACTTCAATACCTGCTGAGTATGAAATATAGAAAAGGGAAATGGTCAAAGCCTGTGGGTCCTAAGTTCATCCATCAAGGGCAAGCCAAAGAGAGGCTATAAAGGCTAGCGAAAGGCAAAACTTGAAGAAAAAACATCAAATTAGTGAGAGAACAAGGCATCGGGAGATTAAGTGATAAAACATAAAATTGAATAGTTTTACCTACCAAATGAACGATGAACTCAAAACGCAAGTAAAACTAAAACTATCTTATGATGCCTATATTATCAAAGATTTCTACTCTCAATCCTATGAGATATAGTGGAGTAGATGATTCGTTCCACTCCTAGTCCTTCCGCATGCTGTGTTCTCTACGTATAAGTAAACTTAACTCTATAATCTAATGAGAGATTTACGAAAAGGCAAATAGACTACGATGCAACTACCCACAAGATGCAACTAGTCGACTATGGGAATAACTAAGGGAATGCTACGTTGATTCGATGATAAGGAGTTAGAGGGGGATTGATTCCACCTTAACTCGATGATAAGGAGTTAGAGGGGGATTGATTCCACCTTAACTCGACTTAATCCTATTAACGATGAATCGTCGTAATCCGAATTAAACTGCTTCGCAGAACAATTGGTTCTTCCTAATCCCTAATTACACATGGCATTTCTACCAATTAATAACTAGCATGTGAACGATTAAACCCATTCTCATGGTGAACTAATCATTTCTAGAGTGGAAAGGAAATTACGACGACTCTACGATAATCGGAATCAAGCTTTCATCAAGGCTTCTCAACCCCTCTAATGGAGGTTTAGCCGAGAATCATTTACTTAATCATTTTCGATTAAATTAAAACTAAACATAATATAAAGAATTGAAATTTACTAATCTAAATTAAACAATAATTAAAATCTAATTAATAACTAAGAATTGAATAACAAGTAATAAATGAAATCAGATCTAACACAAATGTAAATGACAAGAATCAAAATTGACAAATAGCTATTTATTTATTAATACTAATGAAGAACAATGATTCTAAGAGTTTAATCTAAGACAAGAATTGGATTTGAAACTACATTTAATTAAAAACAATTAAATAAAAACTAGATCTAAAAGCTATTTTAATGGCTACTTTTTACTCTAACCTATCTACCATTAACAAAGAGTTAAGCTTTGGTTTTTATACTTTTAGATCCAAAAATCGTGCATGGGCTTGGAGCCATGAATCAGGCCCAAAACCCAATTCTTTCAGTCCAAAAAGGCCTCTACAGCTGCAGTTGGCTTCAATAGACTTTTTGTCCACTTCTACTCATCTGATTGGATCAAGGCTTAGACCATTGGAAATCTCTTTTCAAGCCGGTCATTTTGACATAAGGTAGGCCCCATTCCGAGGTCTGAGTCCAAAGATATGGCCTTCGGAAGTTCTGCTGACTTTGTGTGCTGTTTCTGCCCACGTCGACTTTTCAGCTTTTGACCGGGCTTTAGAAAGGCTTTGTCTTCTTGAATCTTGACCTTTAATCACGGAACTCCTTAGTAACCGACCTTTGCTCCTTTATCTCGCTAAAGTGGCACATTTCTGCACATAATGGACTTTGAAGCCTGAAATGCATAAAAACACGTAATCAGTGTTAACTCTTAATTATTACTCACATAATTGGTCTAAAAGTATGTCTGTTACAGGGTTAAAACTACAGTTTTGGGCTCTTATCAAACCACCCCCAAACAGCATTTTGCTTGTCCTCAAGCAGAGATGAGAAATTAGAATAAGTGACCAAAAATGGAGTTTTAACTTCATTTCGTTTTCATTTGAGTCGCGATTGCATTGACCATATGCAACAAGGCCTTAAACCACTAGGAATTCCCTAGTGGACGAAGTTATAGCCTCGTGAGAGTTTTTCGATGAAGGTACTCACAAACTTCATCTATACTACAACGACTAAGAAATAAAACTATTGTTTTCTTATTCATGCTCTAAATTAACTATACCTCTCACTAGCAATGCATATAGAGTAATCAAGTCGAAACCTAAGCTAATATATACATAATAATCAATCATCTACAATAAACATATATACAATGAGTAATACTATGAAATGTCTAGCGAGGTTCATTTTCTGAACTTCGAATAGCGTCCTTAAGTAGGTTCTCACAATAATAGTCAAGATACAACACTCGATTTTTCCACTCAAGTTTTAGTTACTCCGATTGTGCGGTGGGCACACTTTACCTTACAATCTCAATGACAACAAGGAAGCCGAAGTCGATCAAACGCATCTGCCACTTACTATCACACTAGCCTATTCCTAATTGAGCTAGAGGTCTTTATTAGGTGTTCATGGGGATTAGGAGATGGTTTAAGAAGGAAGAAAATGGATATTCAAAAAAGGACAAGTCTGAGATAATAGAGTCTTCATATTATGTAACTAGAGAAAACCTTGTTATTTACTTTTGCTTCTACACTTTGTTTCCATCCTTAGCCATATTTTTTTTCTTTTTCTTTGGCTTTTGACTCCTTTTATTCTATTTTTTTGGAGTTTTTATTTTTTTATTTTTTTTTCTTTTCTTTGGATGGAAACTTCTTTTCTTTATTTTCTGAAGCAATTAACTAACTTTTGTTGACACAGGTTTTTCTCTTCTTCTTTCTTCCTTATTCTATTCTCAGACTTATCTAAATTGGGTAGGTTGATTTTTTTTTTTTTTTTTTTGTTTTGTTTTGTACAGGGTTAAGGATTTGTGGTTTATGAAAGGCTAAAGAAAGGTTCAGAGGGGCGACTAGCAGAAAATAATTCATAGGTTTGAATTTTTGGCTATATCGATCCAAAGAGAGCCTAAATTCTCGCTTAGGATATGGCATAATGATCAAGCAAGTGGACGTGTGATTTCTCTATCCGGACTTTACTTCTCCCTTGTGTCATTTCTCAAATGTTTCGCTCATATAAGGCTTTAGGCTATATTCTCACAGGATTTGTAGAATAAGTACTCTAGCCTAGATTTCAGAAACTTACTGCTAACAATCATCGATACTCATGTAATATATTTATAGATAGATGCAAAGATTATTACCTACATATTAATCCAAGTTTCTAAAAATTATTTAAGAGCATAGAGAAAGAAAACAATACCAATATTCCTAAGTGTATAGCATAACTTATTTATTTATATTTTTGAATTTTTTTAAATTTTAACTAGAAAAGAAATGCATATTATACCTATCTATATCCTAACAGATGCCTTAATTACACGTGTTTCTATGCCCCCCAAACAAGAAGCAAGCTTTGTCCTCAAAGCATTTAAATAAAGAGGGTAGGAAAAATACCATTGAAACGCGTGAAATTCAGGGATATCTGCAAAACAAAGTTCGAACGTACTAATATAGGAAATAAAAACTGACTCAACTCTATAAGAGTTCTACCCATTTTGGGGTTAACAAGAATGAAATTGCTTGGGACATAAGCAAACACTAACTAGAATGAAACTTACCTTATCTCCCGCATTACTCATTATCTTCCTCATTCTCTTCTTCCATAAAGAAGTGAGGTTCCTTCGCGTCCTGCCATGCCATGACAATTTGCCAGGCTTCCCGCCATTTATCATCTATTATTGCTAACCTATTAAGAGCCACTTGGTCCGGACGGGGTGTAGGGTGCAACCTGATGAGGTTGTATCCTCCACCCTTGCCAAGTCATTACGCGGAAAGATCGAATAATACTATTGGTGGATCGCATGCGATTGTCGACCGTAATCCAATCCGTGAAAGCGTGTACAAAAACAGGGGAAAGAAACATAGCATAATACGGAAATTAGAACGGGCATAAGAAGGTACTTATGCCTCATGCTATGGGATCGAGCTAAACTAGACATCAAGGTTCGGGGAAGGTCATGACACATACGTCCCGTGGCTAAAGCAAGGAAAACGCTGCAAGTGGCATCATTCACAGAAGAAAAACGCCATTCCCCTAAAATATTTAGCATGATCCAAAACATAACAGCTCCTATGTTCATGGACAGGCTACCAAAGGCGACGTTATATTCCCCTTGGTCCTCTATACGGAAAATGCCTGCGCCATACAACTCATGCAAAAACTCGTAAGTGTAGACATACATATTATCGACCCAATAGCACCATGGGTCTTGTATTTCAGCTAGCATAGCAAGTCCAAGAACAAATGCTAGCAAGAACCTGGTAATTTCCATTGGTTCATTATCAATGTTGATGGAGAACACTTGTTCTCCATTTGGTCTTTCAAAGAAAATGCAATTATCGTAAAAATAAGATGCTAGTGTTGGAGAATAAAGTGCATCAAGTCTTACCATAAGCGGCTCCCAGCCAACGTATGTGATCGCCTCGCGAAACCAAGCATCATAAGTAGTGCTTTGGAACAAATCTTCGAAAGACTGTTTCGGTATCAATGTTGCAGATGTCATCTCAAAATTATGCTCTGGAATAGTTGCGAATTATCCGAAAACTACCATGAAAACCTGGAATTTTTCTGGTCAGGGGAAGTCGGTGCCGAGTCGCTCTCTTAGAAGCGCTGAGTCTTTCGAAGTTTTGGAAATCCAGTGTTTAAGCGGTCGCTCAGCTTGGCGAAAAGCGCCTCGACAAAAATTCAGAAAAAAGTTGCAGAGTGCGAGTGCGCTCCCGTGAGGCGTGAGTGCGCTCGGAGTTGCTAAAACTCGGAAAATGAGCCGAAACGTGGGAATCGCGGGAGTGAAAGTTGAGTGATGGAGGTTAGGGGTAGTGTGAGTTGTGAGTGTAGAATGTATGAAGTTTATATAGGTTTTAAGTTGCTAAAACGGATCGGGAAGTTGCCAAAAAGTATTTACGGCAGTTTCCGGAAATCCTAAAATTTCCAAACCCAAAAATGGAAACAAATCATTTTCTTGATTCTAAATCAAACCTAGTATCTTTTAGGTTGAATTTATGATAGAATCTACCTATTTAATCGATATTTCATCCTACCATGATACTTATTCATAGATATGCCTAAACGGCCATATTTTCACCTTAACTCCGTAATAAATTCTAAGACGAAGGTCATATAAAAATCATGCTGGAATAGATAAAACCACCCCCAAACAATTTGGGAAGGTGGGATCAATATTAAACAACCACGCATAATGAAAATAACCGCATTATATTAAAAATTTCATTCGAAGTACATTTCACTACAAAATTCAAATTACGGAAATAAAACTTTCATTAAAATAAATAATAATAATGAAACTACAAATAAACATAGAAACATGAAACGATGCTATCCCTAACAACTCCGGTACTGGTAGCGGAGGGCACACGGTCCGGAGATGGCTCACGGGCTCTGATGGGCGGCACCATTAGATCGCCCTTCGGCGGCGGCTTTTCGTGCCTCGATGGTGTGTCCTCAGAAGGAGAGTCCCCGTGAGGTGGGAATCGTGTAAGCATCTCTTCCCGGAACTGGCGCTGAGCTTCTAGCTCGGCCCTAATCTGTTCCCACCTCTCATCCTCTCTGTGTACGGATCTCGAAGTTATGATGAATCGTTGCCTGTTGAGTCCGGAGGTCTTCGCAGATAGTGTTGAGCGAACGCATGCCACGATGAATCACAGCCACCATGCTCGTGATCCGACCAAAGACACCTCCAAGGCATCATCGATCAAAACAAGTCAAGTCCTCCTCATCCTCCGAGGCATTCTCGTTTCCCCCAACCTCCTCGGCATTCTCATTTCCCCTAACCTCCTCGTCCTCCTCATCCTCTACCCGATCCTCAGGAAACCTCCAAACTCGTTGGACACACTCCTTATAGATGCGAGGGTTACGGTGTAGGGTGATGTAAGTCCTATCAGTCGCCTGAGCTGCTCTCAACTTCAACATGATCTTGGTTATCAACACAGGGAGAGATGCAACAGACTTCCCTACTCCCCTAATCATGCTAAGCAGAAACTCCAAGATATAGAACTCGTACTTCTACTCCTGGAATATCCATAAGATGTGGAGGCAGTTCAGGCCGATGTCGCTGACCTTCTCCTTTCCCAGGACGTTCCGACCAATCCACTAAGCTGCAGCCAGCTGGTTGGTCCTAAGAGATGCCTGACGAACACAATGCGATCTCGCATTGTAGTTCCCTTCAGTAACTGTCTCGTTCATCAATGGCTCTACCCCATTATATTGGGACTCCTGCAACGTGACATCCAGATGGATTCTAGGCGGGATGCCTAGAATCTCAGCCAACAACCCAGTCGTCACTTCCTTCCTCCTCTTCGCCACCATTACAAAAATCCTAGTCCCCTCCAACTCCCTCGTATTGTAGAACCGTCGGACTAAGTCTTCGTGGTAATAGGCTTCAGGCGAGTGCCACAAGCTATTCCAGTCTCGACTAATCATTTCGTCACCGTAAAACGGCGCGAAGTGGTTGCCAATAAAAGCTTGCTCCGGCAAAATTCGGCGTTGTTGAGCCATTGGAAGTTTGAATACGGTTTGAGGTTTGTAGAAGGTAGGGGGAAGCAATGAAGGGAACCTCACTAAAAAGAACGATGGTGGTGGTGGAGTGGTGGCGCGGCAGCACCAAAATTTGAAATTTTCGGTGGTTTTTGTTGATGTAAATTGGTGGAGGTTGTGGGGTGGCGCGGTTGTAGTAGATTTGGGTTGGGTCTTGGATTGTGGGCGTGGGTAAATTTCGTTTTGTTTTTAATTTTATTTTGTTTTAGGTTTTTGGAGCTTTGGTGGCGTTAATGGCGGTTTTGAGAAGATGATCGCGACTGTTAGGCGCGAGTGGGCTGCCTGTGGGCACGGATTGGGCGCGGGTTGGGCCCAAGCCCAATTTGAAATTTGTGATTTTTTTTCGATTTTTTGCGAAACTTCAAATCAAAATTGCCGCTTCGTTACCGGTTCGATTTTTGTGAATGAGATATGGAAATGATCAGGAGAGAATTTCCAATCTAATGATCCATAAAATACACTATTCTGACCGTGGATGACATATAAGATAGTTGAAAATGCCTCGAAGTGCGTGCATGACGTACGTTATGCGAACAATTGAACGGCCTAAGCAACTGTAATGGGACGTAAACATTCTAGGACGGAAACACGAACACCCCACCCCCAAACAAATTTTTTTACGAAGCTTAGAAAATTTGTTTTAGCGATGGTCTTTTAAAGTCGATTCGAGACTTCCTATATTACTATGTTTATTCTTTATATATATATATATATATATATATATATATATATATATATTTATATATATTATATATATAAAATTTTAATAAAAAAAAAAAACAAGAAAGACATAATTCACCCCATAGAGAAACATGACTCAAAAATCCGAGAAAACATGCAAGAGTGAAAAACGTGAATTATGTTTAAACGTGGACTTAGGATCTGGTACCTACAGCCACACACTCCATAGGGAGGGCCCGGTTACCTTAATGGTGCACTCACCAATATATGGAAATAAAAGGAAATGCACCAAACACAAAAGTTGAGTCGTTTATAGTCAGATACTCGAGACTTTATCTAAACATATGTATGAACATGCAGTTTATCATATATCAACAACCGAAATAGTTGTGAATCATTCCATAAATAAATATCATAGAAAACATATCCAAACACAATCAAGCACCAAGATTTCCTATGACGCAACCTAGTGAAATGAAAGCGAAGTCGGATAACCCTATTACGTAACCTAGCATGCACCTTCCTTTTCATTTTTGAACGAGAGGGTGTCCTAGTGAATAAGTGTGGAAGAGTGAATGGTTGTGGAGAATATGGTGGATATGGATAAGTTGTAGAAGGACAGCATGTAAACAATGAGGATGTGGTTTTAGCACAAAACTCATTCATGGTGTGTGTAGGGACTGTTTCAAGTCTGAAAATGAAGGTGTCAAACGCTTTTGTCTTTTGAAGTATTTGTTTACTAGGTGGATTTAAAAACTTATGAAGCACAGAAGAAACAAAAGGATCGAGTGCAAACTCGAGATTCCTTTGAAAGGGTGGAAGGAGGGAAGTCGAGGTGGATGTTGTGCAAAGTAGTTCTTGATAGGGTGAATCATCACCTGCTCTAAGAAACTCATCGAATTGCTCATCTAGATTGGTCATATCTACGTTACTATGATAGTCCTCTATATCTTTGAGAAAGTCATCTATCTCCTCCTCATCCGTAATATGTGTATCGACTAGTGTAGGGATGGAAATGTTGGAGTCTGAACTTCCAAAGGAAAGAAATTTGGGCATATGATTATCAGGGAACGTGTTGTTGAAATAATCTCGAGCAAAGCTCTCGATCATGCTAACCTCTCCATCCATAGACGAATCGGGTATGGCGTGTCTTTGTTTTAAAACATTGACTTCAATGACAAGATGGCCAAAAGACATGGACATTGAACCATTGTGGCAATTAATGAGCGCATTGGCAGTTGCAAGAAAAGGACGCCCTAAGATGATCGGGACAGAGTTGTTAACGACTTCTGTATCGAGGATGACAAAATCAGCCGGATAGTAAAAATCCTGAATTTTTACGAGAACATTTTCGGCGACACCCTTAGGATACTTAATAGACCGATCGACTAATTGCAACGCGTCATTTTAGTGGGTTGCATCTCGTCTAGACCTATTTGTCTATACAAATAAAGCGGGAGTAAGTTAACACTAGCCCCCAAGTCTAATAACGCGCGTCGTATAGGAATCCTAAGGTGCATTGTACATGGGGCGACCCGGGATCCTTGTACTTAACAATTCCATTATGTTCGGATAGAGTTGGGAATTGTTCGTTAAAAGCGTCTTTTGGTATATTGGTCTTACGCCTAGTAGTACACAATTCCTTAAGAAACTTAGCATGGTGTGGTAGCTTTTTATAGGTTCGAGGAAGGGAAGGTTTATAGTTAGATTCTTGAAAACATCCCTAATCTCCTCATAATTTGTATCCCTAGTTAACACGGCTAATTTTTGTGGAAACGGTGGTTTCGGTTTTTATATTTAGCAATGGTATCACCGGATGTTTAACCGTGGCTTTATGTTTCTTAGGTTGTGTTGTAACGGGTACCTCTACAGGTGGTAGGCTCTTGGTTTATATTTCGTATCTAGTAAAATAGCGAGGTGTAGGGCGATGGTGGGGTAACTATAGGCATAGTTACTTTGTTATCAACCACTCTGCCCGGAGCGAGAGTGGTGGTGACCTTTAGCTCACCTACATTTTATATTCATTACTAGTATTATCGGTTACCTCAAAGGCTGTATTTGTTGTTTTAGGATTAGGTATTTCGTGACCTGGAAACACACCTTTGGGTTGGGCTTTATCTTGAGCCAACTGTTGGGTTAAATTATTAACGGATTGTAGAATTTGTTGGTTAGATTGAGCCATGGTTTGGAAAAGTTTTTGGCTCACTTGTATGAAGGTGTCGAGACGATCCGGTTGTGTGGGTGTAGTAGTCGCGGGTGGTGTGACTGGAACTATTTCACGTGAATTATTTATGGGTGGATTTTGATAGTTATTATTTACCGGAACGATACCTCTATTAGCATTATAATTATTATAACTACCTTGACTTTGTGCTTGACCTTGTCGAGGTTGCACTTGGTTGTTATAATTATTAAAATTACCCTGACCCTGTCCTTGTCGTGGTGGAGCTTGGTTAAAACTTTGTGTTGGCCTAACATATTGATTATTGTACCCTGGACGTGTGACGTGTTGGTTATTTCTCCAACCGAAGTTGGGATTTTGTCTCCAAGGGGCGTTAGGTTCACTATTAATGGAACATGCCTGTTCATAGGCTATAGGACAATGGAAGTCTGGATGCTCAGGGCTCCAACAGAAACTACATGTATTTGAATTTACATTCATGACGGGGATAGGCTTTTGTTGAACAGAAATGGCCTCTACCTTTTTAGTAAGTGATTCGATTAGAGTTTTAAGCTCAGGATCATGTTTAATTTCAAACATACCGGCGGCCTTAACTGTATTTGATGAACTAGCGAAGCGGTGGATATCATCACTACCTCCCCAGTTGTTATTTCGCTTAGTTTGATCCTCTAAAAATTTATAAGCCTCCGAGGCTCCTTTGCTTAAGAAACTACCCCCATTCATTATGTCTAGGACTTCTTTATGGTGGTGTAGAAGTCCTTTGAAGAAGGCACGAACTAACGTGTCTTTCGCTAAGTTATGATGTTGACACTCCATAAGGAGATCGGTGAAACGATTCCAAGCCTCTGAAAATGTTTCATGAGGATTTTGTCGAAAGAAATGAATCTTGGAAAGCATCTCATCCGTCTTTAGGGGTGGGTAAAAATGTTCCATAAACAGCTGAACAAGTTTAGCCCACGAGTCCACAAAATTAGGCGCTTGGGCAGTTAACCAAGACGCCGCCTTATCGGCTAAGGTGAAAGGGAATACCCTTAGTTTAATTTGTTCGCACCAACCGTAGGATGGTGGAATGTTGTTAGGACTTGTTCAATTCTAACGCGATGCTGATGATAAGGTTTTTCATGGTCTAATCCATGAAAAGCGGGTAACAAATTAAAATATTTGGGGGATGTGGAAATCCCCCCACTAGGGTCTACTAGAACGATGCAAGATTTGGGGCTATCGCTAAAGGCTTTGTAGAAGTCGAGAGCGAGTCTCTCTTCTTCGTCGAGCATCAGGTCGGTGATGTGTGTGAAATAGTAGCTAGAGGTGTAGTGGGTGGTATACTAGATAGACTTGTTTGTTGGCGTTTGTTGTGTAATTACGTTCGGTGTTTTTGTTCGCCGGACCTTAATCTCATACAAGGCTAAAACCAAATTTAGCTAAACATATCAACACTCCAAACAATTACGATATACTAGTATAAACCTCTAACGGGGACGCGAGGTGTGGAAGAAAGGAATACCTGACAAGCGTCCTTGCTTCGCTTTATGAATAGCGTCTTGTTTACGCGTGTTCAGTGTATATAACAAGTTAGAACACTGAAAAATATGAAAAATCAAAGTTCGAGTCAAAACTGTAGAATTCCGGAAAAATAAGCAAAAAGCGATGGCGCGCATAGAAGCGCTTGATCGCTCCGTGTAATTTTCAAATTACAGTGATTTAGGGCTGGTCGCGCTCCACATGGGGGCGGGTCGCGCTCAAGGTTCCAGTATATAGAAGGGGTGCCCTATATATATGCATCGCTTCGGTGTTATTTTGTCGGAACTTTCCAACGTTGAATCGGAAAACCACAGTATGAATCAAACAAGGGTGGGTGGGTTTAATGGGACTTTAAGAAAAGTACTTACACTATGAAAACAATGCGAAAGTGAAACTAAGATGGCAGCGGCGCCATTTGATAAAACATAAAATTGAATAGTTTTACCTACGAAATGAACGATGAACTCAAAACGCAAGTAAAACTAAAACTATCTTATGATGCCTATATTATCAAAGATTTCTACTCTCAATCCTATGAGATATAGTGGAGTAGATGATTCGTTCCACTCCTAGTCCTTCCAAGATCTTGTGTTCTCTACGTATAAGTAAACTTAACTCTATAATCTAATGAGAGATTTACGAAAAGGCAACTAGACTACGATGCAACTACCCACAAGATGCAACTAGTCGACTATGGGAATAACTAAGGGAATGCTACGTTGATTCGATGATAAGGAGTTAGAGGGGGATTGATTCCACCTTAACTCGACTTAATCCTATTAACGAGGAATCGTCGTAATCCGAATTGAACTGCTTCGCAGAACAATTGGTTCTTCCTAATCCCTAATTACACATGGCATTTCTACCAATTAATAACTAGCATGTGAATGATTAAACCCATTCTCATGGTGAACTAATCGTTTCTAGAGTGGAAAGGAAATTACGACGACTATATTCTCATGGTGAACTAATCGGAATCAAGCTTTCATCAAGGCTTCTTAACCCCCTCTAATGGAGGTTTAGCCGAGAATCATTACGCAATCATTTCCGATTAAATTAAAACTAAACATAATATAAAGAATTGAAATTTACTAATCTAAATTAAACAATAATTAAAATCTAATTAATAACTAAGAATTGAATAACAAGTAATAAATGAAATCAGATCTAACACAAATGTAAATGACAAGAATCGAAATTGACAAATAGCTATTTATTTATTAATACTAATGAAGAACAATGATTCTAAGAGTTTAATCTAAGACAAGAATTGGATTTGAAACTACACTTAATTAAAAACAATTAAATAAAAACTAGATCTAAAAGCTATTTTAATGGCTACTTTTTACTCTAACCTATCTACCATTAACAAAGAGTTAAGCTTTGGTTTTTATACTTTCAGATCCAAAAATCGTGCATGGGCTTGGAGCCGTGTTTTGGGCCAGAGAATCAGGCCCAAAACCCAATTCTTTCAGTCCAAAAAGGCCTCTTCAGCTGCAGTTGGCTTCAACAAACTTTTCGTCCACTTCTACTCCTTTGATTGGATCAAGGCTTAGACCATTGGAAAGCTCTTTCCAAGCCGGTCATTTTGACATAAGGTAGGCCCCATTCCGAGGTCTGAGTCCAAAGATATGGCCTTTGGAAGTTCTGCTGACTTTGTGTGCTATTTCTGCCCGCGTCGACTTTTCAGCTTTTGACCGGGCTTTAGAAAGGCTTTGTCTTCTTGAATCTTGGCCTTTAATCACGGAACTCCTTAGTAACCGACCTTTGCTCCTTTATCTCGCTAAAGTGGCACATTTCTGCACATAATGAACTTTGAAGCCTGAAATGCATAAAAACACGTAATCAATGTTAACTCTTAATTATTACTCACATAATTGGTCTAAAAGTATGTCTGTTACAGGGTTAAAACTACAGTTTTGGGCTCTTATCATTAAGCTTAAGGAAGGAGAGAAAGCCAAACAAAAAAGAAATTTGATCCAGGTTTATTCAGATGAAGATGAAGATGTTGAACAACAACAAAGAGTGCAAAACGATTCTGAGTTATTTGTTGCAAGTGTTTTACAAAAGATTAATGTGGACATACCAAAGAGAACATCTGAGGGGATGGAAACTGTTATTGGGAAAGAAGATAAAATGTCTGGTGATGACCCTATGGACATGGAGGTGTTCAAGGATACTGTGGAGGAGAATACGGAGGAGGGTGGCGAAGAATCTGTTCATAAGGACCTAGTGGGTTTAAAGAGTGCTATAGTACCTTATTCTGTATCTGAAGTGGTTGACCATGTACCTTTTACTCTCATTTGGCTAATGTTTTAGTCCTTCCTGATGTTGATCTTGATGGGGAAGCAGTCCTTAATAGAGAAACAGAAAAATTGTTTTTCTTCTCTATTGGCTAGAAGCGCCGAGCTCACTGACATAACCAAGTTGCCAGCCCTATCACCATCTAGAGGAGCAAGCACTGAAGATCTTGTGGTATCTGTTGATGATGTTCTGAATAGGGTGGGTCAAAATGATAATGATGTACAACATGATGATGGTGATTTGGAGGCCCCTGATGTGGTACTCATTCATACTCAAATGGAGATGGAAATGGATAAGAAAACTAAAGAGAGTGTCCGTAGAAGGAGGAGGGAAAAAACACTGGGAAGAGAAAATGGGAAAGGAATGTGACTCATTAATCAAGGTTGCTCTATCATGAACCTTTCACAAGAAAACAACTACCGTAGGTGAGGTGAATGTTCTCAATTATTAATGGAAAAAGTTCACTAGGAAGCAGGATCAACAATAGCTCTCCGGATATAAGAGTATTTGGGTATGATCAAGTCATTTCAATGCATAATTTTCATTCATTACATGGAAGATAGTGGGTGGATGGTGAGGTAACGAATCAACCATCAATATTTCTCTCTACGACTATCAACATCTTATATACTATTTATTAACGTGCAGAGTAAAATACTACACTCAATAATTATCAAATAATATGTCAGGAAGTAATACAGAAAGTAAAATTGTTACTAATTAATATATGATTATTTTTTAGGTTCTCAACTTATATGTCAAGCTATTGATTAGGTGGTATAAGCAACATGTCATTCCAGATGAAGAAGTGTATTATATTGTGGAAGATGTTTACTTTGTTGTATGGTCTCTATGCTTTAATACTAAGTTCCTTTTGAAGCTTACTCACTATTTTTCCTTAAGTTTAATAAGCTTCATCATGACTTTGTTGATGTAGAAATTCATCATAAGAAAGTATGGTGTATTCAAGAAAAAGTTGCAATATCCAAGTTTTCGAGCTGTAAACCCAGATGAGAGAGTGGGTAATGGTTTGTACCATACAGATGAAATTGTTAAAGAGTATTTGTACCCGTTTGAAGGAAGAATTAGAAATCAACCGCACCCATTAAAGGGTAAGGGAGTAATTGTACCTCTTCAAGTTCATGGTAGTCACTGGATTATTGATGTCTTTAACTTTAAAGAGATGAAAGTGTGCACCTATGATTCGCTTGGTGGACACCAAATTTCTGATGAACAACTAGCTTTGGAGAGAACGATTTCTTATGTGGTCAAGTGTGTTGATCCAAGCTCAATTGTTTATTTGAACGCATCATGGGCTTGTGAATTTGTTAGTGTCACACAACAACTAGATTTCAACAGTTGTGGGTTGTATTGCCTTGCCTTTATAGATAGTCTTCTTAGAGGTGTTCCTGAGAGGGTAAACCATATTAACATGCAACCATTTAGAATGCGGGTGATGATTGGAATGGATATTATACCCTATGGATTAAATCCAGATGAAGCGGCTAAAAACAAAGAATTCAAATAGAGGTTGACAGAAGGAAGTGACCAAGATGGAAGCAATGCTGTAGAAAGACATCAACAAGTGGGGAAGGAATGTGAAGTTGCTACTGACAACCAACTGGACATTGCCCAAGAGCAAGAGAAGACCAATGATCCACTTCAAAGTGAGCAAAAGGAGAAGGGTGTTGTAGATGCTACTGAAAGGCAAGTGGACATTGCCCAAGAGCAAGAGAGTAAAAAAGATGCAACTGTAAGTGAGCAAGAGGCCAAGGATGCTAAAGATGCTACTGACAACTAATTGGACATTGACCAAGAGTAAGAGAGTCAAAATGATGCAGTTGGAAATGAGCTAGAGGCCAAGGATAGTGAATATGCTACTTACAACCGAGTGGACATTACCCAAGAACAAGAGATGGATGATGAAGCTAGTAAAGAGAAGGATGGGAACACTGGTGAGAATGGTATGCAGCAAGATAGGACTGACCAGCATGAGAACATGCCTGAAAAAGAGAACTAGGTGGCAACTAATTGTTGACATATCTGGTCGTTTAAGATGTTAGTTAATATTTTTGAACTTATGTGTCATATTTTCAGTGCTTCCTTTTCATAAACATAATGTTTTGGTTTACTTGTTATTTTATAAGCTATTTTGGGATTAATGTATGGATATTATTTATAGGATCAATGGCCAATGAATATGAAATCAATTTCATTATACATTATACATTGCATGTTCCTGATATAAGATACATCTTAGGATGTCAATTCCAACATTTTATAATGGGATTTCCAAGCCAGTTTTGGCGAGAATTGTTTTGAGTGGGAAACTTTTGGCGGGAAATTGTGTGTTTATAAATACATCTTTTACCATTTTCCCATTAACTTTTCTCTCACATCTTTTACTTCCCAATTAAAAATGAAAACTGGTGAAAGATCTAGCCAAGGAGTTGTTGATGGTACTGATTAACACCCAAAACTGTAATATAAAACTCCATAGAAACATAACATGTTGATTAATTATGTGTTTAATAATCATAAAATAATTGTATTTTCGTGTTTTTATAGGTTTTTTGCACTCAACGTAAAAATAATGACAAAGTCAGTATTTAAGCATGTAATGGTGTGTATGCATGAAGTATTCTGATTTAGCCCACGTGAAGCTCAATGAAATTTGACTAAAGCCCGGGGACTCAAATAGGACATTTCCAGGTCAGAACAGGATTAACGTGCCAACAAGCATCATACTTTCGACGCTCACAACTTCTGAACCTGGACTCCAAATTTGGCAAGTGAACCATCAGAACGATCAGTGCGACGAGCTCTATCTAATGCCCGATTTTGTAGAAAGTCAATTGTCAGACCCGCTATTTGTCAAAGTACGTGGGCCCACATACAAAATTTGGTTCTCCATTATTGATCAAGTCAATCTCTCGTAATTTGTGCCCAAGTCAAGCTTGATAATTGATGATTGAAGACTTTTGTGCACATGTTATTAATTGCATTTTTGTCTTGATTAAGAAATGAATAAGAAAGAAATAATTAGGATGGATGGAAATTGAATGAAGGTGGATGATTTCACATGGGTGGAAAGGAAAGCAATCCCTTGATATGCTTAAGGAGGTTGACACCTACTCCATAGCTAGCTAACACCTTACTCCATAACTAGTTTGTTAGATTTTTACTCCATTTTAGTTCACTTTTTCATCAAGCAAAAACTTCCATTTTTCTAGTTTCCTAGTTTTCTTGTAAACGTAAGTTTTGTAACATTTTAACTCTAAAAGGCCAATAAATCTTTTCTTCAAGTGTAAAATTAGGAATTCTTCTATTTCTCCTTCTTCCTATTGTTTTGTTTATGAATTTGTGCATATCTTGATTCTTATTATCACGAGTTAAACCTTTCATTGTAGAGGGTTAATGAAGCTCATGTGACGAATTCTTATCTGTAAAATGGTTTAGTCACTAGCATTAGGAATATCAAGCTTTACTTGACATCCTACCACAAAATGGTAGTGACCAGCCAAGTTTGGAATCTTGACCTCAAGATAGACTCGCACACGCGACCCAGGTGACACTGGGACTAGTCGCGCACGCTACTACTTGGTGGAATCAGACTGTGGACTTTGGACGGCTGGTGAAAAGTCAAGTTAGGAGTTGAATGGTACATTCAGAGATGAAGTACTAGTTCAACTTCTTTTGCTAACAGAGTGTTCTCATAAATGAGTTCGTTTTGTTAGGGACCAAGACTTTAATCCGTTACAGGTTTATTTATAAACCCAAAATTGATTAAGAGATGCAGTGATGAAGATCATTATTGATAGTTAAACCTTGCATGAGTGGATTTAGCTCGATCTCCACATATCTCTTTCTATCTGTATCTCTCTTTTGCATTAAAATTAAGTACTTAGTAAAATTAAAGCTTTTAGTAACTTGTAATCCAAGTAATGTAGTAAGTAGTTTAGTCGACATCAATAAAAAATCTTTCTCACAAGTTCCTTAGAGAGTAGGTTCCAGTGAACGATAACCAAGTGTTCAGGTCTCTAGGTTTGGGACAAAACCCTTAGCTTGCTCAAACTATATTTTAACGTGAACGTGAGCGAGGTACTTGAATAAGTTGCATTTGAGTGTGTGTGAGACCAAAATCTCCCATATACAAAAGTGTAACCATCAGGTACACCTCAACCAACAATCTTAACTATTTTATTTAATTTGTGGGGAAAGTGATCATTGGAAATCCAGTTGTCTGTGGGCAAACTATAAATGTCCTAGATGCTATAGGAAAAGTATGAGGTACGGTAAAAGTAAGTAGGCGTGGACCTTAGGAAAAAGGTATCTCTCGTGCAAGGCGTTAGGTATATCTCCCCAAAATTTAGTTGTAACGGAATAAGGCATTAGATAGGTTGACGTCATATATACAATTGGCGGCACGATTCGGAGAACTCACTGAGATCGAATTGAAAGTACTAGAACATTATCGAATTTATACCATGACCAATGGGCATTATGATCAGTCCCTAAATGTGCGTTTTATTATCTTTACAATGCTTCAATTATGCCCTTCTTATGCTTAATGAACAAACAACTTATAGCTTTTGCTACCTTTTGCAGGATACAGCCTATTTACGACATATATTTCTAAAACGTGCATTTTAGCGCGAAAAGGATTGCTATTGACGCTGCTTGGGAAGATTCCAACTTAGAAGAAAAAATGTCGAAAAGTTAAAGTCAACGGTCCAAGTCAACTTTTAAGGACTTAGGACTAAAAGCTGAATACCCAAGGACTTAAAGCTAAAAGCTATGGACTCAAGGACTTAAAGCAAAAATCAAGAATTCAATTATATGGGCTAAAGTCAAAAGCCCACAAAGCTTAATCTTATCCTCAAGGTTGTTTCTAGAAGAAGGGGCAAATATGTAATTGGTGTCCTCTATAAACTAAAGAGATGTAGAGAATTAACCATCCAATGTTTTAGGGTTCAAACCATTTGGTCTGTTAGGAGTCGAGTAATCTAATTTTAAATTAAGTCATTTAATTTCAAGTCTTTTTATTTTATTTTATTTGCTTTATTTCAATTTCCATTGTTGTTATTCAAGTTACTAAATCAAGTTTCATTTGAGCATTTCTTGTTTGCAACATCTAATCAAGTTCTCTTTCGCTACAAGTATTTCAATCTAATTAAGTCCTTATTGCTTTCTTTACTTCATGTCCATCATGTTCTTCAAGTTATTTTCTTCATTGTGTTCATCCAATCAACCCAAGCAAGTTGTATTCAATCAATGAGTACAACTTGTTCTCTACAAAGTCTCATTAGTTCATTGTCTTTCATTCATATTTTAATCTTGTTTTCATTTTCATGTTTTAAACCCCATCCATTTAACTAGTATTTTCCACCATTTAAAATCAAGAACAAGAGTAAGAAAGACTAGAAAGTTTAGAAAGAGATTTTTCCAACCATCAAAACCATTCCTCCTAACAAAGGATTTAAGATGAACAACACAACCCCAACTCCCACTTTCTCAACATGTCACATTACCATCTCGGTACATGTCAATAATAGTTAGGGTGAACTAGTGCTACCCCCCCCCCCCCCCCCCTAGATGAGCCAATCCCCCCTACTAGATGGGAAATTAGGGTCTCCCCTATACACACAATATGTTTAGGGGGGAGTCCCTAATTTCCCATCTATGGGAAACCCTAATAGTTATAGCAAAAGTGACAGTATATACAGTTACAAATGTATACATTATTCTTCCAACGTAATTCCTATAAAAGAATTAATTTAAAATAGATGACATCAATTCTAGCTAAGTAGGTATAGATGACATCCAAAAAGTACTCTCAACAATCTTCATTTTATTTTTGAAGAATAAACAGTGACTTGTAAAACATATTGTCGCTTTGATCTTGCATGTCCAATGGGAAATACCATTTCTGTACAAATCTGATAACATACAAACATAATTAGAAGCACATATACTTTTATATATAGAAACTAAATATATAATTTTCATTAAATGATCAAAATATATAAACTCGATAGTTATAACAAGAGAGATGGTATATACATTTACAAATGTTTACATTCTTCCAGCATAACTCCCATAAAAGAATAGATTTAAAATAGACATGACATCAATTATGGCTAAGAAAGTTCACTTAAGGATTGTGGTTGTTGGTTATGGTGATTTTTTCAGCTTTTATAGATATGTTATGAAAATAGTTTGTGCAAACTTTTTCAGTTATTGTATAATGTTTTTTTTTTTGGATAAATTAGTTAATGTATAGTTCAATCATTTGGAGCACCAATTTTTTGCTCAGTATTCTAAGAGAATCAAGTTTTTAATGCAGAAAAACAAGATTACCTTGAAGTCATTGGTAGCAACCCTGTAATACCCTCCATGGGGCGTCAAATCACCGAAGTAGAAGACTAGTGTTGATGACACTAGTGCTCCCAAAGCAATCTAAGGATACTTGGACCGAAACCATGCTGCAAACACTGAAAGTAAAAGTTGAAATATATATATATATATATATATATCGGAATTGACAAATGTTCATCGATAAAATTGATTTTATGGGGATGTGATGGATCTCCAAAAAAATTTATATGGTTCAAATTAGAAATTTATGATCCATAATTTTTTCTTTTAATTGGCTCAAATTAGCTACCAAAACTCAACCCTTAACAATTGAGGTTTAATTATAGTGTTACGACGTGGGTTCAATTATAAAGTGGAAGTAAGTATATTATATGATATATGGACACTATATATATATATAGTCGGATGGATAATTTATATATATATATGGTCTGAACATGGACACTATATCATATTCCAAGTTAAGTTAAGATTAACAGATCAGTCAGCAGACATATAATTAAGGAGTCAGTCAGCAGACATATAATTATACAAATTTGTGTTTACAAACTATTGGAGCAATTATAAAGAAAAAGATCAGGTAAAACACCTGATTAAAGCGGAAGAAGATCAGTCAGCAGCAAGAACACTTGATTAAACTGAACTTTTATTTATATGGATGGATGTATGTTACAAGGAGAGATAGAGAGCACTCTTAGCAAACTAGAAAGAAAATTGAAAGGTAAAATATTCGATGCCCCTCAACAAGGGTGAGGTATCCCTTTTATACTAGTCGGAACTCAAAATATAATTTGGAGTCCGCACAGAAAGTGGCTACGTGTGCTTCAATAATTGCAGTCGACTGGGCCACCTTGACAAAGCATACTTGTCTTTTACTTCTGTCTTCAAAGGATAAGAATCCTTTTGATACTTTATTCCATTACCTTTTGACTTTAAAGAAAAGAAAAGGTGAAATGTCCCTTTCATGGGTCCTTCTTGGATAAAGTAGTAAGAATACAGCTGCTGATTCTATTTCTGGTCCTTAATTTGGGCCATAGTGTCTGCCATTATGCTGAGTGCGTAGATTCTCAGCAACTTGGATCAGGATATCATTATCCACATCTTCTAGTTCTGACTCAGAGGAAAGGTATCCAAGATGGTTAAGATACTCATAAGATCCTTCTTCATCTATTAATTTGAGGATCTCCATAGCCGTTGGACTAAGAGCCAAAGAGCTCATCCTGCTGAATTGCTCAAAGAATTTGGTTTTATTAGAGTTGTCCAAGGATTCTGTAAGGATTAGAA
Organism: Coptis chinensis; assembly: GCF_015680905.1. NCBI lineage: Eukaryota > Viridiplantae > Streptophyta > Magnoliopsida > Ranunculales > Ranunculaceae > Coptis > Coptis chinensis. Next base: position 32,430,274 of record NC_141462.1, read on the forward strand.
ATCTATCAGATTCAGACAAAAAAGTAAACTTTGGATACTTTTGTGCTGAATTAGATCTGATAAACCATTTAATCTGATGAAGACCAATAGCACGGATTTCGGCCATTTCTCTGATCCTGTCTTCTGCTGTAATTATATGAAATTTCTCCTTAGATTCCGAAAGAGAAATAACTCTTGATATGTCATCAAAAGGTCTCTGTTTATGGATTCGGACCAAAAATACTGCAGGATAAGTTTCATCTTTCAGATATTCGGGACAAGTCGTATGTAATAAATTTAAAGAAATAGTTCCACGCCATTTTATCATAGTATTTTCTATGGCCTGGACCAACGGTGAAGGCAGGAATGTTCTGTCATTAGTTCCTGCTTCCAAAGATACTTCTGTACTGATGGTTATGGATTTATTAAATCCCATCTCTAGTAATTCATCAATTAAAAACATATCTTCAGGACCAAAATATTGCCAAAATGTGGCAGGAAGGAAGATATGAAGACTAGGATGTATACTGTGAGTGCCTTCAGTAATATGGGCAATACCTTTTATAATCAAAGGGCAAGAACCCAATACTATTGAATTCCAATTATTAATCCATCTCGAAAAATGTGAAGGAGGAAGATTTTGGATTAATTCGTAAAGGTCTTTGGAAGGGAAATTTTGGCTTTATTCCAAAAATATTCTGAAAAGTCTTTGGAGAGAATACTCCAAGATACACAATCAAGGGATCTTTTTGGACTATTGGTTTTATTAACCCGAGACCAAGGCTTGATCGAAGTTCTCGTTGCTTGCTAAAATATTTAGCAGTTGATTTTAAGAACTGGATAAGATCTTTTTATTATCTTTGATCAAAGGTATTGATAACATTGTCCAAAATGGACTTAAAAAGCCGCGGAAGCTTTTGATGTGTAAAGAACTTATGTCGGTTATCATAGACATAAGGTAACTCTAGATCATCAAATCGTACTTTTCTTTTACCAGTACTTTTAGACTCTCTAGAAAAATTATGCGAAGAACTCGCATAGGCGCTGAAATATTCAGACTCCAAGGTTTTACCCTTGTTGATGCTGTTAGAAGTACCAACAGACTCCTGGGAATGATCCCAGTTAAGGAGGCCTAAATTGTCCTCAAGAATGTTGATAATCTCAACATTAGCAGTATCCTGAAAGGATTCAGAGTCCTTTAATGGTTGCTCTGTGTGCTGTCCATATAATGGATTCTCCAATGAACCAAATTGGAGCATGCTGGATTCTGTAAAAAGACATTCAATTATGTCTTAGATGTACAGGATATAATCCCGGAGAAATATTCTCTGAATGATGAAGAGTATATTATTTCCAAAATATTTGGATACTCATAAAGCCTTTGTTTTGTGAATTATATTTCACAATCTTGGATCTTCCCCGCTCGCAAAGAAGAAGAGATAAATTCAAGACCAAAGGATGATCCTCAAAGTTAGTGTAAATACCATAATTGTCAATTTTATTTATAGGCATAATGGTATTTAAGAAAGGGGTTCCCAAAGATAATTTCTTTGGGTAAGGTCTTTAATTAATAGAAAAGATAGAGGTATATTAACCTCATTCTTATTAATATTAACCTTAGTAAGCTTATTTGAATAGCAATTTTACTACCACTAGCACGGGTCATAGTTTGAGTAGTAGTTTCAAAATATTTTGGTGGAATTAATCCTTCTTGGATGCAATTCATATCTGCACCACTATCGACTCAAAAGCAATATAATTATTCAAAATATATTCTTTGTCAATAATCAAGGTTATAAAAATATTCCATTTCCTAGAAAGTATAGAGGAAGTGAAACCTGCAGGTGTTGGAAGTTAGTGTCTTCCTTGAAATAGTGTTTCTCTATTTGAAACACTCTTTTGCTTTTAAATGAAGAATCTCTCTGTTGAGATTCTGGATTTTATCATTGAGATTTTGATTGACTAGAGACTTTGAGGAACTAGGTTTATTCTTTCCTAGGCTTATCAAAACCCTTTAAGATTATATCCTACGTAGGATCAACAATGTTGTCCTTAACTATTTTAAAGCAAGTTTTAATTAACTTTAGCTTAGTGTCAGGGTCAGTAATAGAGTCGATAAGCTCTAAGACAGACTGTTGTTCTGAGGTCAGAACATTAATAGCTAACCCATTCATCTGTAAAATAGCTCTCATGCTATCACATTTAGATTGCAACATGTTACACTGACATGGTGCTTCATTTTCTGAAGTACTAGAGTAAGGATCTTCAGATTCATTATCAGATTCAGAAGAACTAGTATTAAGTAAGATTTTACTTAATTGTAATTTAAGATCTTCATTAATCTCTAGATTATTGATTTTCTGTTTAGTATAGCACTGGTTGGCATAATGACCAATTTTTCCACATTTTAAACAAGTAATATTACTTTTATTGTGTGGATTCTTATAAAAATCTTTATTAGGTTTCCAATTTTTATTGAAACTCCTTTTATGTTTTCGAGAATATATTCTCTTCTTGCTTTTTTGGGTTTTTCAGGAAGAAATTTTCTTCTTTCTTTGAGAAGGAATGTCATAAGCAAATTGCTCACAAAATTCTCCTAGCTCTTGTTTACCAGAAAGATTCTGTTTTTTAAGCTGATGTTGTAGCTTAAGATCATTACATAGGCTAAGACCTTCTTGAATGACCTGACTAATGAGACTCCCATAAGTATGAGACTCATAAGAAATATTAGATCCTCCATTAAGATCTCTGAGCTTTTTCCTAACCTTTTCTGCAAAGAAGTTAGGGAGACCATCAATAAATTTAGATTTCCAATGCTCACTATTAGCATCATGTAATTGTAGAACTTTGGCTAGGAAGACATCCTTATACCACCTAAAATGAGATAGAGTAGGACATCTAAGATTTTGCAGCATCTCTATTTTTTTCAGCCGACAAACCTTCTGGTCCAATAAAATGATGGACAATGGTTAGGCATAGAGTGTAGACTGCATCAGAAATAGATATATTCTGATTAGCTTTGGAACTAAACTCCACTTTGGTAGAGTTATAGATTTCATCTCTTTGCTCATGAGTGAGAACATTATCCCACCAATTGCTTCAAACTTTTGGACCAATTTTCTAGCTATAAATTAATTATTTCAGAGGTTAAAATCCACACCTACCAAGATCTTATCCAATGGTCCAAACTGAGGGAATACCAACGCTATGACCGTAGAGAAAGGTAGCAAAATAGTGTCACACCATTCTACAACTATTATAAGTATACCAACAGCTACCAACCGAGGGCAATAATTATACAGCCTTTGGAGCCGTGGTAAATGTTCCGGTCATCCGTGGCTAAAGGCCCATTTTCTTGTAGTGTATATTGATATATTGATTGATCGACATTGAAGTATGAGATAGAACTCGAAATTCTCCCTGCTCACTACATTTATAAAACTTGGAGTACAATTCACTTGGCACTTACAAACAAAGTGGGAGGATGCAATCCAACCCCAAATACTTAGATAAATCGATAAGAAAATAACGGGCACACTCGACTAATTACTACCTAAAACCACACCACCAACTCAATTAATTTACACACTTTCATAGATAAACAGATCGGGCAACTTAAATCTTCTTAGACTTTTGGAACCCAACATCCATGCAATCCATAGGGAAGACCGTAAGGAAACTTCGCTCTAGCTATTTCTTCAAAGGTTGATCCATCTAGTATTAGAGCATATCCTTCACCATTTTTATCACTTATCATTGAAATCACCACACCTAGAATTAAGATCAAAGAAAAAAAAATCACTATGAATCATGATCCTTCATTTCATATAATCCATATACTCATCTATAAAACAAAGAAATGTGGAGTAGGTTGACAAATTCCACTTCATAAGGTGATATGTGGTTGTGTAAGCCCCTAACCATAGCCACTAAAAATATATTTTTGGGTGAGTTAACAAGTTTTTGGGGTGAGTTTAAAAGTTTTTCTCACCTCACCCACCCCACACAAAAAAGGCCTCGACTGTTTTTGGGCTAAACTTTTATGGGTTGTCTATGGAAATATGAGTATAGGCTCATTTAAAAAAATAGAAGGTGAAGAATAAAAAAGCGTGTGTGACATGGGCAAATACTAGTATGTAAAAAGACACAGTGGTACAATATGAAAATATGTTATACAATACCCTCATCTTCATCTCAGGCACCCCGCCAAAATACTGAAGAATGGCTCAAGGCACCGCACCCTCGTCATACCAGTTTTTATGGTCTTATCAACTAAATCAATCAAGATCGTGATTATATTGAATTAAGCCTCATTAAGGCATTTGAATGCTTGACAAATTATGGATTCATAAATGTATAAATGTTGAAATTTATACCTTAGTAAGAGTGTTGGGAAGGTAAGGGCGTTCGGCTCCGCAAGCATAAGCATATCTATATTTTGGCCCAAGTAAGCAGGATTTATGCTGCACATATCCATCCCACTTCCATGTTGGTTGGGATCCAAAGTGCGATCTAGCTTACCCATTGGGCTTCCATCAAAAGGAATAGTAAAACGCCCAACCCTCAGATATTAATCACCAAATTTAATTAGCACAACCCCATAATTAAAGGGGATATATATATATATATATATATATGACCTGTGTATATACACTGACTCTTTTAAAAACTTGCTCAACAATCATAACTATACATATAGAAGTTGGTCACTTTGGCGGCCCACTCCATTATTATTTGGCACTTTGGTTTTCCTTTAAGCAAACTTGGTTGACTCCACTCTATAACCAAAAAGAATTAAGTTACGATTTTGTCCTCTTGTATTTATATATTTATTGAAAGTGGCATGATAGATATGTAGGGCAATAGGGTAAATTAGGAAATTTATTCATTTTGACTTAGGGGTAATTTAGGAAATAGATGATTATATATTGATTGGTTGTTGTTTTTTTCCTGAAGACACTGGTTGGGATATATTAGGCATTATGAGAAAAATTAAAGAACCATTTGAAAGAACGTGCACATACTTTATAAGAGGAGTGATTATCATCTAAGAATGTGAAAGTAATCACTGATTATGTAAGTGTTAAATATTGTATATGTACCTAGCGTTTGGTAACACATCATCACCCGTAAAGGATCGAAGATGTTGTAGTCTGAGTTTGTCAAGTATAGTAGTGTCTGCGTTGTGTTCGCAACAGTCTGCTATAACCGCTGTCACCCTCCCTTCTTCGTCTTTCTCTTCGTACGCATTTATGAAGTGGAACGTCACAAATAGAGGAACTTCGACACTTGCCACCTTAATATTTAAGTATTCATCATCAATATAAAAATGCTAAGAAAATAGAAACTAAGCGCTTCTTGTATGAATTACTACTATAATCCTGAGATTCAGTATGTAACTTAATTAGACGGTTCTTTTCTATTCTTATCTACACCGCAAACATTTTTCTTAATGAAGTACAAACATTTCATTATATTACTCGTATAGGATTTTCATGGTTTAGCCTTTTTATAAATGTCAATAAAAAATAATAATAATGAATGCAGTTCTAACTTCTTGTTAGGCAAAAATAAATAAATAAATCAAATTTTGGAAAAAAAATAATTTCACTGTACATGATTAGATCCCATTGAAATTTCTACCCTTTGCAGATTATCGAATCTCAACTATGTGTTTGAGGTATTTGACCATGCCATGAACAGAAGAGAGTCGTGTTGAAATTATAATTTTATATTGGGTGTCTGAAAGTCTTGCAATCAAATATATAAATCTTGGAAGTTTAATTGGATGTCCATCTTCTATATGGTATCACAGCAGACTATTTCTCTTACCCGTCCATATTACTCCATATCTCCCGTATAAAATTGTCTACGTATCAGACTTAAGAATATGAGGAGGCGTGCTAAGATATATTATAAAATCCCATATCAAGTAGGTGTCTAAAGCATTGCAATCAAATATATAAATTATATAACCTCTTCACTTATCACCAATTTGTTTTAAGTTAGGTGTGGATCTTCTACAATATCATCTACTTCCTAATTTACAAAAACAAGATAAATAAAAAACAAAGGTCTAAAACTTACTCATTAAAGTTATGTAACTATTGAGTATCGACAGAATGCAACTTGACCATAAAGGTTACGAATCCTTCTCATTGCTCAATAGTACCTTTTAATATACATGTGTTTTACAAAGTTTCAACTTATTAGACAACACTTGGCGTGAATTTTCGTATATGTTATCATGGCTGATTCACGGGTCAATTGTTCTTCAACCAACGTCAAACGGTACTATACATGGTCACCATCATCATCTTAATACGGTGGGTCTACAGAATGAAATATGGGACCAAATTAAGAGGGAGAGAGAAACTTACAATTTTGCCACTAGCTTTGCACATGACATGCATGAAGCCCTTTGAATGAGGGTGCCACTCAAACTTGTATAGTGGAGTGGGCTCAGCTCTAAGTAGATTCTGAGCGCAATACCTCAATGGCATTTCCGGCACAATGATGTAGTGTTCCGTAACAGGGAACGAGTGTACCCACCCAGGTGCTGGCCCGCCCCGACAATCAACCCGTCCAATCACCTTCCTCTCATTTGTCCCTGGTTCCATTTTAACCACTACGTAGCCAGGGTTTATCAAGTCGGGCAATAATGTCAAGAATTCTGACTCGGTCACAATTGGATGGGCCGAATGAATCAGCCCGCCCAGTGAATCCGTGTACTCGAACTTCCCAATAGTCTCTAGCGTGTTCGGATCAATCTGGATTGATCCTTTAATTGTCTCCGTTAAGCACACAACGCGTCCATCACCAAGCTTAATAACACCTGTGTTGGCATTGTCAGTTAGAGATGCCCCCGAGAACAAACTAGCAAGCTCGCCCATGTAAGAAAGAAAGTTTTCTGCCTTCGGAGCCTCGGAGAATTCACGGTAGCAAAGTTTGTTGTTCTTCTTGGCCGCTGTATAGGCATTGGATTCAATCTGTCGATGTCCAGCTCTTAGTTGCCCGTTCTCAAAATGAAGACCGACAAGCGTAGCATAGCCGTCAAATAGATGACGGAAGTTATAGTCTCCTACGTGCCATAGTCCCGGTCCATTCCTTATGTATGTTCCCTTCTGTATATATATGCAAGCACAACAATAAACTCTATACTCCATAATCCAATATTCATTGTGAATAGGTTAATTACATTTATGCCCTCACGGTGAAACCAAGATTGTCATTAACTCATTCGCATATAGTAGGGGTGACTTCGGATCGGTCGTAAAAATTTCCAATTTTTTTCGGATGGCAATATCTTTTCCAAATCCGATCTAATTATTTTTCGGATGTCAATTTTTTTTCCGAATTCGAAAAGTTTGGAAAATCGGAAAATTTTCAGAAATTTCGGAATCCGCAAAATACGAAAGTAAATCGGAAATTTGAATTATATAATTGGATTTTCTTTTAAGATAACCATTTTTTATCCAGTTAATACATTCATTTAGCAATCATTTTGAAATGTATTAATTCAATAAACAAGTTAGACCTTTTAACACGTTCATTCAACAAGTTTTTTCTTCATGTTAATCCATTAATCCATTAATCCAATAAATAGAAAGCTGAGAGAAATTGAGACATGTACTAAAATGACAATATTAATTATTTGAAATTGTGAGAAAGACAATGTTCTATTTCTTTAGGATTTTTATTTGGTTTGTAAACTATCTGCAGTTTTAATTTAGTAATTATATGAAATAGACTGCTATATGTTAAAAATTTAGAAATTAATCGGAAATCGGATCGGATCGAATTTTGAAAACACATCCAATTCCGATCCAATTATTTTTTGGAAAAATCGGATATCAAAATTTCGGATATCGAAACACAAATATCATTGTCAAATTCGAAAAAATATCAGATCGAAATTCGAAAAAATTGGGTTTTCCGAAAAAAAAAAAAAAAAAAAAGACACCCCTAACATATATAGTAGAAATAGAAATAGAAATAGAAATGGATTGTTCAGATTTTGGAACACGGCCAATAGAAAACTTTTGCATATTGATAGGTCAATATAGATCATGATGAAGTTGACACCTTTTCTCTTTCTTTGGATTTTATATTTTATTATGCGTGTTTGTGTGGGGGCAGACGAATCTAATATAATAGGCAGTTCAATTTGAGAATGACGAAGATATACGTAAGGATCGCGTGAGATTTTCTAAATATCCGTAGAGAAGAATAAAGATCGAATATATAACATTTATTCAAAAGCTATAAAATTAGTGATATGAATTACGTTATTAATTATCTTTTATCTTTAGTATAAGCAAGAATATGTGAAGATCCAATTCAAATTTTCTTGTTCACAACAACAAACTTATTAGTAGAGGATATATATTAACTTCGTTCGAAAAGTAGGGCATCATGAATTGAGAAGAAACTCATCCCATATAAATCCATTTTTTTCTTTAATCATATATTTACTAGGTTCTTGTATAGTTACTCAATTCGTACTTCTATGTAAGTGAACAAATATATACCAGCCATATTGGGATCTCCCCTTCGACAACTAGCTCTCCTTCCCATTTCTCCTGCCGGATACTTGTCCATGCTGCTAGTTTTCGTTCATGGTCACTTTCAGTTAAAGGAGCTGGGATGGATATTGGAGGCCTTGTTGCTACGTTCGTGACATGAGTAAGCTCCCTCTGCATGGATTGATTTGTTGTCGAAAAGACATCATAATTAATGGAAAGGCCATTTCTAGCATTACTTAACCCTCCCGAAGGAAGTGAACTTGAAGCAAAAATATTGTTTCCAGGCACTGCAAATTTCAAAGAAGCCATGAGAGTTTAGTAGCTTAGTAAGAGATGTGTAAGAATGAGAGTGCTATAAGAAGAGACAAACTACGACTTATATATATAGAGTTTAATTTACTGGAAGAAAACGGGTATCTGAAGTGGAAGATTTCTCTAGCGCAAGTGGACAAGAGAAACAGAATATGTCATCTCGTTGTGAACCGTTCTATTATTGTTCCGGTTAACAGATGCCACGTGTACGATAGTAGTATTACTGGCCCCATGTCTATTTTTTTTTTTATTATTTGGCTGAGTAAGTGGAAAATTTGTTAGAATAATAAAAAAAAATATATATATATATATATATATATATATATATATACAAATCAAGGGTGTGTGTGAGACTCTGAGTGGTATTGTGACTTGTAATGGATTTCGTGACACAGTCCGTACTGTACTGCGCAAAAAAAATAATAATTAAAAAAAAATCAAAAACCAAAAAGAAAAAATGAAAAATGAAAAATGAAAAACTAAAAAAGAAAAAGAAAAACAGTCGTTCGCCATTTTCATTCAAGCCTGCCTGTTAGGGGTGGGCAATGGGCCGAGTCGGGCTAGCCCGGCCCTAAATATTTAAAGTCTTTCAGTTATTAGGGCCGGGCAAAATCCCTATAGGGTCGGGTCAGACCGGGTCATAAGTCTAAATTTCAAGTCCTGACCCTACCTTAAGCCATCTTTAACAGTTTAGGGCCAGGCTTGGCCGGGCCTATATATTTTCTTCTTTTCTTTGATCGCTTTTAAAAACTCATTTATATTACAAAAAAAATTTCAAAGTTTTGCAAACTCAAAGTCCCACCACTTTGAAATTTGAATAACAACCAATCTAAGTAATAATTTTCGATAAGTCCAACAATTTAAAAAAATGCATATCCACAATCTAATAAACTCAAGACATAGAGACTCATATTTATATTTCAAAATTAGAGTTAAAATGCACAAAACACATTTTGAAATGAGCTTTCACCGACATAAACCGTTATTTCTTGTACTCAAATCTCACCAAAATTACATTTAACATTAAATAACACAAAGACAAATAAGAGTATGGAATGAGTTTTACCGACGTCAACCTATTTTTCATTAGGCTAGTGCCCGGTGCTCATTATTGTTCTTGGCGACTAGGTTAGCGAGGGGAGTTGTGAGGTGTAATGTGAGTTGTGAGATAAAACAATTAGGTTTTACAAGTTTTTATGATATAAGACAAGTTATTAGAAGTACTCATACACGGTAAGTGATAAATTACAGAAAGGGCGGTGTTATTTTAATTGAAAATATGTAAAAGGAGTTGGATAGTTTTAGTTGTGTATTTTATAGTGAAATTATAACTAGGGTTTGGTTAGGGCTTAGTTAGGGTCGGACCTATGTTTCAGAACCTTAGCCCTGACCCTACCTTAGAAGGTATTATTAGGGGCGGGCCTTCCGCTTCTAAACTCGGTGGAGGGCTTTAGTTGTAAGGGTTTTATAGGGCTTAGGGTCGGGTCGGTTAGGGCCGGATTAGGGTCGTTAGGGCCAAATTCCCACCCCTACTGCCATAACCTAAATACAATAGGGAACCTCCCATTAGCTATCCGGCCATGGTAGATATACACAAATCAATCCAACAAATTTATTGTGAGATTTTTAATTTTTCGGTCAGTGGGCGTGCCTTTAATTGCTAATATGTGTTCTTTCAAATGCATCTGCGTATATTTAACTTCTGCCCTTATATTTTACGGATGATTTGTTGCACCAATTAAGTTGTCCTACACTCGTACATACTAAATTCGTGCCAATGAGTCTAGGTTAGATCAACAAAATGCTGGTGTACGTACTTGTCTATTTTATTTTACTTCTAGCTTGCTAAAGATAATAATAATAATTGTGTTGATCGAAAAGATATATAAAAGGTGTTTCATGCTTAATTTTCCACTTGTTCATTTATCTTTCCAGTGTTTTAGCTTAAAAAAATTATTTTCAGTCAAGAGTTAGGCTGTTAGGAGTTCACAAATATTCAAATTCGGTTTATTAATTAGCAAGGTGAAATCCAAAATATGCAATGCATGTAGGTTGTTGGGATTACACCCAACCCAAGGCGTCATCTGTTTTGTTGTAGCCATGTATGTATGAAGGACCCGATTCCACTTACTCAGCCACACCGGCGTGGGGCCAGTACTCAGCCATGTATGTATGTAACCTGATTGTATGTATGGCGTGGTCCTTCATGTATTATAGCCCCACTGTGGTGGAGAAATCAGGTTCTCATTGGGTCTCGTGGTTGTTTTTAATATTTAGAGCAAGAGAAGGCATATCCACACCAGTTACATTGAAAGACCCTAGCCCGAAATCTTACATTGCCCAAAGGCTTATCAATCGGTTAATGTAACCGATTACTGCGATCGGAACTCTGTTACCGGATAAAATCAAGTACCACACGTGTCCTTGAGTTAACAAGAAGTTAACTTCCAATACGTTCTCTATAACACTCCTATTTTTATTCTCCTTTTTAATTAAATATATATAAAATTAAATAATAATAATAATAATAATAGATAAAAATAAGAAGGATAAAGATTAGAAAGAGATAGGGTAAAGAGGATAAACCCCATTCCCTATATTTAAGGGGTTCTTGAAAAAAATGGTGTTTACACAGGAATTTACACGGAGAGTTTTAAACAGTGGAGAAAGAGAGTTTTACTTAGGGGTGGTAATGGGTCGTGTTGGGTCGGGTTCGTGTCGTGTCATACTCGGATCACGTGTTAGGAGAGCAAATCCAAACCCGACCCAATTACTAATCGTGTTAAGTTTGTCAAACCCAAACCCAATCCGCATATGTAACGGGTTACCTAACGGGTGACCCGCTAAGCCAGCGGGTCAATTTTGGATCGGGTTAACAGATAACCCGTAAGTTCTATTTATTTTTTTTGGATAAAGAATATTTATTAATCTAAATAAGAACTTGCAAAAGTGCGCAGAGTTGTTGAAGCACATGCATCTGCTAAACGCCTGAACCAAACAAGTGAAAAAACCTGTTAACCAAACAAAAAACATAACCAAACTAGAAACAACAACCATGTATGTCCAGTTTATCCACTTTGCTACCTTGTGGGCAAACCTATTATTAAATAAATGCAAATATTATTGTGACTTTGACGGCTTCATTGTTCTCTTTATATAATTGAGACTAGGGTAAGGGTTCAATGTTAATGCGTGATAATATATTTTATTGAATGAATCTATAATATTCTATATCTTTGGATTGCCGGGCTTATCCTTCTAAATCTAGTTGATCATTTTTTGTTTAGTATTTTCTTTTAGGTAATTGGGATTATGAGATTTAATAAAATTCGGAAACATATATGTTTAAGGACTTAAAACAGGTCATACAAGTCACAGGTTGATGACCCAACCCATTGGACTCGGGAACTAATTGGGTGTACTAACGGATTACCCGGGTTAACATGTGTGACCCTAACCCAACCCATTTATTTGACGGGTTTGGCGGGTTAACCCTTAAATGACCCAAAAGCCTTTTTTTCCAACCCAAACCCACTAATTTCGTGTCGGATTCGTGACGGGTTAGCAGGTCGTGTACAAAACTGCCACCCCTAGTTTTACTCAAAGAAGAAAATGAAGGTTTCTTATTGGGGATTTGCTGGCAACAGGAGCGTATCACGAGTGAGTAGTCTAAATCTGTATATATATGTATAATTAATTGATTATCATGTGGTTTATAATAGTTGTGTATTGATTTAATTGTTAGAACTTTGAAGTCGAAAATTATTGAATTGAACAAAGACGCATTTGGTATACTGAGTTACATACACCAAAGTTTATTTAATTGTGGAATATGGATTTCATGGGCTTTGTTTATTTGCTCTATGGGAATATGGTGAAGTAAAGTGCATGGCTTAAAGTGTCTATATATTCATGTTAGAAGCTTACAGATGCAAACTTTAAAGGTTGAAGTGCTTAATTTATATATATAAAGGTTGTTTATAGCTACAGGTGTGAACTTTAGAGATTACTACTTTAACTAGTGTTATTAGGTTATAAGCAGAAATATTTATTTGCCATGCATGAGATAGTTATAGGTACAACCATTATAGAATATTTTTTAGATCCGACTTTGATTAACGATCGTGTTCAATAGCAGAAATATTTAGCTATTATACATGAAAATATTTCTCCCTGTTCAATGATTTAATACAGTGTTGTCTTATTTGACTTGACACACAAGATGATATCTAACATCTGGAAAGTGATGATTATGTGTGCTTGAAATACACTGCCAACTATTTGTTTATCTTGCTTGTGCACGTGAATATTTATAAGAAATAAACCATGACATGGGATGCCAACGTATTGGTATTTTAGACGAGTTTTGATTACTCAAATGGATTGTACAAGGCTAAGTCGTCACACTTAATAATGCATTAGCTTAACCTCATTTTAGTTTTGAACTTATCTATTACCTTTGCTTTTGTATATAGACCCTAGATGACCATGACCCTTCCTATTAAATCATATGAGGTCTCAAATCGTAAATATCTAATACTAATAACGGATGTATAAGTACTGACATGGGTGTCTATGTTGTTGCAAAATGTGGTGTTGTTTGGTCCTATTCAAGTCATGAATTTGTCTAATTTGGAGACGAATTTAAGTGTGTTTAGAGATTGATTTTGGTTTTCTTTAAAGATTGTTAACTAAGTGTTATCCGCCCTCTTTCAAACTCAAAAAACCCCATAGCATATTCGGTTTATGTAGAAGGAGTTACACCCTTCGGAAGTTGGCACGTCAAATTTGTTGACTGCAGAAATCCGGTCTGTGCCTGGTTTGGAATCGAGTTTTCACATAGTTAAGGTCAGATTCAAACTCTCGCCAAAACATAAAAAATGAGTTTTTTGAGTCTTCTTTCCAACCCAATTTGCCTCGACGCATTCTGAGGTCTGTGGAGATAGATATAAGGTCTGGAAGTTTGGTTGATAGAAAACCAGTGCGTCAGAAATCAGTTTCTGCGCACTGTGTTCAAGTCCAGTTTTAAAATAGTTAGGGTGAGAGTTAGAATTTTTATAAAACATAAAAAAATAAGATTTGGAAGTCTGCTTTCTATTCCAATTGGCCTCATCGCATTCCGAGGCCCGTGGAATTAATTATGGTGTTTGGAAGTTTGACTGGCAGAAAACAGTGTGTCAGAAATCAGTTTCTGCGCACTGTGTTCAAGTTTAGTTATCGAACATTTAGAATGAGATTGAGTATTTTTGTAAAACATAAGAAAGTAAGTTCTGTGTGTTAGATTTTCAACTCAAAAAGCCTCGATGCATTTGGACATCTGTGGAAAGCGTTGTGTCATTCGGAAGATAGTCCATCAGAAATCTAGTTTGCTGAAAAATTAGGATTTTTACCGTTTTCAACTTAAGTTTTCTTCTAGATGGGGTGAGATTGGGACTTCGAGTTCTACATGAAAAAGTATGTTTACATACCCTAGTTTCTAAATATTTAAGTTACATGTCATTTGGATTAATGTAGGAAAAACTATAGCATTGCTCATGTGGCTGATAAGAACTACGAAGACTTGATTCCAATCTTAAAATATTTGGATACGTAGGCAGCTTTGAGCAAAAGTGCAGCTACTATATTAGTTATTAGTTATTGTGATAACTATATATATACAATGTTAGTACTTAATTGTGTACGTGATTGTGGTTGTTTAAAATATATTCACAAGACATTTAACTAATGCGTTATTCCTGATTGAACATTTTGATATCTATGATTTATATAACTGATAATGAGGTGAGTTGATTAGTTATTGCGTTTGGAATATTAAGTAATGATTCTATTGTTTGAGACGATATTTGTTTTGTAATTAAAATATTATAATAAATGAGAACTCTTGAGTGTTAAAAATCCGGTGTAAAAGTGTTAGGTGAAAATTTAATGTGTCGTCCACATCTTTAGATCTCTCCACGCCTCTTTGATGAAAAGAAAAGAAATGAAATGTTTATGACTAGTGATGTCATGTGAAAAGCCGTTTTAGAGAAGAACTAATGCATTTGCCTTGCAGGTTGGCTGTATTCCTTGAATGTACGAGAATGTAGGTGGATATTCCCTGAATGTGGCGGGAATGACCCAAGGTATTCATTGAATGTGCCATGAATGACCTGTTAGTGTTATGATAGGTATTCTTTGAATATGGTGGGAATAACCTAAGGTATTCATTGAATGTGCCATGAATGACTTGTTAGTATTATGATGGGTATTCCTTGAATGTGTCAGGAATGACCCAAGGTATTCATTGAATGTGCCATGAATGACCTGTTAGTATTATGATGGGTATTCCTTGAATGTGTTAGGAATGACCCAAGGTATTCATTGAATGTGTCATGAATGACCTGATATTTTGTTATGCCCAAAGGAGGCTTTGTGATTATATGTATGGAAAAACCCAGAGATGGCTGTGACTCACAAGTTACGAAGTTTACAAGATGAAAATATGTTTTCGAGGCGATATCCTCGCTTTGGGACATATGTCTTGTAGTGGTACTCGGTGTGAGTGAGGCACACGGATATGTGTAATTTGGCAAATGAGTGTAGTGCAAATCATGGAGTAGGAACTAAAGGTTGGGCTGTGTCTTTTAATAAATGAGTCAACGAGATAATTAATAAGCAAAGTAAAATATTAATTTTACGTGTGATGGAGCTATTACATATGATATATATGATTTTTTATGAGAAATGTTTATGTGGTTTGTGTGAGTTGATACTCACGAGGGATGAATGTACTCCCTGGTTGTGATTTTTTTCTCGTTCTCATAAGTAGACGAGTGATATTAAAGTAAAACATTGATTTTATATGTGACTAAATTATTGCATATGAACATTTATGTATTATGATGTACATGATTTCTTACAAGGAAATGTATACGTGGTTTGTGTGAGTTGATACTTGATAAAACGCTCTTTTACACACTTTTATTTGATTTTTCAGTTACTTATTTTCTTAAGTCCGAGGTCCACAGTCCAAAGTCCGAGGTCCCATGATCCAAGTCCGAGGTCCAAAGTCCAACGTCCGTATTGTCCGACGCGTTTTAGTCAAGTTACCTTACTCACGGGATTGGTAGGATAGGTCGAGTAAGGGATCGTCCAAACCTTAGAACACGGATAGGTTCACAACCGAGAGTTACAACTTTAGGTGAGTAGGATTTTTAGGGTTTCTTTTAGTTGGTTTTAATTAAAATAACGGTAATGCAAATAATATAAATTACTACGGTGATTATATGTAGGTAAATAAAAGTAGAGAAACAGGGAGAGAGTTAATCATGCTCATGCAAGAATCATTTTTCAACGGTTTTTATTACTAAATCACTACATCTCTAGTTCGTCTCGTTTCGGAGACGACGTCGAGTATTGATCCCTAGTGCATGCCCACATCTCTAGGTCGCATTTCACTAGCATAAGGAGTTTCGATAATACCTCAATCATACGGTATATTATTTACGCTCGCCGCGCGGAGTTCACATCAATTTGGACCGAATTGGAGTATCTCGACACCAGAAGTCGCTAGCGAGACATTTTGGGTCGTGGCACGAGGACCGGCCCCTGGAGCATCCCGACTCCAACTTTGTACAGTCTCAGTCATTTTGGGACCGGATGTTAATTCTATGTCTAATTCCTAAGTAGTGATTCTAGAATATTAACGAGTCAATCCGGATTTTTACACGAGCAGCATAACCCTCCCCCTGAGGGGGGGGATTAGCTCATCATCATAGGAGGAATAATAAAACTTGCTGTATACATTAAGTAAATAATTGCAGGACAGAAATTAAACAAGGAAAGAAATAACTGTTATTAAGGTAAAATAACTAGCGTATTATTTCTTTGAAAACAAAATAAGCGGAAGGTAAGTCTTGAAGAAAGAAATTTAAACGAAGCTAAAGCATTAATATGTTGAAGACCTTCTAATGGGCGAAGCCTTCATATATATAAACAATACAAAAGTGACGTGAATATTTAAGATTTTTGTTCTTTTGCTAATTGAATGGTTGAAACCAAACTTTGTTTTCAATGGTTTTAAGTTTTTGTCCTTTTGCCATTTTAATGTTTTGTTTTTAGCTTATGTTAATTCAAACCACCGGGGTTTGAATTGATATCGTCTTCTTTTCTTGACGGATGGTATCAATTTGAAACCATCAATTGCCACCGCCTATCTTGACTCATCATGCCTTACGGCCCGCAGAGTGTGTCCACTTAGTGTGTCTAGTGTACCGAAATTGGCGTTTTACTACTTTTTCCTTGCTTGTGAGCGTCATCGCCCGGTCGCCATAGCAGCTTCACTAGCCAACGTCGGCACCTAGATTTACCCGATTTGAGCTTCGGAAATTTCCTGCCTCTTTATATGTGGGCCCTTCCTGCACTGGTTCTGTTCTTTTGGAAACTTCGGCTCTAGTCAGGCTTTTGTTGGGCTTTACGGAGATTGAGCGGGAATTCCAAATATTCCCGTATTCTTGTACTTGGCAGCTTCACTAGCCGACGTCGGCACCTAGATTTATCCGATTTGAGCTTCGGAAGTTCCGTGCTTCTTCATATGTGGGCCCGTCCCGCACTGGTTCTGTTCTTTTGGAAACTTCGGCTTCACGGGGTCGAGTGGGAAACTCCAAATATTCCCGCATTCCTGTACTTTGATGCACGTTTTGTCACTATATTCATTTAAATTGCGGAAACCTGCAAAAGTACGAAAATATAATTATTACATGATTATTAAACACATAATCGACCAAAATGCTATGTCTCTCGGGGTTTAATATTACAGTTTTGGGTGCTTATCACCACCACCCCAAACAAGCACTTTGCTTGTCCTCAAGCAAAGAAGAGACATTAAAGCGATAAGTGATCAAAAATGTGTTGTCCTAAGCTAAATCTCATTTCGCAGAGTGCGGTTGCATTGACCGTATGCAACAAGGCCTTTGAACCACTAGGAATTCCTAGTGGACGAGTTATAGCCTCGTGAGAGTTTTCCAGAGAAGATACTCACAAACTTCATTTATACTACAACGACTCAGTAACAAATGCTTGTTTCCTTAATTAATCTCAGATATCTAGACATCTTACTAGCAAGGGAAACAAGGATTTTATTCTTTCGAAATTCAAGTTAATATACATACAATAATCGAAACATCTACGTATGAGCATGCATGCAGTGATCTAATAATTAAATGTACGAGCAGGGCCGTTTCTGGATCCTTTGGATAGCGTTCTTAAGTAGGTTCTCACAGGTATGTGTCGAAACACAATTTCTCTCTTATTTTTCCACTCGAGCTTTGCTATCTCCGGTAAGCGACATGTACACGTTTCCTCACATACCAATGATCCGAGGAGGCGAGGTCGAGAAGTCACAACTACTACTTATTATCACACTATCCTATTCCTAATTGAGCTAGAGGTCTTTATTAGGTGTTATGGGGCTTAGGTGGTAGTGTAAAAAAACTGGAATGGAAAATTCAAAAAAAATGATAAGTATGAGAGAATAAGGTCTTGAGATATTTATACTAGAGAAATCCTTTTTTTTTTCTCGCTTCTAACATGGTTTCCATACTTGGATTTTTGTATTCCTTTTTTGATTTTGATCTTTGGGGAATTCTAACCTTGATATTTCTTTTTTTTTTGGAAACATATTTCTATTTTTTTTTTTTTTTTTTTTCTTTTCAAATGTACCCGATTTTGATTTGTGACAAGGTTTTTCTCTTCATTTTTTTCTGACTTCATCCTATTTCTCATACTCATCATCTAGGTAGGCTTATTTATTCGTGGTTACTAGATGGGTAATGATTTTATTGGTGAAGTAGAAAGGATTAATGAAAGGTTCAGATGGGAAGCGACTAAGCGTAAAAAAAAAATTTACAGGTCGCGAATTTTTGGCTATATCGATCCAAAGGAGGCCTAAATTCTCGCCTAGGATTTGGGTAGTGATCAAGTAAGTAGGCGTGTGAACTTCTCTATTCGGAAGAACTACTCCTACGCGGTCATTACTCATATATCATACATTTGAGGCTTTTGGTTAGATTCTTACAGGATATGGAAACTAAGTTGTCTAACCTTGGGTCCCGAAACTTCTCTAGCGTATACATTTAATGATAGTCGTGCATGAATGCTCATGAAAAGATGTAAAACTATTGCATAATTATTAAATTAAGTTTCTAAGAACAAGTCCTAATTCGATGCTAGGGGTGAGATTTCTAAATATTTTTCATCATAGAAAGAGAAACGAGAATTTGTCACTAAACACGTTTATTTAGATATTAAGTAAACTATATACAACTATGCATGCCTAATTTTTGCAAAGGTTCTCACCACCCCAAAGTGCCGGACAACTGTGTCCTTAAAGTGTTTAAGAGGAAGAAAGAGTATACGAGAGGCTTTGAGCAAAAATAAAGTTGACATAGCCCACAGAAATTTATTGTAACACACTATATATTATACATCATAAAAAGTAGGCTAATAATTGTTGGGTCACTTATTTATTTCACATCAAAACATAAAACAAATATGTACATGCATCAACTCATATTGCCTGACCTTGGCTGGGGGATAGTCCTTCCTTGCCTCGTCCCTGTAGAAATGCCATTCCTTCGCATCCCGCCAATCTATCATAGCTTTCCGGACTTCACTCCACTTCCTTTTCTTTGCATTATCTAGATGAGCTATCATTTTATCATCATTAGGGGAACGAAGCGAACTTTCTTGAGATACCTTTGCGAGGCGTGTCCATGTCGAAATCGCAAAGGAACAATTATCTTGTTTGTTGGACACATAAATTCGACCTTTACCCGGTCTTGAAAGGTGGCTGCAAACTCGAGGAAGTATGTCCTCACTATCCCGCATCAGAATCGGAATGGCGGGGTGATATAGTCTTTAAAAAGACCGAGCCTTCTTAAGATTCTCAATTACTAGTTACGTAATGTCGAAGGTGGTACGTTCTTTGGGCCAATGCATGGAATGTCTTACACTTCCTTTGATGCCGTGGAAAAATGCCAATCTCCCATGATGTTGAAGAATAAATAACATGGCGGTTCCACATTCATGGTCATACGGCTAGTGGAATAGTGAATTCTCGCCATCCGCCGGCCGGCGACGTTCTTTGGCGTGGGCAAGGCCATCGCCATAGCGGCGCAGCAAAATCCTCCCCTAGAGTAGTCATTAAGGTCATTCTCTATCATGTATTGGATGGGGAGGTCGGGTGAAGTGGAGGAAGGTCTAGAGCCATAGCCACCGTTGGCTCATAAAAGCGTGTCGGGTGTTTCCACACGTAGTGTAAACCCATTCAAAGGGAAAACCGGGCCGGTGTGGTAGATCTTCCATGTTATTATAAAAATAAACCGCCAAACACGGGGAGTATATGCGCTCCGGTGTAGAATGAGAGAGTTCCACCCAACTTGAGTGATGTAGTCTCGAAAAAGATGTCCATATCTTGGGAGAATTCAACAATGAATGGAAGGATTGTTCGGAATCATCTTTGGAGCTTCCATTGTGTGAAAAATGTGACTGTTTAGACAAGGATAAACAAATATTAGAGCATGATGAGAATAATTACGAGAAACAATTTACCATCACGAAAATTAAAACTAAAAAGAAAATGATAAATAATATAAAATTGCAAAATTTAAATGGTTTCATTGGCCCAAGTAACTTGGCCCGAGGATCCTGTTGTGGAAGGGATCCGTTTATAAGATTTCTATGCGTCAATCCGTTACGCTTGACTGTTGCAACATTTTGCTTTCTGTTTGGTAAATCTTGGCGTGGTTCTCCATTATGAGAGTGTGATTTGCCAAGAACTGGTTGTGGTCGTGCAAAAATTGTGCTTGTTCCTCTTCGTTTATTGTCCGCAGTCCCGAAATTCAAGAATTTGGTGATAATAATGTTCGACGTTTGAATAATGTCATCGGTCCTTGTTGAATTAAGCGAAGCCCTTCCATTGGATTAAATACGTTGCATAATGCATTTTTCAGTAAAAATGTTATCGGTGGAACAATCGCCGTTTGGTCTGTCATCAGCATGGTTCTTTGCAGCGTCGGGGTTCAGAATCCATTCCTACATCTTGAGTGAATGGTAAGAATGTTAGCCGTTCAAGAGGTGTATGAGGAGAAGCGCTAGAAAAACCCCAATTTATCATGATAAGTGTTACAATGGTTGGTAAAGGAGCTGCCTTTTCCCCGCACGCGCGATCGCATTCGAGGAGAAATTTAATAATGCAAAAATCATTGCAGTTTAGTACGCAACACCCAGAGTAAATGGAGGAGTGGTTTGGTTATTTCGGAAGTCTTGGACGTCGGCCGATGATATTATGAGCTACCCATTGGATCCACAGGATAATTGGTTCTTTTGTAAAGATCTCGATAAACAATACGGTTTTTCGGTTGTATTAGCCGTGAAGGATAGTTGCAAACATCGGATGCGGATATTATCGAAAGGTGAATCTGAAGGTGTACTCCTTGGTTTATAATAGGAATTTGAAGTACCTCGAGAGATGATTTCCATAGTCAATTCAGCTTCGCAAGATCCATTAGCACGGACAAAAGAATTGTCCGTTTTGGAAATAACCGCTTTTATAAAATAACAAGACTAATTCTCCGGAATAAAATGTTTGCTTATGGTGTAAAAAAAGATGGTACCATCCTCTACGTAATATTTCAAAGTGTCAAAGAAAGGATGAAAAAAGACCATTTTGAAAATTTTCCATAAAATTTTTGCTCGTAACTAAACTTCGAAAGTGAGGGCCATTAAAGATGGAGTGGTGAAAAATTATTTTTGGAAAAGGGAAGTTAAATTTTTGAGGTGTCTATCCTTGGTATAAATAGGCACCCATCGAAGGAAAATGTAAAAGATACGTATCGAGGTGTCACGGGGGTAGTTAGACCACGTGTATCTTCTAAGATATCGCATAAAAGTGGATGAAGTGTGGATAAGAAGAATGGGGCATATGACAAGGAGTGCCCTTTTTATTTTTTTTTTTTTTTTTTTTATTTTTATTTTTTTATTTTTTTATTTTTTTATTTTTTATTTTTTTTTATTTTTTTATTTTATTTATATATATATATATATTTTTTTTTTAAACGTAGTAGAAGGACAAGGAAAACGTAGATATATTATCACAATAGGATGTAAGAACGTACAATGGTATGGAAACACAACATAATGATACGATGACTTAACTACAAACCTAAATATTAGATAGAACTATATGCCACATTAACAACATGACTATAATAAAACAACCGAGCATGAAAACTTGAGTAGCATATTCAAGCTGTTGCTGCTCAAACTTTTATAGTGCATCCATGAATCTTGAGCTTGGAGTGATCCAAAAACGGTTTGTAGAATAAGAAGTGTAGAGGGAAGACTATAAGTGAATATGGAGGAAGAGTTGAACTTATTTATAGAAAGAAAATTGCCGTTTTCTGACCGTTTTCTAGATGTGGTCATGACCGTTTTCTGACCGTTTTTTAGATGTGGTTCATGACCGTTTTCTGACCGTTTTTATAGATGCGTTTTCATTATTGGTTTCTGAACGTGTTAGTTACGTTAAAATTTGTTGTTTAAGTATGACATATGAAATATATTTATATATATATATATGTATATAATTTATTACTACTAATATATGTTCCTACCTATATACTATAATATTAGATATAGCTAATATGTCAAGATAAAAATATTTTAGGAACTATCTCTATTAAGCTAGAAAGTACAAACACGTAAATAAAATGTCTGATATAATATTATACAAGACCGGAATAAATAAAACTAGCTACTGATGATCCTCCGTCGTCTTTTATGTAGCGTAATCCCGAGGGCCGCAGAAGAAGAAAGCGAGAGTCCTGACGACGCCGCGGCAAGACGAAGCCCCCGTGGAGGCTAATCGCTCTGGATATCACCAAGAGTATCCATCTTTTGAAGCTCAAATCGATGCCGCTCGCTCGCCATGAACATTCGCTGAAACTGGTTCTGGCGAGTAAGCATACTGTCCTGAAATGTAGTCATGGAGGCTCTCATCTCCTGCTGGAATTCACCCATGCTGTCTGTCATCGACTCGTGGCGAGTGGTCATATCTGTCCTTAACTTCGCCCAAAGGTACGTCTCATCGATACCGGCGAAAGTGTACATGTCTCGGACCATTCACTGCACGTAGGGCCTCTATGGGTTGGGTGATCTTACTCATGGCGATCTCATCAAAGTATGGTGGGTGAGAGGATCCTACGCTAAGCGTGCTCGGCTGCCCTAGGTCTTTGTGGGTTCCCAAGGGTCTTGTATGCATTTCTTAAACACCAAAGATATTCTCATATTGTGGTATAGGGAGTAGTGGGGTGGCGGCATAAAAATCCCAGATTAATCATGACTTGCGTTACTAGAGCGGCAAGGGGGTGACCTAAGAGTGGCATGTGTGATAATATCAAAAAGAAAGGTAACGATGCAGAAGTTACCCTTTCGCCTCTGGAGGATCCAAAGAAGGTGGAGGAAGGTCTTGTTGATGTCGGAAGGCTTCGAGGTGCCAATGACGTTGATCCCAGCCATTGAAGTTATCTAGCTAGCGGGTTTACGACCGCCTACCGATACGCCGCGATTTTCCGCCGATGTTGTACTCTCCCTCGATAAAAGGGTCGAGAATTAGGTCAGTCCGCGGGTAGGTCCATCGCTATCGAAGTCGCCGGGTCGCACTGTGGAATGCCCGTGATCCCGAGAGCAACACCGTGTGACTGACCGTGTCGACACCCTCGACGGTGATCCAAAAATGGTCGCCATTAAAGCTTCCATTGTCGTAGAATTTCATCACCAAATCCTTAGAATAAAGCCCTCCATTGGCATATAACAAACTCTCCCATCCTCTAGATTGAATTTCGCGGATCAAAGCGGAACAAACATCCCGTTTTCAAACAAATTTCCAAAAATTTTCTCCACAAATCCGTCTGTTTTCCAGCCATTGTTGATCTAAGAGGGAGGATGGCTATGGATTATTGATGAGGGGAGAATTGTGATGATCCGGACGGAAGGAAATTTTGATCCGAGACTGAAAGGGTCTCGCTTGAGACACGGTTTTAGCTGGGCTGTCGTCGGGAGAGGCGATTCGAGAGGGAGCAAGATCCGTTTTGAGGAAGACGAATCGTGGATTTGTGACGCGTGTGATCGGGTATTTCGGGTTTAAATGGACCGAGAAATCGATTTTTGGGTTGGGCCAAAAATTTTCTCGAAGCCCAAATCAAGCCTAAAGCCTGATTTAACCCTAAAAATCTAAATGCGCACCCACGACTCGTTTGGACTTCGATTGGGCCGAATGAGATATCGAAATGATCGAGACGAAAAATTCTATCCATTGTATGAGTCATTCTTGAAAGTCACATTTTTTTTTTTTTTTTTTTTTTTTTTTAGAGAAGGAAAGTAAAGGGTTTTATTTACATACAAGGGAGATATACGTGAAAACACCGAATGTCGGGGAGTCACCATCTTAAATCGTAGACAACTGTCATGTCGGCGGGAAAGGCCGAACCCAATCCAGCCGACCGCGGGCTTCACCTCTATGTATTATGGGGTTAGGGCAGGAACCATCCTGGACCGCGGCGCTACGCCACTTATTATTAAAATTGCCCTTTTACGGCTTTCCTCAAACCGCCCCTTGAGGGACTCAAAGTAACCAATTCTAGGGTTGGTCTGGTGGAATCCATTGCCCGTTTGTGTTCCAAGTATGCAACATCTGAGGTTTGACACGCATCCCTTGTGCAAAACTTAATGCAAAGGGAAAAAGGTAACAAAATAAACATATTTACAAGGTGAGTCTTTTAACGTCAGATTCTCAAGACGAATCCCAACCTGTGGGAGAAACGGCGCGGCGACGAAGATTATCCTGCGCAGCTGGTGTTAGACAAAAGTATACCTTAAACTCGCTAGTATCGGATAGGAAGTCGAGCCCAGATGTAAGGGTGTTTGGCAATGCATACACCAGCCCATCCTTCACAAGCACGCCGCTTACGAAAGCAAAAGAACTACGACCATTCCCTATTAAGGATGAGTGAGACTTACACCAAAATGATTAGCTGAAGTTCGCGAGGTAGAGAGTAGAAAAGGGAAGAAAAGGAAGGAGGTGAAATTTTAGGTACCCATCGTTTAATCGAAAAGCACGCGTTTTGCTCGTGTTGCAGAATACATTTATACTTCGCTCAGAAAAGAGTTTTCGTGGACTAAAAGGTTCCGCTTGCAACCCCACACACTTCAAAGAACTTTGGAGATCATAAGATAGAAGATGGCCCGGCTACCAAAATGCGCGCACTCTATAGAACAAGATTGAGTACGCCTAAACTAAACATCTAGTCGCTGTATAATCGGATTCGAAGAAGAGTCCGCTCAACATCCGTGAGCGTAATTCATGGTAATGTTTTAGCGTTGTCCATCGACTTGAAATTCATCGTTATCTTTTGATTAAGCAAAGAGATTGCCCCCATAATGTTTCACACCGACACAATGAAAAGGACGCACCATCGCGGTTTTCAATTTACCAGAAAGATGCGGTAATCCGGAGTTGTATAGTAAAACTTTTGGCCAATATTGAAATCCTTACGCGAAAATGTGCTTTTGTCGCGGCACTCTTTCATTAGACCCACGACAACATAATGATGGTATTCCGAACCGCCAAGAGAAATGATACGAATGAGGCGGGTATAACTTATGGACTATCATCGGACAAACAACGGATGAAAATTGAAATTGCTTCTTGAAATCTCTCTTTAAGGTTTATGCATGGTGAAAACACGGTCTAAGAGCACATGCCAAACGGAAAAAAATGCACGACAATTTCTTAAGGAACTTTCGAACCTTAAATGACTAGACAAGGGACATCGAATAGGTAGGAATAAGAGAGCTCGAGGAGGAGATACAAAGATCTAAGTAGACAATTTTAAGCTTTTCAACGCATCCTACCGTTTATCTGCATGCAGTCTCCCGCGAACAAACAAAATTCAACTTTTCTATGAGGAGAACAACACTCACAATGTTCACCGTGCAGTGGTAGTAGAAATCCCTAAATCCCAAGCAATAACACCACTAATTTTTTGAATCGGTACTAACCGGGTAAGTTTTAAAGTCATATAATAACCTTGGGAAAACTTCGATGAACGGTCAGCGATATAAACAAGATGACTCAAATATGAATTGTCCTCGACTCCTCATTGTATTAGTCTATATCTTAAGGAAGTTCAAGCCGAACGCATGAGACTTGCACCTTATTCAAGCTAAATACTTATTAATGATCGATATCGAGTATTGCATAGATTATAATCAAACCGCCTTTTTGTGATATGAATCTTCATCAAAAAGAGTGAAAAATGAAATTTGAAAACACGAATCGAAAAAAAGAAAACATCTAATGCAATCCCCAAAATCTAGACTCTTGTCTAAAAGCAAATTCATAGAGAAGTGAATCCATGGTTAATATATTGTATTTGATGAATTTATCTTAGAGCCTTCCGATGACACCAAGTCAAATCCATGAATTATATAATCCTAGTCATACTTTCCTTGATATAGAAGATGTGTGGTTAATTCAAGAAATGATTGTCTTAAATACATGGCATAGCCTCAAAATAGCTAGCCTTAGTTAAGTCATCTTCACCCTAGCTCATCATTTTTTTTCTTTATCGAAAGTAAAGTTTTTTCATAATAGTATAATATGGTTAACCAAGGAGAATTAAATTCCCCAAATTTTTTAGGAAGGAAGATGGGTATAGTATTGCATTCTGCTTTCGGTGAAAATTAAATATTCACGCTTCTCTTAAAATGAAATATAGATAATGGAGAGAGAAACTCCTCACGAAATACACGGATCTTCAAATGCACATACTAGCTTGCTACTAATTAATTTTTTCCCGGAAAAAGGGATACTAGCCATTACTAACTAACTTCGACTTTTGAGTTCCAAGTAGTGTTCTGTTTACCTTTTTGTCTTGGTTACGTTGGAGATGGGCGATCTTTGGTCTCGGATGTACATAATCCGGACCGAGAAATTTTAAAATTTGAAAGACTTGTCCCTTTGTTCTCAAAAGTGCGAAAAGGAGAGATTCCGATACAAACTGTTGTTAAAGGTAAAAAGGTATACAACAAAACCCCGGGGAAAAAAGAAAGATAAAGCAATAACATCAACGATTGTGAGTTCTAAATTTGGTGTATTCTTGTTTAGCAATGCGATACCAACAAAGTTTACATAAAATAGAGTTATGAACAAGAACAAAAGCAATGCCAGAATAAATCAAGAACAAAAGAGGTGAAGTAAATACCGCGTTACAGCAGATGATCATCATGCTTCACTCCCAAATTTTGATATATTTTAAAAAGTGAAAATTTTAATTGCAATACCCTATACTCTTCCCTTTCCCTCCTCCTTTATCCGGCTTGGGACCCGGCATTGTAAAAACTAGCGACAACTTTACAAAGGCGGAGTTAAAAGTGTTGGCCTGCAAAAGCAATAGAGAACAATCGATTATGGATATATGAATAATGATCGGTTCTAAAATCTGCAAAGCGGATCAATAACAAAGCAAAAGAATAATAAAAGAAAACAGATACATATAGCACCAAGTAGAAGAATCTAAACCATTCACCATTCATTGAGTCCAATTCCAACTAACACAACTACCCAAACAGCATAATTAAAAGGTCTTCAAAATTTAAGTGTTTTCAAACAACAAAAGACTAGCTCTTAAAATTGAGTGCACATCACAACTTAATTATGGAATTGGTTGGCCAAACCACAAAACTAGAGACGACATCTTCTATCGTCTTCAAAGCGTTATTCCCCTAACAAGCGGCATTCTTTTGAATTGCAACTTCAAGAAACCTTTGAATAACCCGGCCTAAAGGCTTAGTATACCTTTATGAGGCTGTTGGATCATCGGGATACCACCCTGAATCCTTCTGCCACGACATCTTCAGGAACAAGTCTAAACAACTTGCACTTCACAACTTTGGATTTAGTACCCTGTATGAAAACAAAAAGATATACATACATGACTCTAGAAATTCACATGTTAAATGAAATAGCATTTAGCAAGGATAACATCTGGAAATCAGATTTTGATTGCTTTTGGGCGGATGGACTTTGATGGTCACGTTGAGCTGATGAGTAGGTCTTTGCATAGATACAACTTTGGTTTAGCCCCACCCTTTACGAAAACATGAAAGGGAAAATATAAAAAAGCAATGAAAATTTCAAATTTAATGAAATAGGATTTAACATGGAAAACTTACTGAATTTTGATTGCTTGGGGCAGATGGACTTCGGTGGTCACGTCGACCCTCGAGAGATCTTCGATAGACACATCTTTTCGATTTAGTCCGTCCATGCGAAAACATATAAGGAAACAATAATATAAATGTAAATCTAGGAATTTGAAATTTAAAAAAAAAAAATAGAATCCAACATTGTATACATCACGAATTCAGATTGTGATTGCTTTGGGAAGATGGACTTTGAGGGTTCATTGCCACCTCACGGAGAAGGTTGAAAGGGCGAATGGTTTGGCTGAAAATAATTTTGATGTTAGTAAATCAAAACAAAAGTATATATGGAATCCCCAAACAAATTGGAATACCTCTTCACTATTCAATAGTTTGGCAACAAGTTTCTTGATATAAGACATTTCTTCCAATACATCATCATATTTCTCCCCGCAATTCCTCATCCTCCCATTGCATTGTTGGATACCATACAAAGTAGATGGAGTAACTCCATATCCCACTCCACGCCGCCGCCCATTAGGATCGGGACCTAAAACTTGTGAGGAGGGCATCTCCTCTTCCACATTCTATATCACGATCTATTTCATTCAACTTATCCTATAAATGCAACAACAACAACAAGAATAAATAATATAACTAGAATTAAGCATGGAAATCCGAATAAGCATGCCTTTATCTTAGAAAATATTTTATGAACGATTGAGCGACATACTATTTTCTCTTTAGCAAACTCATTTCTTGGTTCTCCATTTTTCCTCTTGTGGCCTGCAACCCATACGATTTACCTCTTGTAACGAGGCTTACCAATCTTACCCTTTTACGCCTCTACAAAACAAGTATATAAAACATTTCACATATATATATTAAAAGTACTCTTAAGGGGAAAAATCTTCACAAGTCAAAAATAGATCATTCAATTACCAACTCATCTTCCAATCTTGCATAACCTTTATGACTACAAGTATGGGGCATCTTGTGGTGTTGAACTGCCTTCTTCCCATTTTCCCTTAGTTTCTACAAAAAAAAAAAAAATAATATATGAGTCTTGATATGCAAAATGGATTTTATAACCCATATAATGTATGATGAATACCTTGTATCCTTCCGTGAACAATTTGCAACAAATGCTTTCCCAATCGGGTAGTTTTACATCACTTGGGCAATGTGCAATTCTAGCTTAGTCGAATTATCATATGCATCATAAATTCTTGATCTCAATTTTGTTTTGAACCCACGAGCTTCCCAATAGACTTAAAAGTCTGTTTTCTAGCGTTACGGTGCTACAAAATGTTGTTTGTAAAAGATGCATAAACAAATATTACTATATTTCTTTAATAATATATAACTTGCCATGTAAATAAAGAAATTTACCTTTATAAATGCAAATCCACATTTTGTCCTTAATCTCGGGTGTTACTTTATGCCAAGTAGGATAGCCAATTGGAGCGCTTGATCCCTTGCTACTTTGCCCAAGTAACTCTTTGTATAAGGTTAATTAGGACCTATAGGTAGACCTTTTTCAGATTAAAGTCAAGCACAAGTTTTTGAGCTTTTTTTGATCCAATTGATTCAGTTTTGTCTACCCTATTGGTTGGCTGAAGATCATTCGAACCTTCTGATGCATTACCTTCTCCTTCGTAGTCATTTTCATAGTGGTTTTCCAACCATTCATCATCTTCCATTTCCAGGTCATGATTTCCATTTTGTTGCTCACTTGGTAGCTTTTCCATATCCCTTGGCAACCTTTCCACTTCTTGAACTTTCTTACCATAAACTTTATTTGGACTTTTGGAACCTTGTACATGACAAAATAAATTGGTTTAATATACTTACAACCACACCTTAATGACACAATCACAATCTAAAGCATAATTATTTTTTCTAAGTGGAAATTAACAATATACACAAACTGAATGTGCCGTCCACTTTTCTTAGATGCTTCTACAAGTGCTCTTTTAAACTTTTGAACCTTAGCTCTTGCAGCTTTTTGGTACTAGAAAATCAAAACAAACAGAAAAACAAAATTAAATTACTACAAATACAAAGGCGAATAAAAAATTGAGAGAATCAAAATATCTTACGGGATTAGTTCTCTAGTCTTTTCCTTTGCCATTCTTCACATGCATTGAAAAGATTAGAAAATACGTCTGACAAAAAACAAAACAATCATATACATGGCACTTAGGTAAAATAAAGTACATAATTTGATCATGACCATAACCTGAACATGCCTTGCACCATTATAAGAAGCACTCACAAAACATAATAAAGTCAATAACTAAATAGACAAAAACAAAACCACATAATAATCGGTCTAAATGGACAAAATGAAAACAAAATAGACCCATTACACTCTATTTCTTCTTTTTTTGTAGCACCCAAGTTCCCTCACAATCTTGGCGCTTTATAGACTTAGACCTTCACATCACCTTGATGTCATTAACTAGCTCCACACTTGCAAAGGTGGTGGTGCGAGCACATTGCTAAGGTCCTCCTCCGTGCTACTACATTCAAAATCCGCGGAATCCATGAGAAGGTGCTTTCAAAACCACAAACCAAAGCTGCTGTCATGTGATTCTAAGTGAGTAGAAAACTGGTTCAGCTTGGGATGCAAGGATAAAAGGGTCTTGCTTGTGTGTTAAACTTTGATGCAGATTAACTAATGTGAATCCCTCTTCTACTTTGATCCCACTTCCTACGTTTGCCCAATCACAATTAAATAATGGGTACTGAAAAACACCATAATCTAGCAAAATTATCTGTTTTATCACACCATAATATGTCACATCTTCCTCGATTTGTCTGGTGTCTTTAGCACTTGCCCTACACACAAGCTACTAGGTGACAATGACACTCGAGTTTTGAGTTCCTTTTTCTCCATCCTTTATGTGGAAGCGGTAGCCATTTATCAAATAACCTTTATAGCTCAAGCATCGCGAACAAGGTCCATCCGAGAGCCAATCCAACATATCGGATACATGTTTGGTTTTTTCTCATTTTCAATCTAAAGACAAACAAAAATTGAAAGTCAAAATCTTACATCGATTAAAACTTCTATAAATTTAGATAACAAAACCTGCTTCTTCACCTCAAGCTTAAACCACTCATTGAGCGTTTGGCATGCTTTGCTCCTAAAAGCACCTTCATTTCTTCCTAAAAGCGAGGTTCCTTGCGGATGAGCATTTTGTGTCTTCTGTTTAAAAGGTGTTCATTAATATATATATATATATATATATATATATATATATATATATATATATATATATATATATATATATATATATATATAAGTTTTCACATTAAACATATTAACTTACTCAATGTACGGCTGAACTTCCTCGAAATTGAACAAAATGCAACGATGTGCTGCTTCAACCATGTCTCTTGTTAATGTAATAATTGTCCCCTTCAATAGTGGCTTACCTTCAAGAATACTGGATTTTGTGGACTCATCATTATAGTCTTCATTTCTACTTGGTTGGTCATTATTAATATCAACTCGCTTCATATGCTTTCGGAAAAAAAAATGTTACACTCTCTTCAGCCAAGTTACATTCTGCCATGCACCCCTCGGGCCTTGCATGATTCCTTACACTTGCTTTCAAATCCTTCATATACCTATACTCGATGAATAATCAAATGTTTAGAATGCAACACTCTACAAACTAAAAGGTGTATCTTTTAGCTAAAATATATTGTAGTAATAACAGGGAAATATAAAAAAAATAATACCTTTCAAAGGGATACATCCAATGAAATTGCACCCCGGTCCTCCAAGGCACACCTCCCGCACAAGATGAAGCGTCAAGTGTACCATAATGTCAAAGAAAGATGGAGGAAAATATCTTTCTAGTAAGCACATTGTCACTACAACTTCATCCTCCATTTGTTCCATTTTTTTCTTATCAATAGTCCTTTGACATAGTTCATTAAAAAATGAGCAGTCGGAAAATTGCATTCCTAGGCCCTTTTGGTAAGATTTCATAGGGCCAAAGGCAACAGTTTGTTGCATTAATACATGGTAATCATGAGACTTCAAGTCATATATAGCATAGTCGGACAAAGGAAACATGGTATGATATATTGGAACTATACCCATCGAGCAACTTCGGTAGCTTTCAACCTTTCACAAAAATTTGCTTCTCACTCTTTAACAAGGTGCATTGTGATCAGGGAAGTAAAGTTCTACTCCCATTCGTATAGGGTGTAAGTCAGGTCTTAATCCCATTTCTTCCAAGTCTTTCCTAGATTTAAGGTTATCCTTTGATTTTTTTTTTTTTTCAGATTCAACAAAGTTCGAGCAAACTTTCACAAATGTTTTTCTCTATATGCATAACATCTAGATTATGAGTTAACAAAAGAAATCTCCGGTATGGCAAATCAAAAATACATTGTTTCTTCCACAATTTTGCACCTCTAGTTTTTTGCTTACCTTGTATGCCCTTTCCCGTTTTTCTTTTTTTCTTTCCTATAGGTTTTCCCCAATCATCTCTCAAATTCTTTTCGGATCTTTCCCCAATCATTTTCTATAGATTTTACCTGGTAAAAATCTCATCCGGACTTCAAAGGCCGGGCTTAGCCCGTGTTCTTGCTTCCCATTAAACCAACTTTTCTTCAAAAGATATGGATGATCATCTGGAAGGAACCTCGACTTCCCATGTAAGAGAATTTCTGCTATGCTTTTAGCCAATCTGCACATGTATTAACATACACCTAGGACATGCTAATCTGCCCCGTTGCACATCGACTAGGTTTCCAAATGCTGGAAAATCATTAATGGTCCACATTAAAAACGGACCTTAATGTGAAGGTGGATTTTCGGTATCGTCATCACGTTTCCACCACCATCGTCCCACAAAAGTAGCGGTCATCAATCAATGGCTTTAAATAAACATCTATGTCATTACGGCTGGGGCCGGGCCGGGGATTATCAATGTCAACATCAAATACTTCTTTAGCATGCACATCCAGGGAGGTAAGTTATATATTGCCAAAATGACTGGCCAACAACTATACCTCGAGCTAAGAGTCGCGATGAGGATTGACACCATCGGCCAGACAATGCCCGGTCGAAGATTTAGTGCTTCATCACCCGAAGAGGGCCAACCGCTATCAATATGTTTCCATCGCGGGACTATCAACCGGATGGCGCATGTTTCCATCGATACTCTCATTGGATGCATGCCGTTAACTGTTTTGCCATTTCGACGATTTGAAACATCCTCTTGAACCTTGGAATAATAGGAAAGTACCCTCAAAACCTTTCTTTGGAACCTTCGTGTACTTTTTTTGTATGAGGATCGGTTTTCCATCGTGTAGTCTTGCACTTTCGACAGCTCACATCATTTTAAAATCACCCGGTGTATAACATGCAATCATTTACACATCGTCGATTTGCTTATAATCGAGTCAAACTTCAATAAATACTTTGAATTATTTGACTTTGGAATAACATTACCCTCAGGAAACATATCCTTCAACGCCTCTAAAAACTCTGTAAAACCTCTATTAGACAAACCATGTTTAGCTTTTATGCTATCACAGTAACAACAAGCTGCTTCCAACCGTATACTTGCTACAACCTTCATCTGATGGCCTTCGGACTCCTCAACGGCCTTTTGGAATTTGGCCTCTTTTTTTGGATCACCGAGAAAACTCTCTTCTTTCTTATTACTCTCATTTGTCGCTTTAAGCATCTCATAAGTCTCCGGTGAGGTTAAAGTCCGTAGTTTCAACTCCTTCATCTACTACATGCACTTGCCCTTCTTCTCCATGCAAAACGAAAGGATCATAAGTCATATCAATACCCTCAATGATCAAATGGTCTTTTTACAATATCGGGGACTCAAATGGTTAAAGTTTTTGCAACTAATGCCGGACATCTAATGCTTGTTTTATCCATCAAAGGAGCCAAAGCGAATCACGATGAATTCATCAACGAAGCATCTTCGTGCTTGATCACTAGCTCTGGGAAAATTTCAGCATAGTCAATGATATATGTACATAGTAATAAGCACTTGTTTCAAATAAAGCAATAGAAGTGTAAACTATTTAACCTATTTAAAGTTCTCCAAGTCTTGTCCATAACGTTGCTTATATTGAACCTACTATATCGAAGAGGAGCACCTAGATGTATAAGAATCGAACAACATTAGCGGTAGTTAATCCTAACAAATCGGTGAGAAATAAAGTGATGCAATGGGTGGGATCAGTTTCCACAAATATGTAGATCTCAAATGTCTACACACTCTTGACTCTTGAGTGTACCGGTTAAGAGGTATATTACAAGTGAGATGTTGTTGCATAAATCTTAAGATATAGTTACAACTAAAACTGGATCTATTGGGACGTGTGTGATGACACGGTCATGGTGAACAGTCACTTAATGGTAGGAATTCTATCAAATTATACTACCATTCAACCAAAATCAATGACCAGAACTTAAGGCACAGAGCCACATTTCAGCAAAAAAGAAAGAATACAGAAAAAATGTAGTACTACAAAAACTTATGAAGTAGAAAGTGTTAAACATCCATAAGTTTGTTTGGTACGTATGAACACAAGGCAAGCCCCACCATACTTGAGGTCTTGATATTCTACTAATTTTGAAGTTTCACCTATTATAGTCAAGAATCTTCAACCAACGAGAAATTACACGGGAATTTCAGCAATTCAAAGGCTGACTTGGTAATTTAAAATAGAAGGAGCATACAATGGCACATTCTATAACCACTAACAGATTACACCTTTGTTCTTATGTAGCGACCGGCCTCCTCATTACGTTAGAAGATCTATCTTATTGGTATTACATTAATGTGAATTGAATCTTGAGAAATGCTATATTTTATAATTCTTTGACGTTGAATTTTCTTAAACTTCTAAATTCCTAGTATTTAATGATCATGTTCTTATTTATAAGTTCCACTTTCCTATAGAACTGCAGTGTCCAAAATTCTATCTCCACTCATCCTATTTCTCAGACTTATCCAGATAGGTAGGCTGATTTTATTTTTTTATTTTGTTTTATTGGGTAAAATATCTGTGGTTTGTGAAAAGGCTAATGAAAGGTTTAGTGGGGCAACTAGCGGAAAATATACTTAAGTCAGAATTTATGGATATATCGATCCAAAGGGCCTAAATTCTCGCTTAGGATATGGTATAGTGATCAAGCAAGTGGATGTGTGATTTCTCTACTTCGGATTTTATTTCTCTCTTGTGTCATCACTCGGATATTTCACTCTTATCTTTGGGTAGTTTAAAGCCTATTAATCGCCGCTTAATTGGAGCATAAAGCTATCCCGACTCGTGATCTGAACAAAAAAAAAAAATAAATAGAGGCTGGCCGGGTGCCACAAATCGGAGATTTGTTAAAACAATCGGCCGATTTCAAGAAATCGGCATAACAAAAGCCGCTTAATAGTTACTCGCCAGTTTTGTATGTTTGTTTTTAAATTTAAGTCCACAAAAACCCAAAACAGAAAAACCCGCGAATCCGTTTTGAAAATGGAGGGGGATCATGCTTAACTAATCTCTCGACTAATGATAAACTCTCCACAGTTCTCATGTTAGGAAGCGGGATCATACAAAGGCTATGATATCGGTTTATTTTATGAGATAAAATTCACATGTCAATGATATTTATCATTGCGGTATAAATTCATTAAGTGGTATCTTTGAGCGATGAGCGAAGGGGAAAAAATTCAACAAATTAATCTTGTCCAAATATTTGATAATTGGAAAAATTGAACAAAATTATCTTGTTCAACAACCTCATACATTAAACGGTTTACGAGCTATTCACTTTGTTGTATTAAGATTATCGCGACATATGTATTATAGATTAACTAAAGGCGATTAATTCTGATTAATCGCTATAAGCTCTTGGAGTGACTTGCTCGATTAAGCTTTTAAACGCATTAAATCAACATTTGAATTATCGAGAAAAATAACAGATCAACATTTGAAATAGTACATAATTTTTCAGTTTTGTTCCTCCGGAGTGCAGCGATTACTATGGCCTAAATTTTAGCCAATCATTAGATTTTTTAGTTTTTGCCTCATCAAAACATAGTTGCATCTGAGAATAACATGCCAAATGAGGTGCAATTCTTTGTACGCTTGATGGTTTCTGGCATTTAGTCTCCCACTTTGGTCCGTCTAATCTTGCGGCATTTATAGGCATTGATCGATCACCCACATTGGTGTGTCCTAATCTTGCAGCGTTTTAAACTTTGGTGCGTCCTAAACTCCTAATTGAGCATTTTTAGGCATTGATTGGATCACCCATTTTTCTCGCACTAATAAGAGAGACAATAGGCTTCCCCGGTTCAGCAAATTTTGCTTTCGTAAATGTCGGCATAGTCAGTTTTAATTAACCAATGAGCCAAAATTAATGGCATTTGATGTTACGCATTATAATGAGGTGAATTAACGAACAAGGCCGATCAATAACACCGGGCGGTGGACGAGCGTGGTCGACAAAATCATCTTTGGCATTTCTATTAGCAAATTTGCCGTTGTTTTACGATAGGAATTAGGATACCCATGATTTCAGGTTGCACTCCATTAAAAATAGCTTTTCATCCCAACCGCAATTTATCACGGATTGCATTTGCCGCACCATTATAATCCCTCGAGCCAATTATAATAAGCACAAAGCGGTTTGGCATGATGAATATATCAGCCTCACTAAAGAATTCAACCTAACACGAGCACTTAATTACCAACGGAAGATCACTAGTAACTACTTGAAAAGCTCTTTATGATGTCGACATTCAAAACATTTGCCCGGACCTTAATACGGGGAGCCATAGGTAATGGTTAAATGTCTTGTCAAAATGTTGCCACATCTTGTTTTAGCATAAAGTCCCATTATTGGAATTTGAAGTAGCCCATCTAACCACTTAGCTAATTACCCAAAAAAGGCACCGAGTCCACCGCGATCTTCACGAAATAGATTACGGTTGCTGAAAATAAACTGAACCAACACAAAACCGAAGAAAGCAAACAAACTTATCTTTTGTAGTGTAAAACAAATATACCCAAGCATGTATGCCCAACCATAGAGCTGAAATTTCACATTGCACGGACATGCTTTTGATTGTGGTGTTTGAGATGATCGTAGGCGAAACAAGATGTCTATCGAGGGCATTTCCCGGAGATATGTGAAGTAGGCATTAGCTCACTCACTTCAATTGCCACTTAGCCCTTTTTCCCCTACCCGGGGGGATTTACATCTTTGTTAAATTAAGCTAAGAACATAAATAAGGGCATAAAGGTTCTAACAAAGGAGCACGGAGATCCCAAAAACGCATAGTTTCTCCTCCAAAAATGACCTCTGCAGTAGAACGTCATAGTCGTGTAATTAACACTTGGGCAGATATCATCAACCGCGCTAACCCACCATAAACCACAGTATATGCAATTAAGACTTTCACAAGGTCACATTCTCTTATTCCAAAGTCTGGCCACATAAATAAGAGTTTAAAGGTTCTAACCAAGGAGGCGGAGGAGATCCCAAAACACATAGTTTCTCCTCCAAAAATGACCTCTCAGTTGAGCGTCATAGTCGTGTAATTAACACTTGGGGCGGATATCATCAACAACCCGCTAACCCACCATAAACCGAGTATATGTAATTAAGACCTTCACAAGGTCACATTCTCTTATTCCAAAGTGTGGCCACATCAATAAGAGCTTAAAGGTTCAAACCAAGGAAATGGAGATCCCAAAAGTGCATGGTTTCTCCTCCAAAATGACCTCTCAGTAGTTGATAGTCGAGGTCGGTGTAATTAACACTAGAGCGGATATCATCAACCGCACTAAGCCATAAACCGAGTATATGCAATTATCACAAGGTCACAATCGTTTATTCCAAAGTTTAGGCCAAGAGAAATGGAGTTGCTTTTCCATTCAATTCCAACTAATCCACGCTTCAATGTCGAAACTTGCTCTACTACCCCCATCTCATAGTATAAAATATTCAAAAAACAAAGACCATGGATAGTGCTATCAACATTTTCCAAACATACGACCCACAACTTACTCAAATTACGGATGGCTTAACACCCAATGAAGATACATCTCAAGATTACAAATTATAACGTTCCAAAGACCTATAAGGAAATTGTACTAAATCGGCTATTTTATCGAGAATAATTTACAAGAGACAAAATAATAGATGCATCCTATGACAACCTTAAGTTTCTAACGGTTGATATGTAATACAAAAACTGTTTTTATGTAGCCCGGTCCCGTGACTTGGAATATTGAACTTCAAACAACGATAAAATCTGGAAGCCAAAATGTACAAGCAACCTTTTCTCGAAACTATATAACGCAGGGGATTTGCTCCAAAACTTGTTACTAGAGAAGAAAAGAAACTTCATTTCGACATGAAAGGAATGGTGATTTCAAAGAGATCACTTTAAAGGCTTAAACTACCTTTGCATTCAAAGATTAAAAAATCAATAAATACTTGGCTCACTAATGTAGTAAGACATTATAATGACTTATGTCTGGTAAGTTTAGTTACATGTAGGCCTTTTGAATACACACCATGAGTTATCTTGTAACTTGTAAAACCGGATTCCATGACTACCATCTAGACATCAAGTATCACCATTGCAGTATCATCATGCCCAATTCCACACACACAAAAAACTACTTAATGACACAAAAAAATATCGGGAAATCGAGTATGGAGAGAGGGAGAGAAAAAAAATAGGAACCTGTTTGCGTTCTTCCTTCGCTCACGTGTAACTGAAAAAGAAAATTCTTTTTTTTTGAAGAAATCATGAAAACAAGGTATAAATTAGTTAATTTCAAACTGGTATATGAGAAGAAAATCAAGAGGGGAGGAAGAAAGGAGGAAGAAACAAACCTGCTTCGCAATAATTTTCAGCCGACTTTCTGATTTTTCCCATAATAGTTTGCCCTAAGTATAACTTATACCAAGTTCTAGCGCGAAACCAAAATTTTCAGTATCGAATTGGCGGTTTTTTATTTCTAATTTTGGTTTAAGGGTAGTCGAGCAAACCAGTGGCTGTTTAATTTCTATTTAAACTAATTTTTCGATGGTTTTTCTATTCAAAAGGGAAACCAAAATATATTAACTAGAAAAAACCGCGGTCTCTTTATTTTTTTATTTCTCGGCTAGGACAATGCCCAAAATATCGCCCATATATCGGAGATATATCCGATATATCTCGTTTTTTTGGTACACCGATATAGAAATATTCGATATATCTCAACCGAATATTGAATTATTTTTTCCCAATATATATCGCATAATTTCGATATAATGATATATATCGACCGATATATCGATATTTCGATATAAAGTATTGACTTTGACCGATATATTGTGACGGTATTTCCGATATAATCGGCGATATTTTTCGATATATCAACATACAAAACAAAATTTTGGTAATTCAACAAAAAAATAGATATCTCTGATATTTCTGATATATTCGATATATATCGATTTTTAGGTACATCGAAATATTCACCGAATTCAATATTTTGGACCTTGGTCTAGCAAACCAATCACGCCTATTTCATTTCTATTTAACCTAATTTTTTTTTCGATTGTTTTTCTAACTAATTAACTTAATAATTAATAGGTATATCATTAATAACACTTCGGAAGTCACATCACAAGTGATTTCAAAAAAACTTGGCAAAATCACTCTTAAAGTGATGTTGAATACATAGATATTACATCACTTTATAAGTGACACGGTGAGTAACAACACTTTTAAAGTGATGTTGAATACATAGATATTACATCACTTTATAAGTGATACGGCGAGTG
This sequence comes from Coptis chinensis, assembly GCF_015680905.1. Taxonomy (NCBI): domain Eukaryota; kingdom Viridiplantae; phylum Streptophyta; class Magnoliopsida; order Ranunculales; family Ranunculaceae; genus Coptis; species Coptis chinensis. Next base: position 32,470,171 of record NC_141462.1, read on the forward strand.
ACGTAAAAAAGTGTTACTATATCACTATCATGACATCACTTATTAAAATGATGTTGTACAACTCTACTAAATCAGTCTTTTAAATAAGTGATGTTAAAAAAAGATTGTAATAATTATTACATCACATGTTGAGAAAAGTGATGTCATAGTTTTCATATGACATCACTTCACTGAAAGTGATCTAAAATTAGTGATGTCATATGTCATATTTGTTGTAGTGACGTGTTTGCGTTATAGGTGTGGATAAAAATGTTGTGGGGCAAGACCACTCAGTTGCAGTCCTTTTTTATTCAAGAAACATGTACAACATCTGTAAATGAAGAATAATATGTTCTATTTTATGTACAAAATTTTGATGCAGAATAAGGCAGTAGAGATATCGAGCCAATTAAAAGGAATATCCATATTTCTTATAGGTAAGTGTATGATTCATTTAACAATGCGCGTATATGTATGTTTATTGTATGTTTATCTCTAGTGAATGATATTGTTTTGTAGGGATAAATAACAACATAAAAGCTAAACTCGGAAATGTTTTAGCAGATATGCTAAGATATTACTACTTTGACAGGTAAAGGTTTCTTTATCACGTGTCACTTAATACTAACTGGTATTTTGACTTGTAAAAAAGATCATTTGGTTATTAATGTGTTATGTGTTTGATTTTCTGTAATCAGTGATAGTCTGGTAGAAGCAGTGTCGGTGGTGGTGAAGCGGTACCAAATCTTTCCTAGAAAGATGATAAAGGATTCCTTGAATCACGGTGGTGACTTCCACTTCTCTCAATACCATTTTCTAGAAGATTTTTCTGAGGATTATACACATGCGTAGGTTTGGCATCTGATTAAGGAATATATACTGTTGCAACAATGTGTTATAAGAGTGATGCTTATATGGCGATCAAGTCTTGAGGCAACTATCATCAATGGGCGTCCGGTGATTTGTTGTCTTTGGAGATGGTGCGTTTAAGAGCTCAACCAATTTGTAAGGATATATTGCATGAGTTTAGTCCTCTGTTTTAGCCATTTTCATGGTTAAATCTACTTGCTACTCTACTTTAGTCTAATGTTGTTTAGTGCCTCTTGTATAGGTCCTTCATGAGACATGGTATTTCAATTTGGATAGATGTTCCAATAGTTGTACTAGCTAAAGAGGTCAAAGAAAGTGGGAATCAACCCCCTTCTGATGATGTTATATTAAACTCTGATCCTTCAAAGGTTAGATTCACCCAAGCTTATTGTTAACTAACTCTATCTTTATTTCTTAAGAAATATGATATCCTTACTAATATGAATATCCGCAAGTAGGGTTTATGTGTTTTGTAAAGCCGTCCTCACTTTTGATGCAAGAGTAAAATGAAGATCATAATTGTAATAATAATAATAATAGTAATCAAGAATCTTTTCAGATCAAAGCTGCTAAACAATGAAGTCTTGTTTCCTGCTCTCCTTCATCTCTCCTTTCTTCTGCTTCTTCCAATAACGATGACTCTCTTTTCGAGTTTTTATCTCTCCGCTATTGGGTAACTATTTCTACTTGTTTTTTTTTTCTTTATATAATGTGGAGTAAACTGATGATGATTGTCTACTTGCCAGAATTATAATGTTGTGAATTATGATGAGAAAGTAGTTGATGGATTCTATGATGTGTATGGAATTGCGTCCAATTCAACTAAGCAAGGGAAAATGCCTTTATTGGTGGACTTACACGCCACGTCCATTTCGGATAGTTATGATTATGAAGTGATTTTAGTTAACCGTCTTATTGATCCCCGCACCGCAAGAACTTGAGAGGACCGATGGTTTAGTTGTCTGCGGAATGTAGAGTGTTGGAGCTTGGTCCGATTGTTAGTGGTTTGGTTCAGAATATTGCTAATTTGGTTGTTAATACTATGGGTGGTCCAGTTGGTGATGCTGAGGAAATACTTAGAAGATGGACGATTAGGAGTTATGAATTAAGAAGTTCTCTTAATACCATTGTTCTCCCTCTTGGTTGCCTTGACATTGGACTTTCGCGTCATAGGGCCTTGCTTTTTAAGGTAATATCTCCAAGTCTTTATCCATGCAATGTGTTTTTTTGTATGTTTTTTATCGCAAGTATGATAATTGCCTCTTGTTTGTTTTAGTCAAGGGTTATAAAGAAGATGTGGGGGTTTTTTTTTTTTTAGCTCATACACTTTTGGGATGTAGACTAGATTTGCATCTTATGAACTCGAGTGGTTTTGTCGTCGTGATAACTGTTATATAGGACCATCTTGTGATATTCTTATGCAGCATTATCATTACATTACTAACATATTCTTTATTACTTTACTCCTTGAAACTTGAAAGAGATGAAATAATCCATGATACCCATGTTCCAGTTTTGTTAATAGATGTATAAATCGTGAGAAAGGATTGCTCTAGTTGCCTGTTACGCTTTTATAGCTAAGTTTCATTGACATGGATCACGAGTGTCCGACCGCGGGGATAAATAAAAAATTATATCCATCACATACAATATGTGTCTGTGCTGTGTCCGACAAGACACGTGTATACATATCCGACACGGATTAGTTTTAAATGGTGTGTCCATGTAACATAGTTTTATTGTAGTTCCATACATTCCAGTTTCTTTGAATAACTCTTACCGGCTATACTTCAGATGTAAGCAATATAGCTTAGTTTGACGTAGTTGCACCCCTCCCTTGTTTTCTGTTTTTCATACTGGTGTGAAGTTTTTTTGGTATTTGGATCAATGAAAGGATGAGTAACACACACCCAATTGAAGTAGAGTAAATGCTCAGGTTGTTGCAGTGCATTTTTTTCACAATATTCTTGCCAGAGGGTGTTTTTTTTTGTCAGTATCCAGTGAAGATGAAGAGTTCTATTAATCAAAATTTCATAATTAAGGAAGGTAGAGATAAGTCTACGTAACATGTTCTTCTATTTATGGTATTTAATTAAGACACCCGACAAGGACTTACCTTGGATAACTAAGACTCCCCATTGGAAAATGACCATACTGCCAAATTTACAGTATCAATCTATTTATTATATTGTTTTTAATTTACATCATATCGTGGTACAAATGATCGATGTTGGCTCAATTGTTTTAAAGCAATTTAGAAATGTAAAGCATCCTACTTGTTTGTTTACAATGAACTTTCTGAGTAGATAATTTTCTTTGTGGCAGAACATGGATTTGCTTGCTAGTTGTCAGTCAGAAGTTTCCGGATGTTTCAGATTTTAACTTTGACGTCAAATTTATTGAATCTGTACTTCTTGTGTTAGGTTCTAGCTGATCGGATCAGTCTTCCATGTAGGCTTGTGAAGGGAAGCTACTACACCGGTATTTTGATGAGGGAGCTGTGAACTTGATTAAAGTTGATCCACGAAAAGGTAATCTTGATATTCTGCTTGAGTGCCCTTTCGATATCTCCGATATACACTTAAATAGGCATTTTGGGGATGTTTTTATCAATTTGTGGTGTGCAGTTTTACGTGGTATCCCATTCTTTGAAACTCATTTCTGAAATTTACTTCCTTTTATTGGGTAATTATTTGGTGTCATTTATGTTATATGATATGGATATTTGGAGCTCTTTTATATAGTGGATCCACATCCAAAACTACGTGTGTGGTCTTTTTACCTTTTAGTGGTGTCCATAATGACCTTTTGTTTGTTTTTCTTTCTTAACTTTTTAAAAAGCACAACATGCGCTTAATAGGACTGTTTTGTGTGTCATCAGTAACTCTTTATACATCGGTAGCCTACATGTGTAATTTGTATTAAAGTAATGTAGGTCCTGTTTCTCGCTTGTTGTAACTCATAGAGGCATAAAGTCATTCAAGATGGATATCTTAATTCTTCCTTAGTTACATTCTCGATATTATTGTCATTTCTTTGTAGTCTCGGGGTAAATAAATCCATATCCAAACATGGAACATTCTTGACCGAATATCGAATATGCGATGAAATATATAATTGATCGATGGGAGCTCCCGGAGCACTTATTCCTGCTGAAATTCCCAAGAACCATCTCCGAGTTTCTGCTTTAGACATAATGAGCTCCATAACCATTGATGAGAGAGTCAAGGAGTCAAAAGTGGAAAACGAAAATATCCTTGACCTTCCTGAAATTACAAATGAAATGCGGGATCACAATTCCTCTGACTCTGATCTTGCTCTAGTAGTTGGTAGTTCGATGCCAAATGAAACTCTAAGTGCAGTTGGCCCCTCAAAGGGAGATGGTTCGAATCTTGCGAGAAAAAATCAAACCGAGAGATTTGAACATGAATTTGGCAAGCTTCTTCCTACTCTTCTTCGCAGATCACGTGAAGGCTTGTCTGTAGTTAGTGCAAAACCTTCACCTGCTCAAAAGATGAAAGTTAAAGATGTCTCCAAATATGTGATAAGTGCCTACATTTTGTAGATTTACCATAGTTTGTTTTTGTTATGTAACTTTATAATCTAATTTGATGAATGCTTTTAAGGTGTTTTTTTCCAATGTGTGTTTCATCTTGGAAAGCGTGTTTCTTTTCAATGTAGTTTTCGCTTCATCTTTATGATTGAATTTCGTTGTTCCTATCTACTATATTTAAATTATCGGTTTCCACGAGGGAACACGTTTAAAATATATGAGAAATTATTTTTTTTTTCATCAAGAACCAATCAAAGAACGGTTTATAACCGTTACAAACGATTTTTAATTATTTTTTTTAAAATCACTAACAACTTTGCAACGGTTAAGAACCGTTGGTAATATTTTTAACAAATTACCAACGCTTAAAAAGCGTTTGTGAAATCAAACAACCGTTGCAAAGGTTTTAAATTGTAAACAAAATAGTTATAAAAAGCGTTGGAAATTTATGTTTGCAACGGTTAATAACCGTTGAAAATTTCTGTTTGCAACGCTTATTAACCGTTGTAAATATTTCCAACACTTTGCCCACGCCATATTTGCAACGCTTAAAAAGCGTTGCGAAAATTATTAGCAACGGTTTTTTGCCATTGCAAATAGCCTGTTATGGTGTAGTGTAATAATCTTTGCATCTATTTATAAATATATTACATGAGTATCGGTAGCAGTAAGTTTCTGAAATTTAGGCTAGAGTACTTATTCTACAAATCCTGTGAGAATATAGCCTAAAGCCTTATATGAGCAAAATATTTCGAAAATGACACAAGGGAGAAGTAAAATCCGGATAGAGAAATCACACGTCCACTTGCTTGATCACTATGCCATATCCTAAGCGAGAATTTAGGCCCTCTTTGGATCGATATAGCCAGAAATTCAAACCTATGAATTATTTTCCGCTAGTCGCCCCTCTGAGCCTTTCTTTAGCCTTCCATAAACCACAATTCCTTTACCCTGTTACAAAAACAAAACAAACTAAAAAATTCAACCTACCCAATTTAGATAAGTCTGATAATAGAATGAGGAAGAAAGAAAAAGAGAAAAAAAAACCTGTGTAAACAAAAGTTAGTTAATTGCTTCAGAAAATAAAGAAAAGAAGTTTTCATCCAAAGAAAATAAAATAAAAATAGAAATAAAATAAAAAATCCAAATTAAAAATAGAATAAAAGGGAGTCAAAAGCCAAAGAAAAGAAAAAAAAAATATGGCTAAGGATGGAAACAAAGTATAGAAGCAAAAGAAAATAACAAGGTTTTCTCTAAGTTACATAATATGAAGACTCTATTATCTCAGACTTGTCCTTTTGAATATCCATTTCCTTCCTTCTTAAACCATCTCCTAATCCCCATGACACCTAATAAAGACCTCTAGCTCAATTAGGAATAGGTTAGTGTGATAGTAAGTGGCAAATGTGTTTGATCGACTCGGTTTCCTTGTTGTTATTGAGATTGTAAGGTAAAGTGTGCCCACTGCGACACCTTTGAGTAAGCTGAACTTGAGTGGAAAAATCGAGTGTTGTATCTTGACTATTATTGTGAGAACCTACTTAAGGACGTTATCCCGAGTTTCAAAACGAACCTGCTAGACATTTCATAGTATTACTCATTGTATATATGTTTATTGTAGATGATTAATTATTATGTATATATTAGTTTAGGTTTCGACTTGATTACTCTATATGCATTGCTAGTGAGAGGTATAGTTAATTTAGAGCATGAATAAGGAAACAATAGTTTTATTTCTTAGTTGTTGTAGTATAGATGAAGTTTGTGAGTACCTTCACTGGAAAACTCTCACGAGGCTATAACTCGTCCACTAGGGAATTCCTAGTGGTTTAAGGTCTTGTTGCATATGGTCAATGCAATCGCACTCAGCGAAACGAGAGTAATTAGAACTCCATTTTTGGTCACTTATTCTAATTTCTCATCTTTGCTTGAGGACAAGCAAAATGCTGTTTGGGGGTGGTTTGATAAGAGTCCAAAACTGTAGTTTTAACCCCATAGAATGCATAAACTTTTAGACCAATTATGTGAGTAATAATTAAGAGTTAACACTGATTACGTGTTTTTATGCATTTCACGCTTCAAAGTCCATTATGTGCAAAAATGTGCCACTTTAGCGAGATAAAGAAGCAAAGGTCGGTTACTAAGGAGTTTCGTGATTAAAGGCCAAGATTCAAGAAGACAAAGCCTTTCTAAAGCCCGGTCAAAAGCTGAAAAGTCGACGACGGGCGTAAAACAAAGACATAAAGTCGATGAGAACTTCCGAAGGCCATATCTTTGGACTCAGACCTCGGAATGGAGCCTACCTTATGTCAAAACGACCGGCTCGGAAAGAGCTTTCCAATGGTCTAAGCCTTGATCCAATAAAAGGAGCAAAAGTGGACGAAAAATTCTGTTGAAGCCAACTGCAGCTGAAGAGGCCTTTTTGGACTGAAAGAATTGGGTTTTGGGCCAGAGAACATGGCTCCAAGCCCATGCACGATTTTTGGATCTGAAAGTATAAAACCAAAGCTTAACTCTTTATTAATGGTAGATAGTTAAGGTAGCTAGTTTAGACCTAAAACAATAGATAATTCTAGATCTAGTTTTTATTTAATTAAATTAAGTTTAGTTTATATTCAATTCTTGTTTTAGATTAAACTCTTAGAATCATTACTCTTAATTAGTTTGATTAATAAAATAGCTAGTTTGTTAATTTCGATTCTTGTCATTTACATTTGTGTTAGATCTAATTTCATTTATTACTTGTTATTCAATTCTTAGTTATTAATTAGAATTTAATTATTGTTTAATTTAGATTAGTAAATTTCAATTCTTTATATTATGTTTAGTTTTAATTTAATCGGAAATGATTGTGTAATGATTCTCGGCTAAACCTCCATTAGAGGGGGTTGAGAAGCCTTGATGAAAGCTTGATTCCAATTATCGTAGAAGTCGCCGTAATTTCCTTTCCACTCCACTCTAGAAAACGATTAGTTCACCATGAGAATGGGTTTAATCGTTCACATGCTAGTTATGAATTGGTAGAAATGCCATGTGTAATTAGGGATTAGGAAGAACCAATTGTTCTGCGAAGCAGTTCAATTCGGATTACGATGATTCGTCGTTAATAGGATTAAGTCGAGTTAAGGTGGAATCAATCCCCCTCTAACTCCTTATCATCGAATCAACATAGCATTCCTATAGTTGTTCTAATAGTCGACTAGTTGCATCTTGTGGGTAGTTGCATCGTAGTCTAGTTGCCACTTCGTAAATCTCTCATTAGGCTTTAAGTTAAGAATACTTATTCGTAGAGAACACAGCATGCGGAAGGACTAGAAGTGGAACGAACTTCCTACTCCACTATATCCCATTGGATTGAGAGTAGAATCTTTGATAAAATATAGGCACATAAGATAGTTTTAGTTTACTTACGTTTTGAGTTTCATCGTTCATTTCGTAGGTAAACTATTCATTTTATGTTTTATCATGGACCATCAAACAAATATAACGACTATAATCTGTACTTACCTCCCCCATTTGAACCTCCAACGATAATTACTGGGCTAGTTTCTACAAATAAGTTTTTCTCTAGACCCGTAATTAGCTCGGTGCCAATCTATTATTACCATAATAGCAATGCTACAAAACAAAAGGAACATAATTGATAGTGTCCTTGCATAAAGATATTATTCACAATGAACAATGGTTATCAATCTTATAATGGCTTATTTGCATACCTTTACATAGACAATAAATGCATTGAATCCTTCTGCAATGTCTTCAAGAACGCCAGGTATCTCGTGGTCTACTGGAGATTCTGCCTCCATATACACAACGATAGTTGGAGAGGTATTTCTATTTCCCCAATATCTTGTGTTAATGAAATACCTTTAGCTAAAGGTACTCTTTGAATGAAACTTTGCTGAAGTGGTCTAGGGGCTGAAAGAAGTAGAGTGTTTTCATTTCTGTATCTTAAAGACTTCCGGCCACTTTTGCTAGCATTACTGGCCGAATGGCATGCTAGCTACGCGAAAGTAGTTATAATTTGCATAGTTTCTAGTCAGTGCACAATGACTAATGAACATTATTTGAAATAGGTAAAAACTATGGTTATGATCATCTAGTTGGAATTGGAAAGAATAAATAAGTATGACATATAGTTTCTATTGAAAACACAAAACTTCAATTTTTTACACTTAACGGGTATAATGTACAACATACTTTACATCTTTTTGCAATTTAGATACTTTACTTTTTTTTTGCACTGCAGTACTTTATACAATGGTTTTTCTTTCAAGTAACGACCATGGGCCAAATTCCAGTCAAAAAATGCTGACATGTCTTTTTTTTTTCTACTATGGCGTCATATCACTGGTTGGTATGCCACAACAGCTGAAAACAGCACATGAAAGGCACGTGATCCATTTTACTCTCCTTCCCCCAATTTTTCTGCACCCATTTAACCTTGTTTGAAAATTAAAAATGGGTATGGCTGAAAAGACATCAACTAACAAGTGTCAACACCTAATAAACCATGCATAAATGTTGTCTTGTAAATTGAAATTATTTGAAATTTGAATATATGTGTGAGGATTGAGAAATGAATTAATCAATTGGATGTATTTATTGGCTTAAATTGCTATAAAAACTCAAACAGACTTTTTTTTTGCTGGGTAAGAACTCAAACAGACTATAGTTATGTTTATTTAGTGAAAACAAATAATGGTGAAGGAAAATGTATTTGAAATTCAAGGAGATAGTAAACAATTTGATAAATCGATTGACGCAATTCGAAAAATGATGCAAAAAAAGAATGGTAAGAGGATATTTATGGAGATTGCGATGGAAGATGATGAGATATGTTTGACAATTTGTACTGACAGTGGCATAATTTGTTGTATTGAAATGATGGAGGAGAATGGATAGGGAAGTGAAGCTCGATGAGAACGAGAACCAAGTCTAGAAGTTCCACCAGGATTTGAGAGACGCCTGAGAAGATCACCTAGGCTAGCAGAAGCAGCAGCAGTATCACCAACAACACAATCACCAACACCAACACCAAAAGCAACAGGGTCATCTAGGCAGCAAGTTAAAGAGGTTGTGTTGGCTCTAAGTGCTACTGGTGTATGCATGACGAGCATGACGAAGAAGAATAAGAGGAATTGGTTGAAGTGTTGTTGCGGTGTTTGCTGGTGTTATAGGTTTAGTTTTTGTGTGTTAAGTTTGTTTTAATTTCACAGTCAAGTGTGTCATGTTTTAATTTAACAGTCAAAACTTATTATGATTGTTTTCGTTTGTGCAAGTGTTATGTTTAGTTTTTGTGTGTCATGTTTGTTTCGTTTATGCAATAGGGTTTATATGAACTGGTTTCGTAGAGAAGAAGAAGTTGTGAATTTGGTATTTAATTTCTTTTTTTAGTTTTTAAGAAAAAACGTGTTTCTCACGTGCTTTATTAATGCCACCTAATGAAATGAATGGACACGTTGTGTATTCCAGTGGCCACATCAGCATTGACCGACTAGAATTGAGTCATAGTCTAAAAGTGCAAAAAAACTAATTGTACAGAGAACTGCAGTGCAAAAAAAAAGTAAATTATCTAAATTGCAAAAACATGTATAGTATGTTGTACATTATACCCGTTAAGTGAATTTCATAATAACAAGTGAAACATTAATTAGCCTTTTGTTTGATTTTCGTGCTGTAACATTACAAACAAATTCTAAAAGGAAATGGAATTTGTGGGGGAAAAAAACTTTGTTCTTTTGCAAAAGATGGCTAGGAAAAGATTCGATATGGACACACCCACGCTATCACACCATGTGCTTATGAGAAATAACTAAAAGTGGTTGTAGTAATTCACATGTTAACTTCTTAAAGCAGGCTTACGTGTTGGTGGGCTTGATTCAACATATTTTGTCCATATGTGGCAATCACCACATCAAATATCATAAGTAATCACATTATCAAAGTCAAATCATCAAATAAGATAGAGTTGCAATCAATCAGATGACTACATTTGTGTGGCAATGTAGTAAAGAAAAATGTTATAATACACCGCACAAAATAATCAAATTATATGAAGGGTTCACACACCTTACACTTATATTGACACAAAGAAATAAGCTATATGTGATTGAAGCTTTATGATTTATTATCAAAATAAAATAAAATAATAACTATATATAACATTATATAATAGTTATAAATTATAAAGCTTCAATCACATTATATATAACATAACTATATATAACTATTATATAATGTTATATATAGTTATTATTGTATTTTATTTTGATAATAAATCATAAAGCTTCAATCACATATAGCTTATTTCTTTGTGTCAATATAAGTTATTGTATAAACTGTTGTGTATATATATATATATCCTTTATTAAGTTGATCTAAGAGCTACTATTATGTGGGTATGATCTTATCACTATATGGATCATATCCACCAAATTTTATTTCATTTCGAAATCTCTATCTCTTTCAAAAGTAGATTTGAAAATGTTATTTTTTTTAACGGCCAGGATTTGAAATTTTGCAACCCTCTTTTGGCGTATTTAGAAATTTCCAAATGAGCCCATTTTTCGTAGGAATGTTTTCTATGGTGAGAATGTGAGATCCACCAAAAATCAAGTCTTAAATGAATTTGTAAAGTGAGATATAGACCATTGTATAAAATGTTGTATAAAAAATATTGTAAATAAAAATCGAAGCTATATGATTCCATCTGGAAAAGTTTTTAACTCTTTAATACTAGAATTTTCACCACCATATCCATCTTTAGCTTAGTAGCTCTCATCATATATTTTGAATGGTTCTTATATGTATACATAACACATCTAATTAAAACGAGAATCACACTTCTAAATTAAAACGGGATCCCTCCCCTAATTAAAAAATGGGTTTTTAAAATTTAATTAAAACAATTTGTTGAGAAATTAAAACGAATTTTTAAGACTTGACTAAAATAATTGGTTAAAAAATATCTATATGTATAGTTATGATTGTTGAGCAAGTTTTTAAAAGAGCTGATACATTTGCACGGTATATATATGTATATATATATGGGGTAGGTTTCCATTTACAACACTTTTTATACAATGTTTTATATAATACCCCTTGAAAGTATGAATTAAGTCTTGATTACTTGTAGATATGATGTTTATACTATGGAGATTATCTCTACAAAAATTCAGCTCATTTGAAAACTCCTAACCATGAGAAAAATTGCTCTCAACCTACGAATTTTTATCAACGGTTTAGAAATATCGATTTTGTAACTCTTTTTGGGAAAACTTAAAAATGTTCAAAGGACCTAATTTTTTGTGGATGTCATATCCATAGTGAGAACATCTTATCCACAAAAAATTAGTCTTTAAAACATCTTGAAAAGTCCGTTTAAAAAATGTTGAAAAAAATGTCATCTTATCGGGTTGTATTATATAAATATGTTGTATAAAATATATATATATATATATATATATATATATATATATATATATATATGTGAAAGGGATAGAGCCACTCCTAAAATATACAAAGCCATATCTCATCTTACCTAATTGAATTAAGGGCTGAGATTTTGTAGATATGATCTCCCCACCATGAATAACATGTCCACAAAATTTCAGCTCATTCAAATATATTTAACCTAATAAAATATTATTATAAAATCAGAAAATTCTAGACCGTTAGATAAATGTTCAAAATTGAACACTAGTTTTCACAAGGTTAGACATATCCAAATATGATAAAATTTTGTAGGCATACTATTTATTGTGAGAACATCATATCTACAAAAAATCAGGTCTTAATTCAATTTATAAGTCGATGGAGTGGCTCGGGAGTGAATACAACGGGAGTGGCCCTATATATGCTCGGCTCCTAAAAGGACCTTAAATAAGGAGTTTAAATAATGACAAAATCTAAAACAATCTACAACTTCACTTACAAAATGATTTAAAACCTAATATTTTGTGCATATGATCTACTAAGCGTAACGAACATCTCTACAAAAATTCAACTCGTTTGATATTCTCTAATTTAGATAAAAATTATTGTCCACTTTTGAAAACAATATCTAACGGTATAGAAATGTCTAGTTTTTGCAATCATCTTTTGCCAATGTTAAAAATTGTCAAACAAGTTGAATTTTTGTAGAGATATTCTTTATGGTTAGTAGATCATATGTACAAAAAATTTAGGTTTTAAATCATTTTGTAGGTGAAGTTGTGGGTTGTTTTAGATTTGGTATTTATTTAAGGTTTTTGAGTTTTTACAATAATTTTTTGCTAATGTTGGAAGTTTCCAAATGAGCTAAAATTTTATGGAACTGAAATGTTGGAGGTTTCCAAAAGACTCTAAGTTAACTTAAATTTTTAATATTAAGCTAATGTTAGAGGTTTCCAAAAGATCTTTATGGTGAGTGCTTCACAACCACAAAAGATTAGTTTTAAATTCATTTTATAAGTGAAATTTTACTTACGTATTTACTTACTTATTTATATATATATATATATATATATTTTTTTTTTTTAGCAAAATCACCAGTATATTACTCACATTTTCACGTTAAGAAAGCCTTAAAACTGATTACTATTCTAAAAACAGTATGCACATGATTTTTTGGCCTTATTTAGAGAGCACGCCTAGGCGCCACCGCAATCTCAGAGCCGGCCGGAGTTGAAGAAGCTGAGTTTGTGGCGGCTGACACTGCTATCCACCTAAGAGAACTATATCTGCTCATTGAAGTAGATCACCAAACAATGAGTGACCTCTTGCAAATCTGACACCTTTCACCGAATCAGAAAACTTATCCTAACCGGTAGCGCCCACTGTAACTGTTTCATACAAGAAATGTTCTGTCCAAATAGTAGACTACTGATTGGCTCCACCCATGAATTTGTTCGGTGGGCGGTGGGCTACGAAGTACCAAGACATAGGATCGCTTCGGTTGGATTAGTTTATGCTACTAAAGGGCTCCACCCATGAATTTGTAGGTGCAAAGGTACCAAAACATAGGATCTCGTCGAAAGTGATTAACCCACTGCCCCTACCATTCAACTAACCTGTAAAAAACCGAACCACCCCTGAACCCAACAAAATTAAATATCTGTTCAATTTCATTTGGTCACATGATACCATCGTGACCCTGTCAGATTGATACTCAAATTCATATTTTAAAATCATCCCCGTCATCGTCCCATGAAAAAATCAACTTAACCTAATCAAATCACCGAATTTACCATCCCATCCCTACTTATTCAACTCCTCATACCCAATCCCAACTCCTCATCCGTAAATTCCCTCCTCATTAATCAATAATAATCAAGAAACTGGAGAAAGAAAGCTTAACAACCAAACAGCTCTTCTTCTTCTTCAAAGTTGAAACACACAGACAGACACACACACAGTTCAAGAAACAGAAAACAGACCCAGACTCATTTCTCTAACATGCGCACCTCAATCACTAGCATGCGCACACCCATCACTAACTTGCGCCACATATAGATTTTTACAGACATGGGGAGATTTCTATCCAAAAGAAATCATCATAGAGAAGAATTAGTAGAAGAAGAAGATGGGATTAATAAACCTACAATAAGTAGAAACAATAGGCCCACCCTTCATCATAATAATAGACGTAAGAATTTTTTAACATTTTTTAAAGGAATGGGGTTGTTTTATTTTGTGATTGGGTTTGCTATAATAGCATTTATTATAGCATCAATGTTATTGCAAAGTAGGATTGGTGGTAGTAGTAATGGGAGTGAAAGAGGGAGATCTTTTTTTAAGCATGGGTTGAAGTTTGGTGGGTCATTTAGATTCTTGCCTGGTAAATTGTTGAGTAGATTTGATAAACATGGTGGGCTGGATCGGTCCAGGAGGATTGATGGTAAAGTCGGTCTTAGCCCGCCTAGATTGGCCATTGTGAGTGTTTTTTTTATTCTATTTTATTAGATTGGAATTTGGATTGTGTTTGAATGTTGGAAATATTTGATTGGTATATAATAATGTTGTTGTGCATTTTAGGTGTTGGGGAGGATGAAGAGAGATTCGTCGTCGTTGATGTTGTTTACTGTTTTGAAAAGTTTGAAAGGACTAGGATATGGACTTAAGGTGAGTCTTTGTTTTTATTAGTTGAATTATACTGTGTTTGTCTTGCATTTGTACTCTTGATTGCTTCCTTGATCATTGTTGGCATTTCATGTTTAACAAGGAATTGTACAGTTGTAGTTTTGGGTCTTTGTATTATATTTGGCCTTAGTGTTTAGCTTAGTTACACTGTGTGTGTCTTGCACTTGTATACTTGATACGTACTATAGAACTATAGAAGAAAAACCAGTAAGATTTGCCATGGTTGTGAACTAGTGATGCTTTATTTCCTAGATCATTTGCAATGGGAAGTTTTGTTTGCATTTCATGTTTAACAAATAATAAACAGATTGCAGGTGCCGACTAGTAAAGTCGGTAAAACCTTTGGGTGATGATACCAGAGATCTGGGGATCGAACCCCGCCAGCATCAAAGAGTTACTGATCTCATTTAAAACAGGCTTACCCATAAAAAAAAAAAATAAAATAAAAAACAGATTTTACAGTGAAATTATTTAGTAGTTATGTGTTATCCATGAAGGGTGCTGTATTTAAACTTTCTGTTTTTTTGATAAATTGTGTTTCTAAAGATACTATATTGTCGAGAATCGGTATATGAAAACTTTTATCATAGTTTAAAACTTAAAAAGCTTAGAATATACTATTTGGTCTGTCTGCGACATGTACTTCATTTGTCACCTCCACAAGTTCTTGGATTTGTATTATTGATTTAGTATATATAGGACTGTATAAAAGATAAATGGAAGTCCAGTACAATTTGCTATGGTAGTGGATTAATTATATACTTCCTTAATCATTTTCAATGGGCATTTGTGTTGGCATTTCATGTTTGGAAAACAATTTTACAGCTATTACTTATTCAGTGTATATTAGTCATGAAAGGTACTCTGCTGAGAGTCTGCGAAGCTTTGTTTATTGTTTTTTTTTTCCATTGGATTGCTAAGTTCTTTGGATCAGTCAGGAGATTTTAAATTTTTTATCATATCTTACATTTGGAAAGCTCTGAACATACCAATTTGTATTTATGGTACATGTATTCCATTTCTCATCTCTCCAAGTCCTTGTTTAACTCTTCACGTTGTTAGTATCTATCCATGCCACCATTATGAACGAGACTGATTCCTAACCTGATCACACTTTATTCAGTTAAAGGCTCACCTTTTGCAAGTCGGACATCGCGTTTACCATAAAAAATAAAAATAATAATCAGTTAAATGCTCTCCACTTTTTGTTCACCTCTCAAATCATTGATTTCTCCCAAAGTTTTGTTTTTCTTCCAAACTACTCCCAATATAGGATGTAACAGACCTATTTAGAGTTATATTCTTATTGGTACAGTAGCTAAATGTTTATGATTTTGTTACATATAGAACGAAAATTCATTATGTTTGATTGTGGGTATGTGCTAAAGATAAATGTGTATAAGTCTTCCAAGTTTATATTCACATTTTAGTGCTTGTGCAGATTTATGCAGTTGAAGATGGTAATGCATGTTCCTTGTGGGAGCAAATAGGTGGTCAACTTTCCATTTTAGGTCTCGAGAGTATGGGCCGTGTTGATTGGTCAATGTAGGTTTGATCTTTTCTTTGCTACCATATTTTCAATTGTCAAGTCCTATAATTCAACGAGGAATGCTAGCAGGCAACTCACTTTTGAGTTTCATACATGTCCGTTCACTAAAAACACACAACTCCTTTTGTCTTGAGATTGTAAAATGCACTTGATTGTAACTTGTAAGAATCTTAATGCAAAAGTTGTGTGTTTTTAGTGATTGGCATGTATGCAATTCTCAATTGAGTTGCCTGCTGGTATTCCGCATAATTCTCCATATATTTCTATTTAGCTTTATTGTGCTTCATTCGGACATGAAAGTTTGTTACCTCTTACACGTATCTTCATTTTTGGTTTGGTGTTTAACACGTTTTGTTTCCATTTCAGTTATGAAGGTATTATTGTGGACTCTCTTGAAGCAAAAGAAGGCATTTCAAGGTATGCTAGTTTTTATGTAATATGATATTTATTTTATGGTATGGATACTATCAGTGCGAACCCAATGGACAGATTGTAAATAGTTGGGATATATCTAGGTTGTTGGTTCTCTTAGGCTGCATTCATTTATGATATCAAGATGAGTTACACGGCAATAATAGTAGTATTTAAAGTTTTAGAGTGATACATATATTTATCTTTACAATTAGTTCTCTTACTTTCTTGCTCCATAGATAGATCGGAATTGTTGTCTATAATTCTATATCTATAATGAACTTAACTAGGTCCTAGACTATTATATTCTTCCACTGCGCACCTTTATGTAGACCTTAGACCCTATTCTTTTATCTCTAATTTGGTCTCTTTTCAGCCCCTGCTTCCAGTGTAGAGCAGTTGACTTGCATTAGTCCCCTCCACTAGTTTCAGATTTTGGATTTTGTTGCGCATTACCTATCTTGTCCTTTGAGTCTTTTTACATAACTAGGAGCAGAATTCCTATAGCAGAAAATTAGTAACATATATCAAAATATGGCCCTAGTGGCGTTTTCCAGTTTCTCATTTTCAATTATTATTATTTTTTTTCATTATTTTTTTTGGCGTAAATAATTTATTCAACTTAAGTTGAGGTTGGGAATTGGGATAACTTCAGGATACAACAGCAACAGAAATTAAAAGCGATAAGATCAGGATACGAAAAGGTGAGGAACCAAAACAAGTGAACTATCGAGCTTACAACTTTACAAGAAACTATCTATTATGAATTCCTGCATACTGACATATGAACAGATACAATTAAAAAGATATCTGTCTCTCAACTCCTTTAGAACCTTGACCCCCATAAACAGCCAAAGCATCTAAGAAACTGTGATCAGAACTAAACTAGATAAAGTTGTTACTCTTATTTGAAAATGTCATTGACTTCCATGAAGCAAAGAGTACAAGTGCTCCTTTTGCCATTCTTTGGGGTATTTGGCTCGAGTGGAACTTGATACATTTCGAGGAAATAGCATCATATTTGGAGGAGGCGTTCGCATAAAGCAAGGGCTTCATATTCCATTGATAGAAAGTATAGGAGAGATCTCATTGTACTTAAACGGGAGGCTCTCATGGCTGGATTAGTCGAGGGCTGAGTACTGCAATTTAATACCCGAAGGTCACGTTCTTGATAATATACGTAACAAAAGTTCAAAAAAAGAACCTTTCTGTGGATAAACTTGACTCCAGAAATGTGATGATTAAGCTATATTTTTCAGTTCTTTCGAATATAGATTTGTTAATATTTAGAAAATTGCTATAAAATTCTGGTAAGTTGCTCTATTCACAATACTTGTCAGAAGTCGAAAAATGTTTTTTTTTCCGCTGTGCTGTACTCTTTCGTTTTTCTCTGACAGTTAATGTGGTTTGACATGCAAGTCAACAATTTAATGAAAATTTTGGTTGCTTCTTGGTGATTCTGTTGTATTATTTTTTTATTCAATTATGCATCTCTTGGTATTGAGGTATTCAGAGCTGAAAGGTTGCATGATGTACTTTTATGTTATGGTTAGTGAGTTATATATGGTATGCAGCCTTATGCAGGATCCTTTTTGTTCCATACCGCTAATATGGATTGTTCAGGAAGATATTCTTGCGAAACGCCTTCCTGTGTACATTGAGATGGGCTGGGAACATCTTATTGTTGATTGGAGAAGTGCTTTTAGTAGGGCTGATGTTATTGTATTTCCAGATTTCTCTCTTCCGGTACACCCCTTAGTGTTTCTTATTACCATGATTTATTTTCGTGTCTTTAAAGTGAGGCTAATGTGCTAAATACACTGTCTAATTGTCCTTACTGCCTTGCTTGTCAGATGTTATATAGTGTACTTGATACGGGAAATTTCTTCGTGATCCCTGGATCCCCAGTGGAAGTGTGGGAGGCAGAAAGATATATGAAGTCACACTCCAAATCTCAACTAAGGAACAACAATGGATTCCTAATGGACGATCTTGTAGTTTTGATTGTTGGAAGCTCATTCTTCTATGACAAGCTTTCTTGGGATTATGCTGTGGCCATGCATGCCATAGGACCTTTGCTGATGAAAGTTACTAGAAAGGAAGCTGATCTATCATTCAAGTTTGTTTTCTTATGTGGAAATTCAACAGATGGTTACAATGATGCTTTACAGGTACTATTAACTGAATTGATTTGATGCACTTTTTATTTTGTCCCGTTCAATAATAAAAGGAGGTATGCGTGTATTGTTTGTTGCTATCTGTTGACGTTAAAAGTTTAAATGTAAATAGAAGGGTTTAGAAAAATCTTGCAATTGTTCGTTAAAATTAGGGGTGTTCATGGGTCGGTTCTTACCGGTTCTTACCGGTTTCGGTTCTGGGTTTATTTTTAGCGGTTCCTATCGGGTTCGGTTCTTTCGGGTTTTTTCTTATATTTTGAAAACCCGGACCCATACTCATTAATTAAATCGGTTCCGGTTCCTTATCGGGTTATACATTTTTATTGCTAAAATTATTTTTTTTAGTTATATAACCGATATAAAAGTTGGTTTACGGGGACTATAACACTTGTCATCGATATTTTTGTCCTCTCATAAGAAGTAATGGTCCTAAATTCAATAATAATATTTGAAAGTTATCTAAAAATTTTAAATACATTCTCATACATTAATTATTATATATATATATATATATATTTAAATTTTTAAATCGAACATATGTATATTATACTATAATGAATGTCGTCATATATAGAATAAATACCACATGTACCACAATTGTTAGTTAGCATTGCACGATTCAGTTATCTAATATATATACATGTAATATATCAAGCACGCATTAATGCTCAAATGTTCATGCATTAGTTAATATAGACAGTGCATAAGTTAATTCATAGTATACGACTAAACGTATAAACGTAGACACGTAAATATTATTATTAATATTTATAATACACATATTTAATGTAATATTATAAAAGATGCATTTAATAACACACATTCACTATTATGCTAAATGTTATATATATTTAGTATAATTTTACACCTAACAAATATAGACTATATATAATACTATATATAATAATAATGTTTGGGTTTGTTTTTATTTAGTGTAATATAATACTAAATTCTATATATCAAAATCAAACTAATCGGTTCCGGTTTCGGTTCGGGTACCCATCGATTTTTTACTATTCGGTTCTAACGGGTTCGGTTCTTTATCGGGTCGGTTATTGAAGACCCACTTTAAATGGGTCTAATATTTTAGGACCCAGACCCGCTATAAATGGTTCCGGTTCTGGTTCGGGTTCGGGTAATTGGGTACCCATGCACACCCCTAGTTAAAATAATGAACACAAAGAAGGGTTTATAAATGATATTTCTGAAATAGATTGACCGTAGTCATTCTTCGTGCATTATTATGCGTGTGATATTAAGTTGATAATTTTTGGAACAATGTAATGATTTTAAAATTTTAGAATATTGTCGATCTCGAAATGTTTGTGCAAGGAAAAAGAATTTGCAAATCCCAGCGCCGTGCAAAACATTCGTAAACATTAAAGCTGAGGAAGGCCAAGTACGTAAACATTCAAAGGAGTAAAAGGAATTTGTACTTTTAAGCTCGATAAATTGAAAATGAAATGAGTGAAGCTCATCCTCGAATATGAATAATCTATTTGCAGCAAAGTTGTGAGGTCACATTGCTTTCCAGTTTGCATTGTAGTTTAGCCTGATCTTGTGAAGTTATGATAATATAGTAATTTTTGTATGTTTCTCTGATGATGAATATTGCTTATGTATTGATATTACATATGATAAATTACTGATGCTGCAGGAAATTTCTTCTCGTCTCGGTCTCCCTCATGGTTCTTTAGTGCATTATGGTCTCAATGGTGATGTGAACAGTGCTTTATTAATGGCAGATATTGTCCTCCATGGTTCTTTCCAAGATGAGCAGGGTTTTCCCCCCTTACTGACCAGAGCTATGTCCTTTGGGATCCCTGTCATTGTCCCTGATTTGCCTATTATAAAGAAATATGTGAGTTTAGACCTAGTTACATCGTTCTGACACATGGGTTTTTTTGTTTTGTATTCTAATGTACAGTATATTAATGGCAGGTTGTTGATGAAGTTCACGGATTAATATATCAAATGCGGAATCCTGACACACTGATGAGAGCTTTCTCACTATTAGTGACAAATGGGAAGCTCTCTAAGTTTGCTCATCTGGTTGCTTCCTCCGGTAAAATGCTTGCCAAGAACATGCTGGCCTCAGAAAGTGTGTATGGTTTTGCAAAACTTCTAGAAAATGTACTCCATTTCCCATCAGATGTCTTCCTCCCAGATCCCTGTCAACTACAACCACACACATGGGAATGGACTACATTTCGGAAGGAAATGGAACAGAGAGGCTCTGAAGTTTCTGACTTTGACGTGAACAATTTTATGAAAAAAGCAAGTGTTGTATATTCTGTCGAGGAAGAATACACTGCCCTTGGTAATGTGAGCAATATGTCAAAGAATGAAACTGATGTACTTACACAGGAGACCCCCACCAAATTAGATTGGGAGATTTTGAAGGAAATGGAAGATTCTGAAGATTCCGAAAGACTAGAAGCAGAGCAGGTATTGCTAACTTTCTGCTATAGTCTTGCTATTTGAATTCACTTATCATACTCAAGTATGCTGAACTAGATCAACATGTCATGATATTTAGCTTGAGGAAAGAATGGAAAAAACTATGGGTTCGTGGGAGGAAATATACCGTACAGCTCGAAAAGCCGAAAAGCTTAAGTTTGAAGTAAACGAAAGAGATGAAGGAGAGCTAGAAAGGATAGGTCAGCAATTGTGTATTTACGAAATTTACACTGGAGCAGGTGCATGGCCTTTCTTACGCCACGGTTCTCTCTACCGTGGGTTAAGTCTTGTGAGTTCTTTTGACCCTTAGGTTTCACCAAACTGCTTTGTATTTAACTATTTATGCTTTCCTTAGTTTTTAAAAATAGATTTGGGATGAATTGGTACTGCTAGATGTAGGAGCTTGCTAACTTCATAGGTAACGTGTGTGGGAGTTGTGAGTTGTGACCATAGACAGTTCAAAGTTTGCCTGGACATTTTCCCACTCATGTTTAGAAAAATGCACCTAAACGCAGCAGTTCTTTGATTTGTTTTTTGATCTTGAAAGTATCTCAACCATCCTTGTATGAAGTCATTTGCGTTTACAAGTTGTATTTGTTCATTGAAGTTTTCTTGTCTCGTCTTTATTATTTTCTAGTTTCAAATATTGTCATATGCTTGTCCATTGAACATTTTTCTTCAAGAAAAAGGTCTGTTTTCTACAACATCATCTTTTGATGATCTCGTTTGTCCCTGTAACGTTTGAAACATTAGTTAATATTTTAATAACATTTTCTTTTTCTCATTTTCCTTTCAACTCATTGGTACTGTGTCTCTTTTTGTTCAATGTCTCAACTTTGGCGTATTGACCGATGTTAGGAGGTCTCTGGGGTGGTGGGTGCAAAAGAACAACTTGGGTGTTCCGTCACCAATTGCGTAACTGTCACATCTCATTACCTTTCCCTTCCTCTCTTCTCCATCTTTCCATTCCTCCAAATCGACCAATTCAAACTCCCCAATCGCCCTCTTCTTCTCTCATCCCCCAAATCTTTGATCTGTGATGTAAACAAATCACCATCATAATCTCCCTCCATCAACTTCATCTGTGGGGAATTCTAGTGTTGTGCTCAACGTAATGTCGGTCTTCACCACTGCGCGGTTATCTAGTTTAAGAACAATTAATATTTAAGAAAGTAGACATCCATATGCTCATTAGCTTCCCTTCATTTCGGTTAAGTAGTGACAACTGACAGCCTATTTCAATAAATTCCTAACTTTACTTCCATTTGTTCCATTTCAAGATGAAATACCTCCAAGAATGTCCTTTTTCCATTGATATCATAGAATTTACGTGAGTGGTCTATACTATGAAGATAGTGAAATTTGTTACACTTTAATTTTGGTGTTGCTTTCTCATTGTTTAACCTTTCTTACTCAGTCTGCAAGAGCACGAAGACCGAGATCAGATGACGTAGATGCAGTTCTCCGCCTTCCTCTCCTGAACGACACATACTATCAGAATCTTCTGTGTGAGCTTGGGGGAATGTTTTCGATTGCAAATAGGGTGGATAACATTCACAATGTCCCGTGGATTGGATTTCAGTCATGGCATGCTGCTGGAAGAAAGGTGTGTCTTATTAGGTACATGTAGGGCCAACTAATTTTGTTTATTTAGCCACTGAGTAATTAAGAAAGATGAAGAAAGGTTAAGGAAAGAAGGAAAATGAAAGAAGGCAAAGGGCATGAGTGGTTTTATAGGACTCACGTTGTGAATAACTAATTGGGCATATGGTTTGAGCAATTATTCTTTCATTGTGGAGTCACTGGCATTTATATTAATCCTCTCCCCACATTCTCTTTCTAATTCAACCAAAACTGCATAATTCCTTATTATTTTATTTTTGAGTACCAATATTACTTTGATACTCTTTCTAGATCTACTATGACCATCATGTATGTCTCCTGGTTTATTATGCTTAAGTTGCAATCAGATTTTCCTAGAAATATATAGAACTTTGTATATGTATACGGAAACTGAATCCATTGTCTTTTGACCTATGCTTGTATAAAATTATAGCAAGTTTCAAGAATGGAAGTCAGTCACCTCTTCTGACTTTTTCTGATCTGGCAAGTTTTGACTTTGGTTGATGTCTTATAATACCAGGTTTCTTTATCTGGTAAATCTGAAATAGCACTGGAAGAAACAATACAGGCAGAATCAGAAGGAGACGTTATATATTATTGGGCACGGTTGGAACTAGACAATGGAAATGCTGGTGGCGATGATACTCTTACTTTTTGGTCTCTCTGTGACATTTTAAATGGCGGTCAGTGCAGGTAGGTTTTAATAAGACATTTGCAGGACCACATGAGTTACATTGTTGCATGTTTGGTTAATTTCTATGTTACATGGACACACCATAGGTTAAAGATATTCCGTGTCAAATACGTATCCACGTGTCCGTGTCGGATTGTATGCTATATACCTTAATTTTTAAAATTTCACTGTGTCAGACACTTTGTATCAGTGTCGGATACAGACAAATGTATCCGGGTCACTGTAACTTAGGTTAATCTAAGTGTGAGTGTCTACATATGTGTGTGTGTATTGCCTTGAAAAAAGAAAGAATTTTTTTGGCTCATAACTATTAATAACTAGTTATTCTGTTTTATCTAACCTTGGTCGTGTGGGCCAAAGAACTGTAACCGTTTGAGGCATATGCTAAAATTTCTTTTTCTTTCATTCTCTGCAAAATCTCTTTGGAGACCTATATAGACTGCCTTAGAAAGAAGTGTACAGATGTGGCCCATAATTATTGATAACAAGCTACTCTATTTGATCAAGCAAAGTCACTTGGGCCAAAGATTTGCAACCACTTGAGGCATTTGCTAATATATCTTTGGTGTCTTTTTCTTTTTATTCTCTGCAAAATCTCTTTGGGCTTCTATACATACACACACTTTATGGTGATGGTTACTGTGCTTTTTATGCTAATTCACAAGATCCATGTTTACACATTTCTCTGTTTCCAAAGCCTACTGAAAAAACTACTTTTGCGGATGCTTTTCGCCAGATATATGGCTCATCACCAAATATGGAAGCTCTACCCCCCATACCTGATGATTGTAGTCACTGGTCTCCGCTTCATAGTCAAGTGATGCCAATACCTTCATTTTTGGTGACTGTTCTTATAGGGTTAGTTAGTGATGAACCCCCATTATTAGTGGCAATTAGGGATGACCTCCCATTTTCAAAAATATTAGGGGTACCGCCCCAGTTGCAAGATACAACGGTAATGCTTTTTCATGTGAAAAAAGAACTTCATATTGTAGCCGTTGGATGTTGCAACTGGGGTGTTATACCTAATTTTTTCGAAAATGGAGGTTATCCCTAATTACAACTAGTAATGAGGAGTCAGCCTAACTAATCCTTTCTTATATTCTCTGCAAAATCTTTGGGGCCCTGTAGTATGGAATTGTTTCTCTAAGTCCACTATACCTACCTACCCACTATGGTGATGATTGCTGTGCTTTTCCATGGTAGTTGACTAGATCAACGTTTGCGCATTTCTTTGGTTCCAAAGCCTACTCAAAGGACACCATGTTTTGTATGCATTGTAGAACTGCTTTTGCGGATGCTTTTCGACAGATGTATGGCTTATCACCAAATATTGAAGCTCTTCCCCCCATGCCTGATGACGGTGGTCACTGGTCTGCACTTCATAGTTGGGTGATGCCAACACCTTCATTTTTGGAATATATGATGTTTTCCAGGTAAATTTGTAGATGGTATAAACATTGCTCAGCACCTGGTGTAGTGGAAATACATGATTTAGCTTTCTCTATCTCGGTACAGGATGTTTGTTGATTCACTTGATAGCTTGAATAACGAAAGAAACACTACAACATGTTTGCTAGGATCTTCGGAGCTAGAGGTAAGCTACTTGAGTCTCTGTAGTTTCAGTTTGATCTCCCGAGTGATTATAGTGGTTCAGACTTCAGACTTTTCCCTTTTTGGCTTGTGTTTGTCATGGACAGAAGAGGCATTGTTACTGCCGGATGTTGGAACTCCTGGTTAATGTTTGGGCTTATCATAGTGCTCGGAGGATGGTCTACATGGATCCAAGCTCTGGGTTGTTTGAAGAGCAGCACCTAATTGAGCAGCGGAAGGGGTTCATGTGGGTAAAATTTTTTAACTTTACACTGCTGAAAAATATGGACGAAGATCTAGCAGAAGCAGCGGATGACGACGACCATATTAGGGAGGGATGGTTATGGCCATATACAGGGGAAGTGCACTGGAAAGGAATTTATGAGAGGGAGAGAGAGGAGAGGTATAGGCAGAAGATGGACAAGAAGAGGAAAACAAAGGAAAAGCTGTTGGAAAGGCAGAAATATGGATACAGGCAAAAAACACTTGGAGGATAGGATACTCAAAAGTCTCTCAGAGAGCTAACATAACAACAAATACCTTTTCTCATACGATCCAGAGACTCATACATGGTCGCCCAATTGGGAGCCCACAATTGGAGATTGAGAACGAGATCACACTTTTCCTAACAGCATCAAGACAGTACACAAACACAAAGATTGCATATTCTTTTATTCTGACATCAATTTGTGCTCCACTTGAGTGGAGACCAGACACAGGAGCTCACAGTATACAGTTATTTCAAGTGATTCCAAAGGCTGCTGGACATTGAATGGCCGGATTCTTTTTTCTTTTTGCATGCACGGAACAAAACACCTTGTTTAGTCGGAAGTTGTAATTTTGCCACCACTGTATATCTACTCAACAATTTGAAGGCAATGTGAATGAGAAATATGAGTTGATTTTGCTGTCTCTTTCTTTGCATTGTTTTGGGTAAGATCTAATGTCTGTCACTGTAGGCATGGCTACTTTGTTGTTTTAAGTGAATCGTAATCTAGTATCAGGAGGTTGTTAATGTAAAGCAAATCCTTATTGCTTCTTTCTTTAAGGTAACTCAGACGAATATATCAAACTTCAAGAGTAGAAAATATGTAAGGTATCTGTTATTTGTTCTTTTGTGAACACCAAAATATGTTTGGCTATCAACCACAATTTGGCTAGTAAGAAAATTGACCAAGTACTCTATCCGGCATACGATGCTCTGGCCTCTGGATCTATCGTAGCATGGATTTGTCCCAGGTTCAGAGAGAGTACCTTGTACATTTGGGCAACCACTCTCAACGAATTACATAAATCAGATATGTCGTGCTCGTACTTGAATCAGTCATGAAATGAGCACAGCCTTACATTGAATAGACAGAACAGTTCTCCGGTTCTTATCAGGTTAATTTTACATGGTTTCGGAATTATTCCCATATGTTTCTATGGCAGTCTTCAGAAAGCTGTTTTAGTTCACAGTACTGCAATTAAACATTATCTCCTAATCAACTTTCCAAAGTATTTTCAGTTTCAATAAAGTTCAGGAATTGCAAAACATGGAAGTGTATGGTCCTCTTGGTATAATAGAAAGGTGCAGACTAAAATCTTCGCAAGGCATAGACTCGTGAAGTCTAGTTTTGTCTTGGCAGAAATCTTTCTTCTAATAGGAGTATTGTTTGGGAACAATCTTCTGAAACTGTCGGAGTCACTAACTCTGAATTATTCCCTTTTGTGGTGGATCCTTGTAGAAAGACATACTTCGTTTTTTTACCAGACTTAGTAGCATCTATATACTGTAACCATATTGCTAGGCTTTCTACAGTTGGCATGAGAAAATTCAACTTCTTTGTCTTCGTCAGAGTAGAGTAATAGACACGCTAAAGACGAACTATGATTTACTTACATTTTGTCTCTTTTCTCCTTGAAAAATGCTGCAATGTCCTCTGACTGAAGTTTGCAACAATGAACGTAGCAGGTATATGGACATTGGAGAGGCAATCTATCTATATATATATATACTACTACTAGTATATCTATAATGATGGTGGCCTCTTAAATTCATCCCGCACTTTTTCTAACCAATAATACCCTTGATGAATAATAAAATCAGATGCCTAGCTATTTATTAATGAGGACTACTTTGTCTTTTTATGTGTTTATAAATTTTCAGTACCGATATTGTCCTTAAATAAAACAATTGTTTAACACCTTCAAATAGGGCTAATCAGTCTTTTCATGTGGGAGTATATTAGAAAACCAAATCCACGCCATTCTGAATTGTACGCTTTACAATAAATTTCATTTAATTAGCAATAATTGGGTTATTTAATAAGAGGTTAAGAAAATGAAAAGTCTAATAAGAGAATACGAACCGATTATTTTCCAGTCTCTCCCATATCTATCTTTCTCTTCTTCATATGCGCCCCTCTCTCTCTCAAAATAATGGCGATTTGATTATTGAAAAAGAGTCTCTCTGTTGCCATTTGATTTTTTCAAAAGGTAAAATCTTTTTCTCCTTTTGAGCATGTAACCATTGTTTAAGAATCTCTCCAGTCTCCCAGAGATGGTGAGGCAAAGGTGACCTTTCCTAATTACATAGTTTATGTTAATCAATCTTTTATGTTCGATGCATGTATCATGTCTCCCCCTCATGGATGAATCCAAGCGGTAACCTTTTAATCATATTTGAAGAATGGGGTGGTGACCCAAATGGAATTTCTTTGGTTAGCCGAACCGTTGATAGCGTTTGTGCTGATATATTTGAATTGCAACCGACGTTGTTAAGTTATCAGAGGCGAGTCTTTGGAACAATCAACCGGCCATTAAGGCCCAAAGCTCATTTAAGGTGTTCTCTTGGGCAGAAAATTTCGTCTATAAAGTTTGCTAGCTTGGGATCTCCCGAAAGGGTCTGTGGCAGGTTCAAGGAGGGGAGCTGTCATGCCCATAAGTCATATGATGCTTTTGAAAAGGTAGAAAATTCGCATGAGAATGTAAGTGCGCTTGTGTTTCCACATTCCTTTCTTTATTATAGAAAGTAGCTAGACATTGAGTCATTTCTGATCACTATACCGTTAAATAATAAGCTCCAAAGTTATAATGATCATCAAGACAGAAAAAGGAAAATAGGATGTAGGGTCCTCTCCAAAACTAGCACGGATAAGATTTTGGTATACTACACTTTCCAGCAATCAAAAACACCAATGATCAGCATATTTCATTTTTTTTTAGCAAAAACCAAAAGGTGTCCATTTACTGGCAAATATTATCGAATGAACTGACGGGTTTACCCTATCGCTCACCTAACGCCGTATCGAAAAAATGAAAATAAGGGTGGGTTTGTTTTTTTGGTGAGTCTTGATATGTGTCCATTAATTTCTTATTATTGTTTAAGTGTCTCAATACGTTATGAAGACATACTATTTAGGATAATTGTTGTGTAATTATTTTGTATTTGAATAAAAACCACCTTTTGTCCATCTCTAGCTCGATTTTTTTATTTTTTTTTCTTCTAATAAATCTATACTAAGCTTGGAAGGGATTGTAGAATTAGCAGGTGGCTTCCATCCAGAGTGTTGCATCAGTGAAATGAATAGTTTGACTTGTGTGATGGATTTCTCAAAGATCTTTCTTTCCGTGTTGGGTTTAACAGATTGAATGGTGATCCAACTGGCGTCGTTGAAATTGAAAAGCGGGTGACATTAAGGGAGACTAAAATGCGGATATTCTAAGAGTACTCGAACAAGAAAAAATGAAGCAACTGATTGCTCAGCAAACCTCGACGAAGAGGTTGCAAATTTTGTCCAAAATATAAATGAAAGGCCCTGAAAAGGTGATGTATGCTTACAAGTTAATCTTAAGCTACTAAGTGCAGGGACACAGTGGATATGTACGTTGTGCATGGTGTTTCGACCAGATATGATCAAAACATCAAGTGTTGATAAAAGAGACGAAGAACGTAGGAAAGTAATTAGAAAAATAATGGTGATCGGGGGAATGATGAGACTGTACCTTTCGGTTGCCTACGTACCCAAATTATCGGTGGGATCAAGTCTCAAGAACGTAGTTCTGAATGAAAAATAGTTTGGTATTTATATAGGTAGAGTAGAGAATCCTTGTAGCTCAAGTATTCTTGTAGCTTGAGTCATTGTGATAGAATATAACTCTCAACTGATAATTATCTCTTTTGATAAGAAACGAATCTGGACATAAATTAACGTACATTAGTGGCAAGCCATGTGGCTAAGGTTCAGCCTTAGACACATGAGTTAATAGGCCTGTACATCGATTCATGGTATTGCGAATTGGGCTTTAGCCCTGTCGATTAAATGAATAAAGTGGAGATTCCTACCAATGGACGTTCGCCACGTAGGTGGGGGTCGAAACACCGCCCCCTCTTTGGCATGTGAACAAAGTTCATATGACAAAGAAGAAAGAAAAATGAGTGGAATGTATAACGGTGTCGTGGGCGAAAAGAAATAATTGGAAAATTGATCATCGAAAAATTCTTGAATTATCGGGAACGAAATAATGTCAAACTAACGTATACGGGACGCAATGTAGTTAAATAAAAGATGGCCGAAAATGCACAGAAATAAAATAAAATATGCACAGAAATAAAATTGCAAAAAAAATTCGATTGGCGAAAAACCGCATCAACGCGTCCACGTAATATCTGAAATTTGAATTCGATGATGCGTGCCAACGGAATAGCGATACTTGGATTATACCGTTGAAAATTAAACGTAGGGGCAGTTTAGTAATAATAGTAAGAAAAGGAAGTTAAATACGAATTTGACTCAAAGTGTTCGGATGCGATAAGAATGTGGAGGAGATAAGAATTGAGATTAGGGATGAAGTTGGATTAGCATAGAATCCCACCAGTACTGAAAAACAGCTCAACAAAACCTTATATAAGTGTTGGCGCTTATCAAAACAGTCATGGTTAAGAAAAGTTTTGAAGTCGCAGAAAACTCGTCCTCTTCCGTATTATTGCCGCGCTAGAACGCTGTGTTCCATCTCAATCAGGTACGTTCTCTCACCATCAGCTCTTCTCATATATCTCGTTTTGACATCTCACTCATCAAGCCTGCAGGAGTAGGAGATATCACTAAACACCCCTTGGCCCCTGAAGATTCAACATGTCTAGGTGGGGAGCTCGGGTGGTATGAGCTAGATTTATCTCGCTGACTCGGAGAAACCAGATGGTAAGAAATAAGGATAACTCGGAGGAGAGGCCGGATGATAAGAAGGTGACTTCCCTGCCTGCTTGTGAAGTGGTCGGGCTACCAGGGGAATACCCAAACTCTTTCTTCTCAAACTGTGTTCCGCTTCCATCAAACAGGCACTGTTCAACCCATCTTGGATATTGATGTTTATGGTACGTTTCTACCTTCCTCGTTATACGCCTTTTTTTTTTTTTTTCCCGGCCAGATCGCCTTTGAACGTTGGAACTCTTTCCTTAGGATGTCTTCTATATGGAACATGTGGTGGCGATACAAAATAATAAAATTGGTTTTTGTATTGAACTTCATCAGGAATTGCTGTGGAAGACGGACTGAGATGGCGAAACTGATGGCGCTGCTATTCAAAACCCGAAACTAACAAACATGATACGGTGCAACGGCCAGCAAAAGAAGGGCACCGTACCTGCTGTTATCTAATTTGGGCTGTGCATTCGGAACTAAAAGTAACTAAACATGATACGGTGCCGCGCCAACAAAGGAAGGGCACCGTACCTGTGTTGCCTTGATCTGACCCGGTTCACCCTTGTGGAGCTAGTGAATCCGGTTTTTGAGCTATTTGACTAGGTTTTTTTTTTTTTTTTTTTTTTTTTTAATTTTGCAGGTAGAAACGATCGTACTATACGGGCGAAATATAATCGAGAACAAGAAGACACGATGACGATCGTAGATTTGGTGAGGTGGAAAGAATGTGACAGATACAACGAACGCACGACACCACGGTGATGGTCACTTAAAGAACTACGGAAAATACTAGTACTCGAGAGATTTGAGATGGACGAAGTGTATGCATTTGAAATGAAAGTCGAAGAAGATGAAGTAGTAACGGCTTACTCACAATTAAGTTGCGGGAGTGCAATTCCGTTAAACAAAGAAATTGCGCAATTACTGAGTTATTTTGGGCTGCCGAAGAAGACGGAGAAAAGTTCGGAAAATATGACAAAGCGGTGACAAAAAAATTCGACAACATGAAACAGGTATGTCAGTATTTTTTTCCATTTAGCTTCAAATTTTGGTTAAGTCTGAAAGACTAACGAAAAGATTTGTATTTTCTTCGCAGGTTGAAACGGCGGAATTACGAGCAAAAGATATTGAAGAAAAATTTCGAACGGAAAGATCACAATGCCGTAGAGAAATAAATAAATAAGCTGGATAAAGTTTTTGCTTACAAAGTTAACGTAAAGCGAATTTTTGCCGCACAGAGAAACGATGGTTGTACGAGCCTCGGAAAGTTTCGCTCAGAAAGTTCGGCTTAATGCCTTAGAAAAAATAATGAAGCTGTCAAAAATTTTCACTTGGTAAATTTCTTGTAGAAAGATCGGCAGAATGCCTTAGAAAAAATAATGACGCTGACGAAAATTTTCGCTCGGAAATTTTTTCGTAGAAAGATCGGCATAATTCCTTAGAAAAAAGAATGACTGTGGAAAATAGTTAACCGAAAGCGCTAAGCGAAGCGAATGCAGATTTCGAAGAAGAAAATGAAGATTTAATCGAACAACCGTAAGACAATTGACAGAGACAATTGATTAGGTAATTGTGTGAATGTAATACTATAGAGCTAAAACTTCTTTTGATGAAAAATAAAAATAAAGTATGTTTTGGCAATTGAATATAGTTGCGATGTCTGATAACATACTTGTGTAAAACTGACAATGTTGTTGATTTATATAGATGACATGAAATAGAATGAAACGCCCCCAATACTAACTTTAAGCTTGCAAAATTAGATTGAGTGAAAAAATGCTCCGACGTAGAACTGACAAAACGAAATGGGGTAACTTCATCAGATGTTGACATAGTGCGAGTAACCGACTAAGCGAGCGTAAAATCGTTCAATTTAGACTAACGAAATTAAATGTGGTAAGTTCGTCAGATTTTGTCGTAACGATAATACGACTAAGCGAGTGTAACAACGTTCAACTTAGACTGTCGAAATTAAACGTGGTAATTTCGCCAGATTTTGTTGTAGTGATAGTAACGACTAAGCGAGCGTAAAAACGTTCAACTTAAACTGACGAAATTAAACGTGGTAATTTCGTCAGATTTTGTCAGAGCGATAGTAACGACTAAGCGAGCGTAAAAGCGTTCAACTTAGACTGACAAAATTAAACGTGGTAATTTCGTCAGATTTTGTCGAAGCGATAGTAACGACTAAGCGAGCGTAAAAACGTTCAACTTAGACTGATAAAATTAAACGTGGTAATTTTGCCATATTTTGTTGTAGTGATAGTAACGACTAAGAGAGCGTAAAAGCGTTCAACTTAGACTGACGAAATTAAACGTGATAATTTCGTCAGATTTTGTCGGAGCGATAGTAACGTTGCGATGGAAACAAAATTATAATATTAGAACTCAGGTTTTTCGTTCAACTTGTTAATTTTGTCCGCTCATTTAGTAAAATAATTTGTTGCGATGAGCCAGAAACAAACACTGTCAGGGGCTGTCGGAAATAAACCAACAATGTCAAGGCCCCATTTCGCAAATGACCAAGGTTTATAGATTGGATGACGCTTCGTCGCGGAAAGTTGACCCATATCATATATCATGTGTTTGACAAGGCACACACTTCTTGGACAAACGCTTAACATCCTTTGGCATGTATGGCCACCAATACCATTAGGTCATTGCTATGTGAGCGAGACTTCCCCCCCGGGAGTGGTGTTCACATAGTCCTGAATGAATTCCTTCGAGGCCTAGTAAATTGTTCGTTCTGCCCAAACAACGAAGGATAGGATTGAGATTTGTGCTGCTGTGATAGAGTTTTTTAGTCTTCAGGAATTCCTGAGCATCGTCAGCTGCATGATCGTCGTCGGTAGATACCGAGACATTATCAGTGCCAAGCTCGTTGGAATCATTTTACAGCATAAGTGGTTAATCCAGTGTTGTCATAATAGTGACGACTTGATTTTCCATAGATAAGTATGTGATAGAATCAAGATGCCTTACATCATAACGCGGATACTGTACAGTAATGATAGATGTAAAATTTCATGCAATTCATTGAACGAAGTCTAAATAAACGTCCATTCTATCATTGCGAGCCGCATATTATCATTCAAATTGGCTAATGACTAGCTTAGAATAATTAATCGTAACTTAGTTGCCCCCAGCTGAAGAGTTGTGCGTATACCACAAATGACAGTTTCGGACTTGGCCATATTATTTGACGCATCAAATCCCCAATGTAGAGACCTCTCAATTATGTTTTCATTCAGCTTCAAGATGACACAAACAAGACCAAAGGCAGACTTATTATGTGAACTATCGGTGTAAATCTAGCAAGTAGCTGGTATATTCGATAAATATTTCAAGTCATCGCCCCCAAGAGGTAATGACAATTAGAGATCGACGTTTTCCTCATCGAGTAATGCTTTCGACATAGGAATATCATCAATAAGAAAATCAGTCATTAGCGAAACCAAAGTTTGTCTCTGTTTAATTGTATGAGTGTCAGAGACAATGTTGTGAACGCTAAGGTAACTTTTTCATTCTGCGACTCGATCCGTAGACGTTGCGAAAAAACTTGCGCAGCGGATATTCGACAAGTATAAACTTCGACTATTCCTTCTTTGAAATAAGCTTAAGACGCCCGACAAAGATGAAACAAGGCCGATGTAATATTTTCAATACAAGAATGCCTCGAGACATATGACGGACATTATCCGCAAATGGATGACGAAAGAATCGCCGAGGCAATAACCGTCTTTGAATAATTTGGCGCATCGGTGGAACGGTAGCCGGGTCGTATGCAATCGGATGTTGAAAAGGAATAGGAGGGAGTAGTTCGATACCGCCAGGTTGACTTGGAACCGCACATTCGCGATGATCATCAGTAAGTGCATCGAGAACTTAGGCTCGTCGAGTATTCGTCATAACTTTTGTAGAACGTGATCGTCGGTTTTGCATAAGAACCGCAGACGGCGCCAATTATGTTTCGACCAGATATGATCAAAACATCAAGTGTTGATAAAAGAGACGAAGAACGTAGAAAAGTAATTAGAAAAATGATGGTGATCGGGGGAATGATGAGACTGTACCTTTCGGTTGCCTACGTACCCAAATTATCGGTGGAATCAAGTCTCAAGAACGTAGTTCTGAATGAAAAATAGTTTGGTATTTATATAGGTAGAGTAGAG
Organism: Coptis chinensis; assembly: GCF_015680905.1. Classification (NCBI taxonomy): domain Eukaryota; kingdom Viridiplantae; phylum Streptophyta; class Magnoliopsida; order Ranunculales; family Ranunculaceae; genus Coptis; species Coptis chinensis. Next base: position 32,504,557 of record NC_141462.1, read on the forward strand.
AATCCTTGTAGCTCAAGTATTCTTGTAGCTTGAGTCATTGTGATAGAATATAACTCTCAACTGATAATTATCTCTTTTGATAAGAAATGAATTTGGACATAAATTAACGTACATTAGTGGCAAGCCATGTGGCTAAGGTTCAGCCTTAGACACATGAGTTAATAGGCCTGTACATCGATTCATGGTATTGCGAATTGGGCTTTAGCCCTGTCGATTAAACGAATAAAGTGGAGATTCCTACCAATGGACGTTCGCCACGTAGGTGGGGGTCAAAACACATGGCTGTTGATGATAGCCCTGTGTTCTTTTAATTTTTGTATTGTTGAGTTGTTTCCAAATTTTCTTCATTTAGGTTTTGGCCGGCTACCCTGGGGCTTAGACGACTCAAGATCGACAAACTTCTTCATGAGGAAAAACATATTAGGTGTTAGTAAGAAGGTTGGGAAAAGGTATTTCTTAGATTTTCTTTCACACCTTCTTCCTCTTCTAGCTAACATATTTTTGCTGAGTTAATATGTACTGTTCCACTATTTCTAGCTTATGTTTAGAACCTGTATGTGAAGTTCTTACGCACACCTGTTTTTTTTTATCCATTTGTTATGATATGCGTAATTTTTATCTGTATGGAATATGGAATGGAGAGGATAAGTGGCACCAGAGATTGGGTAATCTCTACTCTCCATCTGTGTCGATTTGTTGTTTCGTACCATTAATTAATTTTTTTGTCCAGACAACTACTTATGTATACAATGGTCACGCCTAACTCTGTTTTTAGTCTTTGCTTATTGTTATGGATTTCATACTTTAGTATGCCTTTTCTGTGGTCCTACTATCTATAAGTGCATTCTTTGGAAAATGAAATTGGTTTTGGCTCAAGACTATGAGAGACCAGAAAGGGGAGCCAAGTGTGCTCTCCCAGTTTTGGGGTTTTTGTTTAGCTATTCATGAATAGCAATATTATTTATTACTGCCAATGTCATGATATTCCGCAGGATTATTGTATTTATGCATTCAGATATTACAGCTATTCATTTTCTTGAGCAGGATCTGTACGTAATAATATTTGATCAGTAATATAATATTCCTTCTTCATTTTCTTGGGTAAGAATCAAGCGTGAATCCAACAATTAATTTAGTGGTGGTGTCGTTCATTTCAATCATTTTTGAGGTCTTACAGAAGAATGCAATGCTTGGAGGTGTGTTAACTGGGGCAATTGTATCTGCAGGCACAAATAGTAGCAGAGACAAAGTTGTTATGGATGCCATTGCAGGAGGTGCCATTGCTACTGCTGCGGAGATCCTTAACTAGCAAGGGTTTGAAACTTGAGAACATTTTGATTAATTTTAAGGATTAGGAGGTTAAACTTTGGACAAAGTCGGCAATTTATCATTCCAACAGAGGCGTATACGCTTAATGTATGTATGTTAAAGTTTGGATTGATTTGCCTACTTCGAAAGAACAATGTTTATGATTGAACTTTAATTTTTATCATTTGTTAACAAGATTACGCATAACCGTGGTTGCAGGTCTGCACAACACCGTATAGAGCTCCTGAATTGCTCCTAGATTTCAAAGATTATATGATAGTGACTGATATGTGGTCTGTTGGGTGCATATTCGGTAAGAAGTTTAATACGAAAGCAATATTTTTGTTAAAAGAGCACCAGTTGGTATTAAACTAGATGATTTGAATCAATTATTGTGTGAATTCATGAATCTAGGTGAACTGGTTAGTGGAGATACACTCTTCGAAGCACATAGTGTTGAGGCTCAGTTTAAGAAAATTTACATTGATTAACTTTCCATTTTCTCCTTATTCCTTTTAAAACTTTTTGAAACTGCCCCCAATCTTACTGAAATATCTGTCATATCGAAGGTTATTGGGAACTCCAGTTGGCAATCTATGGCTAGAGACAAACAAGGCCATTATAGCTTCAAGTGATATTATTATCGCACCAGAATTGTCATCACACTTTCCTCTACTTGATGGCATTGGGTATGCACCTTTTACAATGTCTATTCTTATACCTATAGTGTCATATAGGTTTAAAATGGCAGGCTAGATTTGCTGGAGATGATGCCCCAAGTGTGAAGTGCTCAATTTTGATTTGTTGATCTTGCAGCATAGATACCTACATAACCCTCAAGCCTTTAGAAGAAGGCAGGTCAATACCATCAAGTGAATCAAAGCTGAATAGCTTTGTCGTCATTGCTTTAGTAGCTCATATCTTAACATTATGTTATTATACAATTTACTAAGAGTGATAACAAAAAGTGTTATTGCTTTCTTAGTGTCCCTTCTTTTGTGCATATACATGCCAGTTCTTTACAGAAACTTAATTTAAATTAGGTTGATAATAATTGCAACTCTTATTGTTTTTGAGTGTGTCAGCTGGTAGCTAGCTGCTTTTAGTTCCAACTATCTACTAAAATACATTTGCTAATAAAAAAACAAAATGTATGTATAAGCAATCTAAGCAAAATTCTATACATTTTGTTATGAATTTGTTGTTGTATCCCTATAATCATTGGATTTCAGTTTACGATGATTGAAGTTGCGCGTTTTAACCAAAGCATGAGTTGTTCAATCGGGCATTTCATGTTGCCATAGTTCTCTTCGCACAATGTTCAAGACTTACCGGACTCGAGCTTATGCAGTGTTATTTGGAGATAATGGATTTAGTCCATTCTGTGAGTTTGAGTGAAGCCTCTAAAGTAGCATTGATTAATTAATGCCTAATCGACATCTAGGTGCAAATGGATTTCGAATCGCTAATTGATTTCAAACTTCCATCGTTTTGGATTAATGTCTTTTTCCTCGACAGGGTTGTAGATTTGGATGTGGATGAGTTGGTGAATCGGTTGCATTAAGAAAGAGGAGAAAATACGCACATTAAATCCTACTCCCACCTAACACAATCATCGTGGAGGACTACTCAAATCACCGTGAATATTTCCTTATCGAATTTTAATTTTTGATAACCGAACTCCCGGGATTCTTTTGGGTGTTTTTTTCATTATTTTTATTTTTGTGTATGTTTCTCAAATCTGTGGAGGTCAGTTGTTTTGGTTAGGATTTATGTTGTTTTTAGGTGAACATTGTTGAAGTGTGATTTATTGATATCTATGGGGTCAGTTTAGGTATTTGGTGATAGTGTAGTGGTGAAGGCTTTCAACATGTTCATAGCTAGTTGTTAGTCTGTGTCGGATATCGAAGTGGTTTTGTTAGTTGTTCATTTTTTATGGGAAGGAGTTTCTTAGAAAAAATTAACATGGTTAAGAAGGAATTTAGAAACTAAGATCGTAAGTTTATTCTAGGGGTACCGTTGGCCTTGAGAAATATGTCCGAGTCCGTGACCGGAGGCAATCCTCCAATCGCTTCATTTTTGAAGCCCGAACGCGTTCCAAGGGGCTGTAAAAAGCTATTAACAAGAGAATTCTATCTGTATTGAATAGTTGGGAATCAAGTAAGGTGGACTTGGGCATGTTATGTGCTCTTCTTGCTCCCATTTGCAGTGGTCCCCCAGAGCAACCGCAAGCTTTTTACGCCTCTGATGCTCTCCTGTGGCGATATGTTGGTGAAGGTAGTTCAGTGGTTAAGAAAGTAGATGCCATGATATATATCGAATTGCTTAGAGCAGTTTACCTTCCTTCTCAGTCGACCCATAGAACGTCGGAATTTTATGGAGAAGTTGATGTTTCAACAGTTTCTTTTCCCAAGTTCCTGTAGATGTTTGATAATCCGGATTGTGGATTTGGGATCATTGACACCCTGGTGAATCTTGAAATTGGAGACACAATCCATTACTGCAACTTTTCTTGCTCTGTGTGCCACTACCTTATTACTGGGTCCTGCTTCAAGGAAACAAAATCTCACTTCAATCTATGTAGTAAATGCTACAGTGAAGGGAAGGTGCCGTCTGCCATCAAGTCGGTTGGGTGTAGCTTCAAAGAGTATGGGAATGAGGCTGAAGAAATTAAAGATAAGTGCACTATCTTAAATTTGCATTCTAGAAGTTCTAAATCGGGGAGTTTCATAAATACCCTGTGTATTAACCTACCAATTTATTCAACTGTGTAGTGTGCATTATAAATTTTTGTTTTGTTTGATCGTCACTTGTGCCCTTCTGTAAGAGGTATATCCTTGGAATAATATGTTATGTAGTCCCATCTTTTTATTGATGGCTCCAATATAGCTTCATCATTAGCAGTTCTGTTTGAAAATCAATGTAATATTCTGTGTGTCACGCTATTCAGTTATTAAATTAGATTTGCTTGAGCTTCTGTAAAACTTTTTAGACGTAGAGCCTCTGCTCCTAAAAGATGCCTAGATCCTTCCGGGCAGCCTAGAACCTTGACACTAAATTCATGACATGGAAACACTAAATTCTAGCACTGGTAGGCCTTATTTGGTCACCATGAACTAAGCCTATTTGCAGCCACTTAATTATAATGACTTTTGATCTTATTCGATCAGTAGCTCATTTAACAGCGCTTAGATTGCTCTTGGTTTACATTTACATGATTAATGGTTCAAGAACCAAGAAAATTGCCTCGCTACAAATCATTCCTTCTTAAGGACATTCTGTTAAAGTTTACTCGCTCGCATTCTATCTAATGGAAGGAACATTCAAGGACGTTCAAGTTCTTCATGCCTTTGCTAATCTTGTGTAATCATGTGTACATGTAGTACACTTTATTGGTTCGTTGATGTGGAGTCTGCCTTGATGCCTTCGCAAGGGTATCCTTGTTTGAGTCGTGTTCAAACTAGAGATGAAATTGTACCAGTTCAGTGCACTGAACCTCAGTTGGTTTCTAGCACCAACAAAAGATGCGTCTATTGGAAGAGGTTTCCCTTCTGCTATTAAAACTCACATGGAGAGCCAATGTAACGAGGGATAACTTATTGAAAACAATAACACATTTGCGAACTCTCAGTCTGAAGTCCCCCATCGGTGGGATAGAGTTAGCACACTGCAACTAGAGAGTGGGGCCTCTGCGCTACAGAACGAACCACATGTATGAACATTTATTCAGATACTCATATGTGAATCTCATTCATACTTGAATCTGTACATACCTTGCTTTATGCCTTTCTATAACTGTTTTTTATTTACTATACTTCATCTAAATCAATTAGCATGCTGTTAATCAAGAGTTCCTGGAGTTTCATATATTGTCACAACACGTGAGTAGAATCAGGTTTCCCGTTTAATTAGGTGGTCTAATAATTGTGAGTTCAAGACACAACACACGTACGTACACACTCTCCTATAACAATTTATTGTGTGCTTTCTCTCAAAATATGCTAGCTTCCAAACACTCCAATTTGAAAATTAATAAAAAATGGCAAAGTAAAATTATGTTTACACTTTTCGACAAGTTTTGTTTAACATCACGTGCATAGCACGTGCATCTTGCTAGCATGGACACTTCCTAGACTAGACAGTGCTTGCATAGCACGTGCATCTCAGTGCTAGACAAGAGGAGAGACTATCAAGAAGGGAACCATTGAGTTTATTCGAACCAAGATCAATGAATGAGGACTTCCACTAATTAGGTGCGAATTTTGTAAAAAAGTTATCAAGCCCCAAGTTTAGCCCAAAATTTTCTTTTCCTCCGGGCAGGAGTTGTTGTTAACCTTTTTATTGAAGTAAAGGCTGCAATATACGTGAAAGAAAGTGGATCCAAGCTAAGAGACTTAATGATAAGAGCCCAAAACTGTAGTTTTAACCCCTTAATAATCATACTGTTAGACCAATTATGTGAATAATAAGTAAGAGTTAACATTACGCGTTTTTATGCATTTCATTCAAAGTCCATTATGTGCGAGAAATGTACCACTTTAGCGAAATCTGAGGAGCAAAAGTTAGTAGAACTTCCGAAAGCCGTATCTTTGGACTCAGACCTCGGAATTGGGCATACCTTATGTCAAAACGACCGGCTCGGAAAGAGCTTTGCAATGGTCCAAGCCTTGACCCAATCAGAGGAGCAGAAGTGGACGAAAAGTCTGTGGAAGTCAACTGCAGCTGAAGAGGCCTTTTGGTGATTGAAAATGGGGTTTTGGGCACGATTCTCTGGCCCAAACCCCGGCTCAAAGCCCATGCACGAATTTTGGATCTGAATGTATAAGAACAAAAGCTTAAGTCTTTGTTAATGGTAGATAGATAATGGTAGATTAATTAGTAGGGGTTCATAGCTTAGAATAGAAAGTAGCCATTAAAATAGTTTCTAGATCTAGTTAGATTTAATTGTTTTTGATTAATTAGTTTCAAATCTAATTCATTTTATTAGATTAAACCTTTGAATCTTGTTCTTCATTTGATTAGATCAATAAAGTAGTATTATTCCATTTTAGTTTTGTCATTTCCAATTCTAGATCTAATTTCAATTCATGTCCTTAGTTCAATTTAGTCATTAAATTAGATTTCATTATTGTTTAATTAAATAAATTTCAATGCTTTATATTATGTTTAGTTTTAATATAAATGGAAATGATTGGAATGATTCAAGGCTAAACCTCCATTAGAGGGGTTGTGAAGCCTTGATGAAAGCTTGATTCGATTATCGTAGAGTCGTCTTAATTATTTTCTATTCCACTCTAGAAATGATTAGTTCACCATGAGAATGGGTTTAATTGTTCACATGCTAGTTATGAATTGGTAGAAATGCCATGTATAATTAGGGATTAGGAATAACCAATTGTTACGCAAAGCGGTTCAATTCGGATTCTGACGATTAAATGTCGTTAGTGGATTAAGTTGAGTTATGGTGGAATCAATCCCCTCTAACTCCTTATCATAGAATCAACGTAGCATTCCCTTAGTATTCGATAACCGACTAGTTGCATCTTGTGGGTAGTTGCATAAGTAGTATAATTCCCTTAAATAAAAACTCTCATAGACTTAAAAGCGACTAGTTAGATTAGAAAACATCCATGCTAGAGCACTAGAATTGGAGCGAACTTATCTACTCCACTATATCTCATAGGGATTGAGAGTAGAAAGATTTGATAAACTTATAGCATCATTAAGTTTAGTTTTACTTACGTTGTGAATTCATCGTTTATTTAAGTAGGTAAAAGCTAGTCATTTTCACGTTTATCAAATGGGCGCACCATCTTAGTTGCACTTTATCATTGTTTTCATAATAGAATTAGTAATTTTTAAGTCCCATTTCACCCACCCACCCTTGTTTGATTCATCTTTGTGGTTGCCGTTTCAGTTTTGGAAAAATTCGAAAACGCGCGCGAGCGCCAGCCAAAGAAGAGAGCGACCAGCGCTATCTTCTTGGACTTCGTTTATACATACCAGCTATCTTCTTGAGCTCGACTTTGCCTTGGCCCAGCCCAAGCTTCAAAGAGAGCGACCAGCTATCTTCTTGGAGCTTCGACTTTGCCTTGGCCAGCGGCCAGCGCCAAGATAAATGGCGCCAGCGCCTTCTCTGAAATTCCGGGATTTCCACGGTTTGATTTGAACTTGAGTTGTCAAGTTTTTTCAGTGTTCTATTCTCTTATATACACTGAACAGCGTAAACAAAGGCGCTATTCATAAAGCGAAGCAAGGGCCTTGTCGGGTATTCCTTTCTTCCACACCTCGCATCTCTGTTAGAGGTTTATACTAGTATATCGAGAATTGTTTGGAGTGTTGCATGTGTAGTTAAGCTCGACTTAGTCTTGCATGAGATTAAGGTGCAGTGGTACAAAACACCGAGCGTAAATACACAACAACATCAACAATCAAGTCTATCTAGTATACCACACACTACACCTCTAGCTACTATTCCACACACACCACGATATAATGGGGAAGAAAAGAGACTCCTCTCTCGGACTTCTACAAAGCCTTGGCGATAGCCCCAAATCTTGCATCGTTCTAGCAAACCCGGTGGGATTTTGAATCCCCAAATATTTTTAATTTGTTACCCGTTTTCATGGTTTAGACCATGAAAAACCTATCGGCTACACGCGTTAGGATTGAACAAGTCCTAACAACATTCCACCATCCTACGGTTGGTTGAACAAATTAAATTAAGGGTATTCCCTTTCACCTTAGCCGATAAAGGGCGTCTTGTTAACGCCCAAAGCGCCTAATTACGTGGACTTCGTGGGCTAAACTTGTTCAAATTGTTTATGGAACATTTTACCCACCCCTAAAACGGATGAGATGCTTTCTAAGATTCATTTCTTTTCGACAAAATCCTCATGAAACATTTTTAGAGGCTTGGAATCGTTCACCGATCTGCTTATAGAGTGTCCACATCATAACTTAGCGAAAGACCGTTAGTTAAATGCCTTTTCAAAGGACTTCAACATCACCATAAAGAAGTCCTTGACATAATGAATGGGGGTAGTTTCTTAAGTAAAGGAGCCTCGGAGGCTTATAAATTTTTAGAGGACCAAACTAAAGCGTAATAATAATGGGGGTAGTGGCGATTACTCCCCGCTCCGCTAGTTCTTCTTCCCGCGATTAAGGCTACCGGTATGTTTGAGGTTAAATCAGATCCGAGCTTAAAACTCTAATTGAATCCCTCACAAAAAGGTAGATGCCATTTCGTACAACAAAAGCCAATCCCGTTATGAATGTAAATTCAAATCCATGTAGTTTACATTTGGAGCCCCGAGCATCCCGAATCCCATTATCCCTATAGCCTATGAACAGGGCTTGTTCCATTAATAGTGAACCTAAGCCCCTTGGAGACAAAATCCCAATTTAGGTTGGAGAAATAACCAAAGCGTCACACCTCGAGGGTACAATCATCAATATGTTAGGCGCATGAGAACTTTAACCAAGCTCCACTCGACAAGGCAGTCGGGGTAATTTTAATAATTATAACAACCAAGTGCAACCTCGACAAGGTCAAGCACAAGGTCAAGGTAATTATAATAATTATAATGCTAATAGAGGTATCGTTCGGTAAATAATAACTATCAAAATCCACCAATAAATAATTCACGGGAAATAGTTCGATAACACCACGTGACTACTACACCCACACAACCGGATCGTCTTGACACCTTTATACAAGTGAGCCAAAACTTTTTCAAACCATGGCTCAATCCAACCAAGCGGCTTCTACAATCCGTAACTAATTTAACCCAACGGTTGGCTCAAGATAAAGCCCAAACCAAAGGTGTGTTTCCAGGTAGCGATACCTAATCCTAAAACAACAAACCACGACCTTTGAGGTAGCGGATAATACTAGTAATGAATTTGAAAATGTAGGTGAGATAAATGCCATCACCACTCTCCGTTAGGCAGAGTGGTTGATAACAAAAAGTAACTATGCCTATAGTTACCCCACCAAGATAACCCTACACTTTATATTACTAGATCTTGAAATAGAAACTGAAGAGCCTACCCTTTGTAGAGGTACCGATTCTGAACCACAACCAAAGAAACAAAAGCTACGGTAAAACATCCGGTGATACCATTGCTAAATATAGAAGCCGAAACCACCGTTTCCACAAAAATTAGCCATGTTAACTAAGGATACAAATTATGAGGAGATTAGGGATGTTTTAAGAATCTAACTATAAACCTTCCCTTCCTCGAAGCTATTAAAAGCTACCACATCATGCTAAGTTTCTTAAGGAATTGTGTACTACTAGGCGTAAGACAAATATACCAAAAGGCGTAGCGCTAGCGAACAATTCCCAACCTTATCTGAACATAATGGAATTGTTAAGTACAAGGACCCTGGTAGATCCCTCTTGTCTGATGCACCTTAGGAGATTCCTATCTGACGACCGGCTTTATTAGACACGGGGGCTAGTGTTAACTTACTCCCATTTTATTTGTATAGACAAATAGGTCTAGACAAGATGCAACCCACTAAAATGGCGTTGCAATTAGGCGATCGGTCTATTAAGTATCCTAAGGGTGTAGTCGAAAATGTGTTGGTAAAAGTTCAGGATTTCTACTATCCGGCTGATTTTGTAGTCCTCGTCTGAGAAATTAAGCTAACGACTCTGTCCGATCATTTTAGAGGCGTCCTTTCTTGGCAAATGCCAATCGCTCATTAATTGCCGTGATGGTTCAATGTCCATGTCTTTTGGCCATCTTGTTTGTTGAAGTCAATGTTTTTAAAACAAGGACCACGAGTTACCCGATTAGTCTATGGATGGAGAGGTTAGCATGATCGAGCTTTGCTTTCGAGATTATTTCAACAACCACGTTCCACGATAGTCATATGCCCAAAATTCTTTCCTTTGGAAAGTCGGACTCAATATTTTCATTCCTACACTGAGTCGATACACATGTTATTGGCGAGGATGGGATAGATGACTTTCTCAAAGATGTGAGGACTACCATAGTAATGTGGATATGACCAATCTAGATGGGGAATTTGATGAGTTTCTTGAGTAGGTGACAATTCACCCTATCAAGAACTAACTTGCACAACAACCACCTCGATTCCCCTCCTTCCACCCTTTCAAAGGAACCCGAGTTTGCACTTTCGATTCTCTTGTTTTTCTTACATGCTTCATAATTTTTTAAATCCTCTAGCAAAGCGGATACTTGGGAAGGACAACCTTTTTGACACCTTCATTTTGAAATTGAGGCGTCCACTACACACACAATGAATGAGTTCGATGCTAAACCAACAACCTCATTCATTATGCAGGCTGCCTTTCTAAAACTTATCCATATCCACCATATCCTTCACAACCATTCACTTTTCCACACTTATTTACTAGTACACCCACTCATTCAAAATGAAAAAAAGGTGCATGATAGGTTACACAATAAGGTTATCCGACTTCGTTTTGGATTCCACTAGAACGTATCGTAGGAAATCTTGGTGTTTCATTGTGTTTGGATATGTTTCTTTGATATTTATTTATGGAATGATCCACAACTATTTAGGTTGTTGATATATGATCAAGCTGCATGTTCATACATATGTTTTAGATAAAGTCTTGAGTATCGACTATAAGCGACTCAAATTTCTGTGTTGGTGCATTTCCTTTCATTCCAATATATTGGTGAGTGCACCATTAAGGTAACAAGGCCCTCCCACATGGAGTGTGTGGCTGTAAATGCGGATCCTAAGTCCACGGTTCACATAGTTCACGTTTTCCACTCTTGCATGTTTTCTCGGATTTTTGAGTCATGTTTCTCTATGGTGTGAATTATGTCTTTATTGCTTATTGTTTTTCCTTCTAAAACTAAAATAAAAAAATAAAAAAATAAAATAAACATAGTAATCTATGAAGTCTCGGGAATCTGACTTTAAAAGACCCACTGCTAAAAACAAATTTTCTAAAATTCTTGTAAAAATTTGTTTGGGGGTGGGGTGTTTGTGTTTCTGTACTAAAATGTTTTATGTCCCATTAGAGTTGCTTAGGCGTTTTATTGTATTACGATTTGGATTGACATGATCTATTCATTTAGATTTCATTCGTTAAGCATAACTTCGTCATGCACGCTTCGAGGCGTTTTCCACTATCTCGTATGTCATCCAAAGTCGGAATAGAGTGTTTTATGGATCATTGGATAGGAAATTCTCTCCTGATCATTTCCATATCTCATTACATAAAAATCGGACCCAGTAGCGGCGGGAATTTTGATTTGAAATTAAGCGAAAAAAAATCGAAAAATCGAAAATTTCGATTTTGGGCTTAGGCCCAACTTCAGCCCACCAGCCCATGGAGGCCTTCGCTCTTACCTTCTCACGAACAGTTCATCTTTCTTCATCTTCCACGCCATTAACCAAAGCTCCAAAACCTAAAAAAAAAAAAAATTTAAAAAATAAATACCATAAACCCAGCGAAAATCATATCGACCCCCATTTTTGTTTGCAAACACCAATCAAAACAAACTCCACCAATTTAAAACTCGAAAAACCACCAAAAATCAAACCAATTGGTGCTTTAGCGCCACCACTCCACCACCACCACTTTTCTTCAAATTCGGTCAAGTTAAACCACCACCACCACATCTTATTTAAACCCCAATTCTTATTCCAAACTTCAGATGGCTCAGCGCGAATTATTCGAACAAGTGTTCACTTGCCGACCATTTAAAGCCGTTTTCACGGTGGCGAAATGGCTAGTAAAGGCTGGAGTAGTCTGTGGTACTTTCGACCGAGGACTTCTATCCGCGAAGACTTGGTGGGGCGGTTCTATAACACCCGGGGAGTTGGAGGGGAGTAAGATTTTTGTGTTGGTGAGGAAGAAGAAGGGAGGGAGTTGACTCTGGGGATTTGTTGGTGAGATTCTAGGCATTCGCCTAGAATCAATCTGAATCCGTTTTCACGGGATCCCCGGTTTGGCGAGGTTGAGCCGTTGATGAAATTCTTGTCATCAATGGGAACTACAATCAAACTCCCATTGTGTGCGCCCGAGCATCCACGAGGACCAACCAAAGCTCTGACCCGATGGATTAGTCGGAATGTCCTAGACAAGGACAAAGGTCGGTGACATCGGTCGACTGCCTCCGTCTATGGATACTCGAGGGGCGGAAGTCGATTTACGTATCACGGAGTTTTTCTTGAACATGATCGGGAGGGTTGGACGGTCGTTGGCACCTCTTCACATGCTTATCACTAAGATCATGTTGAAGATGAAGGCAACTCCGGCTACGAGGAGGATTTACATTACCACACTTGGGGAACCAGCGTATCTATAGGGAGTGTGTCCACAAGTCTGGAAATTGCCGAGGATAGGGAACGGGAGGAGGAGGGAGGGGGTAGATGAGGATGAGTCGGAGGAGGATGAGGAGGATGGCACGTGCTTTGTCACGGATGCCTTCGGAGGTGTTGGTCTGATCTTTGGCGCATGGCTATGCTTCATAGGGGCATCGTTCACTCAACACTCTGTCTGCGACCTCCGGACTCGACGAGGCGACCATTCACCACAACCGAGATCCGCCGCACCGGAGGATGAGAGATGGGAGGAGGTAGCTGAGATAGAAGCCAGTAGCCGGTTTAAGTGGACATGCTAGCACGCTTCCCACCTCATCTGACGACTCTGCCTCACGAGGACCGCGGCTACTAGGCATGGCGTCGTCGGCGAAGGGCGGCTAACTGCTTCTGGACCTTCACGGAGCCAGGGAGCCACCACTTTCGAGTCATGCCCTCCGCCACCGATGGCGAGGTGTTTAGAAGGATGAGGAGTGATAGTCACATTATTTATGTTTTAGTAGTTGTTGTTTTATTTACTTTTGTTGTCTTTATTGTAATGTAATTTTTATTTTGTAATTTGAATTTTGTAGTGAAACCTCGAATGAAAATTTTAATAATATAAGGGTTTATTTTCAGTTTGTGTGCTTGTTTCATATTGACCCCACCTTCCCAACTTGTTTGGGGGTGGTTTGATTATTTCAAGTTTATTTTTTATAAAAAACCCTAGTGTTAGAATTTACTGCGGAGTAAGGTGAAAATATGGTAGTTTAGGCATATCTGTGATTGAGAATCATTGTAGGATGAAATCTAGATTAAATAGGTACATTCAGTCATAAAATCCAAATAAGAGATACTGGGTTTGAATTAGAATCCAGGATATGAGTTGTTTCCGTTTTCGAGTTTGGAAATTTTAGGATTTCCGGAAACTGCCGAAATTAGTTTTGGCAACTTTCCGATCCATTCTAGCAACTTTAAGCCTATATAAACTTGATACAATCTATCCTCACAACTCACTTACACCTAAACTCCATCACTCACCCTTCAAACCCGCGATTCCCGTTTTGACTTCATTTTACAAATTCGCAACTTCGGGGGCGCCAGCGTATAGTTAGTTGCGCTTCAGCGCCTACAATTCTGTCGAAAAAATTTGGTCGAGGCGGGCGCCCGCCCTAGTCGAGCGACCAGCTAAGTTCTTGGAAATCAAAAATACAAAAGAAGCGGCGCCCAGCTAAAATTAAAATGGCGCCAGCGCTAATGGCTTCTGGACCAGAAATTTTCCGGTTTTTGGCGTAGTTTCGGATCATTAAGTAGCTATTCCAAAGCGTAATTTTGAGATGACATCTCAATATTGATCTGGGAACGTCTTTTCGAAGATTTGTTCCAAAGCACTACTTACGGTGCTTGGTTTGTGAGTGATCACATATGTTGGTAGGAACCTCTTATGGTAAGACCGGCTGAACTTTATTCTCCGGCACTTGCATCTTATTTTTATAATAACTGCATTTTCTTTGAGAGACGGATGGAGAACAAGTGTTCTCCATCAACATTAACGATGAACCAATGGAGATTACGGGTTCTTGCTAGCATTTGTTCTTGGACTTGCTATGCCGCTGAGATACAAGACCCATGGTGCTATTAGATTCGATAATATGCATGTCTACACCTATGAGTCTTTGCCGCGAGGCTTATGGGGCGGGCATTTTCGTGTATTGAGGACCAAAGGGGACTATAGCGTTGCCCTTGGTAGCTTTGTCCATGAACATAGGAACTGTTATGTTTTGGATTATGCTAAACATTTTAGGGAATGGCGTTTTTCTTACGTGAATGGCGCCACTTGCGGCGTTTTCCTTGCTTTAGCCAATGGGCGCCCGGTTCTATGACCTTCCCGGGACTTTGATGTCTAGTTTAGCCGCGAGCCTATACCATGAGGGCATAAGTACCTTCTTATGCCTGTTTTAATTCCGTATTATGCTATGTTTCTTTCCTTTTTTGTACCGTTTCCGCGGATTGGATTAAAGGTAGACCGCGGTCGCGACCCACCAATAGTATTATCCGATCTTTCCGTGCAATGACTTGGCATGGGTGGCGGATACAACCTCACCCGGGTTGCACCCTACACCCCATCGGACCAAGTGGCACTTAATAGGTTAGCAACCATAGATGATAAATGGCGTGAAGCACGGCAAATTATCATAGCATGGCGGGGCCTTGAAGGAACCTCACTTCTTTATAGAAGTAGAGGATGGCGAAGATGGCGAATAATAACAAGCGGGAGTGGAGGTAAGTTTTAGTTTACGTTGAGTGTGCGCTTATGTCCCAAGCAATTTAATTAGGTTAACCCCATAATGGGTGGAACTCTTATAGAGTTCGTCGGTTTTTATTTCCTATATTAGATGCGTTCTAACATTGTTTTGCGGATGTTTTACGAATTTCCGCAGCGTTTCAATGGTATTTTTTCCTACCCTCTTTATTTACAATGCTTTGAGGACAAAGCATGTTTCTTGTTTGGGGGCATAGAATCCGCGTGTAATTAAGACATCTGTTAGGATATAGATATATATAATATGCATTTGTTTTCTAGTTAAAATTTCAAAATTTAAAAATATAAATAAATAAGTTTATGCTATACACTTAGGAATATTGGTATTGTTTTCTTTCTCCATGCTCTTAACAATCTAGAAGTCTCACATAGTTGTTGCATCGGAATAATTGTTAGAAACTTAGGTTATCGTAGGTAATAATCTTTGCATCTATCTATAAATATATTACATGAGTATCTATGATTGTTAGCGATAAGTTTAAAATCTAGGCTAGAGTACTTATTCTACAAATCCTGTGAGAATATAGCCTAAAAAACTTATATGAAGCCGAAACATTTGAGAAATGACACAAAGGGAGAAGTAAAATCCGGATAGAAATCACCGTCCACTTGCTTGATCACTAAACCATATCTAAGTGAGAATTTAGGCGCTCTTTGGATCGATATAGCCAGAAATTCAAACCTATGAATTATTTTCCGCTAGTCACCACTCACGCCTTTTCATTAGCCCTTCCATAAACCACAATTCCTTTATCTGTTTACAAAACAAAAACAAAAAAAAAAAAAAAAAAATAAATCGACCTACCCGATTTAGAATAAGTCGAGAATAGAATGAGTGAAGAAAAGAAGAAAAAAACAGTATGTAAACAAAAAAATTGTTAGTTGCTTGAGGAAAATAAAGAAAGAAGTTTCCATCCAAAGAAAAAAAATAGAAATAAAATAAAAACTCGAAAAAAAAAGAATAAAAAATAGAGTCAAAAAAAAGCCAAAGAAAAAAAAAAAAAAATATGGCTAAGGATGGAAACAAAGTGTAGAAAGCAAAGAAAATAACAAGGTTTTCTCTAAGTTACATAATATGAAGACTCTATTATCTCGGACTTGTTCTTTTGAATATCCATTTCCTTCCTTCTTAAACCATCTCCTAATCCCGTAACACCTAATAAAGACCTCTAGCTCGATTAGGAATAGGTTAGTGTGATAGTAAGTGGCGGATGTGTTTGATTGACCCGGCTTCCTTGTTGTCATTGAGATTGTAAGGTAAAGTGTGCCCACTTGTACCTTTGGATAGCGAAACTTGAGTGCAAAAAAATCAGTGTTGTTTCTTGACTATTATTGTGAGAACCTATTTAAGGGCGCTATTCCGAGGTTCTGAAAACAAACACACTAAACATTTGATAGTACTACTCATTGTATATATGTTTATTGTAGATGATTGATTATTATGCATATATTAACTTAGGGTTTTGACTGGTTATTCTTATGTAATTGCTAGAGATGTATAGATAGTTGAGCATGAATAAAGGAAACAATAGTTTTATTTTCTTAGTCGTTGTAGTATAGATGAAGTTTGTGAGTACCTTCACTGGAAAAAACTCTCCGCGAGGCTATAACTTCGTCCACTAGGGAATTCCTAGTGGTTTAAGGCCTTGTTGCATATGGTCAATGCAATCAGCTCAGCTGAAACGAGATTAGTTAGAACTCCATTTTGGTCACTTATTCTAATTTCTCATATTTGCTTGAGGACAAGCAAAATCTTTGTTTGGGGGGTGGTTTGATAAGAGCCCAAAACTGTAGTTTTAACCCCTTAATAATCATCTTGTTAGACCAATTATGTGAATAATAAGTAAGAGTTAACACTGATTCACGCGTTTTTGCATTTCAGGCTTCAAAGTCCATTATGTGCTTGAAATGTACCACTTTAGCGAGATAAAGGAGCAAAAGTCGATTAGAACTTCGAAAGCCGTATCTTTGGACTCAGGACCTCGGTTTGGGCATACCTTATGTCAAAACGACCGGCTCGGAAAGAGCTTTGCAATGGTCCAAGCCTTGACCCAATCAGAGGAGCAGAAGTGGACGAAAAGTCTGTGGAAGTCAACTGCAGCTGAAGAGGCCTTTTGAATTTGAAAGAATGGGGTTTTGGGCACGATTCTCGGCCCAAACCATGGCTCCAAGCCCATGCACGAATTTTGGATCTGAATGTATAAGAACAAAAGCTTAAGTCTTTGTTAATGGTAGATTAATTAGATTAATTAGTAGAAATTAGGGTTCATAGCTTAGAATAGAAAGTAGCCATTAAAATAGTTTCTAGATCTCTTAGATTTAATTGTTTTATTTAATTAGTTTCAAATCCTTTCATTTTAGATTAAACCTTTGAATCTTGTTCTTCATTTGATTAGATCAATAAAGTAGTATTCTTTATCCATTTTCGATTTTGTCATTTCCAATTCTAGATCTAATTTCAATTCATGTCCTTAGTTCAATTTAGTCATTAAATTAGATTTCATTATTGTTTAATTAAATAAATTTCAATGCTTTATATTATGTTTAGTTTTAATATAAATGGAAATGATTGCGGAATGATTCAAGGCTAAACCTCCATTAGGGGGTTGTGAAGCCTTGATGAAAGCTTGATTCGATTATCGTAGAATGAAATTAAGTATTTTCTATTCCACTCTAGAAATGATTAGTTCACCATGAGAATGGGTTTAATTGTTCACATGCTAGTTATGAATTGGTAGAAATGCCATGTATAATTAGGGATTAGGAATAACCAATTGTTATGCAAAGCGATTCATTCGGATTCTGACGATTAAATCGTTAGTGGATTAAGTTGAGTTATGGTGGAATCAATCCCCTCTAACTCCTTATCATAGAATCAACGTAGCATTCCTTTAGTATTACGATAACCGACTAGTTGCATCTTGTGGGTAGTTGCATAATTAGTATAATTCCCTTAAGTAAAACTCTCATAGACTTAAAAACGACTAGTTAGATTAGGAAACATCCATGCTAGAGCACTAGGAGTGGAACGAACTTATCTACTCCACTATATCTCATAGGATTGAGAGTAGAAAGATTTGATAAACTTATAGCATCATTAAGTTTAGTTTTACTTACGTTGTGAATTCATCGTTTATCTCGTAGGTAAAGCTAGTCATTTTACGTTTATCACTTAATGGCAAGCAAAGGGTTTTTTTTGGGTAAAGCAAGCAAAGGGTTTAACCCTGTGAGAGTCCATCCTTTATGGAATTATAGGGGTCAATCTGGAACTGCGTTGGCGGTTTCAATTTTTTGATATTTTTCTTCTTTAGTTCATTTGGAATGAGAATAAATGCTAAATCAGTTATAAACCAAGTTGGTAGTTGGTAAAATATGCCTTGGGGAAAAGGTCAGGAATGATGTCTGTATAGCAATATGATTATGTCAATAATATTTCTCAAAGAAACTTATACATTTTTAGAGTAAATTTATGTGTTCTTTACACACTACTGTTTTGTTATATATATATATCATTTAATTAACTCTTTTGTATATATCGTTTTTCACCTCCCTTAACTAATCTTCATTTATAATCTTCATGAATAATGTACAATAAAAAAACATAATTATGGTATATTACTATATTTGGTGGTGCTTATTAGAGATAGTTGGTGATAAATCCAACACCTAAAATATCCATGTTAGAATAGGAAATATCTAATTCAATGAATTATAAAAAGGCCATCCAATTATAATTCTAGATAACTATAACAATCTGAAATTTAATCTCTATAAATGAGTAAAGAAATATTTTCTAACTGAATTAAGTTCATCCCAAAGATACTCGGTTAATATTAGAGTATCAATGGATATGATTCAATGGGTTGTATTCTTGATGATTTCTTGCATATATGTGAGTATGATGCATTCCATTTCATAATGCAGTTAGTATACGAGAATCATTCCCTTTGACAATTGCTAAGTTTATAGTCAGATCACGGGACCCGGTTCAAAATAACGCCCAATGCATGAACACTCATAAGAAGAACGTACTTCCATCGATTCCTCATCCGTTTCCCTCTATCTACGAGTAGTTGCTTGCGAGTAGATGGTTACAACATATCAGCTATTATAGTGGAGGACAAGTCAGAGCGACCTACTTCTTTTTGTTATTGGTGTACTTTAATTCTTATATTGATGTAATATCCTATGTAGACTGAGTATGCCATTGTAACTCCATTTTGGATGATTGATTAACAAACCAAATGACTCGGCTATGGAGGGTTTGTCCCATTATTCCAATTTAATACCTACGGTTGCATATTAGCTATTTACCTAAGGTTTGGATACTGATTTCAGTGAATAAAGTTACATAGATGCTTTTGATGCACTAACCTTTTATATTTGTTGTTTGCAACGTGCACTTGCTAGGATGAGAAGTTTAAAGTACATGTGATTTGGAGCTTTACTTAAAAGTTTATTGCTTATGTATGTTTGGAAATCAAAGAAGAATGGAGTTCCATTCAATTCAAATTTTAAATGGCTGCCAGTGTGTCTGCTCAGGCATAATGTTAATTGTAAGTGTGCTCACCCAAATTATGTTTACACTCTTCGATAAGTTTTGTTTGACATCACGCGTGCATAGCACGTGCATCTTGCTAGTGTATATAAAAGCTCGCACCTGACCTCTCTCCTCATCTTATGTCTTTATTTTCCAAACCGTGCATTCTCATACACTCCTAAAAAAAAGACAACTTTATAAATTAGTTAGACTTCCCTAAATTTGCTACTTTCTCCTTCTTTTATTCTTTATTTATTTGGTCCTCCTCAAATATCAAAACACACATACAAACAAATTTCTTAAAAAAACCCTTCTAGCCTTTCATACGAATCCTAATAAAATAAAATTCCTAAAAACTACTAAACCAAATTCTTAAAATACGAGGATGAAGATATATGGGAAGAGGTTAAGATAGAAGCAGTTAATGGTGGGGTTTCAAGTCCAACAAATATTCCTAAGGCTAACGAGGAAAAGAATAGAATTTCTGTGAACACTACAAAGTCCAATGATAGTAAAAAGTTGGATGGAGAAGGGGTTTGGTCTAGTTTTATCTCTGTAAAGAGAAGTCTTATGGCTGAAGCCCTGGTTATGCCTTGGGGGTCTTTCCTGGATGATTGGGGTGGAAAACGGGATGTCTTGGCTAATCAGAGAGGATTGGAACTAGAAGGCCATTGGGGTAGGGTAGACTTTGACGCGGTTATTCCACCAAAAATGATTGCCGAGTTGAAATATCAGGCATCTCTATACAAGGAAGACTTTGCCAGAGAACCCGTTGAAGTCCGCCTATGTCTTGCTCCATTGAAAGTAGGTGGACTCTGCCAGAGAAAAGACATGTAAAATTCTTGATTTGGAAAAAGAAGTAGTTGAGAAATTAACAAAACAGGCTGTAAAGAATGTGCGGGAGAGAGATAGAGATGAATTACTGATGGTGTTTTATAGGTGAATTTGTTTATAGGGTTTTATAAGTAGTATCCATAGGCTCGTCCAACCCCCTTCTTTGACTGCGTAGGGCGTTGAAAGTAGTCCCATTCCACATAGAACATTAACACCTACACCAAAAGGAAATTTAATGTAAACCTTTTGGCTAAAGCAAATACAATGGTACATTTTTAAACAACTTCCAGAGCTCATGCTTAAGACGGAATAATTAACAAGAAAACTACAAACTTTCTATGTAGTTTCCAAGCAGCTAATAGAGAGATCCAACCACAATACCACAAAATTCATCTAGAGATAATTAAGGGAAAAAAGATTAACATCTGGAGTATGCATGGTGTTACCATTGATGATTGCTTGAGTGTATGAGCATTGCTGAGTTGGTGGTAGTTCGGGATAAAAGAACTCTTGATCCGACACATGCTTTGATGGTGGAAGAGACGACTCTTCTTTGTCCAAGGTTGCAGTACTGGGGATGGTTTGTTTAGGCCAGAATCAGATTCAGATATCTGATGTCTTCTATGAGGTGATGATATTGACAAGAACGAACTGCTTATTCCCAAACTCGATCCAGCTAAGAAGCTAATTGTGGGAGGGGTCAAGGTCGAATACATGTCGATTGATTGCCTGAATACATCGATACACTAATGTAAAGTTAGTGTGCGATAGACCCAAGACAAAGTTTTAAAAGAACTTCAATTTCCATAAGGCATCAGTTATCTTTGATTTTTTTTTGGACTGTACATGGCCATTTACATCATAAACTATGAAGTACATCAACACATGATATTTTAATGCAATTAATTGGTTTCTTTACTGTTGGGTATTGTGAACCTGAAATCTTATAGTCCCACATGGGAGAAGAAATGAGTTCATCATGGGTTGATAAAGTGGGAAGCTCACTAACTAGTACCGATGCCTTTTCGGATAAAACCCCACACCTATGGCCAAGATGTGGCCCAAGTCCAATGGGTGGTTAAGTGAGGGACAATATCGGTACTAAGTTATCCCATGGGCATGAAGGCCCGAGGTCAGGCTGTGTGCCAGGCCCTATTAAATGGTATTAGAACCGATGGTTCGGCTGGGACAAACAGCATAGATCATGTAGAATTTGAAGACGAAGAGATTCAAGGTGGAGCTGCCAAACGATGGCGCAACTCTGATGGAGTTGCTTCCCTGTACACTATGGCGCTCTTGGAAGTCGTGGATGCTTGAGAGAGTGTACCCCGAGTGGAATCCAACGACATGGAGTGATCTTCGAGGTGTCCAACGACATGGAGTGATCTTCGAGGTGGAGCTTGTCCTCTCGACACCTACAAAGTTTAGCATGATATCATGCAATGGTGATGAACAAATGAAGATCCTTGGATTTTGGTTCAAGGTGGAGATTGTTGGGTATTGTGAACCTGAAATCTTATAGTCCCACATGGGAGAAGAAATGAGTTCATCATGGTTTGATAAAGTGGGAAGCTCACTAAATAGTACCGAGGCCTTTTCTGATAAAACCCCACACCCATGGCCAAGATGTGGCCCAAGCCCAATGGGTGGTTAAGTAGGGGACAATATTGGTACTAAGTTATCCCATGGGCATGGAGGCTCGAGGTTAGGCCGTGTGCCAGGCCCTATCATTTACGAACTTCAACTTATTATGCCATATAACATACTGTATGAAGGGTTACATAATAGATATTCAACCAGGCATGTTGGCTTTGGGACATCCAAGTTGAAGCTGTCTTTATCTGTCATCACTTGAGCAAGCAGAATAAAGGTTATGACAGTCCCTTTCTCCAACTACACAAAACTTGCAAAAGTTTGCGAGCACAATGAATCAGTGTTGCGTGAAACTGCTATAACATCAACCTCATATTCTAAAACATTGGGAGTAGCAACTGAGAGAGCTTCATTTCTGAAAGAGAAGAAGCATACTCTGGCTTCCATGTTGCAGAAGAATTGATAATTTGTATTATTTTTTCTATTTTAGTCAAGAATGGTTCTCTCATTGATCATCCCGGTGTTCCCAAAATAGGCTGTAAAGAATGTGCGGGAGAGACACAGAGATGAAGCAAAGAGGAAAAGTGATAAGAATACATCCAAACGTGCAATGGTTGCAAAAGTTTGTGAGCACAATGAATCAGTGTTGCATGAAGCTGCTATAACATCAACCTCATATTCTGAAACATTGGGAGCAACAACTGAGAGTGCTTCATTTCTGAAAGAGAAGAAGCATACTCTGGCTTCCAAGCTGTGGAAGAAAGAAACACCAAACGAAGAGGGTTAAGAACAGGTGCGTAAGCTGCTGCACGACAGTGCTTGATGGGAGAAGAAACAAAGTATAGAGAAGCTTATCCAAATCAGTGGTAGACAAATGCATTACTGATGGTGTTTTATAAGTGAATTCTCTGTTGTTGCCTGTCCCAGATATGTTAGCTACAGAGGCACGATAATGCTAATGTGTTAGAAATATACAACTTAATTGTACTTATTCTTTACCAATTACCAAACTATACAAACCTTTTTGTCTTGCATGTGTCTTGTACTTCTTAGTTAAATCCGAGCCTAGTGTAGATACACTATGTCCTTAAGATAGATTTTCCCCCTCACGGTGCTTGAAGGTTAATGGGAAACTGTCTCCCAAGATAAAACGGATTTCCTTCTATAGAAAGCTAGTATTTCAATTCTATAGAATCAGCGAACACAACATAGTATTTGACTAAGAACAGGGGGAGAAGAGAAAGATCAAAACTCTGTGTGATTTGGTGTGTCTTTCTCTCCAAATTCATCCACTATTTATAGGTGAGTGGTGTCTCTTCAAAAAACACAGTGACTCTTGGGAAAAAGTAAGCAACTTTTTGAAAAGCCACATGTTTCGAAAAAACACACCATTTCGGCATAAAGCACTGTTTCGAACCAGTGCCTATTTCGAAAGGTCACACCTTTTCGGCATGATGCACTGTTTCGAACCAGTGCACTTTTCGAAAGGTCGCATAATGCACTGTTTCAAACTAGTGCATCATTTTGAAAATGTTTTTCTCACTTTATGTAATGTTTTAAGAGAAACCCATTTCATCTCAATGTGGGATAACTTGGGAGACAAATTACTCATTCATATCTCAATAGATTTGTGCAAATCCATTTTTCTAACAATCCCCCACATGAATGAAAATTTGGCTTATTCTATCATAAACATCGGATGTCTGTTCTTTTACAAATGAAAAGATACCGCATTAGGTCAAGTAGCATGGGAGGCCTTGAACTTGCCTTAGTGAAAGACGATCAAATTTAATTGGACGATCAGTAGACTTCAATTAATGTCCTTGATTTGTCAGCCGTTTGTATAAACCTAGACATTCATCTTCACGTAGTACCTTCTTGAATACTATTGGTTCTCACGTTTGTGTTCATTTTGGCCTTAAACACTTCTTGGTTTCAGAGAGTGCTTTTGAGACATTTGCCTTAAAATTTTTATAGAAGTGGCCCCACTTCACACTCACATAGGTGATTTCTATAAAGAGTATCCTGCAATACTCCACTTGGATAACATAACTTTCCAAGATATAGTAAATCATTAAAAGCTTGACTTATCCTGGTTCTCACGGCAGATATGCACTGTCTTATGTAGGAATGGATTAGAGTATAATATTACTCTCCAGTGCTAACTGAGTCACAAACATAATTCAGTTGGCCCATTGAACCTAGATCTTGGGATCTCCAGTCAACTAGGTTGGTTTTTCTATTATGAGGACTCTTAGTTGATTATCTCAAAGGCTTTAAGCCCATTCCCCTTGATAATCTTTCCACTTGCTCTCTTGTTAAACCTTTTGTAAGCGGATCCGCAATGTTATCTTTTGACCTTACATAGTCGATTGAGATAACTCCATTTGAAAGCAATTGTCTAACGGTGTTATGTCTACGACGTATGTGTCGAGACTTCCCGTTATACATGCTACTCTGTGCTCTACCAATAGCAGATTGGCTGTCACAGTATATACACATTGCTGACACATGTTTAGCCTAGTTTGGAATATCCTCTAAGAAATTTCGAAGCCACTCTGCTTCTTTTCCAGCCTTGTCTAATGCAATGAATTCTGATTCCATAGTGGACCTCGCTATGCACGTTTGTTTTGAGGATTTCCAAGAAACAGTTGCACCTCCAAGTGTAAAGACATATCCACTTGTGGACTTTGAGTCTTTAGTGTCAGATATCCAATTAACATCACAGTACCCTTCTGGAATAGTTGGATATCTTGTATAGTGCAGATCAAAATTCTGAGTATACTTTAAGTATCCCAAAACTCTTAGTATGGCAGTCCAATGATCTTTGCCAGGATTACTCGTATATCGACTTAGCTTTCTCATAGAGTATGTTATGTCAGGCCTTGTACAGTTCATGACATACATTAAACTACCAAGTATATGAGAGTACTCTAGTTGAGATATGCTATCTCTAGTATTTTTGGCTAAATGAAGATTTACGTCAACTGGTGACCTTTTTGGTGTGATGTTATATTTCTTGAACTTTTTAAGAATCGTCTCAATGTAATGAGATTGTGATAGAACAAGTCCATCCTTTGTCCTAGAGATCTTAATTCCTAGGATAACATCAGCAACACCTAAATCTTTCATGTCAAACTTACTAGACAACATTTGTTTGGTAGATTTTATGACATCCATATTACTACCCAAAATTAGCATATCGTCTACATAGAGACAAACAATGACACATCCCTTTTGAGTGCTTTTGACATAGACACACTTGTCACACTCGTTTATTTTGAAACTATTCGACAACATTGCATTATCAAATTTCTCATGCCATTGCTTAGGTGCTTGCTTTAATCCATATAAGGATTTAACAAGCTTGCAAACTTTCCTTTCTTGTCCAGGAGCAATAAATCCTTCGGGTTGTTCCATGTATATTTCTTCATCTAACTCACCATTCAAAAATGCCGTCTTTACATCCATTTGATGTATCTCAAATCCATGTATTGATGCTATTGCTATTAGCATCCTTATGAAAGTTATTCTTGTAACTGGAGAGTAAGTGTCAAAATAATCCAACTCTTTCTTTTGTCTAAAGCCTTTGACCACAAGTCTAGCTTTATACTTGTCGATTGATCCATCAGTCTTAAATTTCTTTGTGAATATCCACTTATATCCCAAAGTCTTGGAACCTGGTGGTAAATCCATCAATTCCCATGTATGATTTTGCATTATGGATTTAATCTCGCTATTTATTGCTTCTTTCCAATAAGTAGCTTCTGGAGATGACATTGCCTCCTTGAACGTTTGAGGATTATTTTCCAACAAGTATGTTAGAAAATTTGGTCTAAAAGACGTTGACGTCCTTGACCTTTTGCTACGTCTAGGTTCATCCTCAATTTCACTTTGTGTAGGATGGTTACTAGTTGTAGAATCTAAAGTTCTCTTTGTTGAACTTGGCTCTATACACATATTATACGGAAACGTATTTTCAAAGAATGAAGCATTCCTTGACTCAATAATTGTATTAACATGTATATCTTGAATCTCTGATTTATGAACCAGAAAACGATATGCTAGTACTACTATTGTTTGCATATCCAATGAATACACAATCAATAATCTTGGGGTCCTATCTTCACCTTCTTAGGTTTAGGGACTTCCACTTTAGCAAGACACCCCCACACTTTTAAGAATTCATAGGAAGTCTGATGACCTTTCCACAATTTGTATGGTGTTTTAAGCGTCTTCTTGTTAGGAATCTTGTTGAGAATGTAATTGGCAGAAAGCAAAGCTTCTCCCCACAAATTCTGGAGTAAACCAGAACTTAACAACATAACATTCATCATCTCTTTTAGAGTTCGGTTTTTATGTTCTGCAATACTGTTTGATTGAGGTGAATAAGGAGCCGTAGTTTGGTGAATGATTCCATGTTCAGAACAGAAACCTTCAAAAGGTGATTCATATTCACCTCCTCTATCACTCCTTATAACCTTAATCTGTTTGCTCAGTTGATTTTCAACTTCATTTTTATAGTGTTTGAACACTTCAATTGCCTCATCTTTACTTCTCAACAAGTAAACATAACTATATCTAGTGATATCATCAATAAAAGTAATGAAATACTTTTTACCACCTCTAGTTTGCACGTACTTAAGATCACATATATCTGTATGTATTAAGTCTAGAGGTTAAGTACTTCTTTCAATGGAATGAAAGGATGACCTAGTCAACTTGGATTCTACACAAGTTTCACATTTATGGTGTGGGTCTATTTTTATCTTTCGTATATAGTCCAAATTAATTAATCTACGTAAAGTATCATAATTAACATGTCCTAATCTACCATGCCATACATGTGAAGACTCAATCAAGTAAACAGAAGATTCAACTTTATTGGCGCTCTTTGGCGTAATAATAAAACAAGACATCCTAAAGAGTCCATCCTGAAGATAGCCCTTTCCCATGAATACATCATTCTTAGTTAGTACAAATTTATCATAAACAAAGACAAATTTAAAGCCATTCTTGCTCAGCAACGACCCAAAAACCAAGTTCTTGCGAATGTCAGGCACATAGAGCACCTCATTCAGAGTTAGTTCCTTCCCAGAAGTCAACCTCATCACCACCTTTCCTTTGCCTTCAACCTTGGACGTAGAAGAGTTTCCCATAAAGAGTTGTTCTTCCTTTTCCACAGCATGATAAGTGGTGAACATCGACTTGTTGGAGCATATGTGGCGAGTAGCACCAGTATCCACCCACCATTCCTTTTCATTTCCAATCATGAGACATTCAAAAACCACAGCAGATAGGTTCATGCCATTAACATTATTAGAAAGCATGTCCATTGTCATATTTGCTTCAGTCTTTTGCTTATTGTACTTCTTTGGCTTGCGACATTCACTTGTCGTATGTCCAGCCTTCCCACAGTTGTAACACTTGCCCTTGAACTTAGTAGGCGTATTACTCTCTTCACCTTTTCCACCATGGGATCCTTGCCCTTCTTCTCAGATAGGCGGTTATCTTCCTCTATCCTTAGACGGACAATCAGTTATTCAAGATTCATATCTTTGCATTTATGCTTAAGATAGTTCTTAAAATCCTTCCAAGATGGTGGTAATTTCTCAATCATAGCAGCCACTTGGAAAGATTCTCCTAGGGTCATTCCTTCAGCAATGACATCATGGAGGATTACTTGAAGTTCTTGGACTTGGCTTATGACGGTCTTACTATCCATCATTTTGAAATCAAGAAATCTGCCAACTATGAATTTCTTCATGCCAGGATCTTCACTATTGTATTTCTTGTCCAACGAATCCCAAAGTTCCTTGGTAGTCTTGAACACACTATACACATTGTATAATGAGTCAGCCAACCCACTAAGGACATAATTTCTACACAAGAAATCAGCATGAAACCAAGTATCCTTGGCCAAAACCTTCTCCTTGTTGGTTTCATTAGGGCTTACATCAGGAGCCTTATCCCACAGAAACCTTGCCAAGTTAAGGGTGGTCAGATAAAAGAGCATCTTCTGTTGCCAGCGCTTGAAATCAGTTACATTGAACTTTTCAGGCTTCTCCCCATGAGGAACATAATGGGGAACAGTAGTAGGAACAATAACAGCAGGTGTAACTGGTGGTGTTGCCATATTCTGAAATACAACCACACTTTGTTATTCCTTTAAACCAAAAAAGAAAAGAAAATAGAAACAAATTCTGTTAGGTAAAGAAAAAGAAGAAAAAGAAATTTGTCTTAAGTTGTTAGGAATATACAACTTAATTGTACTTATTCTTTACCAATTACCAAACTATACAAACCTTTTGTCTTGTACTTCTTAGTTAAATCCGAGCCTAGTGTAGATACACTATGTCCTTAAGATAGATTTTCCCCCTCACGGTGCTTGAAGGTTGATAAGAGCCCAAAACTGTAGTTTTAACCCTGTAACAGTCATACTTTTAGACCAATTATGTGAGTAATAAGTAAAAGTTAACACCGATTACGTGTTTTTATGCATTTCAGGTTTCAAAGTCCATTATGTGTTGAAATGTGCCACTTTAGCGAGATAAAGGAGCTAAGGTCGGTTACTAAGGAGTTCCATGATTAAAGGCCAAGATTCAAGAAGACAAAGCCTTACTAAAGCCCGGTCAAAAGCTGAAAAGTCGACGCGGGCTGAACCAGCACACAAGTCTCCAGAACTTCCGAAAGCCGTATCTTTGGACTCAGACCTCGGAATTGGGCCTACCTTATGTCAAAACGACCGGCTCGGAAAGATCTTTCCAATGGTCTAAGACTTGACCCAATCAGAGGAGCAGAAGTGGACCAAAAGTCTGTGGAAGACAACTGCAGCTGAAGAGGCCCTTCCGGACTGAAAGAATTGGGTTTTGGGCCTGATTCTCTGGCCCGAAACATGGATCCAAGCCCATGCACGATTTTTGGATCTGAAAGTATAAAAACCAAAGCTTAGCTCTTTGTTAATGGTAGCTAGTTAGACCTAAAATAATATAGATAATTCTAGATCTGTTTTCATTAATTAAATTAAGCTTTAGTTCCATTTTCAATTCTTGTTTTAGATTAAGTCTTTGAATCATTGTTCTTGATTGATTAGATAAATAAAATAGTTATTTTATCATTTTGAATTGTGATATTTCAATCTATTAGATCTAGTTTTAACTATTGTTGGTTACCATCTCTTAGTTGTTAATTAGAATTTAATCATTGTTTAGTTTAGATTAGTAAATTTCGAATCTTGATAATATGTTTAGTTTAGATTCATATGGGAATGATTATGAATGATTCAAGGCTAAAACCTCCATTAGAGGGGTTGATGAAGCCTTGATGAAAACTTGGTGGTATAGTGTAGAAGCATTGTAGAATCTATTCCAATCTAGAAGGTCGTGATTCGCCATGAGAATGGGTGGACGACCTCACATGCTAGTTAGTACTCGGTAGAAACGCCATGAACACTAGGGATTAGAACTCGAATTTCTTGCCGTAAGAACGTAAGAATCGAGATACAAGAATCTATGTTAGGCTATTAAGTTGGATTCGAGGTGGATTCAATTCCCCTCTAATCCTTTATCTAGATACAAAACAATCATATTTCCATAGCATTCGTAGTTAGATTCAACATATTCAATTTCAGTAAGTATCGTAGTATAACACCCTTCGTAAAGCTCTCATTGACTTAAGACTGATTAATTATATTAGAAAACATTCCATGCTAGAGCACTAGGAGTGGAACGAATTCGTTACTCCACTCTATTTCGATAGAATTTAGAGTAGGAAACTTTGATAACATATAGCATCATAAATAGTTTTAGTTTACTTACGTTTTGAGTTCATCGTTCATTTCGTAGGTAAGCTAATCAATTTTATGTTTATCAAATGGCTGCCGGACTATAGGGCGCAGGCGCGCTCCTTATAGGCGCGATCGCGCTCAGTGTAATTTTGTCCCGAATTTTTCAACGCTGAAACGAATAACCACAGTATGAATCAAACAAGGGTGGGTGGGTTTAATGGGACTTAAAAATGACTAATTCTACTATGAAAACAATGCTGAGGGTGGGTCACGCTCGTGTGCCGGACTTCGAGCGCGACCCGCCCTCATACCAAGCGCGACCCACACTCACTTACTAGACTAGGAGCCGCCCTATGTGGCGCTAAGCAAAAAATTTTGCGGATTTCTACGGTTTGTTTTGAACCCGATTTTTTGTTTTTCGGTGTTCTAACTTGTTATTTACACTGAACACGCGTAAACAAGGCGCTATTCATAAAGCGAAGCAAGGACGCTTATCGGGTATTCCTTTCTTCCATACCTCGCATCTCCAGTTAGAGGTTCATACTAATATATCAAGATTGTTTGGATTGTTTTCGTGTTTAGACTTAGACTTGCATGAGATTAAGGTCTGGTCGGAGAAAAATACCGAACGTAATTAACCGTCAACAAACAAACATATCGAGTATACCAATCACAACACCTCTAACTACTATCCCACCAACCATACCTGACATAATGGCTGAAGAAAGAGAGACTCCTCTCTCCGACTTCTACAAAGTTTTGAGCGATAGCCCTAAATCTTGCATCGTTCTAGCAGACCCAGTGGGGGATTTTCGAATCCCCCCAAACATATTTAATTTGTTACCCGTTTTCCATGGTTTAGGCCATGAAAAACCTTACCAACACATGTGTAGGATTGAACAAGTCCTTACAACATTCCATCATCCTACGGTTGGTGCGGAACAAATTAAACTGAGGGTATTTCCCTTCACCTTAGCCGATAAGGTAGCGTCTTGGTTAACTGCCCAAGCGCCTAACTCTGTGGACTCGTAGGCTAAACTTGTTCAGCTATTTATGGAACATTTTTACCCACCCCTAAAGACCGATGAGATGCTTTCCAAGATTCATTTCTTCCGAAAGAACCCTCATGAATCATTTTCTGAGGCTTGGAATCGTTTCACCGATCTGCTTATAGAGTGTCCACACCATAACCTAGCAAAAGACACGTTAGTTCGTGCCTTTTTCAAAGGACTTCAACATCACCATAAAGAAGTCCTTGACATAATGAATGGGGGTAGTTTCCTAAGTAAAGGAGCCTCGGAGGCTTACAAATTTTTAGAAGAACAAACTAAACGCAATAACAATTGGGGGGTGATGATATCCCCCGCTATGCTAGTTCCTCTTCAACAGTTAAGGCCGCCGGAATGTTTGAGATGAAACCCGATCCAGAACTTAAAAATTTAATCGAATCTCTAACTAAAAAGGTGGAGGCTATTTCTATTCAACAAAAGCCTATCCCCGTCATGAATGTCAACTCCAACCCATGTAATTTCTGTTTGAGTCCTGAGCACCCTGACTCCTATTGTCCTCTCTTTATGAACAACAACAATTAGAGCAAGATAATGTTTGCTCCATTAATAACTATCCTATTCCTAATGCCCCATGGAGACAACATCCCAACTTTAGTTGGCGAAACAATCAACAAGTTACAACTCCAGGGTTTAATAACCAAAATGTTAGGCAAACAAACAACTATAATCAAGCTCCACCTAGGCAAGGACAGGGACAAGGTCGAGGAAATTATAATAATTATAACAACCAAAGCGCTGACCCATGACAAGGTGTAGCACAAGGTCAGAATAATTATAATAGTTATAATACCAATAGAGGTATCGTTCCGGTTAACAATAGTAACTATCAAAACCCACCCATAAATAATCAACGTGAGATAGTTCCACTCGCACCACCTGTGACTACTACACCTACACAACCGGACCGTATCGATGCCTTTATACAGGTAACCCAACAACTTTTCCAATCAATGACTCAATCAAACCAACAGATCTTACAATCCATAAATCAGGGCATACAACAGTTAGCCCAAGAGAAAGCCCAACCAAAAGTGTTTCGGGACAAACGATACCCAACCCTAAAACAACAAACACACGCCTTTGAGGTAAACGGTAATACTAGTAATGCGAAAGCGACAATAGTAGGTGACCTAAATGCCATCACCACTCTCCGCTCTGGAAGAGTGGTTGATAACAAAGTAACTATGCCTATAGTTACCCCATCAGTACTCTACACCGGATATCGAACTAGATACCGAAATAGAAACTGAAGAGCCTACCACCCTTTGTAGAGGTACCCGGTTAAACCACAACCTAAGAAACAGAAAGCCAAGGTTACACATCAAGTCGAGCCATACACTAAATATAGAGCTAAACCACCGTTCCCTCAAAAATTAGCCATGCTAACCAGGGATACAAACTTTGAGGAGATTAGGAACGTTTTCAAGAATCTAATGATAAACCTTCCTTTTCGAAGCTATTAAAAGCTACCTAATCACGCTAAGTTTCTTAAAGAGTTGTGCACTACTAGGCGTAAAACCAACATACCTAAAGACGCCTTTTTAACTGAACAATTCCCAACTTTATCCGAAAATAATGGAATTGTTAAGTACAAGGACCACTGGTAGATCCCTACTATAAAATGCACCTTAGGAGATTCCCACCGCGGCGACCCGCTTTATTAGACACGGGAAGTGTTAACTTACTCCCCGTATTCCTTGTATAAACAAATAGGTCTACAGGAAATGCAACCTACAAAAATAACGTTGCAATTAGCGGACATGTCTATTAAGTATCCTAAGGGTGTAGTGGAAAACGTGCTTGTTAAGGTTCAGGATTTCTACTATCCTGCTGATTTTGTTATCCTCGATACAGAAGTCGCTAATGACTCTGTATCGATCATCTTAGGGTGCTCCTTTTTAGCAACTGCTAACGCACTTATTAATTGCCACGATGGTAAGATGTCCTTATCTTTTGGCCATCTCACAGTTGAGGTAAATGTTTTTAAAATGATGAAATAATTACCAGATTCGTCTATAGATGGGGAGGTTAGCATGATCGAGAGCTTAGCTCAAGATTATTTTAACAACACGTTTCCTGAAAATAATATGTACAAATTCCTTTCTTTTGGAAAGTCAGATTTTGTAAATGACTCCTACTTAGAGGAAGTCAACACCATCCTTGAGTCCACACAAGTTGTAGACCCTTCGGTTGCTCCTTATACTGAGTATGAAGACTTGCTACCTAAGCAAGTATTCATTATGTAAAATGAGGACCCCGACGAAACATCTATTGATTTTCCTTCCACCCGGTCTTAAACCCCTTCCCCGTGAGTTAAAATATATACAACTTGATCCGGATGGTAATCATCCGGTAATTATATCTTCTCTGTTATCTAAAGATGAAGAGACCGCGTTTAATCCGGGTGATTAGGGAACATCGGTCGATGCGATTGGTTGGTCCCTAGCTGACATTAAGGAATTGACCCTAATGTTTGCACTCATCGTATCCATTTGGAGGATAACGCGAAGACTTCTCGCCGAACCTCGGCGTCGCTTGAACCCCGCCATGAAAGAGGTGGTTAGGGAAGAAGTCTTCACGATTACTCGATCGCGGGTATCATATACCCAATCTCGATAGCGAATGGGTCACCCCATTCATGTAGTTCCTAAGAAATCGGGAGTTACCATGGTTAAGAAGCGGAAAGGGTGACTATGTTGTCACACAAGGTCCTATGAAATGGAGGATCTGTATTGATTACAGACGTTTAAATGCTATGACATGAAATGATCACTTTCCTTTACCTTTTATAGATCAAATTCTCGAACGCTTAGCTGGTCATGCTTTTTATTGTTTTCTGGATGGCTACTCAGGCTATTTTCAGATTATTATTGATATTGATGACCAAGAAAAGACTACCTTCACATGTCCCTTTGGAATGTATGCCTATAAACGGATGCCTTTTGGCTTTTGTAATGCTCCTGGAACCTTCCAGCGGTGTATGCTTCATATATTTAGTGACATGGTAAAGCGCTTTATGGAAGTTTTCATGGATGATTTTTCTATCTATGGAGACTCCTTCACGATTGTTTGTCTAACCCAAGGGTTTTGACAAGGTGTGAAGAAAAGAGCCTCGTTTTAAACTAGGAAAAGTGTCATTTCATGGTGAAAAAGGGCATAGTACTAGGTCACATTGTATCTAGTGATGGCATCGAAGTAGATAAGGCCAAACTAGATAAGATAGCGACTCTACCTAAACCACGGACTGTCCGTGATATTAGAGCCTTTCTAGGCCATGCAGGTTTTTATAGGCGATTTATTAAAGACTTCTCGAAAATAGCTAGGCCTTTAACTAATCTGCTTTTGGAAGATGCAATCTTTGATTTTAATTTTAACTGTAAGCAGGCTTTTGAAACTTTAAAAGCCGCCCTAACCTCTGCACCAATTATACAACCTCCCGATTGGTCTAAACCTTTCGAACTCATGTGTGATGCTAGTGACTATGCAGGTTAGTGCGATCTTGGGACAAAAACTAAATAATAAATCCACTTTGTCATTTATTATGCTAGTAAAACATTAAACGATGCTCAACGAAATTATTCAACTACAGAAAAAGAATTCTTAGCCGTCATTTATGCTTTAGATAAGTTTCGTCCTTATTTGGTTGGTTCTAAAACTTTAGTTTACACGGACCATGCAGCCCTTAAGTACCTTCTTGCAAAGAAGGATGCTAAGCAGAGATTAATCCGATGGATCCTTATCCTGCAAGAGTTCACATTAGAAATAAAGGACAAAAGAGGGGTCGAAAACGTAGTTGCCGACCACTTATCTAGACTCACAAACGACGATTAGACTGATTCTGAGTCCATACCGGACTCTTTTCCTGATGAGCATCTGTATGCCATTTTTTCAGCACCATGGTATGCTGACATTGTAAATTACCTAGCGGCTGATGTTATACCTTATAATTGGTCAAGAAATGAACGTAAGAAGTTTTTGGCCAGAGCTAAGTTGTACTACTGGGATGAGCCCTACCTTTTTAAGTATTGTGCGGATCAGATTATTCGTCGTTGTATTCCCCAGTGGGAATATAATGAAGTTCTATCGTTCTGCCATGACAAAGAGTGTGGTGGACATTTTAGTGGGATGAAAACAGTTGCTAAAGTTCTTCAATGTGGATTTTATTGGCCTACCCTTTTTAAGGATGCCCAAGTGCATTGCAAGACGTGTATTCGTTGCCAACAACTTGGGCGAATTACGAAACGTAATATGATGCCATTAAATCCAATCTTGATCGTAGAAATTTTCGACGTTTGGGGCATTGATTTCATGGGTCCTTTCCCGATTTCTCACGGTTTCATTTATATTCTAGTTGCCGTGGACTACGTGTCTAAATGGATAGAGGCCCTAGCTTGCCGTAGCAATGACCATAAGACCGTTGTATTTTTATTAAAGAATATATTTTTTACTAATCGGTTTGGCATTCGAAAGCCATCATTAGTGATGGTGGAACACATTTTTGCAACTTGAGTTGTTGCATCCCTAGTGAAAAAGTATGGAGTTACACACAAAGTAGCAACTCCTTATCATCCACAAACTAGCGGACAAGTAGAAGTTTCTAATAGGAAATCAAAAAGATTTTAGAAACAAGCTGTAAACCACGATAGGAAAGACTGGTCAAAGCGTCTATCGGATGCCTTATGGGCGATAGAACTGCTTTCAAAACTCCTATAGGTATGTCTCCCTTTAGACTTGTTTTGGGAAACCATGTCATTTGCCCGATTGAATTAGAGCACCGTGCTCGTGGGCTATAAAAAGCCTTAACTTCAATATTGATGAGGCGGTGTCAAACGCAAGTTGCAATTGAATGAGCTTGAAGAAATCCGTGGCGATTAAATGCGATCTCGCTGAAGGATTATAAAGCTAACATGAAACGTGTTCATGATAAGCATATCTTGGCGCAAAGAGTTAAGTAGTTAGTCAAAAGGTTTTGCTTTACAACTCCCCGCCTACATATTTTCCCGGAAAACTAAAACCCGTTGGTTACGGCCCTTTTCTCGTTCTTGAAGTCACCCTTACGGGGCAATCACCTTGATAAATCCAAATGACAACAGTACCTTTCAAGTTAATGGTCAACGGTTAAAACATTTTCACGAACTTCTGTCCCCTGATGTAGAGGAAGTCCTTTTACAGGACCCTGTCTATGAGGACTGACCTTGTCGGTTGGTGTACTTCCTTTCACTCCCATATACTGGTAAGTGCAACATTCAGGTAACCGGGCCCTCCTTATGGAGTGTGTGGCTGTAAGTACCGGATCCTAACTCCACGGTTAACATAATTCATGTTTTCCACTTTCGCATGTTTTCTCGGTTTTTGAGTCATGTTCCTCTATAAAGTGAATTATGTATTTATTGTTTTTCGTGATGCTTATAATAAACTAATAAAAATAAAAAATTAATAAAAATAAAATAAAAATTCTAAAATCATAGAAATAGCAATCCAACAAGTCTTGGGAATCTGACTTTAAACGACCCACGTTTTAAAACAAATTTTGTGTTTAAAAATTTGTTTGGGGGTGGGCAGTCGATCTTTCCATCGGGATTGCTCGAACTTTCCATTGGTGTTGCTTAGGCCCATTAATTGTATTTCAATTGGGTTGACGTAATCTAAACTTAGATTTCCTTCGTTCGCATAACTTACGTCACACACGCACTTCGAGGCGTTCTTCTATCCTTTTATACGTCACCCATGGTTGGAATTGAGTGTTTTATGGATCATTGGATTGGAAATTCTCTACTGATCATTTCCATAACTCATTCGCCAAAATCGGGCCAGTAACGAAGCGGCAAATTGAGTTTGAATTTGCGCGAAAAATCAGAAAATTTCAGAATTCAAATTGGGCTTGGGCCCAACCCGCACGCACGTTGTGCGTCTCCTTCCTTCCCAAACCGCACGCACAGTGTTTCCATTTCAATCCCGCCAGTTACAAGTTAAATAAATTTTGGAAACCAAAATAAAAAAATAAATATAGAGAGAGGGAAGAAAACCTAACTACACCCACACCAAGGAAATCAAATCCACCTAAAATCTACTCTAAACCATCATCACCGCCACCCCAACTCCGAAAAACAGCCACCAATTATAGTTTCCACCACCACCACCACCGCCACCTACATTGTTTTTAGTAGTTTTCTTCAAACCCCCACAGTCTACAAACCATTAGTAGTCTAAGAAATTTCAATGGCGCTACGACGTAGAATTTTGCAGGAACACGCGTTTTCTTCCGACAGTTTTGCGCCATTTTACGACGCGGAGATGTTCAAGAGACATTGGAACGGACTGTGGTACTCAACTAAGGAGTTCTATCACTATGATTTGGTAGAACAGTTTTATAAAAAGCGAGAATTGGAAGGGGATAGGATTTTCATAAAGTTAGGAGGAACGAGGAGGGAAGTAACGAGACAGTTGTTGGCTGAACTGTTAGGAATTACGCTTGAAAGCAACCTAGTAACGACAATTTAGGAATCCCAGTATACTGGAGTTCCTGCTTTGATGAATGATACTGTCGTGGAGGGTGAATACAATCCGACATCCCATTGCGTCCGCCAGACCACCCTGAGAACCAATCAACTGGCTGTAGCTCAGTGGATTGGTAGGAACGTCTTCGGGAAAGACAAAGTCAGTGATATCGGCCTGCAATGTCTGCACGTTCTCTGGATTTTGCAAACAAAGAAGTATAATTTATGCATCCTCGATTTAATGTTTAATGTAATTCGAGGAGTGGGGAAGAGCTTAGCGCCTCTTCCCGTATTGATCACTAAGATCATGCTTTCCTTTAGAGCTGTCGCAAGATCTGCTCCTATTAAGATCAAATTGCATTCTAATGCAAGTATCTATACGGATTGCATCCAAGAGACTTGGCCGTTGTATGAAGAAAAAATGGTTGAGTCAGAGGATGAAAGGGAAGATATGACATGTCTGGATGAAGATGCATTAGATAAGTGTAATTCTAATTTAGAATGCATGCAAGTGTTGCAAACTGCCTTGCGGTGCGTTTATGGTATTTGTGGAGATATCCGAGATAGACAGATGGTAGTTCAAAAGAAGCAAGGGAACCTTCAGACGAGATTTGAAATGCTCAAAGGGGTTCTGGACGATATCTTGTCCAACACGGAGACTATCCACCAGCATCAACAAACCCAGTATGCAGTACTCGGTACTGAGATGGAAGCCCAGCGCTTGTTCCGAATAGAGATGCTACGACGCATGCCACCCGTGGAGGACTCTGTTTCAGCCGAGTCCGACAGGCATGAGCGTCGTCGCCAAAGGACAAATGGTTCAAGCCAATCTCCATCTCAGGGTCAATCATCATCACAAAACTAGGTGTTCACCCCAGTTGGAGTTCGCTGTTATTTCATAATTTCGTTTTATTAGAAGGATTTTAATTCAGTAGTTAAATTTAAATAGTAATGTGTTTATTTAATGTTGTTTGGATTTATATTTTATTTTATTTTTAATATAATTGGTTATTTTCGAAAGTCTTGCTTGTTTTATCATTTATCCCACCTTCCCGACTTGTTTGGGGGTGGAAATATTTAGACCGAGCATAAGTCGTTATATGATCATATATATGTTAAGTTGTCTTGGAGGAAATGTTGATAATTTGGCCGATAACGGCATATTTATGACTTGTGTGGTGGTAGCATGAAATCTAAGAGAGTTTAGAAGTTACTATTCTAAATC
Organism: Coptis chinensis; assembly: GCF_015680905.1. NCBI lineage: Eukaryota > Viridiplantae > Streptophyta > Magnoliopsida > Ranunculales > Ranunculaceae > Coptis > Coptis chinensis. The sequence goes on from NC_141462.1 coordinate 32,543,050, forward strand.
CAGTATGAAAGATACCAGGATTTTTAGGAAATCATGAAAATGGTTTGTTTCCGTTTTCGGTTTTGGGAATTTTCCTATTTCCGGAAATTGCCTTCAAACAAATAGAGAACTTCCCGATTCGTTTTGGTAACTCATAACCTATTTAAACTCCCTTCTTTCTACACTAACAAACCACAATACATCCCACCATCATCCTGCACCATCCATTCCAAGTTTTACCTTCTTTTTGCTCTAAACTCCGGTTTTTAAAACTTACGGCCCTTCTTCTTTACCTTTACATTTTTGAAGAATTTTGTCAGAGCGCACCCGCGCCCTCCTTGAGCGCGACCCGCGCAATAACACTATAATATCATTTACACACGAGCGCGACCGCGCCCTACACGAGCGTGCCCGCGCCTTGCCTTCTGTGAACGCGGATATTTCACATTTTCAGAGGGTCATTCCAGGATTTTGGTGGAACTGTTCAAAGGGTAGTTCGGATGACATCTCCTATAGTCATACCTGAACAGTCTTTCGAAGATGTGTTGGGCACCCAGACCTATAGACATTGGTTCAGACACAGGATCCTGCAGTTAGGATGGCGTCATCTACTGGTAAGTGATGACGATTCATATTCACCACAGCGTACTGCTTATTTCTACGACCACGTTAAATTCTATTGTAATCAGGATGGAGAACAATTATTCTCCGTCGTAGTTGATGACACGACACATAAATTCAATAAAAATGTGGTCGCTTTAGTTTTAGGATTATCAATACCTGATCCTGTTCACACATGGGCATATATGACCGATAATGCATACCTTTATGATTATACATATTTCCATGAGTATTATGGGGGAGGGGTATTTCGAGTAATGGACCAGGGGCGATATAGCATTGCCCTTGGTAGCCTTTCCCTAAACGTAGGCACCACCATGTTATTAATCCTGATGAATATTTTGGGGGAATGGCAGTTCATTTCTGCAAATAGTACTGCTGGTGACATTTTCCTCACGTTAGCTGAGGGACGTCGCCGATATGACATCCCCCGAGTTTTAGTCGCTAGTCTTAAGAGAGCCCAAAGCATGAGGCATAAGTATCTTCTTATGCCTGTTTTGGTAAGCCGCATCATGCGTAGTTGTTTACCTGAATTATGTGCACGATTCACAGATTGGAAAAGGGTTGAAGTCGTGAGACCCACCAATTGGGTGGTTCGCTCATTGCGAATAATGACTTGGCCGGGATGGCAGGTGCAGCCTCATTTGGTTGCCCCGTACATCCCATCAGACATGATAACACTTAACAGGTTAGCATTAGTCGATGATAAATGGCGGCAAGCTTGGCAAATTATAATGGACTGGAAGGATGCGAAGGAACCTCGTCTCGTTAACGAGGAGGAGGATGCTTAAGCGGGAGATAAGGTAAGTTTGTAGTTTTGTTAGTGTCTGCTTATGTCCCAAGCAATTTAATTCTGTTAACCCCATAATGGGTGGAACTCTTATAGAGTTGCGTCAGTTTGATTTCCTTTATTAGTATGTTCTAACCTTGTTTTGCAGATATCCCAGAATTTCACGCGTTTCCATGGTATTTCTCTACCCTATTTATTTAAATGCTTTGAGGACAAAGCATGCTTCTTGTTTGGGGGCATAGAAACACGTGTAATTAAGGCATCTGTTAGGATATAGATATGTATAATATGTATTTGTTTTCTAGTTAAAATTTCAAATATTTTCAAAAAAATAAATAAATAAGTTTATGCTATACACTTAGGAATATTGGTATTGTTTTCTTTCTCTATGCTCTTAACAATCTAGAAGTCTCACGTAGCTTTTGCATCAGAATAATTGTTAGAAACTTAGGTTAATATGTAGGTAATAATCTTTGCATCTATCTATAAATATATACATGAGTATCTATGATTGTTAGCAGTAAGTTTTTGAAATCTAGGATAGAGTACTTATTCTACAAATCCTCTGAGAATATAGCCTAAAGCCTTATATGAGCGAAACATTTGAGAAATGACACAAGGGAGAAGTAAAATCCGGATAGAGAAATCACACGTCCACTTGCTTGATCACTATGCCATATCCTAAGCGAGAATTTAGGCCCTCTTTGGATCGATATAGCCAGAAATTCAAACCTATGAATTATTTTCCACTAGTCACCCCTCTGAGCCTTTCTTTAGCCTTCCATAAACCACAATTCCTTTACCCTGTTACAAAAATAAAACAAAATAAAAAATTCAACTTACCCAATCTAGAATAAGTCTGAGAATAGAATGAGGAAGAAAGAAGAAGAGAAAAACCTGTGTAAACAAAAATTAGTTAGTTGCTTCAGAAAAAGAAAAGAAGTTTCCATCCAAGGAAAAAAAAAAAAAAAAAAATAGACATAAATAAAAACTCCAAAAATAGAATAAAAGGGAGTCAAAATCCAAAGAAAAGAAAAAAAAAATATGGCTAAGGATGGAAACAGAGTATAGAAGCAAAAGAAAATAACAAGGTTTTCTCTAAGTTACATAATATGAAGACTCTTTTATCTCAGACTTGTCCTTTTTGAATATCCATTTCCTTCCTTCTTAAACCATCTCCTAATCCCCGCAACACCTAATAAAGACCTCTAGCTCAATTAGGAATATGTTAGTGTGATAGTAAGTGGCAGATGTGTTTGATCGATCCCAGCTTCCTTGTTTGTCATTGAGATTATAAAGTAAAGTGTGCCCACTGCACACTGGAGTAGCGAAACTTGAGCGGAAAAATCAGAGTGGTTTTTGTCTTGACATTTATGTGAGGACCTACTTAAGGACGCTATTCCGAGTTTTCAAAAATGAACCTGCTAGGCATTTCATAGTATTACTCATAGTATATATATTTGTATCATAGATGATTGATTATTATGCATATATTAGTTTAGGTTTTTGACTTGGTTATTCTTATTCAATTGCTTGTAAGATGTATAGATAGTTGAGACATGGATAAGGAAACAATAGTTTTATTTCTTAGTCGTTGTAGTATAGTTGAAGTTTGTGAGTACCTTCACTGGAAAAATTTCATGAGGCTATAACTCGTCCACTAGGGAATTCCTAGTGGTTTAAGGCCTTGTTGCATATGGTCAATGCAATCGCACTCAGCGAAACGAGAGTAGTTAGAACTCCATTTTTGGTCACTTATTCTAATTTCTCATCTTTGCTTGAGGACAAGCAAAATGCTGTTTGGGGGTGGTTTGATAAGAGCCCAAAACTGTAGTTTTAACCCTGTAACAGTCATACTTTTAGACCAATTATGTGAGTAATAAGTAAGAGTTAACACTGATTACGTGTTTTTATGCATTTCAGGTTTCAAAGTCCATTATGTGCAGAAATGTGCCACTTTAGCGAGATAAAGGAGCTAAGGTCGGTTACTAAGGAGTTCTGTGATTAAAGGCCAAGATTCAAGAAGACAAAGCCTTACTAAAGCCCGGTCAAAAGCTGAAAAGTCGACGCGGGCTGAACCAGCACACAAGTCTTCAGAACTTCCGAAAGTCGTATCTTTGGACTCAGACCTCGGAATTGGGCCTACCTTATGTCAAAACGACCGGCTCGGAAAGAGATTTCCAATGGTCTAAGCCTTGACCCAATCAGAGGAGCAGAAGTGGACAAAAAGTCTGTGGAAGCCAACTGCAGTTGAAGAGGCCCTTTTGGACTGAAAGAATTGGGTTTTGGGCCTGATTCTCTGGCCCGAAACATGGATCCAAGCCCATGCACAATTTTTGGATCTAAAGTATAAAAACCAAAGCTTAGCTCTTTGTTAATGGTAGCTAGTTAGACCTAAAATAATATAGATAATTCTAGATCTGTTTTCATTAATTAAATTAAGCTTTAGTTCCATTTTCAATTCTTGTTTTAGATTAAGTCTTTGAATCATTGTTCTTGATTGATTAGATAAATAAAATAGTTATTTTATCAATTTCGAATTGTGATATTTCAATCTATTAGATCTAGTTTTAATTATTGTTGGTTACCATCTCTTAGTTGTTAATTAGAATTTAATCATTGTTTAGTTTAGATTAGTAAATTTCGAATCTTGATAATATGTTTAGTTTAGATTCATATGGGAATGATTGCGGAATGATTCAAGGCTAAAACCTCCATTAGAGGGGTTGATGAAGCCTTGATGAAAACTTGGTGGTATAGTGTAGAAACATTGTAGAATCTATTCCAATTCTAGAAGGTCGTGATTCGCCATGAGAATGGGTGGACGACCTCACATGCTAGTTAGTACTCGGTAGAAATGCCATGAACACTAGGGATTAGAACTCGAATTTCTTGCCGTAAGAACGTAAGAATCGAGATACAAGAATCTATGTTAGGCTATTAAGTTGGATTCGAGGTGGATTCAATTCCCCTCTAATCCTTTATCTAGATTCAAAACAATCATATTTCCATAGCATTCGTATTTAGATTCAACATATTCAATTTTAGTAAGTATCGTAGTATAACACCCTTCGTAAAGCTCTCATTGACTTAAGACTGATTAATTAGATTAGAAAACATTCTATGCTAGAGCACTAGGAGTGGAATGAATTCGTTACTCCACTCTATTTCGATAGAATTGAGAGTAGGAAACTTTGATAACATATAACATCATAAATAGTTTTAGTTTACTTACGTTTTGAGTTCATCGTTCATTTCATAGGTAAGCTAATCAATTTTATGTTTATCAAAGGTTGATGGGAAACTATCTCCTAAGATAGAACGGATTTCCTTCTATAGAAAGCTAGCACTTCAATTCTATAGAATCAGCGAACATAACATAGTATTTGACTAAGAACAGGGGGAGAAGAGAAAGATCAGAACTCTATGTGATCTGGTGTGTCTTTCTCTCCAAATTCATCCACTATTTATAGGTGAGTGATGCCTCTTCGAAACAACACAGTGACTCTTGGGAAAAAGTAAGCAACTCTTTGAAAAGTCACATGTTTCGAAAAGACACACCATTTCAGCATAAAGCACTGTTTCGAACCAGTGCCTATTTCGAAAGGTCACACCTTTTCGGCATAATGCACTGTTTCGAACCAGTGCACTTTTCGAAAAGGTCACACCTTTTAGGCATAATGCACTGTTTCGAAATAGTGCATCCTTTTGAAAAGGTTTTTCTCACTTTACGTACTGTTTCAAGAGAAACCCATTTCATCTCAATGTGGGATAACTTGGGACACAAATTACTCATTCATATCTCAATGGATTTATGCAAATCCATTTTTCTAACATAATGTTCTTTGGGACATCCAATTTGAAGCTGTCCTTATCCGTCATCACTCGACCAAGCAGAATAAAGGTTATGACAATCCCTTTCTCCAACTACACAAAGCTTGCAAAAGTTTACGTGCACAATGAATCAGTGCCGTGTGAAGCTGCTATAGCATCAACCTCATATTCTGAAACATTGGGAGTAGCAACTGAGAGTGCTTCATTTATGAAAGAGAAGAAGTGTACTCTGGCTTCCATGTTGCGGAAGAAAGAAACACCAAACGAAGAGGGTTCGAACAGCGGTAGCAATAATCGCATGACGCCCGCAGGAGGAGAAGACACAAAGTATAGAGAAGCTTATCCAAATAAGTGGTAGACAAATGCATTACTGATGGTGTTTTATAGGTGAATTCTCTGTTGTTGCCTGTCCCAGATATGTTAGCTAGAGAGGCACGATAATGCTAATGTTCTTTGGGACATCCAAGTTGAAGCTGTCCTTATCCGTCATCACTCGACCAAGCAGAATAAAGGTTTTGACAATCCCTTTTTCCAACTACATCATCTCTGGATACGGGTGTTGGACATCGCAGATATGCACATGCTATCCAATGAAAGTTATATTGAAGATGGCTTTCCAAGAAATCAAATCAAAGGATGCCTGAGTACATTAATTAGAACCGGAGTAAAATATTCAGAGGAACTAATTACTAAGAGAATGGAGACTCAAGATGTTCTCAAAGAACTATGTTTGGTTGAAAAAGTTTTTCTTTCAGGTTAGAAGTGAAGGAATTCCCGATGACACAGTTGAAGCCGCACTGCCCAATGGTCTGCCAGAGAGTTTTGTTGAGGATTGCAAGTTTCAGGAGATACTTCACAAATCTATAGAGTTTCTCCTAAGTATGTGGAAGCAAGCCGGATTTTTTTATGAAACTATTGCTGCCTATCGGCGAGCTTTAAGCAAGCCCTGGAATCTGGATTCTTAGTGTTGGGGTTTAATCAACGATACCAATTGATTCCCCACTACATAGATAACTTGTATTTGAACATAATTCAACTCCAATCAACAATCTAAATATTCCCTATAACCAAACTAACATGCCCAACTCGCTAAACAACTATTAATAACAAATAATAATGTAAAGCAGTAAAAGCAAACCATAACACAAAGAAATACCGTGGTTTGGCCAATGGTGCCTACTTCCACAAGAGCTAGTCTTTATATAAAGTGGGAAGGACGATTACAATCTCTCCTTTCAGTCTCTCACCTTACTAGATCACTCTTATCTCTTTACAGGGTTATATCTCTGTAAATGTTATCTCTCAATCTTGATAGCTTTTAAGATTGGGTTTTCTCTAACTTTTGTGATGCCTCTAGTGTGTTTGGTTTTGCCAAAAACCCAAACATATAGTGCAAAACTCCCGGTTCCGCAAAAATAGAATCCTGCTAAAATAGGCATGGGCACGGAGCACTCTTAGAATTGTGCTATCGAGGGTGCGGGGCGCACTTTTGCCTTGGACGATGTCCAGGCGCTTGAGCGCGTGGCGCGCTTCATATTAGCTTGTGGAGAGCGTGGGGAGCGCTCTTGCCTTGGACGATGTCCAGGCACTTTAGCGCTCTGTCTTCTCCAAACAAGCTGAACTGATTTCTCTCCTTCTCCTCATGTGAGGGATAACTCCAATAATATCCCCCTCCCAAACAGTGAGGGGGGATACCTCCATACAATTTCCAAATCAACAGGAGGAGTCTGCTACCATTTCGGCGGTAGCACAACAAACATCAAACTTACCTTTCGGTAAGTGATAAGTGCTCAAAAAGTGTAATTTAACCCTCAATTATGCCTCTTGTTTAGCCATCTTAGTGGACTAATAGTGTTTGTAAGTTATGTTTTATGATTCTATAGGTGAAAGAGAGAGTTTTGTGGAATATTAGAGAAAAAGGAGTAAAACGGAGCAAGTCAGAGCATTAAGGATCACATGGGAAACCCGTAGACAATAATGGAGAAGGCAAAGAAATTGAAGCTATTAAAGATGTGACTTGGACCTATTTTAAAGCCTATTTGGAAGCCCAAGGCCAAAGGATTCGTTGCTTGGACCAAAGCCCGCAAAAGAGGATAGAAGGATAGAGCAAAAGAGGGAAAATAGACTTCTGCGTTTGGGACACATGGATCGTGCGTCCAGATGCATTGATCGCGTCTGAGATGCAAGGATCGATCGTGCGTCCAGACGCATTGATCGCGTCTGAGACGCAAGGATCGATCGTGTGTCCAGACGCATGAAACGACACTGTAGCCACTTTCCAGTTTTGGAGACGAAGTTGGACTCTGAAAGAAGTTGATTTGTATTAGAAAACAAATGGAAGTTTGGAATGCTTCTAGAACTCATTGTAACCCCTATAAGTAGAGGACCTAAGTGCCTCATGTAATTTTCCAATTCACTTATACTCTTGTCTCCAGAACTTGAGGCAGAGAGAGATTAATAATAAAAGATTCGGTTTTAACTAGCCGAGTCTTAATAAGTTAGTCTTTCTAGTTTTATGTTCTTCAACTCTTCTTCTTCTCGTTCTTCGTGTTCTTCTTTCTTTATGAAAGACTAATCTTCTCCTTCAAGGGAGGAGATGAAGCCGGTGCTTAAGATTTAATGATTCTTCTGGTTCATAGTGTTCTTCAATCAGGTTAGTTCTTTATGTTTTTAGTTATTAGTTTCATTACCCAGACCAGGGGATGGAAGTATAGATTAAGGTTTTTATTTATTGCAATCGAATATCATGCTAGTTTAGGGTTTTATTAATTGCAATTGAATATTTGCTAGTGACATGCTTTTATTTATTGCAATTGAATATAATGCTAGAATAGGATTTTATTTATTGTAATTGAATATTATACTATTATTCTCTATTTTTCTTCTAGTTGTGTAGTGTTTTATAGTAAGGGAAGTATTCCTTGTGTTTGTCTTAGATGGTGATTCATTGAATAGTTGCCCAAGCTCACATAAAAGGAAAGAAGATACGAGTAACATGAACATAGGAACAACCTTAAGTAGAGTTAATTGTTAACGATGTTTCGTCCAAGAGGGCATCACTACTCGCTCGATTGCGTAATTGTAGTCTACTTGTGAGAACAACCATGAAGCAAAAGGTCATTGAATCAAAAGTATTGGTGGATTCTAATCTCTTGAATTCTCTCTCCTATAAATTCTCAATAGTTTAGTTAGTTTAGTTTAGTTTAGCATTAGAATCTACAATATCTATAATCATAGTTTTTAATCCCTCAAACCCCCTTTCTAGTCCTGTCCTTCATATAAACATACACTTAAAAGTGGAACGATATCCTACTCATCCTTTACTTATTGAGGAATAATTAGGTTTTGATACGCTTCTATTTTATTCAACAACCATCATCTATCTATATAATCCATATACCATCCAATAAACACAAAAAGAGGCAGTGTCAATAAGACTTTGGTCATCATATCCGACCCGTTCTTGTCGGTATGGATCTTCTCGATACACAAATGCTTGTCTTCGAGTACTTCTCTAATCCAATGATAACGCACATGTATGTGCTTGGATCTAGAATGAAAACTCGGATTCTTGCTCAAATGGATGGCGCTCTGACTATCACATAGAACTACAAACTGTTTCTGCTTTAGCCCTAGTTCATCGAAGAACCTCTTCATCCATAGCATCTCTTTGCAACACTCAGTGGCTGCAATATACTCGGCTTCTGTAGTGGAGAGGGCAACACACTTTTGCAACTTTGATTGCCAAGAAACTGCTCCCCATGCAAAAGTAACCAGATAACCGGAGGTAGACTTCATCGAGTCAACATCACCTACCATGTCTACATCAGTGTAGCCTTCAACTAAGGGATTATTTCCACCAAAGCACAAACACGATTTGGAAGTGCCCTTGAGATATCTCACACTTAACACCTTCCCAATGCTCCTTCCCCAGATTTGATAGAAAACGGCTTACAACACTAACGGTGAAAGCAATATCCGGTCTTGTACACACCATTGCATACATCAAGCTGCCCACTGCGGATGCATAAGGAATCTTTTCCATCTGACTCTGCTCATGCTCACCCTTTGGACACATCTCTTTGGTCATGTGGAACTGGCCACCAAGCGGATAACTGACTTGCTTCACTTGATCCATGTTGAATCTCTTCAACACCTTCTCAATGTAGCTTTCTTGAGAAAGCTACAACTTCCCACTCTTTCTGTCTCAAGTAATCCGTATCCCAAGTATCTACCTTGTTTGACCCAAATCCTTCATCTGAAAAGACTTACTCAAGTCTTTCTTCAGCTTGGATATCTTGTTGATGTTTGGGCCAACTATCAACATATCATCCACATACAGCAATAACACTATGAAATCCCCATTTGGAAATCTCTGAACAAACACACAATGATCGGAAGCAGACTTTTTGTATCCTTGCTTCACGATATAGGAATCAAACTTTATGTACCACTGTTTCAGTGCTTGCTTCAACCTATACAAGCTCTTTATCAGCTTGCATACTAGTTGCTCATTGCCTTTGACCTTAAACCCCTCTGGCTGGTCCATGTAGACATCTTCTTCAAGGTCTCCATGAAGAAAAGCCATCTTAATATCTAGCTGCTCAACCTCTAGGTTCATACTTGCGGTCATACCCAATACCACCCAGATTGAAGTCATCTTCACTACAGGAGAGAAAATCTCATCAAAGTTAGTACCTTTTCTTTGACTAAATCCCTTCACAACAAGGCAAGCTTTGTGCCTTGGGTGTGGATTGTTCTCCTCATGCTTGACTTTGTAAATCCACTTATTATTGAGAACTTTTCTTCCTTCCGGTTTCTTAACTAACTCATAAGTGTGATTCTTATGCAAAGAATCCATCTCGTCATGCATGGCCTTCAACCACTTTTCTTTTTCTGTACCTTCAAGTGCCTCTTGGTAGTACATAGGTTCTCCACCATCCGATAGTAGAACGTACGTATGTGGTGGATATCTGGTTGAAGCTAGTCTCTCTCTGTCTGATCTCCTTGCCCCATCTGCTGGTGCCTCAGGAGGATGCACTTCTGCTTGCTCTAGTGGTGGTTCATGCACTTCATATGCATCTTCTATATCAATAGGTTCTATCCCATCATGAGCAATAGGATTCTCATCATGAGCTTCAAACTCATGGTTCTCTGCATTCTTAATGCCTTCTACATGTTCCACAGTAGGAACTTTTGGTTCTGAATTAACAAGATCATTAGAGAAAGCCTGTAGCTTTTGACCCTCCTCAAAGTTTTCTATGGTTTGGTCTTCTAGGAACATAATATCTTGACTTCGGATTACCTTCTTGTTAATCGGATCATAGAGTTTGTAACCAAACTTTTCTTCTCCATAACCCAGAAAAATGCACTGCTTGGCTTTATCATCAAGCTTGGATCTCTCATCCTTCGGAATATGCACAAATGCCATACACCCAAATACCCTTAAGTATTCATAATCAACATCTCTGCCTGACCATACTCTCTCTGGATAATCACTATTCAGAGGCTTTGACGGCAATAGGTTGATCACATGCACGGCTGTACGCATTGCTTCTACCCAGTAGGTTCTAGGTAGCTTAGAGTGAGATATCATGCATCTCATCCTCTCTACAATGGTACGGTTCATTCTCTCTGCTATTTCATTATGTTGCGGTATCTTGGGAACAGTCTTCTCATGACGAATCCCATAACTCTAGCAATACTCTTCAAACAGCCCAATGTACTCACCCCCATTATCTGAGGGAATACACTTCAACAACTTTCCAGTCTCTCTTTCCACCATGCTATGAAATTTCCCAAACACGCCAAGTACTTCATCCTTGGTCTTCAGACTATAGGCCCATATCTTTCTTGACGCATCATCAATGAAGGTCATGAAGTATGAAGCTCCCCCATGGGACTTCACTTTTATAGGACCACATAACTCTGTGTGCACTAGTTCAAGGACATTGTCCTTTATGTGAGACGGGAATCTTTGGAAAGACACCATGTGTTGCTTTCCTACCAAACAGTGAGTACATGTATTTAAATGTGTACCTTTGATGTATGGCAAGGCCTTTTGCTTAGCAAAAAATTCCATCCCTTTTATGCCCATATGACACAGTCTCTTGTGCCACAGTTCGGAGGAAGCTTCTTCTTCTACCGCATTCACTTCTTCTTTACATAAACTAGCTTGTGTTTTGTAAAGAGAGCAAGTTTTCTTCCCTCTAGCTGCTACAATGGAACCTCTGCTCAGTTTCCATACCCCGTTACCAAACGAGTTTACAAAGCCATCGTCATCTAACTTCCCAACCAAAATTAGACTTAGCCGAATGTCAGGGACATGTCTTACATCTTTGAGTGTCAAGGTGTAGCCGACATTGGTTTCTACATAAACATCACCAATGCCTATAATCTTCGAGACGCCACTATTACCTATCTCCACTTCACCATATTTACCACCGCTATAGGTAGTGAAGAATTCCCTGTGTGGTGTGACGTGATAGGATGCTCTTGTATCTATCACCCACTATGTATCCTGACATGCGGTACTAAGACAGCACACAACACAATCTGACATAATTCCCACTAGGTCGTCGACTAGTGCGGTAGTATCTCTACCTATATTTCTGTTCCTCTGCACCATGTCTTCATGTACACATTTATTCTTCTCATCCCTCTTTAGTGTTCTACACTCATATCTGAAGTGGCCCTTGGTGGCACAATAGTACCATTGCCTCTCTGCCTTAGGAGTTCTAGCTTCACCCCTAGATTTACTTCTGTCATCACCTCTAGAACGAGATGGTTTTCTGTATCTACCTCTCCCCATTTCTCTATGACAAGGATCTCTGAGCGAAAGGAGCTGCCTTTTGAACTCCTTCTAGTCTCCTCATTCAAGAAAGACGCGGTAGCCATCTCCATGATAACGATTCCATCCTTGGCTGCTCCATGTAGAGAGACTGCTAATGTCTCCCAACTTTCGGGTAGAGAGCCTAATAGAAACAAAGCCTCAACTTCGTCTCCCAAAATACTCTTCATCAAATGCATCTGATTGATGGTATTCTGTAATTCATTAAGATGCTCAGACATTGAAGAACCTTCTTGGTACTTCGTGTCAGTAAACTTCTTAACGACCAGCACTTTGTTTCTGCCCGACTTCGTCTCATAAAGGTCTTCGAGTTTCTTCCACAAACCAAATGCTGTAGTCTCTTGGGATACATGGTGAAAAACACTATCGTCAATCCACTGTCGAATGTACCCAATTGCTTTTCTGTCAAGCTTGCTCCACTCAGCCGCAGCAATCGCTTCCGGTTTTTCTCTTCCATTCTCAATGGGTTGTGCCAAGTCCTTGTAATAAAGCAAGTCTTCCATCTTGGCTTTCCAAATGGTGTAGTTCTTCCTATTCAGACTCGTCATGCGAGTGTTCATCGAATGGTCCATTTCTACAAGTTATTTAAACTCAAATCTTCTCTCAGGAATTTTGTCAAACACCTTCCGACCAAGATTTGGATAACACCCAAGGCTAATCTAACTTGGCTCCGATACCACTTGTTGGGGTTTAATCACCGATACCAATCGATTTCCCACTACACAGATAACTTGTATTTGAACACAATTCAACTCCAATCAACAATCTAAATATTCCCTACAACCAAGCTAACATGCCAAACTCGCTAAACAACTATTAACAACAGATAATAATGCAAAGCAGTAAAAACAAACCACAACACAAAGATATACCGTGGTTCGGCCAATGGTGCCTACTTCCACAAGAGCTAGTCCTTATATAAAGTGGGAAGGAAGATTACAATCTCTCCTTTCAGTCTCTCACCTTACTAGATCACTCTTATCTCTTTATAGGGTTTTATCTCTGTAAAGGTTATCTCTCAATCTTGATAGCTTTCAAGATTGGGTTTTCTCTGACTTTTGTGCTGCCTCTCGTGTGTTTGGTTTTGCCAAAAACCCAAACATATAGTGCAAAACTCACGGTTATGCAAAAATAGAATCCTGCCAAAATAGGCATGGGCGCGGGGCGCGCTCTTGCCTTGGAGGATGTCCAGGCGCTTGAGCGCGTGGCGCGCTTTATATTGGCTTGTGGAGGGCGCAGGGCGTGCTATTGCCTTGGACGATGTCCTGGCACTTTAGCGCGGGGCACGCTTCAGAATGGCTTGTGGAGGGCGCGGGGCGCGCTCTGTCTTTTCCACACAAGCTGAACTGATTTCTCTCCTTATCCTCATGTGAGGGATAACTCCAGCACTCAGAAGTTGGCCACCATCCAGAAAGATTTGGATGCTGCCTCCACTGAACCCACAGGAAGCCCTTTGCAAGCTATGGCTAACAGATAGAAGAAAAGAAACAATTGTATTAAGGGAGAGCTGATAGGCCCATGCTAACAGAGAAGTTTTTGCCCTTCTGTACTTAAGCGGCTGATGCCTTATTTCGCTCAGAACGAGTGGTTGCACTCTCCAAGTATTCCTTTTCCCCTGCCCTAACCACGGAAGGAAGTTAGGCTGAACCAAGTGGCCGTATGGATGCTGCCTTCACTAAACCCACAGGAAGCCCCTTGCAAGCTATGGCTAACAGACAGAAGAAAAGAAACAAGAAATCTCCCGCCAAGCTCCGTATTCAATTCTTATGGAATTAGATTCCTCGCCTGCTGGCTGATTAATTGACTAAGGTTATTCGTACGCCTGCTCACTGACTTAATTCAATAGGTAGGCTATAGAAGAAAGGGTGAGATGCTTGACATCATGGAAACATATAATGTACTGATGATTGCTGAAAACAAGAAGGAAATGAAATGTCGATGTCGATGAACAAGATGTGCAAAGTTTTATCTTCCTGATACTTTTCTTGATGTAGTAACTTGGCTGTGGCCTAAGAAAATCTAAAAATGACCCTTTGAACAGCTAATTAAAGTAAAGTTAGGAGAATTTGCGAGTTGTGGGTTAAGTAGTTTTCAGAACTTGATCAACATAAAGTGTCAACAGGAACATACTTATGTGGTAGTCATAAGGTATAACTGAAGGTCCAGTTGATACACAAGAATCATGAGTCTGATAAATAATGACTTGGTAAGTGTAGTTTCTAGAATCCCTATGCTATGGCACAAAAAAGTAAGTAATATTCCCATCTTTACTAAATGAAACTTTGTACAGTTGCGCAAAAGAAGAATGCTCTCATGCAAATAATGCATAGTTTGTCAAGGTGAGGGTGTACTAATTTAATACATCTATAAAATTAGTATTGTATCAGAACGATTTTCACAAAAAGTTATTAATGATTAGATCCACTCAAATATCAAAACATTTGTTTTCTTAACTAGGCATTCTCATAGACTCATAGACTCCTTCGTTTATTTTGTATTTATTTGGGCCTCCTCAAATATCAAAACACACGTACAAACTCAACTTCTAATTTCTTAAAACTCTATGAATCCTAATAAAACAAAATTCCTAAAACCTACTAAACCAAAAACTCCACTTCTTATTTCTTAAAACTCTCAAACCTAGCAGCCGAGTTAGATTTTGAATTCCTAAAACCTACTAAACCAAAAACTCAACTTCTTATATCAAACTCATGCAACTTTCTTAAAACTCTTAACTATATAGCTTCAATGGTATCAAAAGGAACATCAAAGCGTGCTTCAACCAGTGGTAGAGCATAAAAAAATAGAGCAAAACCTAGAGCAGCAAGAAGGACAAGAATAAAATCAAAGGAAAAAATAGGTATTGATTCAATTTTAATACCTATATTCACTATGCGGGGAAAGGTATGCAGCGGTAAGGTATTTCAAGCACAAACATGCCTAGAATTTAACATGTTGTTGTCCCTTGAGTCTGCAAAAAACCTTGAAGTGCTGGATAAGCACACACACTGATAATAACAATAATAATTACACATATTCCTTATATTATGAAAGTAAATGTCAGAAAGACAGTGCATGCTCTATTTTTTCAGCATAAACTATTAGATTGTTTTATTTTATTTTTCTTTAGTTTTCGGTATGAAAGTTTTAATTTTAAATCAACTAAATTGGAAATGGAATGAGTTTATAATAATTATTACGCTATACCGTATACCACATCTTCGCGTTTTTATGAGGTATATTCTGGATCCAGCCCTAACTTTCTCTATGTTTACCTACTATTCTATTTGACTCTACACCTCTACTCTTTGATCTGGGCTTTTCTCTATGGTTGTGAAGTTTTGATGGTACCCAATACCTCATGATGATTCTAGCATTATTTGCAACCAGCCCAAACGAACTCATTCTATTGACATTTTTGCATATGCATATGTACTGTCTTTGTGTATAAAAACTGAAACATGCATTAACAACCATTTTTTATGTACTGAACATGGTCATGGAATCTCTATTTTCCAAATCTAACGAAACATAAATTCTAACTATGGCCAACACTAATGTTAATATTTCAAAGAATAACCTAATGAGTTACAGGATAACAAGTAAAGGGTCAAAAGAGCTTATTGAATGTGATGAAAACACTAAAAGTGTTTCCATTTAAGAAATTTCATGCTTTTGATTTAACTTCATGCTCTCTACCCTGCTTAAGTGAATCCTGATGGTTATTGTTCTAAATCTAATCTACCGTGAAAATGAGTCAACCTGATATCAGTTCATATACCCTCTCCTCTTTGTTGAGTTATGTTATACAAATATTGTGGTAGAAAAACACTAATTGATTGATTTTGCAGGCACTTATCCAATTTTAAGCAAAGCAGAATATAATGTAAACTTAATCGATCTAATCGAATGAGTTATTTATCGGAAAAAAGGAAAAGGCCTCTTGGTGTTGAGTGTATGCAAAATCAGGAAAGAAATGAATTAATGAAAACAATTTCCAAGCAAAAAAGAGCTGATCTGAAGAAGAAAAGGAAAAAATCTGTTGTTGTTGAGTTTAATGAGTCTGTATCATTAAACGAAGATTATTATTCACAAATGACGAGTAGTGAATCAGATGGTGATGAAGAAGACATATCAAATGAAACTGAACATAAAAGTAAGATTTTCAATATATTTTAATTTTGTATTATGATAAAAATTCCTAAACAAATTTATATGTTTGTGTTTAACACAGGAAATTGTCAAGAAGCCTGGAATTTTGGAGAGGCAAAGTCTATGTGTTCGTTTTGTGGAGCAATACTTTGGTATGAAGATAGGGTTAGTAGAACAAAGCAGACCAAGAAACCAAAGTTTGGAATATGCTGCCTCCATGGAAAAGTTCAGCTTCCTCTTTTAGCTGATGCACCTCCATTCCTAAACTAGCTACTAGATTCTGAAGGTGGTTCAATGTCTACAAATTACAGAGAAAACATGAGGGCGTATAACACGATGTTTGCTTTCACATCAACTGGGGGAGTACGTGGTTGATAAAAAAATAAACAATGGTGGGGGACCATATGTTTTTAAGATCAGCAGACAAAATCACCACAAAATTGGTTCCCTACTACCATATCCAGGTACACCTCCTAAATTTGGGCAGTTATACATATATGATACAACCAATGAAGTACAATACCGTCTTCAAAATGTTTCAAAATATTAGATTCTTAGATATTAGGATATTAGATTTTTTTTTTATTGGCTAGGATATTATATTTTTTTTCGTAGATATGATTTTCTTCAATGAAAAATGGAGCAAATAATTAGCCATTTGAATTTTCATAATAATTATGTTTTTACATGTTCGTTACGAGTTAATTTGGTTTTTTCCCTTTGTGCCATGCCAGACTCCTAAATTTGGGCAGTTATACATATATGATATATGCAATGAAGTGCAAAACAGATTGAACTCTTTTAGTAAGAAGATTGAAAAGAAGAAACCGTTGGATCCAAACATTATAGCAGGACTCATTAGCATGTTAAATGAAAACAACAGAATAGCTAAGACTTACAAAATGGCAAGAGATCGCTTTGAATAATTTGAAACCGCTGATGTTAGTATAAGACTCATTAGCACAATAGGAACTGATGGAAGGCTCTACAACTTACCAACTTCTAATGAGGTAGCTGCTCTCATTGTTGGTAATAGAGATGAATCTCAAGGTCACCGTGACATTATTGTTGACAAGAAAGGATACGACTTAAAGAGAATTGATGAAACTTTTCCAAGTTTTATGTCAATGCAATACCCCCTCTTATTTTCTGATGGAGCTAATGGATATGTGCCTGAAACCAAATACAGAAATGGTAGTAAAGTGGGTAAAAGACAACATGTTACCATGAGAGAGTACTATGCATTTAGAGTGAAAATGAGAGGAAATGAATGGCTAACAATAGTCAAAAGTAAACGATTGAAGCTACAGTTTTGGGTAGATGCATACACTGCTATTGAGGAGATGAGGCTTTCATGGGTTAGAAATAACCAACATACTATTCGTGCATAATTGTACCAAGGTTTGGTTGATGCTGTTGTTTCTGGGGACACTAAACCTGCATCTATTGGTAGGCGATTAGTTTTACCATCATCTTTTACAAGTAATTAAGTCTATTGAAATCCCCAAAATTTACTTACAAGTTTTAAGAATTAATTTATAATGACAAATGATTAGTTTTACCATTGTCTTTTACAGGTGGTCCAAGATATATGGTATAAAATTATCAGGATGCCATAGCCATTTCCAAATTGGCTAGAACTCCTGACATTTTCACCACATTTACTTGCAACCCCAAGTGGCCTGAAATTCAAATGGCATTGGACAAGGTTTCTAAGGGACTAAAACCTGAAGATGCCCCTGATATTATTGCTCGGGTATTTGAAATAAAACTGCATGAGTTAATGACTGATTTGCAACGGCTTAAACATTTTGGTAAAGCTTGGGCAGGTCAGTCTTTATGTTTAAATGTTTTCTCATAAGTTTTAAATGTCAAAGTAAAAAAATACTTAATTCATGTTCAGTTGTATTCTATTTTTGTGAAACACATCGCCTTACTACATTATAATAAATAAATAAAAACCTTCTTACACCTAATCCAGCACAACATAATAGACAACTTTTGGAAAAAAATTGATGATACATGTCTATTTTCTAGTGTATATGCTATTTAGGATATATGTTCAGCTTTATTAAAACATTGAAGTGAATGACCAAATAAATAAATAAATAAATAAGAGCACTTACTGATGATTTGCCTTTGCCTTGATGCTCTCAACTTACATCCAGTTAAAATGTCTTAGAAAGATGATTTAAGTATAAGCCCTGTTAGAAAAACATATATTAGGAAGATCCGAAGATGTTATTTCAGTTCCCATACCAGAATACCAGTTGCACTAAATAATAACTCATCAACTTTTCAACCTTAACATGGAAAGATTTACAACCTCCCCTGTAATGGACATCGTTATCTACACATAATAGATTTCCTATCCTTAAATCATAAAAGAGTACCCAATTAATCCCAATAACGAACATTACCACTTTAGGATCAATATTTTGTGCTTGATCTCCTGCAAGTGCTTCTCCGATCACTTTAAGCAATACCCTTTGCCATTTATAGGATTGCTTGGAGTTGGCAGCTTCGTCCTTTGTAAAATTAAAAGTTGTGAGATTTCCTGATATGTAAGGTTGTCTACTTATGTCATTGAAAAAAATGGAAGCGACATATTAGGGATCTTTATTATGTCAAAACTCTCTGACACTTCAAGTGAAAAATAAACTTAAATTGAAAAGAAAGATGACTACCTAAGTGAATGGCTTCAAGTGATAGATCAGTAGAGTACAAATTACTGACGTACTATGGTTAAGGAAACGTACAATGAAAAGAATAAAAATCAAAATGAACCTCTCTCAGTTAAACACCTAGAAAGAAGAAAAATAGACTTTGGGAAAATAAGCAAACTGAAAAACTCAATTTGCAGGCTATCATTTAATACAATGCAAAAACTCTAAAATGTGATCTACATGGTGAACAACATTGACATTCAACTTATTCATCAAGCATGCTTCAAGACAATCTAACGATGCATCTGATAAGCTAATCATCTTGAGCATAGATGAGCACCTTTCTATCTTTGACCCTACTTTTGAAAAGTTAAACAATAAATATGTCCTAACTCAAACACATTTAGTCAAGCTCCTGCACTATCCCGACTTAGCATAGAAAACAACATAAATAACCATGGACTTAGCAAACACCCAAACTCTAGCAATAGTTCAATAAATGCATCAATGTCTCCAATTAGCTTCATTTCGAAATATTGGGATAGGTCACATGGCTGCACCACTAATATGATATACTTACAAGTTATTACTAAGACAGCAGCATATGCCTCAAGTTAGTCTACAAGAAAAAAGAATACCAAAATTAAACAAGATTAAAGCTAAAAATACCTAGATAATGGAAATTCAGCATCTTGCCTTGCCTTTGTCTAATATCCTTAAAAGGTATTTAAAGAGGTTTCAGTTAATATCGTAGTTAAGAAGCCATATCTGCAGTAGTTAGTTTATCTTGAAGCTTCGTGACCCGAGCTTGCAGAAATAGTCATAAGAACTAAATCACCTTTCAAGTAATTATTTGGTAAAAGATAGTTGTCAAATAGACAAATTGTATTTGCAAGATGCAAAGTATGTGGCTAGATTCACCCTACAAGTGTATGACTTCATATTATAATCAATTCCCAAAATTAGATTATCCATTATACAAACTATATTGTTGGATAGATGTCTTAAACAACAAATGCACTTGAACTGAACTTATCTACTGCAAAAAAATTGACTATAACCTTGAATGATTTAGATCGACGAATAGATGGATCAATCTGCAAAGCTACTGTGTATGAATTTTCAGCTGCAATGGCTTCCTCCAAGGCCAAGAAAGCATCACCTTCGCATAGATAGGCCTGCAATAGTTAAGAAGTATATAAATCTTGAGGACATGCTCCATGAGCTACATATTCATTTAGGCAAATACAACAAAACCGGGTGGGATAGGACTGGCTGGGCCCTGAGAGCAATTAAAAGTATCGATATTGTTCATTTTGCTACAGGGTAGAAGGAGTTTCTGAACGACTCAAGAAATAGATGAGAAAGTATCTGATGAATGTGTGTAGGAATACTAGCAAAAGCCTACATAATAGTTATTAACTCAAAAAGTTTTTGCCCTACATAATAGTTAATTTTATGTGATTATCAGGTTTTCAAAATGGTTACTTTTAACCCACTAGCAACTATTATTAAGGAAAACAAACTCTTTGGCCTTAATTACATAGACTGGAAACGCAACTTGGATATCGTGTTGACTGCTGAAGAGTACCAATTTGTACTCAATGAGGAATGCCCACCTAAGTCTAAAGCTAATGCTGGAGAAAAGGAGAAAGGAACATATAAGAAGTGGATCAAGGAAGATGAGATGTCGCGGTGTTATATTCTGGCATCTATGTCAGGTGTGCTACAACATCAGCATCAGGCCATGACCACGGCTTATGATATGATGATCAATCTGGCATCTAAATCTTTTGCCAGGCATGTTACTGTTACCAAGAGCTTACCGGCTAAGTCTTTTGACAGGCATGTTGAGGGGATGGGAATCAGATGCTTGGTAACATAGCTTTAAGTATAAGTGGGAGATTTGTTAGTAGTATACTAAAAAGTAATGCTTTGAGTATAAGTGGGAGATTGATAGGGTTATATACTAAAAGCATTACTTTTGTATTAACTCTAATTCCTTATTTTTTGAATGAGAATCATATAGGCAAATGTTATGCATATTATATATGCTATTAGTTATATGCATACGTCTAATACTTTATATTGTAGATGATATGGTGTGTGGTGATAGGGGTGATAATTTGGCCCTCAGGCCCTCAACCCGGCCCTCAAAAATGCGCATCAAAACCCTCAAAAGTTGGCCCTCACAGATTTGAGGGGCGGGCTGGCCCGGCCCTCATGCTTGTTAGGGGCGGGCTAGGGTCTAGGTTCTGGAGTATAGGCCCGGCCCGCATTTGGCCCTTCCAAGCCCTCACTTGGCCCTCAGTATTTTTTTTTTCGATAAGATATATTTTATTTTTTTACATTATATATGTAAGGTACCACAATTATCCCTATTTGAACTAAATATTTTCACTACAAATGATGTTTAATAATAGTAGTTTACCACATATCATATGAGGTATTTTGTAATTTGAGTAAAAGAGTTCACATATAAAAAGAAAAGTGAATTATGATTATTTTGTGTAAACCCAAAATAGAGGTGATAATTTATGTATTATACTATATATTTGTATAAACCCTAAAAGAAAACCATATTTTCTTGTTATTTTACATTATATTTATGTATTATACTATAATTATCTAAATTGTATAAAAAAAATTATTAAATTAGTTTTCAATAGGGGATAAATTATAACATAATATAATATATGCACTTTTGTAATTGATTTAATGATATGTATATAAGTCATACATAAAGCAAATCCAACCTAACAACATAGTTAAATATTAAAAATGTAGATATTTTAAGAATATCATCTCTTCCACCATCTCTATCTATTTTTTTCTAAAGATATAAGAATTAGTTTTGTATACTTATATACATATCATTAAATCAATTACAAAAAAAAAAAAAATATTACAAAAAAAATAGTAAACTAGTGAAGTATAATTAGACCGGGCCCGACCCGGCCCTCATTTGGCCCTAAAAAATGAGGGCCGAGGGGCTGGTTAAAGGCTTGAGTTTTCATGCTTGACCCTACTCGACCCAGCCCTCAATATCAAATAGGGGCGGGCTGACCCGGCCCTCAATCATGATGGCTTTTATGGTTTGAGGGCCGGGCTAGCCCGGCCCGGCCCTTTTATCACCCCTATGTGGTGATACACAGAAGATCATATCATCATTACCTTATAAAGTATAAGTAAACGTTCACAACCTAGATGGATTTGGACAAACCATTGGTACGGTTGTAGTATAATCTGGTATTAGTCTATCTTGACTACATGATTACACTAGTACACTTTGTGTGTATTGAACATGACCAAGTGAGGTTGTTTCTCTTTATACTGACTATATAAGAAAACAAACACCTCTGTTATTATGGATGCTTGTCCTCTTAATCCGGATAAAATAACGGGCACTTACGTGCTTTGTACATTGCTTTAAATCATCAATGAGTGAGATTCATTTGTGAATCAACAAACTCGATGGATTGGGTAATGCCATTGTATGTAAGGTGTGCTGTTGATTATAGAAGGAATCCATGACCCGCAGGTAGTCGGGTTGATGATGTCCCCTTGAGGGGCTCATAAGGATTGTCATGTAAACCCTGCAGGTGGATTTAATTCGACATGACAATGAGGTTGAGTGGTACTACTCAAGGACATAAGAAGTTGATTAATGTAGTTGTCAGTAACTTGACTTAATTAACGGGCATTCGATATCTTAACACGGGGAGATCAACGAGCATATAATATGGAGCCCATAACCGTAAGACACGTAATTTGGGATTAGGGCGGTACTGCAACAATGGCCTTTAGTGGAATAAGCCATTTGTTGACGGACTTGGGTCGTGTGTTATGGGCAAACATGGGAAGCCCAAGCCTGTCAAGAGACCTAACCCTAATTTCTCCTCATGGTCCCTGTTGTAGCCTATATAAAGAAACCCTTTTCTCTTGGCCAAAATATTCAGTGATTGCTCAAGCAAGATTAGTTCCAAAAATTCGGTTCTGACCTTGTGAGTAAGAGAGGCAAAGAGAGAAGAAAGGGTTGGTAGATCGTTGCACATAACGTCCATTCCAAGGATAGGAATATAACAGAAGATCAAGAGGTTGCTGATTCGTAGAGCTTGGATTCTCAGAGATATCACAGCTGTTTAAAGGTATGATTCCTAAACTAAATCGTGAACACCCTTATTCTACTGCGCATGGGTTTTCACGGTTTGTAGTCGATGACATGAAACCATAACGGTTCTTACATCTATTAATGGTAATGTTGTTTTTTAGTAGGACTATATTACTATTAATGTTTATATGTTTGAAGATACAATCGGGCACAAAATTATTATATTTAAGAATTAACCAACAGAATCTCTAACTAAATCTTACAATTTTAATAGGACTCTATTAGTGTTAATGTTGTTTTTTAGTAGGACTCTATCACTATTAATGTTTATCTGTTTTTCTACTAAATCGGTTCAATAGATGAGAAAATTAAGGATAGCTACTAGAAAGACTAATCTAATCCCTAATGAAGTCTTTTATTAAACATACAATTACTTTAACATAAGATTTGGATAACAAGGAAACTTCTAAATCAACTTAATACTAAACCTATATAAATAGGTCACGATTATATAATTTGTCATTATATGCTTTTGAGCTTTAACACACAACATAAAGCACACAAAAAAAAAAAAACCTACACTACAAATTCAAAGGTAAATTCTCAACTAATCTACTATACGTAGTTTTTTTTTTTTTTTTTGCAATATTGTTTTGTACCTGAGCTATGTTTGAAAAAACATATGGATGAAGGACTAATATAGAAGTACTCTTTATGCTATAGAGATTAGATGATATGGCGAGGAAGTGCAAGACTTTGGACGAGCTTAACCTTTAATCACCATCTTGCAAAATAATAACACGAGTAAGCAGAATGTGAATAACAAGGTATAAAGAAAAAGTTTTTGGAATTGAGATGATATTGATTGATGAAAAGGTAAAAGTTATTTGATCTAATTTTATTATTAGATTCAAGTCATGATATGTTTTCAATATATTATTGTTTGCAATTTATTGTCATTTTTACATGTGTTCTTGAACATAAACAGTTTACTATATTTCTTAAATTTATCCATAAATATTCCATTAATAGCATGTTTTTTTTCCCCTGTATCATCTAACATATTTGCATTAAAGCCATGTCATTACAGGAAAACCAAATTCATGCTAAAATCGACAAGGAATTCCAAAACGTCTTTGAAAAAATAATAAAACAAGGAGAAATTTATTGTTTTGAAAATTTTGAGGTTAAGGCAGCCAAATTTCAATATCAGCCGGTGAGGACCAACTTCACAATTTCCTTCAAAAAAGATACAGTTGTAACTGCTTCAAAGGAAGATGGAAAAAAAATTCAGACAATGCAAGTTTTCATTTGTTGATTTTGAAGAACTCATGGAGAAGAAAGAAGTCTACGTCAAGGCATTCAACATAGTTGGTATGTTATTGATTGAATAATATTATTTTTCCAAAAAAATAAATTCTGTACTAATATTAACATGAAAAAACCAGATTTTACCAGACTTTTGACAAAAGTTTCAGCACAAAGCCCGTATGGTTTCAGGGAAGTCACACTAATGAATGAGAGGTAACACACAATGTTTGTGAATTTTAAAAATAATTTTTAAATATAATTACTTTATTTTTTTCTTTTGCTATGACTATGAATTCTAATTACTAACTATTTTTACAGGAACTATGAAATCAAAATTGCTTTATGGGGTGAAGACTCCAAAAGATTTGCAAACCTAAAGAATTCTAATGGAATTGTCATTGTTATTTTATCATCACTATATATGAAAAAAATCGGAAGTATGCAAATATTTTTATATCCATTTTGATCCATTTAAATGATTTATTACTAACTATTATCTAATGTTATTATTTCTTCATATATGTGTTCGTAGATCTTTTGAAAGCAACAGTCACATCTGCAACTCAAATATACTTGAATTTGGATATACCTCAATCAAATGAGATGAAAAAGCGGTAAAATACAATAAATACATTGGGTTACTGGCTTAATATTTGTGAATGCATACTATATTACCGTACTGATTTATTCTCATCATCATGCATATGTAGTTTGAGTTTGAAAGGAGAAATTAAGGTTTAGAAGCTTAAGTTATGCGTAATTGGTTATGAAGCTAACTGCTTTTAAGGTGGCATGTATATTCATATACCAATGGCTCGAATAGTGAATAAGCTGCTTTTCTTTGACTTCTTTTTGTATGAACAGAAATTACCCCCTCCAAAATCCCAAGTCTTGGTTTTCACTCTTTGTTTTCCTCACTTTTCTTCTCCCCCCTTTCTTCCTTCTTTTTCTTAGTCTACTATTCCCGTTTATATCTCTCTCCCCTCTCTACACACCATTGATCCCCTTTTCATCACACAACAGCTACCGAGACATCTGTCCCTCTAGGGTTCCACGGCCGTGATCCTATACTCCCCTCCTGTATGACTCAGGGGTCTTGCCGGGTGCCATGTCATTAGGGATCCGCAGCCATGCTACCGTACTCTGTGCTCCCATCTACTTACCTTACACCGGGCCGGGCAACCTCCCCTCTCACTGATCCGGAAAAGGGTTGATACAAATGCCCCCTCTCGGGCCACGGATCTACACGAATTCGCGGTCCGAGACTCAACAGCTGGCAGCCTACCGAGTTGTCTTGTCATCCATCAACCATTCAAACCTTTCTGACAACCACGTTATTTCCTGCTTAGACCTTCAGGCCCTTTGCCATGCGTCCCTAGGCACGTGCCCTGCAGCACACGGCTAACTAGCCCTGTCTCTTCGATTCTTGCGATGCCACGTGTTTATCCCTGGTTGGCCCTTTTTGCGACCTGCGTGCTCCCTTTTACTATTTTTCCTTTGACTTATCAAATCCCGCCCAAACGCCCTTATTATGCACTCTTCCATTTTCACAACTCTTCACTTTTCCTTTCACGCCCTGCCTTCTCATTTTCTATCACTCCCTTTTCCTTTCGTGTCCTTCCTTGCGAGCATCTTGCTCCTGTCGTACTCTCACCGGTGAAGCTACCCTTATACCCTGCTTTCGCTCCACTTGGCGATTGCTCTCCTTGTTCAGGTTTGCATCTCCACCCCTTAGTCTCCTTTTTAGTGTAAGTTCACTGGTCAAGTTTAAATTTCTTTTTCTTTTTTGTCTATCTCTTTTCTTTCGTCTTTCCTTCGTTCTCTCCTTCATTAGGTACTCATCATCACTTTTCTCCCCCTCCTTGTCATATCCATTCCATTTTAGTACCATGTCTGGCTTCGGTTTTGGTGGTTCCTCCGCTACCAGATCTACCAGATTTGCGTCCTTGACCTCCCGATCA
The DNA here is from genome assembly GCF_015680905.1 of Coptis chinensis. Taxonomy (NCBI): domain Eukaryota; kingdom Viridiplantae; phylum Streptophyta; class Magnoliopsida; order Ranunculales; family Ranunculaceae; genus Coptis; species Coptis chinensis. Next base: position 32,569,325 of record NC_141462.1, read on the forward strand.
GCCGACTCTTCCGCCGAATCTGGATCTTCCGGCCTCTCCGCAGACCAACCAGAGCCCCTTTCCACCGAGTCAACCTATGTGGTCGCTGCTCCATCAACCTCTGATAGATCCTCCGCGCTGCCTCCCCCTCCATCTCACTATCGCAGACCCAATCTGGCCGCCGTGCAGGCTATGTATATCCTTGAGGACGTGGTCTTAGAACATATGCCTGAGGTCACTCATTTTTCCCATCTAGTACCACCACGGCCTGGGTTTTTGGTAGCAACCGTGGGGCAAATAGTGGCTGGCCTCCGCTTCCCCTTGTCTTTGTTAGATGTTGAATTCTGTAACCACTTTAACATTCCACTGTGTCAAGGCACCAGTAACTTTTGGCAAATCATGTATGCCGCTGATAAAACATAAAATTGAATAGTTTACCTATGAAATGAACGATGAACTCAAAACGTAAGAAAACTAAAACTATTTATGATGCTATATTGCTTATCAAAGTTTTCTACTCTCAATTCTATCGAAATAGAGTGGAGTAACAAATTCATTCCACTCCTAGTGCTCGTGTACCAGTAACAAGTTATCATCAAGTTATTTGATAACAATGCGAAAACAGACTTTTATAAAACTATCTTACATGCCTATATTATCAAAGATTTATACTCTCAATCCTATGAGATATAGTGGAGTAGATGATTCGTTCCACTCCAAGTCCTTCCGCATGTTGTGTTCTCTACGTATAAGTAAACTTAACTCTATAATCTAATGAGAGATTTACGAAAAGGCAACTAGACTACGATGCAACTACACACAAGATGCAACTAGTCGACTATGGGAATAACTAAGGGAATGCTACGTTGATTTGATGATAAGGAGTTAGAGGGGGATTGATTCCACCTTAACTCGACTTAATCCTATTAACGACGAATCGTCGTAATCCGAATTGAACTGCTTCGCAGAACAATTGGTTCTTCCTAATCCCTAATTACACATGACATTTCTACCAATTAATAATTAGCATGTGAACGATTAAACCCATTCTCATGGTGAACTAATCGTTTCTAGAGTGGAAAGGAAATTACGACGACTCTACGATAATCGGAATAAAGCTTTCATCAAGGCTTCTCAACCCCCTCTAATGGAGGTTTAGCCGAGAATCATTATGCAATCATTTCCGATTAAATTAAAACTAAACATAATATAAAGAATTGAAAGTTACTAATCTAAATTAAACAATAATTAAAATCTAATTAATAACTAAGAATTGAATAACAAGTAATAAATGAAATCAGATCTAACACAAATGTAAATGACAAGAATCGAAATTGACAAATAGCTATTTATTTATTAATACTAATGAAGAACAATGATTCTAAGAGTTTAATCTAAGACAAGAATTGGATTTGAAATTACACTTAATTAAAAACAATTAAATAAAAACTAGATCTACCATTAATGGCTACTTTTTAATGGCTACTTTTTTAATGGCTACTTAAGCTATTTTAATGGCTACTTTTTACTCTAACCTATCTACCATTAACAAAGAGTTAAGCTTTGGTTTTTATACTTTCAGATCCAAAAATCGTGCATGGGCTTGAAGCCATGTTTTGGGCCAGAGAATCAGGCCCAAAACCCAATTCTTTCAGTCCAAAAAGGCCTCTTCAGCTGCAGTTGGCTTCAACAGACTTTTTGTCCATTTCTACTCCTCTGATTGGATCAAGGCTTATACCATTGGAAAGCTCTTTCCAAGCCGGTCGTTTTGACATAAGGTAGGCCCCATTCCGAGGTTTAAGTCCAAAGATATGGCATTCGGAAGTTCTGCTGACTTTGTGTGCTGTTTCTGCCCGCGTCGACTTTTCAGGTTTTGACCGGGCTTTAGAAAGGCTTTGTCTTCTTGAATCTTGGCCTTTAATCACGGAACTCCTTAGTAACCGACCTTTGCTCCTTTATCTCGCTAAAGTGGCACATTTCTCGCACATAATGGACTTTGAAGTCCGAAATGCATAAAACACGTCGGTGTTAACTCTTAATTATTACTCACATAATCGGGTCTAAAAGTATGTCTCATTCATGGGGTTAAAACTACAGTTTTGGGCTCTTATCAAACCACCCCCAAACAGCATTTTGCTTGTCCTCAAGCAGAGATGAGAAATTAGAATAAGTGACCAAAAATGGAGTTTTAACTACTGCTTTCTTTACTGAAAGCGATTGATTGACCATATGCAACAAGGCCTTAAACCACTAGGAATTTCCTAGTAGATGAGTTATAGCCTCATGAGAGTTTTCCAGTGAAGGTACTCACAAACTTCATCTATACTACAACAACTAAGAAATAAAACTATTGTTTTCTTATTCATGCTCTAAATTAACTATACCTCTCACTAGCAATGCATATAGAGTAATCAAGTCGAAACCTAAGCTAATATTTGCATAATAATCAATCATCTACAATAAACATATATACAATGAGTAATACTATGAAATGTCTAGCAGGTTCGTTTTTGAAACTCGGAATAGCGTCCTTAAGTAGGTTCTCACAATAATAGTCAAGATACAACACTCTGATTTTTCCACTCAAGTTTTCATATCTCCGATTAATGCGGTGGGCACACTTTACCTTACAATCTCAATGACAACAAGGAAGCCGGAGTCGATCAAACACATCTGCCACTTACTATCACACTAGCCTATTCCTAATTGAGCTAGAGGTCTTTATTAGGTGTTACGGGGATTAGGAGATGGTTTAAGGTGGAAGGAAATGGATATTCAAAAAGGACAAGTCTGAGATAATAGAGTCTTCATATTATGTAACTAGAGAAAACCTTGTTATTTACTTTTGCGCTTCTACACTTTGTTTCCATCCTTAGCCATATTTTTTTTTTTTTTTTGGGTTTTTACTTCCTTTTTTTTTATTTTTTGGAGTTTTTTTTTTTTTTTTTTTTTTCTTTGGATGGAAACTTCTTTTCTTTATTTTCTGAAGCAATTAACTAACTTTTGTTTACACAGGTTTTTCTCATCTTCTTTCTTCCTTATTCTATTCTCAGACTTATCTAAATTGGGTAGGTTGATTTTTTTTTTTTTTTTTTTTTTTTTTTTTTTTGTTTTGTTTTGTACAGGGTTAAAGATTTGTGGTTTATGAAAGGCTAAAGAAAGGTTCAGAGGGGCGACTAGCGGAAAATAATTCATAGGTTTGAATTTTTGGCTATATCGATCCAAAGAGAGCCTAAATTCTCGCTTAGGATATGACATAGTGATCAAGCAAGTGGACGTGTGATTTCTCTATCCGGACTTTACTTCTCCCTTGTGTCATTTCTCAAATGTTTCGCTCATATAAGGCTTTAGGCTATATTCTCACAGGATTTGTAGAATAAGTACTTTAGCCTAGATTTCAGAAACTTACTGCTAACAATCATCGATACTCATGTAATATATTTATAGATAGATGCAAAGATTATTACCTACATATTAATCCAAGTTTCTAAAAATTATTCTGATGCAAAAGCTACGTGAGATTTCTAGATTGTTAAGAGCATAGAGAAAGAAAACAATACCAATATTCCTAAGTGTATATCATAACTTATTTATTTATATTTTTGAATTTTTTTAAATTTTAACTAGAAAAGAAATGCATATTATACCTATCTATATCCTAACAGATGCCTTAATTACACGTGTTTCTATGCCCCCCCCCCAAACAAGAAGCAAGCTTTGTCCTCAAAGCATTTAAATAAAGAGGGCAGGAAAAATACCATTGAAACACGTGAAATTCAGGGATATCTGCAAAACAAAGTTAGAACGTACTAATATAGGAAATAAAAACTGACTCAACTCTATAAGAGTTCCACCCATTTTGGGGTTAACAAGAATGAAATTGCTTGGGACATAAGCAGACACTAACTAGAATGAAACTTACCTTATCTCCCGCATTACTCATTATCTTCCTCATTCTCTTCTTCCATAAAGAAGTGAGGTTCCTTCGCGTCCTGCCATGCCATGACAATTTGCCAGGCTTCCCGCCATTTATCATCTATTATTGCTAACCTATTAAGAGCCACTTGGTCTGACGGGGTGTAGGGTGCAACCTGATGAGGTTGTATCCTCCACCCTTGCCAAGTCATTGCACGGAAAGATTGAATAATACTATTGGTCGGTCGCATGCGGTCGCATCGTAATCCAATCCGCGGAAACGGTACAAAAACAGGAAAGAAACATAGCATAATACGGGAATTAGAACAGGCATAAGAAGGTACTTATGCCTCATGCTATGGGATCGAGCTAAACTAGACATCAAGGTTCGGGAAGGTCATGACACATACGCCCCGTGGCTAAAGCAAGGAAGACGCCGCAAGTGGCATCATTCACGTAAGAAAAACGCCATTCCCTAAAATATTTAGCATGATCCAAAACATAACAGTTCCTATGTTCATGGACAGGCTACCAAAGGCGATGTTATATTCCCCTTGGTCCTCTATACGGAAAATGCCTGCGCCATACGACTCATGCAAAAACTCGTAAGTGTAGACATAACATATTATCGACCCAATAGCACCATGGGTCTTGTATTTCAGCGGGCATAGCAAGTCCAAGAACAAATGCTAGCAAGAACCTGGTAATTTCCATTGGTTCATTATCAATGTTGATGGAGAATACTTGTTCTCCATCTGGTCTTTCAAAGAAAATGCAGTTATCATAAAAATAAGATGCTAGTGTTGGAGAATAAAGTGCATCAGGTCTTACCATAAGCGCTCCCAGCCAACGATGTGATCGCCTCATAAAACCAAGCACCATAAGTAGTGCTTTGGAACAAATCTTCGAAAAGATCGTTTCGTAACAATGTTGGAGATGTCATCTCAAAATTACGCCTGAATAGCCGCGAATGATCCGAAACTACCCGCAGAAAACCGGAATTTTTCTGGTCTAGGGAAGTCGTATGCCGAAAAGCGCTTTTAAAGTTTTGGAAATCCAGTGTTTGAGCGCGGTCGCCAGCCAGCTTTGCTGAGCGCCCGACAAAAATTCAGAAAAGTTGTAGAGCGAAAGCGCTGTAGAGAAGCGAAAAGCGCCGGAGTTGTTGAAACTCGGAAAATGAGCCGAAACGTGGGAATCGCGGGAGTGAAAGGTGAGTGATGGAGGTTAGGGGTAGTGTGAGTTGTGAGTGTAGAATGTATGAAGTTTATATAGGTTTTAAGTTGCTAAAACGGATCGGGAAGTTGCCAAAAAGTATTTATGGCAGTTTCCAGAAATCCTAAAATTTCCAAACCCAAAAACGGAAACAAATCATTTTCTTGATTCTAAATCAAACCTAGTATCTTTTAGGTTGAATTTATGATAGAATCTACCCATTTAATTGATATTTCATCCTACCATGATACTTATTCATAGATATGCCTAAACGGCCATATTTTCACCTTGACTCCTTAATAAATTCTAAGACGAGGGTAATATAAAAATCATGCTGGAATAGATAAAACCACCCCCAAACAATTTGGGAAGGTGGGATCAATATTAAACAACCACGCATAATGAAAATAACCGCATTATATTAAAAATTTCATTCGAAGTACATTTCACTACAAAATTCAAATTACGGAAATAAAACTTTCATTAAAATAAATAACAATAATGAAACTACAAATAAACATAGAAACATCAAACGATGCTATCCCTAACAACTCCGGTACTGGTAGCGGAGGGCACACGGTCCGGAGATGGCTCCTGGGCTCCTGATGGGCCAGCACCATTCGTCCTTCGGCGACAACGCTCGTGCCTCGATGATGTGCCCTCAGAAGGAGAGTCCCCGTGAGGTGGGAATCGTGTAAGCATCTCTTCCCGAAACTGGCACTGAGCTTCTAGCTCGGCCCTAATCTGTTCCCACCTCTCATCCTCTCTCTGTGTACGGATCTCGAAGTTATGATGAATCGTTGGCTGTTGAGTCCGGAGGTCTTCGCAGATAGTGTTGAGCGAATGCATGCCACGATGAATCACAGCCATGCGTTCTGCATTTGACCAGCACCTCTCCAAGGCATCCGCGTCAAAACAAGTCAAGTCCTCCTCATCCTCCTCGGCATTCTCGTTTCCCCCAACCTCCTAGGCATTCTCGTTTCCCCCAACCTCCTCGGCATTCTCATTTCCCCTAACCTCCTCGTCCTCTACCCGATCCTCAGGCAACCTCCAAACTCGTTGGACACAATCCTTATAGATGCGAGGGTTACGGTGAAGGGTGATGTAAGTCCTATCAGTCACCTGATCTGCTCTCAACTTCAGCATGATCTTGGTTATCAACACAGGGAGAGGTGCAACAGACTTCCCTACTCCCCTAATCATGCTAAGCAGAAACTCCAAGATACAGAACTCGTACTTCTGCTCCTGGAGTATCCATAAGATGTGGAGGCAGTTTAGGCCGATGTCATTGACCTTCTCCTTTCCCAGGACGTTCCGACCAATCCACTGAGCTGCAGCCAGCTGGTTGGTCCTAAGGGATGCCTGACGAACACAATGCGATCTCGCATTGTAGTTCCCTTCAGTAACTGTCTCGTTCATTAATGGCTCTACCCCATTATATTGGGACTCCTGCAACGTGACATCCAGATGGATTCTAGGCGGGATGCCTATAATCTCAGCCAACAACCTAGTCGTCACTTCCTTCCTCCTCTTCGCCACCATTACAAAAATCCTAGTCCCCTCCAACTCCCTCGTATTGTAGAACCGTCGGACTAAGTCTTCGTGGTAATAGGCTTCAGGCGAGTACCACAAGCTATTCCAGTCTCGACTAATCATTTCGTCACCGTAAAACGGCACGAAGTGGTCGCCAGTAAAAGCTTGCTCCGGCAAAATTCGGCGTTGTTGAGCCATTGGAAGTTTGAATACGGTTTGAGGTTTGTAGAAGGTAGGGGGAAGCAATGAGGGGAACCTCACTAAAAAGAACGATGGTGGTGGTGGAGTGGTGGCGCGGCAGCACCAAAATTTGAAATTTTCAGTGGTTTTTGTTGATGTAAATTGGTGGAGGTTGTGGACGGTGCAGTTGGAGTAGATTTGGGTTGGGTCTTGGATTGTGGGCGTGGGTAAATTTCGTTTTCTTTTTAATTTTATTTTGTTTTAGGTTTTTGGAGCTTTGGTGGCGTTAATGGCGGTTTTGAGAAGATGATCGCAATTGTTGGGCTAAGGTAAGGGCGCGAGTACGCTGCCTGTGGGTGCGGGTTGGGCCCAAGCCCAATTCGAAATTTGTGATTTTTTTTCGATTTTTCGCGAAACTTCAAATCAAAATTGCCACTTCGTTACCGGTCCAATTTTTGTGAATGAGATATGGAAATTATCAGGAGAGAATTTCCAATCTAATGATCCATAAAATACTCTATTCCGACAGTGGATGACATATAAGATAGTGGAAAATGCCTCGAAGTGCGTGCATGACTTACGTTATGCGAACAATTGAACTCTAAATTCATAGAATATGTCAACCCGAATCATAATACAATTAAACGGCCTAAGCAACTGTAATGGGACATAAACATTCTAGGACGGAAATGAACGAACACTGACCCCAAAACAAATTTTTTACAACGAAGCTTAGAAAATTTGTTTTAGCAAATGGTCTTTTAAAGTCAGATTCCCGAGACTTCCTATATTACTATGTTTATTCTTTAATATGTATATATATATTTTTAATTTTAAAAAGAAAAACAATAAACAAGAAAGACATAATTCACCCCATAGAGAAACATGACTCAAAAATCCGAGAAAACATGCAAGAGTGGAAAACGTGAATTATGTTTAAACGTGGACTTAGGATCCGTACTTATAGCCACACACTCGTAGGAGGGCCCGTTACCTTAATGGTGCACTCACCAATATATGGAAATGAAAGGAAATGCACCAAACACAAAAGTTGAGTCATTTATAGTCAGATACTCGAGACTTTATCTAAACATATGTATGAACATGCAGTTTATCATATATCAACAACCGAAATAGTTGTGGATCATTCCATAAATAAATATCACAGAAAACATATCCAAACATAATCAAGCACCAAGATTTCCTATGACGCAACCTAGTGAAATGAAAGCGAAGTCGGATAACCCTATTACGAACCTAGCATGCACCTTATTTTTCATTTTGAACGAGAGGGTGTCCTAGTGAATAAGTGTGGAAGAGTGAATGGTTGTGGAGAATATGGTGGATATGGATAAGTTGTAGAAGGACAGCATGTAAACAATGAGGATGTGCTTTTAGCACAAAACTCATTCATGGTGTGTGTAGGGACTGTTTCAAGTCTGAAAATGAAGGTGTCAAACGCTTTTGTCTTCTGAAGTATTTGTTTACTAGGTGGATTTAAAACTTATGAAGCACAAAGAAACAAAAAAAGATCGAGTGCAAACTCGAGATTCCTTTGAAAGGGTGGAAAGAGGGAAGTCGAGGTGGATGTTGTGCAAAGTAGTTCTTGATAGGGTGAATCATCACCTGCCCTAAGAAACTCATCGAATTGCTCATCTAGATTGGTCATATCCACGTTACTATGATAGTCCTCTATATCTTTGAGAAAGTCATCTATCTCCTCCTCATCCGTAATATGTGTATCGACTAGTGTAGGGATGGAAATGTTGGAGTCTGAACTTCCAAAGGAAAGAAATTTGGGCATATGATTATCGTGGAACGTGTTGTTGAAATAATCTCGAGCAAAGCTCGATCATGCTAACCTCTCCATCCATAGATCGAATCGGGTAACTGCGGTTCTTTGTTTTAAAAACATTGACTTCAACAGCAAGATGGCCAAAAGACATGGACATTGAACCATCGCGGCAATGAATGGCCGCGCATTGGCGCAGCCGCCGTAAAAGGACGCCCTAAGATGATCGGGACGAGTCGTTAATCCACTTCGTGATCGAGGATGACAAAATCAAAATTCTGATAGTAAAAATCCTGAATTTTTACCGGAACATTTTCGACTTTACACCCTTAGGATACTTAATAGACCGATCAGCTAATTGCAATGTCATTTTTGTGGGTTGCATCTCGTCTAGACCTATTTGTCTATACAAATAAAATGGGAGTAAGTTAACACTAACCCCCAAGTCTAATAACGCGGTCGTCGTATAGGAATCTCCTAAGGTGCATTGTACAGTAGGACGACCAGGGTCCTTGTACTTAACAATTCCATTATGTTCAGATAGACTTGGGAATTGTTCTGTTAAAAAGGCGTCTTTTGGTATATTGGTCTTACGCCTAGTAGTACACAATTCCTTAAGAAATTTAGCATGGTGTGGTAGCTTTTTTATAGCTTCGAGGAAGGGAATGTTTATAGTTAGATTCTTGAAAACATCCCTAATCTCCTCATAATTTGTATCCCTAGTTAACACAGCTAATTTTTGTGGAAACGGTGGTTTTTGTTTATATTTAGCAATGGTATCACCTGGATGTTTAACCGTGGCTTTCTGTTTCTTAAGTTGTGTTGTAACTGGTACCTCTACAGTGGTAGGCTATTCAGTTTCTATTTCGGTATCTAGTAAAATAGCAGGTGTAGGGGTGATTGGTGGGGTAACTATAGGCATAGTTACTTTGTTATCAACCACTCTGCCAGAACGGAGAGTGGTGATGGCCTTTAGGTCACCTACATTTTCATATTCATTACTAGTATTATCGGTTACCTCAAAGGTTGTATTTGTTGTTTTAGGATTAGGTATTTCGTGACCTGGAAACACACCTTTGGGTTGGGCTTTATCTTGAGCTAACTGTTGGGTTAAATTATTAACGGATTGTAAAATTTGTTGGTTAGATTGAGCCATGGTTTGGAAAAGTTTTTGGCTCACTTGTATGAAGGTGTCGAGACGATCCGGTTGTGTGGGTGTAGTAGTCATGGGTGGTGTGGTCGAACTATTTCACGAATTATTTATGGGTGGATTTTGATAGTTATTATTTACCGAGCGATACCTCTATTAGCATTATAATTATTATAACTACCTTGACTTTGTGCTTGACCTTGTCGAGGTTGCACTTGGTTGTTATAATTATTAAAATTACCCCCGACCACGTCCCTTGTCGTGGTGGAGCTTGGTTAAAACTTTGTGTTGGCCTAACATATTGATTATTGTACCACGGAGGTGTGACGTGTTGGTTATTTCTCCAACCGGTTGGGATTTTGTCTCCAAGGGCTTAGGTTCACTATTAATGGAACAAGCCCTGCTCATAGGCTATAGGACGTTGGAAGTCCGATGCTCGGGCTCCAAATGAAACTACATGTATTTGAATTTACATTCATGACGGGATAAGCTTTTGTTGAAAAGAAATGGCCTCTACCTTTTTAGTGAGTGATTCGATTAGAGTTTTAAGCTCGATCGTGTTAATTTCAAACATACCCGCCTTAATCAGATTTTTGATGAACTAGCGGAGCGTGGATATCATCACTCCCCCAGTTGTTATTTTGCTTAGTTTGATCCTCTAAAAATTTATAAGCCTCCGAGGCTCCTTTGCTTAAGAAACTACCCCCATTCATTATGTCTAGGACTTCTTTATAGTGGTGTAGAAGTCCTTTGAAAAGGCACCTAACTAACGGTGTTTTTCGCTAAGTTATGATGTGGACACTCTATAAGGAGATCGGTGAAACGATTCCAAGCCTCCTCAAAATGTTTCATGAGGATTTTGTCGAAAGAAATGAATCTTGGAAAGCATCTCATCCATCTTTAGGGTGGGTAAAATGTTCCGTAAACAAATTGAACAAGTTTAGCCCACGAGTCCACGAATTAAGGCGCCAAGCGCTAACAAAAGACGCCTTTATCGGGCTAAGGTGAAAGGGAATATGATAAGAGCCCAAAACTGTAGTTTTAACCCCTTAATAATCATACTGTTAGACCAATTATGTGAATAATAAGTAAGAGTTAATACTGATTACGTGTTTTTATGCATTTCAGGCTTCAAAGTCCATTATGTGCAGAAATGTGCCATTTTAGCGAGATAAAGGAGCAAAAGTCAGCAGAACTTCCGAATGCCATATCTTTGGACTCAGACCTCGGAATGAGGCCTACCTTATGTCAAAATGACCGGCTCGGAAAGAGCTTTGCAATGGTCTAAGCCTTGACCCAATCAGAGGAGCAGAAGTGGACGAAAAGTCTGTGGAAGCCAACTGCAGCTGAAGAGGCCTTTTGGATCGAAGAATTGGGTTTTGGGCCTGATTCTCTGGCCCAAAACATGGCTCCAAGCCCATGCACGATTTTTGGATCTGGATGTATAAAAACAAAAGCTTGACTCAGTGTTAATGGCAGTCAATAGTGGTAGATAAAATAGTAGAGAATTAGGGTAGATAGCTTAGAATAGAAAGTAGCCATTAAAATAGCTTCTAGATCTAGATTTAATTGTTTATTTAATTAGTTTCAAATCCTTTATTAGATTAAACCTTTGGATCTTGTTCTTCAATTTGATTAGATCAATAAAGTAGTATTCTTCATCAATTTCGATTTTGTCAATTCCAATTCTAGATCTAATTTCAATTCATGTCCTTATTTCAATTTAGTCATTAAATTAGATTTCATTATTGTTAAATTAAGTAAATTTCAATGCTTTATATTATGTTTAGTTTTAATCTAAATGGAAATGATTATGAATGATTCAAGGCTAAACCTCCATTAGAGGGGTTGTGAAGCCTTGATGAAAGCTTGATTCCATTATCGTAGAAGTCGCCGATTTTCTATTCCACTCTAGAAATGATTAGTTCACCATGAGAAATGGGTTTAATTGTTCACATGCTAGTTATGAATTGGTAGAAATGCCATGTATAATTAGGGATTAGGAATAACCAATTGTTTCTCAAGGGCGATTCATTCGATTACGACGATTAATTCGTCGTTAGTGGATTAAGTTGAGTTAAGGTGGAATCAATCCCCTCTAACTCCTTATCATAGAATCAACGTAGCATTCCCTTAGTATTCGATAACCCACTAGTTGCATCTTGTGGGTAGTTGCATCGTAGTATAATTCCCTTCAAAAACTCTCATAGACTTAAAAACGACTAGTTAGATTAGAAAACATCCATGCTAGAGCACTAGGAGTGGAACGAACTTATCTACTCCACTATATCTCATAGGATTGAGAGTAGAAATCTTTGATAAAGTAAGCACGTAAAAGTATAAGTTTAGTTTACTTACGTTGTGAATTCATAGTTCATTTCGTAGGTAGACTATTCATTTTTATTATCATATTCATTATATTTATCAAAATTATACTCTTATCAAATGCATACATTTTCTTAGTTGCACTTTAGCATTGTTTTCATAATAGAATTAGTAATTTTAAGTCCCATTTCACCCACCCACCCTTGTTTGATTCATACCGTGGTTGCCGTTTCAGTTTTGGAAAAATTCGCTGAGGAAATACAATCGAAGGCCCAGCCAGCTTCAAAGAGAGCGACTTTAATAGCTAAGTTACCGAATCTCGACTTTGTAATCGAAAGGCCTTTTTATCCGAAAATTCGGTTTCCACGAGGTGATTCAAACTTCGAAGTTGTCAAGTTTTTCAGTGTTCTATTCTCTTATAAACACCGAACACGCCATTACACAAGACGCTATTCATAAGCTTAAGCAAGGACGAATTAGGTATTCCTTTCTTCCACACCTCGCATCTCCTCGTTAGAGGTTTATACTAGTATATCGAATTGTTTGGAGTGTTGCATGTGTAGTTAATCTCGACTTAGTCTTGCATGAGATTAAGGTCCGCTTCGCATAAAACACCGAACGAAAATACACAACAACATCAACAATCAAGTCTATCTAGTATACCACACACTACACCTCTAGCTACTATTCCACACACACCACCGATATAATGGGGAAGAAAGAGAGACTCCTCTCTCGACTTCTACAAAGCCTCGAGCGATAGCCCCAAATCTTGCATCGTTCTAGCAAACCCAAATGGGGATTTCGAATCCCTCCAAATATTTTTAATTTGTTACCCGCTTTTCATGGTTTAGACCATGAAAACCCTTACCAAAGACACGCGTAGGATTGAACAAGTCTTAACAACATTCCACCATCCTACGGTTGGTACGGAACAAATTAAATTAAGGGTATTCCTTTCACCTTAGTTTATAAAGCTGCGCCTTGGTTAACTGCCCAAGGCCTAATTCTGTGGACTCGTGGGCTAAACTTGTTCAAATTGTTTATGGAACATTTTTACCCACCCCTAAAAAGACGGATGAGATGCTTTCCAAGATTCATTTCTTTTTTCACAAAATCCTCATGAATCATTTTCGAGGCTTGGAATCGCTTCACCGACCGCTTATAGAGTGTCCACACCATAACTTAGCAAAAGACACGTTAGTTCGTGCCTTTTTCAAAGGACTTCAACATCACCATAAAGAAGTCCTTGACATAATGAATGGGGTAGTTTCTTAAGTAAAGGAGCCCTGAGGCTTATAAATTCTTAGAGGATCAAACTAAGCGAAATAACAACCGGGGGTAGTGATGATATCCCCCCGCTCCGCTAGTTCTTCTTCCACGCTTAAAGCTACCAAGATGTTGGAGGTTAAATCAGATCCCCGAGCTTAAAACTCTGATTGAATCCCTCACTAAAAAGGTAGATGCCATTTCATACAACAAAAGCCAATCCCCGCCATGAATGTAAATTCAAATCCATGTAGTTTCGGCTTGAGCCCCGAAAGCATCCCGAATCACATTGTCCTATTGCCTATGAACAATCTTGTTCCATTAATAGTGAACCTAACGCCTCTTGGAGACAAAATCCCAACTTCGGTTGGAGAAATAACCAAAACGCCACACATCAAGGGTACAATAATCAATATGTTAGGCCCACAAAGAAAGCTTTAACCATGCCCCACTAAGACAAGGATGGGTCGTCGGGGTAATTTTAATAATTATAACAACCAAGTGCAACCTCGACAAGGTCAAGCACAAGGTCAAGGTAATTATAATAATTATAATGCTAATAGAGGTATCGCTCCGTAAATAATAACTATCAAAATCCACCAATAAATAATTCACGGAAATAGTTCCAAAGAATAACACCCGTGAACACTACACCCACCCAACCGATCGCCTTTGACACCTTCATACAAGTGAGCCAAAAACTTTTCCAAACCATGGCTCAATCTAACCAACAGCTTCTACAACCGCTAATAATTTAACCCAACAAATTGGCTCAAGATAAAGCCCAACCCAAAGGTGTGTTTCCAGGTAACGCAATACCTAATCCTAAAACAACAAACACAGCCTTTGAGGTCACCGATAATACTAGTAATGAATATGAAAATGTAGGTGAGATAAATGCCATCACCACTGCTCTCCGCTAAGAGTGGTTGATAACAAGGTAACTATGCCTATAGTTACCCCACCAAAGAGTCCTACACCTACTATTTTACTAGATACCCAAATAGAACCTAAGAGCCTACCAATCGTAGAGGTACCAGCCACAACAAAACCTAAGAAACGTAAAGCCACGGTTAAAACATCCAGTGATATCATTGCTAAATATAGACGTAAACCACCGCTTCCACAAAAATTAGCCATGTTAACTAGAGATACAAATTACGAGGAGATTAGGGATGTTTTCAAGAATCTAACTATAAACCTTCCCTTCCTTGAAGCTATTAAAAGCTACCACATCATGCTAAGTTTCTTAAGAAATTGTGGTACTACTAGGCGAAGACAAATATACCAAAAGACGCTTTTTTAACGTAACAATTTCCAACCTTATCCTAACATAATGGAATTGTTAAGTAAGGACCCCCGGTCGTCCTATCAGCATAATGCACCTTAGGAGATTCCTATATACGACATCACCGTTATTAGACACGGGGGCTAGTGTTAACTTACTCCCATTTTATTTGTATAGACAAATAGGTCTAGACAAGATGCAACCCACTAAAATGACGCTTGCAATTAGTCGATCGGTCTATTAAGTATCCTAAGGGTGTAGTAGAAAATGTGTTGGTAAAAGTTCAGGATTTCTACTATCCGCTGATTTTGTAGTCCTCGATACGTAAGTCGCTAACGACTCTGGCCCCGATCATTCTAGGGCGCCCTTTCTTGGCAACTGCCAATGCGCTCATTAATTGCCGTGATGGTTCAATGTCCATGTCTTTTGGCCATCTTGCTGTTGAAGTCAATGTTTTAAAAACAAGGACACATTACCCGATTCGTCCTATGGATGGAGAGGTTAGCATGATCGAGAGCTTCGCCGAGATTATTTCAACAACACGCTCCCTCGATAATCATATGCCAAACATTCTTTCCTTTGGAAAGTCGACTCAAACATTTCCATCCCTACACTAGTCGATACACGATATTATTGATGAGGACGGATAGATGACTTTCTCAAAGATGTAGAGGACTACCATAGTAATGTGGATATGACCAATCTTGATTTAGGAATTTGATGAAGTTTCTTCGAGAAGGTGACAATTCACCTTATCAAGAACTAACTTGCACAACATCCACCTCGATTCCCCTCCTTCCACCCTTTCAAAGGAATCTCGAAGTTTGCACTCGATCCTTTTGTTTCTCCCCGTGGCTTCATAATTTTTAAATCCTCCTAGCAAACAGATACTTCGTAAGGACAAACTATTTGACACCTTCATTTTCAACCGAGATAGCCCCTACACACACAATGAATGAGTTCAAGATACAAAACCACATCCTCATTGTGGTACGTGTCGTCTTTCTAAAACTTATCCATATCCACCATATCCCTCCACAACCATTCACTTTTCCACACTTATTTACTAAAACACCCACGATTCAAAATGAAAAGAAGGTGCATGATAGGTTACACAATAGGGTTATCCGACTTCGCTTGATTCCACTAGGTCGTGGTCGTAGGAAATCTTGGTGCTTCATTGTGTTTGGATATGTTTTCTGTGATATTTATTTATGGAATGATCCACAACTATTTCTGTTGTTGATATATGATCAACCGCATGTTCATACATATGTTTTAGATAAAGTCTTGAGTATCCGACTATAAAACCACTCAAATTTCTGGTTTGGTGCATTTCCTTTCATTCCAATATATTGGTGAGTGCACCATTAAGGTAACCGGGCCCTCCCTATGGAGTGTGTGGGTGTAAGTACGGATCCTAAGTCCACGGTTCACATAGTTCACGCTTTTCCACTCTTGCATGTTTTTCTCGGATTTTTGAGTCATGTTTCTCTATGGTGTGAATTATGTCTTTATTGCTTATTGTTTTTCCTTCTAAAACTAAAAATAAAAATAAAAAAAAATAAATAAACATAGTAATCTATGAAGTCTGAAATCCGACTTTAAAAGACCATTATAAAAACAAATTTTCTAAGCTTCGTTGTAAAAAAATTTGTTTGGGGGTGGGGTTCGTGTTTCCGCATTTAAAATGTTTTATGTCCCATTAGAGTTGCTTAGGCCGTTTTTATTGTATTACGATTCGGATTGACATAATCTATTAATTTAGATTTCATTCGTTCAAGATAACTTACATCATGCACGATTTCGAGGCGTTTTCCACTATCACGTATGTCATCTGAAGTCGGAATAGAGTGTTTTATGGATCATTGGATAGGAAATTCTCTCCTGATCATTTCCATATCTCATTCGCAAAAATCGGACCCGGTAACGGCCGGGAATTTTGATTTGAAATTGGCGAAAAATCAAAAATCAAAAATTTTGATTTGGGCTTTCAGCCCAACCCGCCACCCCATTCCATGGAAGGAGAGCATCTTACCTTCTTTAGCAACAGTTCATCGCTTTTCATCTTCCACCGCCATTAACAAACCTCCAAACCTAGAAAATAAAAATTAAAAAGAAAATCCAATAAACCCACGCCCAATATCAAATCCTAACCCAAATCTTCTCTACAACCAAACCACCACAACCCCACCCCATTTTAAGCACTAAAACCACCAAATTTATAAAATTGGTGCCGCTACCACCACCACTCCATCACCACCATTGTTCTTTAGGTCGGTCAAGCTAATCCACCACCACCACATCAGATTTAGACCCTCACCCATTCCAAACACTAGATGGCTCAACCGAATCATACCGAGAGCAAGTTTTTTTGCCGACCATTTCGCGCCCGCTTTACGGTGACGAAAATGGCTAGTAGAGACCGAATAGTCTCGGTACTTTCCAAGACTTCTACCACGAAGACTTGGTCCGACGATTCTACAACACTAGGGAGTTGGAGGGGGAGTAGGATTTTGTGATGGTCGGGAAGAGAAGCGGAGTCGACTCACGGCTCTGTTGGGTCGAGATTCTAGGCATTCCGCCTAGAATCAATCCGATGCCACTTTTTACGGGATCCTCCGGTTTGACGGGTAGAGCCGCTGATGGGCGCATCATTATCAATGGGAGTTACAATCCAAACTCTCATTGTGTTCGCCAGCATCCACCGGGACCAACCAACCGGCTACAAACCGATGGATTGGTCGAATGTCCTAGGCAAGGACAAGGTCGCAGATATCGGTTCGACCTGCCTCCACGTCCCTATGGGTACTCCAGAGCGTAAGTATGATTTCTGCATCCCGCAGTTTTTGCCGAACGCTATTGGGGGTTCGGAAGGTCTTTGGCACCTCTCCCCTCGTGCTTATTACTAAGATCATGTCAAGATGAAAGCGACTCGCGATCCGGAGAGGATTTACATTACCCCCGCACCGCAACCCGCTGTGATCTATAGGAGTGTGCCCAACAAGTATGGAGGAGGGCCGAGGATAGAGAGGAAGAAGAAGAGGAGGCCGGGGACAGCAGGGATGATTCGGAGGAGGATGAGGAGGATGGGACTTGCTTTGATACGGATGCCTTCCGAGGTGTTGTCTGATGTCGAATGACTATGACTATGCTTCATAGGCATGCTGCTCACTCAACACTCTGTGCAGACCTCCCGGATCGACAAAGGACCATTCATCACAACTTCGAGATCCGCACTCCAGGGGAGGATGAGAGATGGGAGCAAAGCGGTGGCTGAGATGGAAGCCCAGCCCGCTTTAAAGTGGATATGCTAGCACGCTTCCCACCTCATACGCATGCCTCGAGGACACAACTACGAGGCATGAGCCGTGAGCGGCGACGGGCGACTGACGACTGCTGGACCTTCCTTCGAGCCCGTGAGCCACCACTAGAGATCGTGCCCTCACCACCACCGGGCGAGTTTAGTTTAGAGGATGAGGAGTGATAGTGGTAGTTATTTTTGTTTTATAAGTTGTTGTTTTTATTTATTTTTGTTGTTTTTATTGTAATGTAATTTTTATTCTCGTAATTTGAATTTTGTAAGTGAAAAAGGACCTCCAAATGAAAATTTTAATATAAGGGGTTATTTTCAGTTTGTGTGCTTGTTTCATATCATCCCACCTTCCCAACTTGTTTGGGGTGGTTTGATTATGTCAAGCTGTATTTTTATAAAACCCTAGTGTTAGAATTTTATCATGAGTAAGGTGAAAATATGGAGTTTAGGCCTATCTATGATTGAGAATCATTGTAGGATGAAATCTAGATTAAATAGGTACATTCAATCATAAAATCCAAATAAAGAGATACCGGGTTTGAATCGTAATCCGTGATATGAGTTGTTTCCGCTTCGAGTTTGAAATTTTAGGATTTCCTGAAACCGCCGTAATTAGTTTTGGCAACTTTCCGATCCATTCTAGCAACTTTAAACCTATATAAACTTGATACAAACTACCCCCTCACAACTCACACTACACCTAAACCCCATCACTCACCCTTCACACCCGCCATTCCCATCGCTTTCGCCTCCATTTTCACAAAATCGCAACTCCTGAAGAGCGCCTAGTTGAAGGCCATACGCTTCTACACTTCTGTCCGTAAAATTTGTCGGGGGGAGCCAGCCGCCAAGTCAAAGCAGCCACCCGCTTAAGTTACCGGAATTTAAAAATACAAAGAGCGCTTCCGGCGCTTCTGTCGAAGCGCCAGCCTCCACTTCCGGACCAGAAATTTTCCAGCCAGCGCGCGTAGTAGTATCCGATCATTCGCAGCTATCCCAAAGCGTAATTTTGAGATGACATCTCCAACATTGATACCGAACAGCCTTTCGAAGATTTGTTCCAAAGCACTACTTACGGTGCTTGGTTTCGCCAGGTGATCACATACGCTGGCTGGGAACCTCTTATGGTAAGACCGGGCCGAACTTTATTCTCCAAAGACTTGCATCTTATTTTTATAATAACTGCATTTTCTTTGAGAGACCGGATGGAGAACAAGTGTTCTCCATCACCATTGACGATGAACCAATGGAAATTACCGTGTTCTTGCTAGCATTTGTTCTTGACTTGCTATGCCCCGAGATACAAGACCCATGGTGCTATTGGGTCGATAATATGCATGTCTATACTTATGAGTCTTTGCACGAGGCTTATGGGGCGGCATTTTCCAGATTGAGGACCAAGGGACTATAACGCTGCTCCTGGTAGCCTCGTCCCATGAACATAGGAACTGTTATGTTTTGGATTATGCTAAACATTTGTGGAATGGCGCTTTTCTTTCCGTGAATGACGCCACTTGCAAATTTCTTTGCTTTAGCCAATGGACGGACGGGGTTATGACCTTCCCCAGACTTTGATGTCTAGTTTAGCACGAGCCCATACCACGAGGCATAAGTACCTTCTTACCCCGCTCTAATTTCACGATTATGCTATGTTTCTTTCCTGCTTTTTGTACACGCTTCACGGATCGATTAAGGTAGACACGGTGCGACCCACCAATAGTATTATTCGATCTTTCCGTTAATGACTTGGCATGGGTGGCGGATACAACCTCACCAGGTTGCACCCTACACCCCATCGCACTGCTGGCACTTAATAGGTTAGCAACCATAGATGATAAATGGCGCGGAAGCCCCGCAAATTATCATAGCATGGCAGATCGCATGAAGGAACCTCACTTTTTATGTAGTAGAGGATGACGAAGATGACGAATAACAACGGGAGATGAGGTAAGTTTTGTTCTGTTAGTGTCCGCTTATGTCCCAAGCAATTTAATTATGTTAACCCCATAATGGGTAGAACTCTTATAGAGTTGTGTCGCTTTTATTTCCTATATTAGTACGCTCTAACTTTGTTTTGCAGATGTTCCCAATTTCACGCGCTTCAATGGTATTTTTCCTACCCTCTTATTTAAATGCTTTGAGGACAAAGCATGCTTTTGTTCAGCATAGAAACACGTAATAATTAAGACATCCTGTTACGATATAGATAGACATAATATGCATTTGTTTTCTAGTTAAAATTTCAAAAATTTAAAAATATAAATAAATAAGTCATGCTATACACTTAGAATATTGGTATTGTTTCTTTCTCCATGCTTTTAACAATCTAGAAGTCTCACATAGTCATTGCATCGTATAATTGTTAGAAACTTAGGTTAATACGTAGGTAATAATCTTTTGCATCTATCTATAAATATATTACATGAGTATCTATGATTGTTAGCAAGAAAGTTTCTCAAATCTAGGCTAGAAAGTAATTTATTCTACAAATCCTGTGGAGAATATAGCCTAAAGCCTTATATGAGCCAAACATTTGAGAAATGACACAAAGGGAGAAGTAAAATCCGATAGAGAAATCACACGCCCACTTGCTTGATCACTAAACCATATCCTAAGTGAGAATTTAGGCCTTTTTGGATCGATATAGCCAGAAATTCAAACCTATGAATTATTTTCCGCTAGTCGCCACTCGAAAGCCTTTCATTAGCCCTTCCATAAACCACAATTCCTTTACCCCTGTTACAAAACAAAAAACAAAAAAAAAAAAAAAGAAAAATCAACCTACCCAATTTAAATAAGTCCGAGAATAGAATGAAAGTGAAGAAAAGAAGAAGAGAAAAACCCGGTAAACAAAAAAAAATTGTTAGTTGCTTCTAAAAATAAAGAAAAGAAGTTTCCATCCAAAGAAAAGAAAATAGAAATAAAATAAAAACTCCAAAAAAAAAAAAAAATAGAAAAAAGGGAGTCAAAAGCCAAAGAAAAGAAAAGAAAAATATGGCTAAGGATGGAAACAAAGTATAGAAGCAAAAAGAAAATAACAAGGTTTTCTCTAAGTTACATAATAATGAAGACTCTATTATCTCGTGACTTGTCCTTTTGAATATCCATTTCCTTCCTTCTTAAACCACCTCCTAATCCCCGTGTAACACCTAATAAAGACCTCTAGCTTTCAATTAGGAATAGGTTAGTGTGATAGTAAGCGGCGATGTGTTTGATTGACCCGGCTTCCTTGTTGTCATTGAGATTGTAAGGTAAAGTGTACCCAATCGCATTAATCGGAGTAAATAAACTTGAGTGGAAAAATCGAAGAGTGTTGTTTCTTGACTATTATTGTGAGAACCTACTTAAGACGCTTATTCCGAAGTTCTCGAAAACAAACCCTCGCTAAACATTTGATAAGATTTACTCATTGTATATATGTTTATTGTAGATGATTGATTATTACGCATATATTAACTTAGGGTTTTGACTGGTTATTCTTATGTAATTGCTAGAGAGATGTATAAATAGTTGAGCATGAATAAGGAAACAATAGTTTTATTTTCTTAGTCGCCAGAAGATAGATGAAGTTTTGCAGTACCTTCACCGAAAAAACTCTCACGGTGGCTATAACTCGTCCACTAGGGAATTCCTAGTGGTTTAAGGCCTTGTTGCATATGGTCAATGCAATCGCGACTCAGCTTAAACGAGATTAGGTAGAACTCCATTTTTGGTCACTTATTCTAATTTCATCTTTGCTTGAGGAGACAAGCAAAATGTCGCTTTTGGGTGGTTTGATAAGAGCCCAAAACTGTAGTTTTAACCCCTTAATAATCATAATCGTTAGACCAATTATGTGAATAATAAGTAAGAGTTAATACTCGACACGTGTTTTTTATGCATTTCAAAGCTTCAAAGTCCATTATGTGCAAAATGTGCCATTTTAGCGAGATAAAGGAGCAAAGTCGTTGCCCACTTCCGAATGCCATATCTTTGACTCAGACCTCGAATGAGGCCTACCTTATGTCAAAATGACTGCCTCGGAAAGAGCTTTGCAATGGTCCAAGCCTTGACCCAATCAGAGGAGCAGAAGTGGACGAAAAGTCTGTGGAAGCCAACTGCAGCTGAAGAGGCCTTTTGGATCGAAGACTGGTTTTCAGTCTGATCTTCCCAAAACATGGCTCCAAGCCCATGCACGATTTTGGATCTGGATGTATAAAACAAAAGCTTGACTCAGTGTTAATGGCAGTCAATAGTGGTAGATAAAATAGTAGAGAATTAGGGTAGATAGCTTAGAATAGAAAGTAGCCATTAAAATAGCTTCTAGATCTAGATTTAATTGTTTATTTAATTAGTTTCAAATCCTTTATTAGATTAAACCCTTGGATCTTGTTCTTCAATTTGATTAGATCAATAAAGTAGTATTCTTCATCAATTTTCGATTTTGTCAATTCCAATTCTAGATCTAATTTCAATTCATGTCCTTATTTCAATTTAGTCATTAAATTAGATTTCATTATTGTTTAAATTAAGTAAATTTCAATGCTTTATATTATGTTTAGTTTTAATCTAAAATGGAAATGATTGGTGGAATGATTCAAGGCTAAACCTCCATTAGAGGGGGTGTGAAGCCTTGATGAAAGCTTTGATTCGATTATCGTAGAAGCTCGCCGTGATTTTCTATTCCACTCTAGAAATGATTAGTTCACCATGAGAATGGGTTTAATTGTTCACATGCTAGTTATGAATCGTAGAAATGCCATGTATAATTAGGGATTAGGAATAACCAATTGTTCTCACAAGCAGCTAATTCGATTACTTACCATTCGCCGTTAGTGGATTAAGTCGAAGTTAAGGTGGAATCAATCCCCCTAACTCCTTATCATAGAATCAACGTAGCATTCCCCTTTAGTATTCTCGATAACCGACTAGTCAGATCTTTAAGGGTAGTTGCATCGTGAGTATAATTCCCTCCGTAAAAACTCTATAGACTTAAAAACCACTAGTTAGATTAGAAACATCCATGCTAGAGCACTAGGAGTGGAAACTAACTTATCTACTCCACTATAAGTTTCTAAAATTATTACGATGCAAAAGCTAATTGAGATTTCTAGATTGTTAAGAGCATTAGAAAGAAAAACAATACCAATATTCCTAAGTGTATATCATAACTTATTTATTTATATTTTTGAATTTTTTAAAATTTTAACTAGAAAAGAAATGCATATTATACCTATCTATATCCTATAAGATGCTTTAATTACCGCGTGTTTCTATGCCCCCAAAAGAAGCAAGCTTTGTCCTCAAAGCATTTAAATAAAGAGGGTAGGAAAAATACCATTGAAACGCATTGAAATTCGGGGATATCTTCCAAAACAAAGTTAGAACGCATTACTAATATAGGAATAAAACTCGATTTAACTCTATAAGAGTTCCACCCATTTTGGGGTTAACAAGAATGAAATTGCGTTTGGGACATAAGGACACTAACTAGAATGAAACTTACCTTATCTCCGCGATTACTCATTATCTTCCTCATTCTCTTCTTCCATAAAGTGAGGGTTCCAGCGATCTGCCATGCCATGACAATTTGCCGGGGCTTCCATTTATCATCTATTATTGCTAACCTATTAAGAGCTACTATCTTTATACGGCGGGTGTAGGGTGCAACCTGATGAGGTTGTATCCTCCACCCTAACCAAATCATTACACGGAAAGATTGAATAATACTATTGGTCGGTCGTTCGATTGTCGGCCGTAATCAATCCGTGAAGCGTGTACAAAAAAGGGAAAGAAACATAGCATAATACGGAAATTAGAACAGGCATAAGAAGGTACTTATGCCTCATGCTATGGGATCGAGCTAAACTAGACATCAAGGTTCGGGGAAGGTCATGACACA
Source organism: Coptis chinensis (assembly GCF_015680905.1). Classification (NCBI taxonomy): domain Eukaryota; kingdom Viridiplantae; phylum Streptophyta; class Magnoliopsida; order Ranunculales; family Ranunculaceae; genus Coptis; species Coptis chinensis. Next base: position 32,593,165 of record NC_141462.1, read on the forward strand.
TACGCCCAAAATTGGCTAAAGCAAGGAAGACGCCGCAAGTGGCATCATTCACAGAAGAAAACGCTTTATTCCCTAAAATATTTTAGCATGATCCAAAACATAACAGTTCTATGTTCATGGACAGGCTACCAAAGCGATGTTATATTCCCTTGGTCCTCTATAATGAAAATGCCATATACGACTCATGCAAAACTTCGTAAGTGTAGACATAACATATTATCGACCAATAGCACCATGGGTCTTGTATTTCATTGGGCATAGCAAGTCCAAGAACAAATGCTAGCAAGAACCTGGTAATTTCCATTGGTTCATTATCAATGTTGATGGAGAATACTTGTTCTCCATCCGGTCTTTCAAAGAAAATGCAGTTATCATAAAAATAAGATGCTAGTGTTGGAGAATAAAGTGCATCGTCTTACCATAAAGCGGCTCCCAAAACTAACGTATGTGATCGGCCACAAAACCAAGCACCATAAGTAGTGCTTTGGAACAAATCTTCGAAGAAGACTGTTCCTTGAACAATGTTGGAGATGTCATCTCAAAATTACGCCGGAATAGCTGCGAATGATCCAGAAACTACCCAGAAACTGGAATTTTTTCGTCCGGGGAAGTCGATGCTTTCGCCGAAGTTTTGGAAATCCAGTGTTTGGGGCTGGTCGCTGGCCTTCGGCAAGCCTTGAGTCGCTCGACAAAAATTCAGAAAAAAAAAAGTTGTAGCCGAGCTGCCCTCAGAGGGCGAAGTGCTTCGGAGTTATTGAAACTTCGGAAAATGAGCCTAAACGCGGGGAATCGCGGGAGTGAAAGGTGAGTGATGGAGGTTAGGGTAGTGTGAGTTGTGAGTGTAGAATGTATGAAGTTTATATAGGTTTTAAGTTGCTAAAACGGATCGGAAGTTGCCAAAAGTATTTACGGGCGGTTTCGAGAAATCCTAAAATTTCCAAACCCAAAAACGGAGACAAATCATTTTCTTGATTCTAAATCAAACCTAGTATCTTTTAGGTTGAATTTATGATAGAATCTACCCATTTAATTGATATTTCATCCTACCATGATACTTATTCATAGATATGCCTAAACGCCATATTTTCACCTTGACTCCTTAATAAATTCTAAGGCGAGGGTAATATAAAAATCATGCCGAATAGATAAAACCACCCCCAAACAATTTGGGAAGGTGGGATCAATATTAAACAACCACGATAATGAAAATAACCGCGATTATATTAAAAATTTCATTGAAGTACATTTCACTACAAAATTCAAATTACGGAAATAAAACTTTCATTAAAATAAATAACAATAATGAAACTACAAATAAACATAGAAACATCAAACGATGCTATCCCTAACAACTCCCAGACGGTAGAGGGAGGGCACACGGTCGGGAGATGGCTCGGCTCCTCTCGATGGGCCGCATCTGCCATTCGGGCGACGGCGGCCTTCGTGCCTCGATGATGTGCCCCGGAAGGAGAGTCCCCTGAAGGTGGGAATCGTGTAAGCATCTCTTTCCGAACTGCACCGAAGCTTTAGCTCGGCCCTAATCTGTTCCCACCTCTCATCCTCTCTCTCCGGTAAACGGATCTCGGTTATGATGAATCGTTGGTTGTTGAGTCCGGAGGTCTTCGCATGAGATAGTGTTGAGCTTAATGCATGCCACGATGAATCACAGCCATGCGTTGCATTTGACCAAAGACCTCTCCAAGGCATCCGTCAAAACAAGTCAAGTCCTCCCCATCCTCCGAGGCATTCTCGTTTCCCCCAACCTCCTCGGCATTCTCGTTTCCCCCAACCTCCTCGGCATTCTCATTTCCCCTAACCTCCTCGCCCTCTACCCGATCCGGGCAACCTCTAAACTCGTTGGACACAATCCTTATAGATCACGTAGGGTTACGGTGAAGGGTGATGTAAGTCCTATCAGTCGCCTGAGCTACTCTCAACTTCAGCATGATCTTGGTTATCAACACAGGGAGAGGTGCAACAGACTTCCCTACTCCCCTAATCATGCTAAGCAGAAACTCCAAGATACGAAACTCGTACTTACGCTCCCCGAGTATCCATAAGATGTGGAGGCAGTTTAGGCTTCATGTCATTGACCTTCCTTTTCCAGATCGTTCCGACCAATCCACCGAGCGCAGCCCGGCTGGTTGGTCCTATGGATGCTCGGCGAACACAATGCGATCTCGCATTGTAGTTCCCTTCGAATGCTTGTCTCGTTCATCAATGGCTCTACCCTATTATATTAGGACTCTGCAACGTGACATTCAGATGGATTCTGGGATGCCTAGAATCTCAGCCAACAACCTAGTCGCCACTTCCTTCCTCCTCTTCGCCACCATTACAAAATCCTAGTCCCCTCAACTCCCCGTGATTGTAGAACCGTGGGACTAAGTCCCGTGGTAATAGGCTTCAGGCGGAAAGTACCACAAGCTATTCCAGCCTCGACTAATCATTTCACACCGAAAATCCAAGACGAAGTGGTCGCCAGTAAAAGCTTGCTCCGGCAAAATTCGGCGTTGTTGAGCCATTGGAAGTTTGAATACGGTTTGAGGTTTGTAGAAGGTAGGGGGAAGCAATGAGGGGAACCTCACTAAAAAGAACGATGGTGGTGGGTGGTGGTGGCACCCACCAAAATTTGAAATTTTCAGTGGTTTTTGTTGATGTAAATTGGTGGAGGTTGTGGACGGTGCAGTTGGAGTAGATTTGGGTTGGGTCTTGGATTGTGGGCGTGGGTAAATTTCGTTTTCTTTTTAATTTTATTTTGTTTTAGGTTTTGGAGCTTTGGTGGCGCGTTTAATGGCGGTTTTGAGAAGATGATCGCAACTGTTGGGCTAAGGTAGGAAATCCCGAAAGCATGCCTGTGGGAAAGGGTTCAGCCCAAGCCCAATTCGAATTTTGATTTTTTCGATTTTCAAACGAAAATCAAAATTGCCACTTCGTTACGGTCCAATTTTTTGTGAATGAGATATGGAAATTATGGAGAGAATTTCCAATCTAATGATCCATAAAATACTCTATTCCGACAGTGGATGACATATAAGATAGTGGAAAATGCCTCGAAGTGCGTGCATGACTTACGTTATGCGAACAATTGAACTCTAAATTCATAGAATATGTCAACCCGAATCATAATACAATTAAACGGCCTAAGCAACTGTAATGGGACATAAACATTCTAGGGCGGAAATTTAACACTTACTCCCCCAAACAAATTTTTACATGAAGCTTAGAAAAATTTGTTTTAGCAGATGGTCTTTTAAAGTCGATTCAGAGACTTCCTATATTACTATGTTTATTCTTTAAATATATATATATATATTTAATTTTAAAAAGAAAAACAATAAACAAGAAAGACATAATTCACCCCATAGAGAAACATGACTCAAAAATCGAGAAAACATGCAAGAGTGGAAAACGTGAATTATGTTTTAAACGTGGACTTAGGATCCGGTACTTATAGCCACACACGTAGTAGGAGGGCCGGTTACCTTAATGGTGCACTCACCAATATATGGAAATGAAAGGAAATGCACCAAACACAAAGTTGAGTCATTTATAGTAGGATACTGAGACTTTATCTAAACATATGTATGAACATGCGGTTTATCATATATCAACAACCTAAATAGTTGTGGATCATTCCATAAATAAATATCACAGAAAACATATCCAAACACAATCAAGCACCAAGATTTCCTATGACGAAACCTAGTGAAATGAAAGCGAAGTCGGATAACCTTATTACGTAACCTAGCATGCACCTTATTTTTCATTTTTGAACGAGAGGGTGTCCTAGTGAATAAGTGTGGAAGAGTGAATGGTTGTGGAGAATATGGTGGATATGGATAAGTTGTAGAAGGACAGCATGTAAACAATGAGGATGTGGTTTTAGCACAAAACTCATTCATGGTGTGTGTGGGACTGTTTCAAGTCTGGAAAATGAAGGTGTCAAACGCTTTTGTCTTCTCAAGTATTTGTTTACTAGGTGGATTTAAAACTTATGAAGCACTGAAGAAACAAAAGGATCGAAGTGCAAACTCGAGATTCCTTTGAAAGGGTGGAAAAAGAGGGAAGTCGAGGTGGATGTTGTGCAAAGTAGTTCTTGATAGGGTGAATCATCACCGCCCTAAGAAACTCATCTAATTGCTCATCTAGATTGGTCATATCCACATTACTTTGATAGTCCTCTATATCTTTGAGAAAGTCATCTATCTCCTCCTCATCCGTAATATGTATCGACTAGTGTAGGGATGGAAATGTCGAGTCTGAACTTCCAAAGGAAAGAAATTTGGGCATATGATTATCGGGGAACGTGTTGTTGAAATAATCTCGAGCAAAGCTCTCGATCATGCTAACCTCTCCATCCATGGCTTAATCGTAATGCTTGTGTCTTTGTTTTAAAACATTGACTTCAACACAAGATGGCCAAAAAGACATGGACATTGAACCATCGCGGCAATGAATGAGCGTTGGCGGTTGCCGAAGAAAAGCATACTAAGATGATCGGACAGAGTGGTTTAACGACTTCTCAGATCGAGGATGACAAAATCAATTAGGATAGTAAAAATCCTGAATTTTTACCGTAACATTTTCGGCGACACCCTTAGGATACTTAATAGACCGATCAGCTAATTGCAATGTCATTTTGTGGGTTGCATCTCGTCTAGACCTATTTGTCTATACAAATAAAATGGGAGTAAGTTAACACTAACCCCCAAGTCTAATAACGGGTCGTCGTATAGGAATCTCCTAAGGTGCATTTATGCAAGAGGACGACCGGGGTCCTTTACTTAACAATTCCATTATGTTAGGATAGACTTGGGAATTGTTATGTTAAAAAGCGTCTTTTGGTATATTGGTCTTACGCCTAGTAGTACACAATTCCTTAAGAAACTTAGCATGGTGTGGTAGCTTTTTATAGCTCGAGGAAGGAAGGTTTATAGTTAGATTCTTGAAAACATCCCTAATCTCCTCATAATTTGTATCCCTAGTTAACACAAAACCTATTTTTGTGGAAGCGGTGGTTTTGTTTATATTTAGCAATGGTATCACCGGATGTTTAACCCGTGGCTTCTACGTTTCTTAAGTTGTGTTGTAACCGGTACCTCGCTGGTAGGCTCTTCAGTTTCTATTTCGGTATCTAGTAAAATAGCAGGTGTAGGGGTGATTGGTGGGGTAACTATAGGCATAGTTACTTTGTTATCAACCACTCTGCCAGAACGGAGAGTGGTGATGGCCTTTAGGTCACCTACATTTTCATATTCATTACTAGTATTATCGGTTACCTCAAAGGTTGTATTTGTTATTTTAGGATTAGGTATTTCGTGACCTGGAAACACACCTTTGGGTTGGGCTTTATCTTGAGCTAACTGTTGGGTTAAATTATTAACGGATTGTAAAATTTGTTGGTTAGATTGAGCCATGGTTTGGAAAAGTTTTTGGCTCACTTGTATGAAGGTGTCGAGACGATCCGGTTGTGTGGGTGTAGTAGTCACGGGTGGTGTGGATTTGGAACTATTTCACGGAATTATTTATGGGTGGATTTTGATAGTTATTATTTACGAGCGATACCTCTATTAGCATTATAATTATTATAACTACCTTGACTTTGTGCTTGACCTTGTCGAGGTTGCACTTGGTTGTTATAATTATTAAAATTACCACGACCGTCCTTGTCGTGGTGGAGCTTGGTTAAAACTTTTGTGTTGGCCTAACATATTGATTATTGTACCACGGAGGTGTGGCGTGTTGGTTATATCTCGACCCGAAGTTGGGATTTTGTCTCCAAGGGGTATTAGGTTCACTATTAATGGAACAAGCCTGTTCATAGGCTATAGAGACGATGGAAGTCCGGATGCTCGGGGCTCAAATAGAAACTACATGTATTTGAATTTACATTCATGACGGGGATAAGCTTTTGTTGAAAAGAAATGGCCTCTACCTTTTTAGTGAGTGATTCGATTAGAGTTTTAAGCTCGGGATCGTGTTTAATTTCAAACATACCAGCGGGCCTTAATCAGTATTTGATGAACTAGCGGTTTGGTGGATATCATCACTCCCAGTTGTTATTTTGCTTAGTTTGATCCTCTAAAATTTATAAGCCTCGGGCTCCTTTGCTTAAGAAACTACCCCCATTCATTATGTCTAGGACTTCTTTATAGTGGTGTAGAAGTCCTTTTGAAAAGGCACGAACTAACGTGTCTTTTCGCTAAGTTATGATGTGGACACTCTATAAGGAGATCGGTGAACGATTCCAAGCCTCTGAAAATGTTTCATGAGGATTTTGTCAAAAGAAATGAATCTTGGAAAGCATCTCATCCGTCTTTTAGGGGTGGGTAAAAATGTTCCGTAAACAATTTGAACAAGTTTAGCCCACGAGTCCACGTAATTAGGCTTGGGAGGTTAACCAAGACGCCTTTATCGGCTAAGGTGAAAGGGAATACCCTTAGTTTAATTTGTTCCGCACCAACCGTAGGATGGTGGAATGTTGTTAGGACTTGTTTAATTCCCGCGTAATGTGATAAGGTTTTTCATGGTCTAATCCATGAAAACGGGTAACAAATTAAAAATATTTGGGGGATGCGGAAATCTTTAATCGGTCTGCTAGAACGATGCAAGATTTGGGGCTATCGCTCAAGGCTTTGTAGAAGTCGAGGCGGAGTCTCTTCTTCGTCGGGCATTGGTCGTGATGTGTGTGAAATAGTAGCTAGAGGTGTAGTGGGTGGTATACTAGATAAACTTGTTTGTTGACATTGTTGTGTAATTACGTTCGGTGTTTTTGTTCGGCCAGACCTTAATCTCATACAAGGCTAAAACCAAATTTAGCTAAACAGATCAACACTCCAAACAATTTTGATATACTAGTATAAACCTCTAACAGGAGATGCGAGGTGTGGAAGAAAGGAATACCTGATTGCGTCCTTGCTTCACTTATGAATAGCGTCTTGTTTACGCGTGTTCAGTGTATATAACAAGTTAGAACACTGAAAAATATGAAAAATCAAAGTTCGAGTCAAAACTGTAGAATTCCGGAAAAATAAGCAAAGGGCTGGATGGCCAGATAGAAGCCTGTGGTCGCTCTGTAATTTTCAAATTACAGTGATTTAGGGTGGTCGCTCCACGTATGGGGGTGGTAGCTAAAGGTTCCCAAGCTATAGGCTGGTGCTCCTTATAAGCCAATCCGCTAGTGTTATTTTGTTGGAACTTTCCAACGCTGAATCGGAAAACCACAGTATGAATCAAACAAGGGTGGGTGGGTTTAATGGGACTTTAAGAAAAGTACTTACACTATGAAAACAATGCGAAAGTGAAACTAAGATGGCAGCGGCGCCATTTGATAAAACATAAAATTGAATAGTTTTACCTACGAAATGAACGATGAAACTCAAAACGCAAGTAAAACTAAAACTATCTTACGTGCCTATATTTTATCAAAGATTTCTACTCTCAATCCTATGAGATATTGTGGAGTAGAGTGATTCGTTCCACTCCTAATCCTTCCGCATGTTGTGTTTTCTAAGTATAAGTATTCTTAACTCTAAAGTCTAATGAGAGATTTACGAAAAGGCAACTAGACTACGATGCAACTACCCACAAGATGCAACTAGTCGACTATGGGAATAACTAAGGGAATGCTACGTTGATTCGATGATAAGGAGTTAGAGGGGGATTGATTCTACCTTAACTCGACTTACTCCTATTAACGACGAATCGTCGTAATCCGAATTGAACTGCTTCGCAGAACAATTGGTTCTTCCTAATCCCTAATTACACATGACATTTCTACCAATTAATAACTAGCATGTGAACGATTAAACCCATTCTCATGGTGAACTAATCGTTTCTAGAGTGGAAAGGAAATTACGACGACTACACCGATAATCGGAATCAAGAAAGCTTTCATCAAGGCTTCTCAACCCCCTCTAATGGAGGTTTAGCCGAGAATCATTACGCAATCATTTCCGATTAAATTAAAACTAAACATAATATAAAGAATTGAAATTTACTAATCTAAATTAAACAATAATTAAAATCTAATTAATAACTAAGAATTGAATAACAAGTAATAAATGAAATCAGATCTAACACAAATGTAAATGACAAGAATTAAAATTGACAAATAGCTATTTATTTATTAATACTAATGAAGAACAATGATTCTAAGAGTTTAATCTAAGACAAGAATTGGATTTGAAACTACACTTAATTAAAAATAATTAAATAAAAACTAGATCTAGAAGCTATTTTAATGGATACTTTTTACTCTAACCTATCTACCATTAACAAAGAGTTAAGCTTTGGTTTTTATACTTTCAGATCCAAAAATCGTGCATGGGCTTGGAGCTATGTTTTGGGCCGTCGAGAATCGTGCCCAAAACCAATCTTCGATCCAAAAGGCCTCTTCAGCTGTAGGTGGCTTCAACAGATTTTTCGTCCACTTCTTCTCCTCTGATTGGATCAAGGCTTAAACCATTGGAAAGCTCTTTCCAAGCCGGTCGTTTTGACATAAGGTAGGCCCCATTCCGAGGTCTGAGTCCAAAGATATGGCCTTCTAAGTTCTCACGACTTTTTGTGTCTTTGTTTCGCTCAAGGCCGACTTTTCAGCTTTTGACCGGGCTTTAGAAAGGCTTTGTCTTCTTGAATCTTGGCCTTTAATCATGGAACTCCTTAGTAACCGACCTTTGCTCCTTTATCTCGCTAAAGTGGCACATTTCTGCACATAATGGACTTTGAAGTCTGAAATGCATAAAAACACGTAATCAGTGTTAACTCTTAATTATTACTCACATAATTGGTCTACAAGTATGTCTGTTACAGGGTTAAAACTACAGTTTTGGGCTCTTATCAACCAGTTTTGGGCTCTTATCGAAAATCCCCCACTGGGTCTGCTAGAACGATGCAAGATTTAGGGCTATCGCTCAACTCTTTGTAAAAGTCGGAGAGAGGAGTCTCTTCTTCACCATTATGGGAAAGGTGTGGTTGGTGGGATAGTAGTTAGAGGTGTAGTGATTGGTATACTCGATAGATTTGTCTGTTGACGTTGACGGTTAATTACGTTCGGTGTTTTTCTCCGACCAGACCTTAATCTCATGCAAGTCTAAGTATGAACCTCTAACTGGAGATGCGAGGTATGGAAGAAAGGAATACCTGATAGCGCCCCTTGCTTCACTTATGAATAAGCGTCTTGTTTACGCTGTTCAGTGTAAATAACAAGTTAGAACACTGAAAAACTTAAAAATCGAAGTTTGAAACAAACCTGTTGAAACCGGGAAATTTGGCTTAGGGTGCGCGCCAAGATAGTAGGCATTTGTGGTCGTTCTCCTTGGTCGATGACTTTAGCTGGTCACGCCGAGACGGGGCGGGTCGCTCGTGTACCGATAACTTAGGGCGGTTCGAGATGGGGCGGGTCGCTCGTGTTCCAGTAATAGCAGCGCCCTTATAGGCTGATGATCGCGCCAGTGTAATTTTGTCGAATTTTTTCAGCAAAAACGGATAAACCACAAGATGAATGAAACGAGGGAGGGTGGGTTTAATGGGACTTAAAAATGACTAATTCTACTATGAAAACAATGCTAAAGTGCAACTAAGACGGCAACGGCGCCATTTGATTGTCATTTAATTAATCAGCGGCAGCGGCGCCATTTGATAAAACATAAAATTGAATAGTTTTACCTACGAAATGAACGATGAAACTCAAAACGCAAGTAAAACTAAAACTATCTTACGTGCCTATATTTTATCAAAGATTTCTACTCTCAATCCTATGAGATATAGTGGAGTAGAGTGATTCGTTCCACTTCTAGTCCTTCCGCATGTTGTGTTTTCTAAGTATAAGTATTCTTAACTCTAAAGTCTAATGAGAGATTTACGAAAAGGCAACTAGACTACGATGCAACTACCCATAAGATGCAACTAGTCGACTATGGGAATAACTAAGGGAATGCTACGTTGATTCGATGATAAGGAGTTAGAGGGGGATTGATTCCACCTTAACTCGACTTAATCCTATTAATCCAATTTAATCGTCGTAATCCGAATTGAATCCGCTTGTGAGAACAATTGGTTCTTCCTAATCCCTAATTACACATGACATTTCTAAATTAATAACTAGCATGTGAATGATTAAACCCATTCTCATGGTGAACTAATCGTTTCTAGAGTAGAAAAGGAAATTACGACGATTTCTACCATAATCGAATCAAGCTTTCATCAAGGCTTCTCAACCCTCTAATGGAGGTTTAGCCGAGAATCATTACGCTAATCATTTCGATTAAATTAAAACTAAACATAATATAAAGAATTGAAATTTACTAATCTAAATTAAACAATAATTAAAATCTAATTAATAACTAAGAATTGAATAACAAGTAATAAATGAAATTAGATCTAACACAAATGTAAATGACAAGAATGAAATTGACAAAATAACTATTTTATTTATTAATCAATGAAGAACAATGATTCAAAGAGTTTAATCTAAAAACAAGAATTGAATTTGGAACTAAAACTTAATTAAAATAATTAAATAAAAACTAGATCTAGAATTATTTATATGGTTTTAGGTCTAACCTATCTACCAATAACAAAGAGTTAAGCTTTTGTTTTATACTTCCAGATCCAAAAATCGTGCATGGGCTTGGAGCTATGTTTTGGGCCGAGAATCGGGCCCAAAACCCAATTCTTTCAAATTCAAAAGGCCTCTTCACCTGCAGTTGGCTTCGACAGACTTTTCGTCCACTTTTGCTCCTCTGATTGGATCAAAGCTTAGACCATTGGAAATCTCTTTCAAAGCCGGTCGTTTTGACATAAGGTAGGCCCCATTCGAGGTCCGAGTCCAAAGATATGGCCTTCGGAAGTTCACGACTTTGTGTCTTTCATTTACGCCAAGCGTCGACTTTTCGACTTTTGACCGGGCTTTAAAAAGGCTTTGTCTTCTTGAATCTTGGCCTTTAATCATGGAACTCCTTAGTAACCGACCTTTGCTCCTTTATCTCGCTAAAGTGGCACATTTCGCATAATGGACTTTGAAGTCCGAAATGCATAAAACACGAATCGGTGTTAACTCTTAATTATTACTCACATAATGGTCTACAAAGTATGTCTCATTCTATGTGGTTAAAACTACAGTTTTGGGCTCTTATCAACCAGTTTTGGGCTCTTATCGAAAATCCCCATCTGGTCCGCTAGGAACGATGCAAGATTTAGGGCTATCGCCAACTCTTTGTAAAAGTCGGAGAGGAGTCTCTTTCTTCACCATTATGTCGGTGTGGTTGGTGGGATAGTAGTTAGAGGTGTAGTGATTGGTATACTCGATAGATTTGTCTGTTGATGTTGACGGTTAATTACGTTCGGTGTTTTTCTCCGACCAGACCTTAATCTCATGCAAGTCTAAGTATGAACCTCTAACTGGAGATGCGAGGTATGGAAGAAAGGAATACTTGATAGCGTCCTTGCTTCACTTATGAATAGCGTCTTGTTTACGCGTGTTCAGTGTAAATAACAAGTTAGAACACTGAAAAAACTTAAAAATCGAAGTTTGAAACAAACCTGTTGAAATCCGGGAAATTTGGCTTAGGTGTAGTGAATGTCGCGCCAGGGGGGTCGCTCCTTGGTCCGATGACTTAGCTGGCTGGTCATGGGGAGCGGGGTCGCTTTCGTGTACCCGATAACTTAGGGCGGGTGCGCTCGAGATGGGGCTGGTCGTTCGTGTTCCGAGCAATAGAGGCGTAGGCGCTCCTTATAGCGCTGATCGCGCCGATTGTAATTTTGTCGCGGAATTTTTTTCAACGCTGAAACGGATAACCACAGTATGAATGAAACGAGGGAGGGTGGGTTTAATGGGACTTAAAAATGACTAATTCTACTATGAAAACAATGCTAAAGTGCAACTAAGACGGCAACGGCGCCATTTGATTGTCATTTAATTAATCAGCGGCAGCGGCGCCATTTGATAAAACATAAAATTGAATAGTTTTACCTACGAAATGAACGATGAAACTCAAAACGCAAGTAAAACTAAAACTATCTTACGTGCCTATATTTTATCAAAGATTTCTACTCTCAATCCTATGAGATATAATGGAGTAGAGTGATTCGTTCCACTTCTAGTCCTTCCGCATGTTGTGTTTTCTAAGTATAAGTATTCTTAACTCTAAAGTCTAATGAGAGATTTACGAAAAGGCAACTAGACTACGATGCAACTACCCATAAGATGCAACTAGTCGACTATGGGAATAACTAAGGGAATGCTACGTTGATTCGATGATAAGGAGTTAGAGGGGGATTGATTCCACCTTAACTCGACTTAATCCTATTAACTAATTTAATCGTCAGAATCCGATTGAATCGCCAGATAACAATTTGTTCTTCCTAATCCCTAATTACACATGGAAAATTAATAACTAGCATGTGAATGATTAAACCCATTCTCATGGTGAACTAATCGTTTCTAGAGTGGAAAGGAAATTACGACGACTCTACCATAATCGGAATCAAGCTTTCATCAAGGCTTCTCAACCCCCTCTAATGGAGGTTTAGCCGAGAATCATTACGCAATCATTTCCGATTAAATTAAAACTAAACATAATATAAAGAATTGAAATTTACTAATCTAAATTAAACAATAATTAAAATCTAATTAATAACTAAGAATTGAATAACAAGTAATAAATGAAATTAGATCTAACACAAATGTAAATGACAAGAATCGAAATTGACAAAATAACTATTTTATTTATCTAATCAATGAAGAACAATGATTCAAAGACTTAATCTAAAACAAGAATTGAAAATGGAACTAAAACTTAATTAAAATACTGGAAACTAGATCTCGAATTATCTATATGGTTTTAGGTCTAACTAGCTACCAATAACAAAGAGCTAAGCTTTTGTTTTTATACTTCCAGATCCAAAAATCGTGCATGGGCTTGGAGCCATGTTTTGGGCCAGAGAATCAGGCCCAAAACCCAATTCTTTCAGTCCAGAAAGGCCTCTTCAGCTGCAGTTGGCTTCGACAGACTTTTCGTCCACTTCTGCTCCTCTGATTGGATCAAAGCTTAGACCATTGGAAAGCTCTTTTCGAGCCGGTCGTTTTGACATAAGGTAGGCCCAATTCCAAGGTCTGAGTCCAAAGATACGGCCTTCGGAAGTTCTGCTGACTTAAGTGTTGTTTCTGCCCGCGTCGACTTTTCAGCTTTTGACCGGGCTTTAGAAAATCTTTGTCTTCTTGAATCTTGGCCTTTACTCACGGAACTCCTTAATAACCGACCTTAGCTCCTTTATCTCGCTAAAGTGGCACATTTCTGCACATAATGGACTTTGAAACCTGAAATGCATAAAAACACGTAATTAGTGTTAACTCTTAATTATTACTCACATAATTGGTCTAAAAGTATGACTGTTACAGGGTTAAAACTACAGTTTTGGGCTCTTATCAGCCGCCAACCATTACAATACAACGAATACCTCGCGGATTAGCCTATAGGACATTACTTCCCATTATTTTATCAAGAAAAGAACCAAGTTTGGGAGTGTGGGGTACCAATCTTTATGCGTGCGTCCACAGAAGAAGTTGTTTGTTCTCCACGACACCACTTCCGACAAGGTCTGGCATCACTATCCCCTATACGTGTTTGGGAACTTCCTTTTCGCTGATCTTCCCCCTGAACTATCCTTGAGGCACTCCCATTTTCTTCGCCGCGGTGAGTGGAGTCGGATGCTTTGTTTGCTTCACACATGGTCCTCGCCTTGACGTGTCTTTTCCTTTGATTTTTAGTTTGGAATCCAGATTCTTACTCCCGGATATACATTGGCGTTTCCTCTGAGATTTTCAACAAACTCCGCAACCTAGGGGACAACCAGTGTGACATCCTCGGCATTGACCCTAACAAAGGGAGTCCGCTCCTCCGAGACCCCTCCCTCAAGGATATTGGCCAATATCGCGGACCTCTATACCTTCTGCCCCCGCCCAAAGAAAGGAAACCCAAACCATCTCCCCCCAAACGATGGAAAGTAAAGGCCCCAGCCCACCGGTCTCTCGGGTATACCACGAAAATCTCCCATAGCCAAGCTCTCGCTCGGAAGGCTGCCGCTGCTAAGACTCGTAAGCCCTCCGTTAGCTCTTCCTCCATCCCCCCTGACACAATCCCCAAGTCTTATTCTTCCATAGCTGACTAGGGAGACGATTTTGCCCCCCCCCTGCAAGTACTTTCGACAATATGGATGTCTCCAAACTCAAGCTTTGGGAAAGTGACTCTGATGGTAAGGCGCTTAATAACACAGTGGCTAAGGTCCCTCCTGCCAAGAAGGCCAAGACCACTGCCCCTAGTGCCCCTGCTCCTACCTCCCGCCCAGCATCACCGCGCCCATCCTCCCGTCGTATCAGCAAAGAGGCAGTCCCCATTGGTCCCCTACCCACCGAGCCTGGAGAAATCTGGCATCCTCAGTTCAAGGCCAAAGACCGCGACATCACCACTCGCGACTCCGCACTGGATAATCCAGTGGTGGTGGCGTCCCTCTTCTTTAGTTCTTATCTCCCTAGGGATCAAGTCTATGGGGATTTTGGCTCCTTCGCCTCCCACCGGGCTGCGATCTACACTGGCTGGGAAAGGGTAGGTTCCCCATCCTTTTCCTTTCTTCTTTGCTGCTTACTTTTTTCTAACTTTTCCTTGATCTTCAGCTAAGCCTAGACGTGGGTTACGTGATTCGCGGCCTGACCAACACCCTGGATGCGTTTGAATCCATGAAGGCTGAGATCCACGGGCTGGCGGGTGGAAAGCGAAATACGCTCAACTAGAGAAGGAAAGAGATGACACCCGTCTCATGGCCCTCAATCATCACAAGGAGCTCCAGCGCGCAGAGCAAGCCCATAAGGACTATGTCGCCGATGTCACTTCCCAACTGGAGAGTCAGCGGGAGGCCGATAGGGCTGCCGCTCAGGCCAACCTGGAGTGGTCTCAGAAAGATGCCGCTGAACACTTCAAGGCCCTGGCCGCCAAGAAGATAGCCCAAAGACTAAACCAACAGCTGGAAGCTCTAATTGCCACTGGACGTCTTCTCCCTAAACAGTCTCCTGCGTTGGCTCCCACCGACTCCTCGGCCATCTACCCTGCTCTTGAGACAGAAGCCGCTGCTACTCCTGGGGTGTCAGCATCTCCCATTGATGTGGACGAATCCACCAAAGCGGTGGAGGAGGGTGGCCTACCAGCGGACGCATCGGGCGATTCGAAATGAAGCATACATGGATTCTTCCCTGTCTGTTAGCTTAGCATGTTGCACAGTTTAAATCTGATCTTAGACGATCTGACTTTTTGATATAACCCCTGGGTATGGATTTCTGGGTAGTCCGAGCAGACCACGGTGGGCCTCAGTTTCTTGTTCAACAATCGTTCGGTGGAAAATCATTGCAATTAATGTATTCATCTTTTGTAATGTGTTGCCATCTCTCTTTATTTATTTATTTCCTTGTTCCACACTGGCAATTGCATATGACATACGCCTCCCACCGTTGTTTTCGTAGAAGGATTGGGGACGTTCGGTTTGCCCCTAAGTTAATTTAGTAGTGTTGGGGGCCGCTGAGTATGCCCGGGCCACTTTCAGTGTGCCCCCCAGTTGACTGTGGAGATGTTGAGGGCCGCTGAGTATGCCCGAGCCACTCAGATGCCCCCAAGTTAGCCATGGAGATGTTGAGGGCTGCTGAGTATGCCCGGGCCACTCAGCGTGCCCCCAAGTTGACTAAGGAGATGTTGAGGGCCGCCTAGTATGTCAGGCCACTCATTGATCCCCCAAGTTGACCGTGGAGATGTTAAGGGCCGCTGAGTATGCCCGGGCCACTCAGCGTGCCCCCAAGTTGACCGTGGAGATGTTGAGGACCGTTGAGTATGCCCGGGCCACTCAGCGCGCCCCCAAGTTGACCGCGGAGATGTTGAGTGCTGATGAGTATGCCCGGGCCCTTCAGCTTGCCCCCAAGTTGGCCATGGAGATGTTGAGGGCTGCTGAGTATGCCCGGGCCACTTAGCGTGCCCCCAAGTTGACTAAGGAGATGTTGAGGGCCACTGAGTATGCCCGGGCCACTCAGCGCGCCCCCGAAGTTGACCGTGGAGATGTTGGGCGCCGCTGAGTATGCCCGAGCCACTCATCTTGCCCCCAAGTTGGCCATGGAGATATTGAGGGCCGCTGGGTATGCCTGGGCCACCCAGCTTGCCCCCAAGTTGACTAAGGAGTTGATACTGAGTTTGGAACCCACTGTCCGCTGCCCCTAACCTAATCCACACATGAACAGATGCACACTTATTAGATGGAGGAAATTTGCTATTGCTTTCATTAACATAGTAGCTAACTTAAAATACCGTTACAAGGCTTGAATGAAGCAAATACAATTTTCTTTACTTAAAAGCACTAATGACAAAGTTACTCATGGAATTCCTTCAACATCCTGATGTTCCATGGCCGCTTGAGGCTCTCCCCTTGGGGCGTTTGCAACCTATAGGTCCCGGACATCCCAGCCTCCACCACAGTGTATGGTCCCTCCCAGTTGGGTCCCAACTTCTTGTCTGTCTCTTCCTTGGTGGTTGGAGTCACCCTCCGTAGCACCCGATCGCCAACATTAAACTTCCACGGCTTCACCCGCTTGTTATACTGTCTCTACAACCTCGGTGGTATTCTTCCAGTCTGATGCGCGCGGCGTCTCTCTTTTCCTCTATAAGGTTCAGTTCCCTTGCCAATATTTTCCCATTAACCCCTGCTTCCACAGCCTTGATTCTAGTTGTTGGAGACATCAATTCCACAGGGATCACTACCTCTACCCCATAGGCCATCACGAACGAGGATTCTCCTGCAGATGTCCACGGTGTTGTGTAGTACGCCCACAATACATGGTATAGCTCATCTGCCCAACATCCCTTGCGTTTCTCCAGCTTTTTCTTCAGATTATCCATGCTCACTTTGTTTGAAGACTCTGCCTGTCCATTCCCCTATGGATTGTAAGGGGCTGAAAAACCTTGTTTCACTTTGAAGGCTTGGATGAAGGCTCCCACCTTTCCCCCCGTGAACTGAGTACCGTTGTCTGCGATGATGGTATACGGCAGCCCGAATCGGCATATTATGTTCTCCCATAGGAACTTTCTCACCTGCTCCTCCTTTACCTGCTGTAGAGCCACACCCTAAACCCATTTCCTAAAATAATCCGTCACGGCTAGCATAAACCTTCCTTTTGCCACTGGCCATAGGCAGAGGTCCGACAACATCCAACGCTCACATAGCGAATGGCCATGGGCTAAAGACCTTGTGCAATGGCTCTGTGGGCACGTGTATCAGTGGTGCAAAAGTCTGGCATTTCCTGGACCTCTTGGCATACTCAGTCACATCTTTCTTCATGTGGGGCCAGAGGTACCCCTGTGATAGTAACCGGTGGGCAGTCGTCCTACCCACCGAGTAGCTTCCACAGTCTCCTTCGTGAACTTCTCCTAACACCTTTTGCGCCTTCTGCTGTCCCAGGCATTTCAAGAGTTGTCCGCTGAAGCTCCGCCGATACAACTCCCCATCTGTCAGAACGTATTTCAGTGACCTCTGCTCCATCCTCCTCCTTTAACCCTTGTCCTCTATCTCTATTCCCAATAGGTAACTCTTGATGGGTTCCATCCATCCGTGCTCTTGCTCAGTAGTTAGGCACACCCCTCGTCCTCCGCGGTGCTTGGTTTGCTCAGCACCCTGACTTCAATAGATCTACCTTCTGTTCCAGGGAGCACCGCAGCAACATACGGCAAGGCGTCGGCGTGTCTATTCTCCCCCCTACCTAGGTGAGCAAAACTAACTTTCTCGAATTCTCCAGCTTTCCTCCGCAATACCTCTAGGTACCTTGCCATTCTAGGGCACCGCACCGCAAATCCTACATTGACTTGACATATTACCAAATTCGAATCAGAATATATTGTTAGTTCATGCACACCCAAGTCCTTGGCGAAATCCATCCCCGTTATCACTGCCTCATATTCAGATTCGTTGTTCGAAGCCGCAAAACCCAGCTTCATTGACAACTCTAGGCGAGTATTCTCTGGGGTGACCAGCACCACCCCGATGTCGTTACCCGTGTCGGTAGCGGACCCATCTGCGAAGACTCTCTATCCATTCCGCACGTCCCAAGGGTCTAGGGGGTCGTGGCTTTGGTCCACCTCTGGTTCCATGATCATCTCCTCCCCCCAGGTGGGGTCCTCGGTCGGAAACTCTGTCAGAAACTCCGCCATTGCATATGCCTTCTCCGCGGTCCTGGCCTGGTACTCAATGTCATACAAACTGAGCAACACAGCCCATTTCAACATTCTCCTTGATTTCTCGCCTTCCTTGCTTGAGTGGCGCAGAGAAGACAAGAGCCAAGGCATACTTTTCAATCCTACTGTACCTTGTTTCAGTGTCCAACATTATTTTGCTTTGGAAGTACACCGGTCTCTCTGCCTTACCCACCATCCTTATCAACACTGAACTAATCGCAGCTCGACACCTTGATGCCGCTGATGGGGGGTGCCTTGCCCAAATATTCTTTCAATTCCTAAAAAGCCCTTTCACATGCCTCTATCCACTGGAAGGATATGAACCTTATTGAGGACTTGGATATGAACCTATTGAGTGCTGCGACTCTACCAGCCAACCTCTGAACCTCCTTCATGTTCTGCGGAGATGGCATTTCCAACAAGGCTCTGATCTGGTCCGAGTTCACCTCTATGCCGCGGTATGTGACTATATACCCCAGGAACTTTTCGGATGTCACCCCAAATGTACACTTCTCTAGATTCAACATCAACTTGTGTCTCCACAATATAGAGAATGTCTCTTTCAGACCCTCCAAATGTTTCTCTTTAGTCATACTCTTTTCTACCATGTCATCTATATAGATCTCCATCCTCTTTCTGATTTTAGTCTCGAACATCTTCTCCCCCACTCGCTAAAAAGTTGCCCACACGCATTCTTTAGACCAAAAGGCATTCTGGTGTAGCTGTACGTTCCTCCTTCCACTATGAACGTTGTCTTTTCTTGGTCCGGGCCATACATCACCACCTGATTGTAGCCCATGGACGCGTCCATAAATGAGAAGAATTTATACTCCGCGGTCTGTCCACCAACTCATCTATCCGCAACATCGGGTAGCAATCCTTCGGACATTCCTTGTTGACGTCTGTGAAATCCATGCACATTCTCACTTTCCCATTCTTTTTTGGTACCGCTACCACATTCGACAACCATTCAGTAAACTTGCATTCGCGGATGATTCCAGCATCTTTTTACTTCTTCACCTCCTCTCGAATTCCTTGTGCATACTGAGGCTTCATACTCCTCATTCTCTACTGGACCGGGGCGCCTTCCCGCATATGCAATATGTGGCAAGCGAACTCTGGATCCAACCCCGCCAAATCCTCGATCGTCTATGCAAATACATCGCTGTTCTTAGTTAGCAAGGCAATCAATTTCCTTTTCCAATCCTCTGACAAACTTGTTCCTACGTTTACAAACTTCTCCTCCTTCGCTACACCGATGTTAACGACCTCAATCTCGTCCATTGTCTTGCCCCCGACGAGCGGCCTCGTCTCTCCGGCCGCAATCTGTAATTGCTATGCTAGCTTGTCCCCTGCCTCCGGCGCCTCTTTACTAGGTCTTGCCAATAACCCTCTCGTCACCGGTGGATGTTACGTGCGCGACACTGACGCTTCTTTTATTCGTACATCCCTCCATTCGTCGGGAAACGGATCACTTGGTAATAAGTAGATGGGACTGCCTTCATCTCATGAATCTATTTTCTTCCCAGGATCGCGTTGTATTGCGAGTTAGTATCCACTACCAGGAATCGGGTGAAATTGGTTACCGGCCCTGTGGTCACCGACAGTACTAGTTCCCCTAATGGCTCAGTTATGCTTCCGTTGAACCCGAACAAGTTGGTCTGAGGGGGCTTCATCTGCTTCCTTTCTATGCCCATTTCTTCCATCGCGCTCTGAAATAGCAAATCCATTAAACTCCCACAATCTATCATCACCCTTTTCACCATGTAATTCCCCATCATTATGGTAATCACCAGCGCATCCTCATGAGGCAAGCTCACCGACTCTAGATCCTTTAGAGTGAATTCTATCCTGTCATTCCCTTTGCTACCTCCTGGAACTGGCCGCAGACTGCTCACAACTTCATTTATCTGCTGCAGACTGGCTGTCCTCCTCACCTTATCTCGGTGGGCACTCCTTCCCAGCATTTCACTACTGAAAAATAACATTTATCGTGCCCAGGATTCATGCCGTAGCAGGAGCCCTTTCGATCAGCTGCACTTCCTTGACATGCTCCTTCAGTTGTCCCCTCCTAACCATTCTCTCTACTAACCATTGTAGAGCAAAGCACTCATTGGTTGCATGATTTCTGACCTGATGGTACGCACAAAATGGCTTTCCCTCTATCTCCTTAAGTGAGCTTCGCAGTTTTTCGTAGTGCCGCTGTCCCTTGATCAGTGGCAGGATTTCCTCCAACGGCTTGTTCAGTGGTGTTAGGTCTATTTCGCGGTAAGGCTTTCTTTCCCTGTACTCCCTTCGGGCTTGGTCTCTGCCTCTCTCCGCTCTCTGTGTATCCCCTCTGTAATTTCCTCCATCTCTTGTTGCGGCTCTTTCCCTGTCTCTCCTGTCCTCCGCTCCCACGGCGTGCACTGACTTGTCGGACTTCCTATGTTCCTTACTAGTTCTCCGCAAAATGTCCTCATATCTGATGGATTTCTCTACCTTCAGGTACAAAGCATGCAAGGTGGTAACTTTGATCTTAGATATTAATTTATGCACCTGGGTTCCCTGCTTCAATCCATGCTGGAATGCTATGACCATGGTGCGCTCATCCAAATTTTCCACCCTCAGCATCTCTTCCTTAAATCTGCACAAGAAGTCTCTGAGTGTCTCGGTAGACTTTTGCTTGACATTAAAGAGATCTGCTACATCAACTACCCTCTTCTTCTGATGGATGAAGTGGTTCACAAAAGCTTGTTCCAATTCCTCGAACCTTTGTATACTCCGTGACGCCAACCGATAATACCAATCGGATGCTCCCTCTTCTAGACTGGCAGGAAACATCATGCAACGGAGTCCGTTATACTTCGCCTCTTGCCACAATGGCATCTGCTGCTTGAAGTGATGCAATTGGTCAGCCAGATCTCCTTTTCTATCGTACCTTTCAAACTGCGGCTGCGTGAACCTCTTGGGTACCTCAGAATTCCAGACCGAGGCAGCAAGTGGATTCTGGTTTAGGCTGTCCACCACCTTCTTGGCTGCTCCGTGTTTCTCCTTTCCCCCCGCGCGGTTAGCCTCTTTGTCTCTTTCAATCATCGCCTGCACCATTTCCATGGTAATGCCTCCTGCCTGGTTCGCCACGGTTGCCTGAGGAAGTTCCTTGCTTTGCACTTCCATTTCACTACCCGCAGGTACGGTTGTTTCCGCTCCCCCCTGAGTGTTTTCTCTTTCTCTCCTCAACTCATCATTCTCTTCCCTAAGTCGACCTACCTCCTCCTGAAGCAACCTAGTTGCCTTAGCCACCGAATCTTCAACCTCCTCTTCCCCCACCTCTATGTTCTCCACACTCGCCGTTTCATTTGGAACGACCTCCTCCCTCCTCGGTCTTCCTCTACCTCGTCCTCTCCCTCTTCCTCTACCTCTTCCTCTTAGTTTGGAGCCATATTTTGCAGTTTTCCCTTCTTCCCAAATCGTGGACCTACCTCGTCCCCACATGACGGCGCCAAATGTATGAACAAAAATTAACCCCTCTAAAATCCCAAGTCTTGGTTTTCACTCTTCGTTTTCCTCACTTTTCTTCTCCCCCCTTTCTTCCTTCTTTTTCTTAGTCTACTATTCCCTTTTATATCTCTCTCCCCTCTCTACGCACCGTTGATCCCCTTTTCATCCCACGACAGCTACCGAGACATCTGCCCCTCTAGGGTTCTGCGGCCGTGATCCTATACTCCCCTCCTTCATGCTTTATCTCACGTCCTGTATGACTCAGGGGTCCTGCTAGGTGCCACGTCATTAGGGATCCGCAGCCGTGCTCCTGTACTCCGGGCCAGGTAACCTCCCCCCTCACTGATTCGGAAAAGGGTTGATACACTTTTAGTAATATTTATGCAAACCAACTGTTTTGACGCAGCTTTGACACCAATAACTTTAAAGTACAGTTTGAGGTAGACAAAGAAGGTGAACCTACTAAAATTTCTGAACTACTTGGTAAATACAGGGTAACCATATCTGACCTAATTCAATTAGGTAGAGATAGATGCAACCAGGTTAGTCTGAAATAAAGATTTTGGAAGAGATTTACAAAAAATTAGTGTTTTATGTTTTTTATATTGATACATAAATCATTTTATTTGTAGCATAAGTCATATACTTGCAAAGCAAAATTTATAAAACTTTTTAGAAATCGTTGGAATTACAAATCTTGCCAATTCTGTACTATCAAACATGTGGAAAATGGGGATGAGCCATACTGCAAGGATTATAAAACTACTTACAATAAACCATCTGAGAGGTAAACAAATTGAATTTTTAAAATCAAATTATGTTTATATGTTACTAATCTTCTCAGTTATGTTCTCTTTATACATAGGTACTATCTTAAAGTTTGTGTGCAAGATGAAACAAATCAAACAACATTTGTTGTTTTTGGAAATAAAGCAGAATACATAGTGTAGCAACCATTTGACAAAATTAAAAAGATGACTTTAAAGGCGAGTATATATACAATTTTTTTATTGATACCAAGTAAATTTTTTTTGGAAATTTATATTAATGCATTTCTATTTCTACAATGCAGGGCAATGGTTGGGATGAAATTAAAGAAGAACTAGAGAAAAACACTGGAAAGACATACATCTTCAAAGCTGTGATAAATGAGCACAGTATGCATGAAATGTATCCAACATTCAGTGTAAACAATATCTTGGAAGAAGAAACGGATAAAGAAAACACATAAGAGACCGACACAACAGACATTCAAATCATCGAGCAAGTGTTTATCTTTTAAACTAACTTCCTTTACAACCGTTGGTCAAATATTTTCATATTTCAATTTGTACATGTCAAAAATACAGAAAAATGGAGCAAATAAAAAAAAAAAAAAAAAACTAGAATCCTACAGATAAGGTCTCTCTAACAAAAAAAAATTGGAAAACTCCAGAATCAAAGGTATTGTGTTCAAAATATTATTTAAACAATTTTATGTAACTTTTAAATTACAAAATGACTTACTTTGAAAAACTTTTCATTTAATATGCAAAACAATGATTTGGAATAGATGTCGACAATTTAGTTTGATGCAGCATGATTCGTAGCTAATATGTTATTCGAATACCATCCAACAATTTAGTTGGAAGATATTAGATTCTTAGATATTAGGTTCTTCAAAAAACAGAAATATGATATTAGATTGTTTTCGTATTTATGACTTTCTTCAATGAACAATGGAGAAAATCAGTTGACATTTGAATTTTCTTAATAATTCTGTTTTTATATGTCCTTTACGAGTTAATTTGGTTTTTCTTCATTATGTGAATGCTATTACGATTTCAAACTTATTTATATGAATACTATTACTATTTTAGAGATCTAATAGTTGGAATAACTGAAAAAACAATAAAAGAGGATGAATCAAATTGGATAGTGGAATGATAATGAACAACAGAATTCAGACTAGAAGCGTCTCTTTGACCACCACCACCATGATGACAATACTCTAACGGTGGAAAAAGAAAGAAAAGGGGGTTAGTTAGAAGTACCTTATCCATCAGTACATTGCCTATGTTGCATCCTCTGGCTTTCAAAGCAATTCTAGATTTCCTTTTTAGAATTTCTCCATTTTCTTCTGCTTGGATCCGATGCATTGTTTTCTCAGCAAGAGCTGACTAGCAGTCCTCATAGAAATATGGTAAGTGGGTCACCTTTAACTTGCATTCATGGTGATGAAAAAAGAAGCCATCATATAAATTAGTGACAGCCACCATAACATTTTCCTTGACTGCCTTTTTTAGCATTGACAGGTACCTGCACAATGTCCACATTATTAGATACATGTACATGCACGCGCACACACATACAAACACAGAGTTCTGCTTAAGTGTGTTATCTTTCTCTCTGGAGATACTCTATAATAAAAAAAAATCATTTTTATTTGAAAACACATATGAGGGAGAGAGAGAGAGAGGGATACCACTTCCTCAGCTTATCTTTGTTGGGAGCCTTCTGAACTTCTGGATGACGGTACAGAACATAATTGTCTCCTTTCATAGGAGGACATGTCCATATACAGCATGTTGAAAACCATTGCTTCTTGCAATAGTCTAGGTAGCCAATCTGATTAGGACAAGCAAAAAAAAAAGTCAGTCATCTCTTAACTTCTTAAGAACTTCTAAGGATACTAGATATTGATAATGAATCAAATAAGTACATAAGAAATAGTCCATTACCAATATTTCATGGTAAACAAATGTTCGAAGAGCTTTTCCATTAACTATTTGTATTTCAGGCTTGAAATACTTTACCAAATCAAGGTATGAAAGATAAATACAACGCTTATTTGGATCAGGGCATTCTGAACCATATTCTTGCTCATACATGCCAAGTAGACATATGTCCACTCCCTCAATCTTCTGGAATAACAAGATGACCTAACATGAAAAACGTTTTGGGATCAGCATAATTTGAAATTCTATTTGCAAATAAACTTTATTGATCTGTAAGGGAATTCGTTAGGATATTTATCCTCGGCAAACACATCAAAAAAATTCTGCTTTATTTTTGCTTTCTTCTCAATTGAATCTTTTTTCTTTTATCAAATTGCAATATTTATACAAATAAAGAAAGTTGTCACATACCCACATGTGAATCATGATATTCTTAGTTGAGGTATGAAAGATCAATGTTGTTACATTAAGTTATTGGGTTCCCAACCTGCACGCACAAGAAAGTTAGAAATGATTTCATTTCACTTGACATTTGACTATGCTAATTGCTAGAGAAATCTGTCTTGAATAGATAATAATGGAAAGAAAAAAACAAGTCTGTCAAGAAAAATACAAAACTACTTAAGACAATTGAAATTGAAACTACTGTTTCAGATGGATATCAAACATAAGGAAGACCACACTGTTGAACGTAGAGGGTTGAACATATACCAAATCTTGAGGTCACCAAGAACTCAAATCAAACTTACCCAGCAAAAAACAAAATCTCATATCATTCTCTAAAGGTGACCACGAAATATGGTAATTCCCAAAATAGTTTCTATTCAAATTAGTTCACCAATTACAACTGGGTTCCTCAAAAAGCTCTTCGCAGTTCAGATGATGTCTTCATTCATGATTCACCTTCAGTCTAGTAGGACAATATCATCCAGAACTAGCATGCCCTGATGCTTTAGAATTCAAATGAACTCAAACAATTGTATTCATGAAAAAAAAAACTTTCATAGCTACCTGTGGAGAATGCTTATACATCCATAGGTAGCTGCTACAATAAGGAAGGAGGAAGTTGCAAGTGCCAGCTACCCAAGAAGAAGAAAAAGGAAAATGAACTGCATCTAGGTGCTTTGTATGTAATCGTGATAGTGAAGACATAAAACATCTACTGTGATAATGCACTCGCTGTAACGGCATCCACAGGTGGCTGATACAACATGTAAGTTCGAAGTTGGAGCTTTTACCACAAGTTTCACCTAACCAAGAAGATTTCAACAAGATAATAGAACATCTAGCCTCTAGGCGCTGTGTATGTAGGATCCTAACAAATACACCAAACGAATATTTATCACCTAACTTAATAAACAATGTGCATACATTCGTTAGAATGTCACAAACGGAGCAGCATTTTTGTGTAACTGATAAAAGCTATCAGGAAACCCTCCTCATGTACCCCTCTCCTCATGGGAGAGGTAGCAAGTTCGAATCCCACAACTGTTGGTTGAGAATTCTTTCTTAACTTAGCAAAAAAACAAAGGCAACACACTTAATTACAGTAAAACACAGTAGAGAACCACAAAAAAGAACAGGCAAGGAGTTATGCAAGTATTCCACTACTATGTAATATTAGACAATATGGTGCTGCAAAAAGGCTTTGTCATAGATTACAGAGGTTAAACCATAGACGAACTTTATTCAAAACCTTTAGGTTCACACCGTTCAACTTCTTCAAGCATTTAAATTTTAAAATCAAGTTTATGTCATAGTTCACACAATTATCTTCCAAATTAAAATTTATGGAGAATATGAAACTTTATTTAATACCTTTAGGATCATAGCCTCCAAGATCTCCGTGCACACACCTGCTAAAATGCTAGAAGTTGCTGCCAAGTATCCTCTGGAATATTGTGCCGTTGATGTTTCTAAAAAATGTCAACAGATTAGACTTGGCAAAAAAGTTCAAGGTATATAACCAGCTAGGGAGGGCATATGCATAATATTCATGTCCAATGAAAGTGGACTGAAACCAATTAACTTCCAGCTATCATGAATTAGAGGGATATATTTATAATCAACTCTGCTATCTCCATCAATAAATCAGGGTTTTCAAACGTGGAATGATCTAATACAAATTAAAAAATATGGTATTTAGTTAATGACAGCTATAAAAGCATCAGTTCTCTACCGTACATGAATTTGATTTTGATATGTCAAAATACAATAAAGATGTCACGAGAGATTTGTTTATGGCTAGGTAATAAAGTGTTAAGTGCCTTAATGCACATATACATGGTATATAGGCGGATGCAAACAAAATCACTAGACTTTCAAAAACTATGACAAAAAAAAAAGAGGAAAGAGCGCAAGGAAAAATAGATAAATAGAGATAGCTTCCTTTTTTTTTATCATTAATTAGAAAGAATACTGATAGTGTCATATCACACACTGACACACAATATCATATAAGAATAAAGAGTTTGCAACAGCCACTTTTAAAAACAAAGAGTGGGCACAGATGTTTACCTCAACAAAACCACACCATTCATTAAGCAACCGGAATCTGCCTTTCAAAACTAACTTCCAAGCATCTATAGCCTTTGTTACAGCTGAAAGTTATTCCAAATAAACAATAAAGACTATAGACTGAAAATAAATGACGCTAAAATAGAATATAAGTGATAACCCACATGAGCAAAAGACTCATAAGTTGTTTTATAGTTGAAGTAGACAACTTACTAATGTTCTTTTGCCCATTTTTGTGACACATGAAAAACACAAAATCATAGAAGCATGCAAATCGACAAAAATCAACCTAGAACAGTAAGTTTAAATTAGTAGCTATAATAACTCAATTACTCACAAGGAATGGACATCTTCACCCCGAGCAGAAACTCAAAGATGTAAATGACAACAATTCAAAACATGAATGTAAGATGGCATAA
Organism: Coptis chinensis; assembly: GCF_015680905.1. Classification (NCBI taxonomy): domain Eukaryota; kingdom Viridiplantae; phylum Streptophyta; class Magnoliopsida; order Ranunculales; family Ranunculaceae; genus Coptis; species Coptis chinensis. Next base: position 32,620,558 of record NC_141462.1, read on the forward strand.
CATGATAACAACCTTTTAAAAGGGTAACATCAATATCTCAAAGAATTAAATAAGATGGAAGACAAAAAAAGATAATGAAATATCACCGTTAAGTCCAAATATGACATGAGAGTGTTAAGATCGTCAACAATCGAACTACATAACAGAAGAGAAGAAAGTGATGTTAATTGTGACAACCAAGTCCTAATTTCTTTCAAATACTATCGCTAAGGATCGAACACTATTCTACCCTGTTAATATGCTATTTATAAAGTTTGCAGGAGATTAAGGATGAAAATTAAGTATTGAGAATAACATGGAGCTAAAAGCCATATGGAGAGTGGTGGGCGGGTAGCTAATCATGGAGGAACATGGTGTTTCAACGATAACACCAGTGAACTATATCAGAAAGTGATCAAGTGATCATCCTAAAAATTAAAACAAAATAGATCTATCTACATGACTCAAACAATTATACTATCAAGTGATCACTTTGTGTTTCCATTGTGTTTCCACTTTAGAGCTCATTAGAAATCACTTTGTGCTAAAGTGGTAGTTCTGTCATTGAATTTTCTTTCTGGGGTTACTTTTTATGAATGATCATAAGTTTAATCTCGTTCCTTTATTTTCATATTTGTAAATGCCTGCTAAATCTTGGAATGGTTTGTTGTAAACTTCCAAAGTTTCTGAAGAAAACAAAAATCATTTTCGAGACAGATGTTTTTGAGTGCCCTTATGCTTTAGAATTCAGATGAACTCAAACAATTGTATTCATGAAAAAAAACCTTTCACAGCTACCTGTGGAGAAGGCTTATACATCCACAAGTCTTCCCTAAGGCCTCCTTGACATTGTCCTGTGGTGCCACAGATACACCAAGAAAAGGCAAGTAAGAAAGAAAACTTTAAAAGGTATTATACTACCCATGTCCTTCTGTGAGGAAAATCGACAAGGATGTCGTGTGCCTAACACATCAAAAGAAAGGTCTGAATTGTTGAAACTAAGCCCTTTTAGCACAAAACCTAAAACTAATCTGTTCTTATAATCTATCTATTTCGTTGATACTCTAATAATAGTTTATATTACAACCAACTTACAAAATTTGATGAAGGGTTTGCTCTTCCTAAGTTATCAGGAGTTATCTTTGAAAAATAAAATCCAACTGAAGTGGTTATAACTTAAAATTTTTAAATGGAATAAGAGATAGAGAGAGAAAGAGAGGTGAAGTATTGGAAATTTCAATGAAGAACGAGCCACCTGGGAGAGAGAAGTGTTGGCACTTTCAGTAAGAAGTAAAGATAACTAAGAAGATTCTCACAATATCATGGGTAAGGGTTTTATGTAAAACTATAAATAATTTGATATATAACATTTAAAACAACAAACATTTTTTTTGGTAGACCTTGCCTAAACCTGAAAAAAAAAATCACGTCTATGTCACTAAGAGAAATCATTTATGTAATTTTGACTGTACATATTACCTTAAGGATTTCAAGTCATCATGGCCACTAGACAACAATATTATTCCATGATATCTATTCATTTGCTATATCACTGAGAGAAGCAAGAAAAAACGTGCAGGTAGATTTTTTGCTAATGTCTCCATGGACACAATAGCACTAGTTTATTCAAGTCAATGTCCAACAAAGGTACAACAAATTTCACTTCCTCAAATTTACAACGAAATTTGAATACATGAACAAATTTCAAAAATTATACAAGACAAATCTGAGGATATCATTTTCTCACGGATAATTTCAATAGTGAAAGTAATCACCTTATCAGGCCCTGAATTCATATAGACTTCTATTCCCTGTTTATTAAGACAAATCCATTCAGAACTCACAAAATGTGATAATATAAAATATTAAGGTGCAGGCCTAGAGACTCGACCAGATGTGTGATTAATTTAAGAAAACTATTCAGACCTTTTGTTGTAACTGGAACTCAGTAGTGACAATAGAAAAATACGAGTATGAATAGTAACAACCTTAGTACATAGTCAATGAGCTATCCATGGACAAGTAAATTATCAATCAATAAGGTGAGAGGCAGAGTTCAAAAAGTTCAGATTGATATAAACCGAACTACGAATAAGTAAAACAGAATCATGAAAACCATTTCGATGGCTGAATATCTTCTAAATAAACCGAAAACATATATTGTGCAAAGAAACCAACTTCCATAAGTAAATGTGAATATTCAAACTATCAATGTCCTCACCCCCATGATTCCCTCAACCTCTATCATGGTAAGGATGTCCACAGTGATGATTCAGCATCTTATTAGAGTCCATGGTTGTTGAGCAGCAGATAGTTTTTAAGTGAAAACATGTTTAGGCCTAAATGAGGATCAAAGTGTTAAATACATGGGTATGTCTCTCATTCTAATAGGGACTGTAGCAGTTCAGAATCAAATCTTAAAGATTGAGGGAGGCAAACAATATTTGGGCAGACCAGGTGCAAGTAAAGAAAGTGTGCATCATATTATCCTCAATGCATTCTGCATATTTGACAAGCATAGTCAATATTCAGTTTAAGCTTAATCAAATTGTCAGTAGTAGCTAAAATATTTTTAGCAATCTTCCACACAATAAGTGTGATCCTAGGGGGCACATTCAAATTCCAGAATCTTTTATTGTTCTGTAAAGAAACTTCATTAGAAGATTGCAATAGTACGAACTTAAACATTTAGTAACCAGAACAACATTCAGATCGATCGTAACCAAAATTTGCTCATTAACCAATTATACACTCGCTAAATACAACTATACCTCCATAAACTACAACTCTGACGAAGCTTACACCTTGCTGCAAAACAGAATACACACATTGAGATAGAGCAATGCCTTCCCGAGCCTCCCAGGCAGCGATATCAATGTTCACTAACACTGATGATTAGGTGTTGAAGTGTACGGCAAGGTTGTTTCTGGTGCCACATGGGGCTTTTTATACCACATAATAGCAGACCATAAGGTCCTCAGCAATCCTCCATTTGCAAAATGTGGGATAAATATCCACCCCCAGTACAGGTAATACGGACCTAGGAGTTTGACCAATATGAGGAAAAATGCAACAAAAACCAGATGCCAAGGGAACTCTCCTTCCTGATCATCACATAATGCAAAGTAAAATGTGAGTTTATCGCAATATTATAAATAAATGAGATGCACAAATTACATCTACACCTTTTTTAATTAAAAGTGGGGACAAGTGGCTATAGGCTTAGACTGACAAGTAGTGGTGGAACAATAGGTTAGTTTCATCCTAGCCAAACCAGTAAACCAGTAAGGTAACGAAACCAACTTTTTTAACAATTCATTTTAGTATGGTGAAGGATCCCAAAACAATTTACAAGTAACAATGCCTCAAATTTATTGAAATGATTTAATATTGGATATCCTAGGTTCGATCACCAAATGGTAAGAGATTTACCCAAGCAGCTACCAACCAAATACAGATATATATATATTCCCAATGATAAAAAGTATGTTCACAAACCTTGAGTTGTGGATATAGTTCTAGGGTTGCATCCTTGAAAATCCCAGCGACGATGATCCCAGTAAGCAGGGGAATGGGTACAAGTCACATTTTCCTTTCATGTGCACAGTATGACAACTCACTCAATGAGTTAAGTGCAAGTAACGACACAGACAAGTATTTGGCAACAACATAGACAAGGCCAAGTATGAGTTCAAGGAAGTTTTCCAGTGCTTCTGGCCAAGATTGTTATTAGTATACTAAAAAGTAATGCTTTAAGTATAAGTGGGAGATTGATAGGGTTATATACTAAAAGCATTGCTTTTGTATTAACTCTAATTCTTTATATTTTGAATAAGAATCATATGGGCAAATGTTATGCATATTATATATGTTATTAGTTATATATATGTGTATAATACTTTATGTTGTAGATGATATGGTGTGTGGTGACACACAGAAGGTCATATCATCAGTACCTTATAAAGTGTAAATAAACGTTCACAACCTAGATAGATTTGGACAAACCATTGGTAAGGTTGTAGTATAATCTGGTATTAGTCTATCTTGACTATAGAATTACACTAGTACACTTTGTGTGTATTGACCAGGACCAAGTGAGGTTGTTTCTCTTTATACTGACTACATAAGAGAACAAACACCTCTGTTATTATTGACGCTTGTCCTCTTAATCCGGATATAATAACGAGCACTTGTGTGCATTGTACATTGCTTTAAATCATCAATAAGTAATATTCATTTGTGAATCAACAAACTCGATGGATTGGGTAATGACATTGTATCTAAGGTGTGTTGTTAATTATAGAAGGAATCCGTGACCCGCAGGAAGTCGGGCTGATGATGTCCCCTTGAGGAGCTTATAAAGATTTTTATGTAAACCCTGCAAGTGGATTTAATCCGACATGGCAATGAGGTTGAGTGGTATTACTCAAGGACATAAGAAGTTGATTAATGTAGTTGTCAGTAACTTGACTTAATCAACGGGCATTCGATATCTTAAACACGGGGAGATTAACGAGCATATAATATGGATCCCATAAACCTAACACGTAATTTGGGATTAGGGCGGTAGTACAACAATGGCCTTTAGTGGAATAAGCTATTTGTTGACGGACTTGGGCCATGTGTTCTGGACGAACATGGGAAGCCCAGGCCTGTCAGGAGACCTAAGCATGATTTCTCCTCATGGTCCTTGTTGTAGCCTATATATAGAAACATATTTCTCTGACCATTTTTTTACGCAAGAAAAACTCAGGTTTTACTCAAGGAAAGATAGATTCAAAATTGGTTCTAACTTTGTGAGTGAAGAGAGGCCAATAGAGAAAGAAGAGGCTGGAAGATTGTTGCCCACACAACGTCCAATCTAAGGATAGGAATACAACAGAAGATCAAGAGATTGCTGATTTCGTAGATCTTGAATTCTCAGAGATATCACAGCCGATCTAAAGGTATGAATTTCTAAACCAAACCGTGAACACCCTTTATTCCGCTGTGCATGGGTTTTCGTGGTTTGTAGTAAATCATTCGATGCAACCATAACGGTTCCTACAAAGATATGATCCAAATTTAGTCTACTTGGGCCAGCAGAGTCTCCTTCAGTCATATTTATAGCACAAGTTACCATTGGAGTAGTATTCTGAAATGGATACTGCCCCTCACGTCTACACCTGAAAAGGAGATGACTTGATCCTTGATATGGCCCAATACCCTTCCCAATAACAAAAAAGAAGACAGGTATCAGTAAATTGTTTATTATAGGGCATTACACTAGATGACATAAAAAAAAACTTAGAAATCTATATTCATTGGAAACAACTGGCTTGCAACAGTTGGTGAGAAAAGACGACCCAATTTAAAATGCAAAGGACATTGAGAAACAAAATAACAAAGGACTTACCTTTTCAACAAACTTTATCAATATGGTGGTCCGAGGTCGAAGTTGACCATCCACTGATACAAAATGAGCAGTGACTATAGCTGGAAAACCTGCACCATCCAATACACCCTACACAAAATACCATTTTTAATAGATATTAACCAACATATTTCTATGTAAAATTAGAAAAAAGGTTTTAAGAATATGAAAATAACTAAACTACATATAAACTAACCTTTACGATACCAGCAACAAATGCACCGCAATTGAATGTTCCCATGTCTTTTGGCACAGATATAAACCTTTATAGAAAGAAATTAGCAAGTAGACTCAAGGTTGGCCCCAAATTTTACTCCTTTAAATTGATCCAGTAGTCACAGGATTAAAAGTGCAAATATGAAACAATAACGATTCACAAGGAGCTCCTTCTCACTGATCATATATTCATCTTCATGTTCAGTGCCTTTCTCAAGAGAGTCGGCAACCTATAACAAACCAAAAAGCATGGGAAATAAGATGTGTGAGCTTTAGTTCATAAAGCATATAGATATTATATACTTTCTTTATTACAAAAACCAAGTGCAGGGTTAGGCAGACCCTTTACAGGTTTTATGGCTTCAAGTTACTTAATCAGCATAGTGTCATTATCATCATCCCTTACAAATGTATATGCACCCTTTCATGGAGATACGCAAAATACCAAAGTTCGTCATTATTAACACATATTGCCCCTAGACCATCTGTTGCCTTCACTATATGCACGCTTAAACATACTAGCCTCAAAGAAGTTAGATAGACTCATAATGTGCTCAGCTAGGCATTCAGAATTCTAGCAGTTTGTAAGGAGTCAGTTTGCACTTCAAGTTTTTGAGTAGCCATTATAATTCCCTTCATCTACCACAAGGCCTTCCCTATGCCAATGATATCTTTTAAATTTAGCCATGATGATTCATTCTCCGGTCATGAAGTATATGATGCCACACAGTTTGGCCCCCTAAACTCATTCCTGGCTCCGTCAATTAAAATCATGACACATGGCTGAATTTTTTGACTAAAAAAAATAACTTTCTAATGCATATAGTAAAAGTTAATTATTGACAGTGACCGTTTACATGAAGTGTTCCAGCTTCTATATGTTTGATTAATGGAATAGACATGGAGGTATGAAACATAACTTACCATATGTGCAGATGCATCATACCCCATAAGCATATATTGGCTCACTAAGAGGCCAATAATAAATATGTAAAAACTATTGTGGATTCCACCCCCATTATCCGTGTTGAAGTGAGTAAAAACAAAATCAGAAGTGGCCTTCTCAGTAGCTACGGTAGGAATTAGTTCCATAAGCACAAGAACACCTAGAAATGCCAACAAAGGTAAAGGTCAGAGAGAAAGTATCCCTCAAACACCAATTCCTGGAATGATATTGATTCAATAATATAGGATAAAGAAGTCTACCTAAAACATTCCATAAAGTAGCAAGCTGTCCGAAAAAGGCTAACTAGGCGATGGGAAAACTGTTTATCAGGGCATGTAAAAACAAGAGTCCTCCATGTAAGCAATAACAACATATTTTGAATCTACATATCCACCACCATTGTTTCCACTAGTGCTAAGCAGAATCATAACTTGAATTAGTTGAATCCAAGAAGTACGCTCAAAGCCATGGTACTCAATGGAATCAAAAGTATTGCAAACTTACAATAGATAGAAGCTTTACCTAATCCAAATTGAAGACAAAACACCATGATACATAGTATAACTTTTAGAAAATTTGTAAACATAGGTACCTCAATAGAATATACATATGTAACTATCGTTGTTCTTTAAGAGCGCTTTCAATTATTTTCAGTAACTTTGATGTGTATACCATTTGGAAATGCTATTTCAAAAGTCTGAATATAACTTATTCAGTAACGTTACAGGATTCAACATTGAGAGCAACATTTTCAAATTTAAGCAAAAGCTGAGTATTTAACTAAATTCATTTAATCTTAACCACACACTAATACTACACACACGAAAATGCTAAGAAATGATGTCCATTAAAGCCTAACATAATGGGTTAACATTTTCACATTAAGAAGAATCTGACAAAACATAATTAAATAAAGATTTCTATCATCACTCCACCATATGAAATATTCATGTATTCTGATCAAAATGAAGACTCAGCACAAAAACTTGATAGAAGTAAAGTTTACTTCCCTAATAAACAACTTGACCTTTACAGAGCAATTTAGGGAAAGTTTTACCTGTATTTCGTGACCAATAAATGGAGCACCACAGATATTTGCAGCTTTGTGTACTCTGAGCCAGTGCAAAATCTCATTACGCCACCAAATCGAATGAAATTCTTTGATGCTGTGTTTGATCCTTGGCCCTTTTAAATGCAACAACAAGTATTAACAAAAGTTGGAAAAACACTAATTTTTAACAAGACAGCCATGACAATATTAACCACCAAGCCAAACGCAACAACAACAAACATAAAAAATCCCTGAACTTCACCACTATCATGAATAAGTCTAACAATGGCTTCATAGACTAATATACTAGCTAGAAACCATATCATTTGAATGGAAACTAATGCACCAAGGATCTCGATTCGGAAGAAGCCATATGATTGGCGTGTAGTTGCCTCCCAACCTAATGCCCACAAAGAAGAACCTACGATAATAATATACTCCCACACTAATGTATAAATTATAAAACACCCTATAGTTGCAAATTGAGAGACGCTTAAAAACAGGATTTTAAACTTCGACGCCACTTGGGCGACAACCTTAATTAATTACAAATCAACACTTTAGAACTAAAAAGGGATGTGACTCATGCCTTTTAACAACTTGTAGGTTATATATAGTTTAAACTTTGTATAGTTGATGTTTGAACTCTTCACATTTCATCCTATATATTGATTAATTAGATTATAATTAATTTTTAATTAGATTATAATATAGATGATTATAATAATCATCAATTTTAATTATCCGAAGTTTGTAACTAGCTAGATGATTATCACTAATTTTTAAAGTTTAATTCGATAAGTATATAAGTGAATCATGCATGTTTCTTGAATGGTTTCAAATTTGAACAAGTGAATATATTTAAAAAGTCTAAAGTTGTATTTGTATTAGTCTCAATATATATATATTATATATATATATATATATATATATATATATATATCATCTTAAACCTCATTCCATATTCAAAATTATTACAATTATGCTTCTTCTATTGAAAAACAATAAAAAATATTAATATTAATGTAAAAGGTTTTAATTTCAGTTAAAAGAAATTCAATGATAATAGAAGATTTTGTGATAGTTTCTGCAACAATCACAATTACTCTTCAACGGCTAAATTTATGGGCAAATGTTGACAATCTATGTGACACATTTCCCAACAAAAATGAGTATCAAATAGTTGCAATTATAAAATATGACTAACTCGAAAAATTTGTGACGGTCATTTACTAGTAAGTCTTAATCCCGTTGCTAGGTAACGACAATTGAGATGGGGAAAATCAAACAGTGTACGCCTGAGAGAAAATCCTCCAGACCATTGTGTAAAACAAATGGTTTCAAATGGGTAACATGTTTATTATTAATCTAGGGATCCCTTAAACAGTCCGGGTCCAAGAATCATACTCCATTTATGGGATGTTGACAATAAGTAGTGGTATTAAGAGAAAGTATTTGAGCAAGCAATCCCATAAGTTTAACATCCTCCATCCATGGGTGATCAAACAAAGTTTTTAAGTGAACATATGTTTAAGCCTAAATGAGGATCACACTGTTAGATACATGTGTATGTCTCTCAATTTCAAAACGAGAGGCTACCTCATCTAACACCCAAACGCCTATATCTGATATCTTTTTCAATTCTCTTGCTTTTGGAACTACTACTCACATAACATGTATACGAAACAAGTGGAATGCTGCAGAACCAACAAGTGTCCCAGGACCTACACCTACAGATCACAACAAAAGATGCTCTTAGCTGCATAAACAAGATATCCAACATTTATTGAGCAAGAGAGTTAAGCTCATAAGCATACAGTGTTCCATCTGTGTCATATTAATAAAGTGCGAGATATTAGAAGCTTCAATATTCATTTCACTTGCTTCAAAGTCATGGTTGTCCAATTATTGTTTTTGCCCTGTGGTTATAAGCAACAGACAGTCCTATGGAAGTTACCTCCAAACCTCAACACAATAACTATACCATAGCGTTTAGATTCAGCACACACTTGAATTCCAAAAAATTGGACCTACAACTCCACTCTACGATTCTACTCCACTCCACCCTGTGCCTATCGGCACACCATATACAAACATCATACTATCAAGGATTCTTATTTTAACACTCCCAGTTCACATGCCTCCAACACGGTTTAAAACATTGATATCATTGTACACATTGGTTATGGGGAATCCTATATATGATAATCAAATGTCTAATAATTATCAAACAGGCTATCTTAGTTTCACCATTAGAGTAGCATAAAACACATACATAAAAAATTATTCGATCACTATACAAATTTTAAATTATTTACAGATTTTTATTTATATTTTGATTTATATGTTGATTTATATACTTCAATTGTGGCTTCTCATTCACCCCAAATTTCCAAAGAAATGGTTAAATGGTTTGCTTTTCAGTCAGATATGGTTGACATTTTCGGGGAGTAATCAATGAGGTCCTTATATGCCTTTTGAGTTTTGAATTCTAAAACACACGCCATAACCATATGTTATCACCAATTTGCGCTTGCATATGGAGAATTCTACTATCAATATAGATGACTACAAGGAAGAGTCCAACCATGCTTTAACTTCTAATTGTCAAACAAAAAATAATAATTATAGATATGTTCAAAATTAGAGTCATACTAATACTGGAATTCAAATGAAATAAGAAAACCTTTTCTTTCCTTTCCAGCAACCTATATATATACAAAACATACGATCATATCTCCCTACCCCCAACGCATATAAAAAACACAGGTAAACTTTTGGTTCTCAATTATTTTTTCTGACATACATGTTGAATCAAATATTACATATCTAATTGAATTTTTCTAATTTTTAGATATTGAACTTCATTAGATTGTCAATATGGATCTAAAACAATCAGAAGAGGTACAATATTTAATTATAAGTATGTATTAATTTTTTTCCCTAATGTGTATTACTACTATTTGAACACAACACTTTTTCTTGGTTATCTTATGTGAAAAATAGAAAAGGATCACTATGGAGATAAGGGAATGACAGAATTCAAGAAGAATTAAAGTGTCATTCAAACCCATGCTGGAAGATATTATAAGACAACTCAATTTGAATCCACCTATTTACAAAAATTATTTGAAGAACGGAATGTTTAATGCAAGTGTCCAGGCCGGTGAGCAACGATGTAGTGGGGATTACAAATATTAGAGGAGAACCATCACGATCACTCGAAGAGTCTGAAAACAGTGCAACAAGAACCGTAATTAGATTCAAAAGTAAAGTGTATCTTTTTGAAGTTGGTGACTACAACTTGGAGAAGTTGAAAGAAAGCCAAAAGTTCATAAAAGAACAACAAGAAAGAATCAAATTTCTTGAGAAATCAATGAATCTCAAACAACGAACAAAGGCAAGTTTTAAATTTCATATTATTTTTCATATAAGGTATATATGACAAACTTCTAAAACTTTAGGTTGGAAGAATTGACGAAAATCGCAGAATATCTAGTATAGATATTAAAAGTATTATTTTTGACAATACCAAACTCATGATCAAGGAGAATAAATAACAATACTCGAGTCTCAACAGATTCAATAAAAAGGTAAACAAATTCAAAATTCATATTTGTTTGGTTAATTTTAATTTTTAAGTGTTTGTTTAACTATAAATTGATTTATGAAATTATGCAGCAAAATCAATTTCGAAAACTTATCACTCAAAACTTCAAAGATATGCTGATGTACTGCACCAAAATATTAAAGATGGATGACTCAGAATATCACAACGAAACATTGGGAGAAAATCAATACAGATATCAAATATCAATTGACGTTCCAATCCGAATGTTTAACGATAAGAGCCCAAAACTATAGTTTTAACCCCTTAACAATATTGTTATTATACCAATTATGCGATTAATAATATAGGTTTATCACTAATTATGTGCTTTTGAGTATTTTAGGCTTCGGAGTTGAATAAATGTAAATTCGGTACTAATTAGGCGCTAAAACGAGCTAAAGCGATTGCTATGAAAGTTCTATGAAGAAAGCCAAGTTTCATAGAGAAAAATAGCCTTTAAAAAGCCCAAGTCAAAGCTATTAAGTGAAAGTCTAACCGGATTAGAAAGTTGAAGAAAAGTCAACAGAATTTCAAAAGACCATATCTTTGGGCTCAGACCTCGGATTTGGGACCATTTCATATCAAAATGACCGGCTCAGAAAGCTCTTTCCAATGGTCTAGACCTTAAATCGATTAGAGTAGTATAAGTTGGTGAAAACTAGAGATACAGTAACACGATCAGAATGGGAAGTCTTGGATTCAAGAAATTGAGTTTTTGGCTCGATTTTTCAGCCCAAAACATTGCTCCTCAGCCCATGCACGAATTTGTAAATCTAGCTCTTCTATATCAAGAGACAAATGCTTAGCTCTTAAGCTATCTAGATATAAACCTAGTTCTAGTTTATAAAATTTTGTTTTTGTAAAATAGAATTAGTTTTAATTTATTAAATTAGTTTATATAGATTAATCTAGTTAGTTGTCAATTTTATTAGTTGTTAGAACAAGAATGAATATTATTTATTAGCTAGACCTAGATTAGAAAATAAATTAGCTTAGACTCCATTAATTAGATTTATTACCTTGTTTTAAATTCAGTCTTGAATGAGTATTGTTATTATTTATTAGATCAATAAAGTTAGTTAGTTATTCATAAATCGAGTTTCATTCCATTAAATCATTTTAGTTTTAATTCATAGATTTAGTTATTAATCATTACTAGTTCAATTCAATCTTGCATGATTAGATTTCCCTTTTAATTCAAATAAGTAAAATTATAATCTTTATATCATGTCTTGTTTTAACTCATATAGAAATGATAGTTTTATGAATCAAGGCTAAACCTCCATTAGAGGGGTTTGAGGAAACCTTGATGAAAACTTGATTTGTTAGCTTAGAAAATCGTCGTGATAATCTATTCAATTCTATAAAGTAATTAGTTCACCATGAGAATGGGTTTGATTGCTTCACATGCTAGTTATTATTTGGTAGAGATTGCCATAAATAATTAGGGATTAAAATTACCAGTTTGTTATGCAAAAGCATTGAAATTTAGATTATGACATTTCTCTGTTAGTTGTTTAAGTCGAGTTAAGGTGGAATCAAATTCTCCTAATTCATTCTTTATTGTCAAGTTAGTATTTGAATTCCGTCATTTTGTTATTCGCATATTGATTAGTAGTTTCTCATCGTAGTATAATTCCATCGTTACTCTCATTAACTTTGATAGACTGATAATCGTAGTTAACGTTAATTCTAAAGAACTATGAGTGGAACAAATTCTCTACTCTAAATATATTGAACGATAACGAGAGTAGAAAAACTTTGATAAATTAGCGTCTAAAATAGTTTTAGTTTTACTTACATTTAAGTTTAATTGCTTATTCGTAGGTAAAACTATCCTTTTTACATATTATCAAATGGCACCGCTGCCATCTTAGTTCCCTTTAGAATTGTTTTTATTAGTATTGTTAGTCTTCCCAAAGTCCCATTAAACCCACCCACCCTTGTTTGATTATAACTGTGGTTGTTTGCTTCGGAATTGATTTTTTTTCGCAGGAATACACTGAGCGCACCCTGCGCTGAAGTGCATGTACATCAACTAAGGCACGAGTGCTCCCCGCGCCCATCCTTGACAAAATCAAGGTGCACCACGTGCTGAAGTGCCTGGACATCGGCTAAGGCACGAGCGCACCCTACGCCCTCCCAAAGCTTAACCAGAGCGCACCCCGTGCCCAAAGTGCCTGGACCTCGAAGTCGACACGAAGCACTTCTCAGCGCCCATCTTAGGGTTACTTCTTGAGCGCGCCAGGCCCTCTTACGAACCGCCCGATTTCCACAAGTTAGTTCAAATTTCCATTTCTTCAAGTTATTCAGTGTTTCTAACTTGTTACACACACTGAACTCGCGTATACAAGACTCTATTCATAAGCGAAGGAAGGAGGCATTCAGGTACTTCTTTCTTCCACTCCTCACATCTCCTATTAGAGGATTTATACTAGCATATTAGGATTGTTTTGGCGGTTGTCGTGTTTAGTTAAGATTGGTCTTAGACTTGCATGAGATTAAGGTCAGGTTGAAGAAACACGTCTAACGTAATCAATCGTCAACGTCAACACACACGCCTATCTAGTATACCACACGCCTATCTAGAAATTTATAGTTAGAGTTTCGTTTGCATATTAATTGTCCTATATATATATTCTAGGAAATATATTTTATTTTTTATTTTTTTTAATTTTTTTTTAACAATTATGGCATATCAATATGTAGACGACCAATCATGTGATTCTTATGTAAACCCTTCACCATGTTCATGTTGTGGTAGTCTTGACCATTGGGCTTCTCATTGCCCATCCTATCAAGAGTTTGAGCCTACTATAAGATATAATAATAATTATGAGCCTCAATTTTCAAATTTTTATAGAGAACCATACAATCAAGAGTTTTCTAGTCATCCAAATAGTACGTGGAGTCAACCAGTGTCGTATAATTCTAGTTCCATAATGAGTGTGTACAACGAACCAAACACTTTTCCATGCACAATTTGTTCAGATCTAGACCATACTGCCCATTCATGTCCCATATTTATTCAGCCTCAACCTAACCCATCACAGTACGATATCAACCAAAGTCACTCAAATGCCAATAACTATGACTATCACACACCATATCAGCCAGACCCTTCCACCATGCCAGAAATCACCCACCCATCTAGTTCGCCACCCTTCCCAAAACAAATTTCCCAAACTATGCTTCAGAACATAGCCCAGATGATTTCCATGATCTCCTCACCTAACAAAGAACTTTAAACCTTGCTAGAGATCGACACACAACTAGAATAACCTATTCTCATAACCATACCATTCGACCTAGTTAAGACCTACCCTAAATTTCATGAATCATTACCTTCCCATGACCCTCCCATTAACCATTATGTTGACTCCACACCCTATCTGGATGAGAAAATTCTTGAAGACGACTCTTTAGGACATGTGTTGGATGACCACTCCAAATTGAGAGATGCCACCGAGGAACCTCCCAATGATCCATCTGAAGATGAATATAAGGATGACACATTAGAAGATATTTATAAAAATGTGACGGATGAAGAATTTGATAACTATTGGCATTCTCTTAATATGGACCCTCCTGTTAAGCATGTCCAGGCCTTTGAGTTTGCTAACCGCACTCGGCTGAATGATTCCTCGACATATTTGAATGATGTCATTGAGGATACTTATAGTGTTGAAAAAATGACTAAAAAGGGTATCAAACTTTACACCTTTTGACAATATGGGGACCAAACTTTTTTTCTTGATAGTTTGGGGACCAAACTGTTTGATTTTTGCAATGTAGGAACTTCCGTCAAATTTCTCTAACACCATTTATAATTTGTATTAATTTTCATTTTATAAATTAATACAAATGAAAATTAATTTGTAATGTTGAAAAAAAATTAATATAAATTAATTTGTAATGTTGAAAAAAATTAATATAAATTTTCTAATTTGCAATGTTGAAAAATAAAATACAAATTAATACAAATTATAAACGGTGTTAGAGAAATTTAACGGAAGTTCCTACATTGCAAAAATCAAATAGTTTGGTCACCAAATTGTCACGAAAAAAAGTTTGGTCCCCATATTGTCAAAAGGTGTAATGTTTGATACCTTTTTTAGTCATTTTTAGAGAAAGAGGGTGAGAAAATAGAGATTAACAATTCTAATCTAAGGCATGAACAAGTTAATATGCAAGAAAAAAAGGAAGTTATATCTTTAGAGTAATATGAATCTCAATTTAGTTTGGCAGCTGAGGAAATAACAATGGAAGGAATAGATGACTTTCTTAAAGATAAAGCCACGAACCACAACCTTGTGGATTCAGCCAAGATAGATGTATAGTTCTTAAGAGCGTGTGAGGATCCACCAACTAACCACCAACCACCTGAGTTACCCACCTCTTAAAATCCAACCATCTACCACAACTAAGCAATCCATTCACCCACCATTTCAGAGGAACCTCAAATTTGCACTTGAGCCTATTGCCTCAGAGACCCTCTATAATTTTTTCAACCCTCACATTGAAGAGTGTTTGCCTAGCACACAATCCTATGAGTACACCATTCCTGTAGTTGAGAGCCAAACTTTGACCGAGTGTAGTGAGAAACCTAGTTTGTCTTATTTTTCCACATCTGAGCCTCATGAAAGACACTAGGATCCAGACTTCATTCCTTTCTCACCTAAAGTATTGCTAATTCATCTTTTAGGTCATTCAAACTTTTTAACACAGCTACAACATGATGGTTTGCATATGTTATTTGATGGGTTGCATAAGTTTTCTTTTATTCTTCTACATGATTGCTTCCAATTATACAACTTCATTCTGTTTGAAGGTGCATTTAGTATCATGTTTTTATGGTTAGACCCCAAACTCTTTTGACTACTAGTTTATAATTGACCACGCATCATCTATTTTGTGCACAGTCTAGGAAAATCTGACTTAAAATGACCCTACATTAAGTCTAGGGGAATCTGACTTTAAAAGACCCATATAATTTTTTGTAAAATACCACCTTAATTGAGTATAGGCCACAAAATTTTTCAAACTTCAAAAAAAGTTTTCATATTTTGTTTGGGGGTGGCGTATTTTGGTATTTCATTTCAAATCTTTTTGCTACCCTTTGCCTGTCATGTTTACTCCAGTAGAATTTGTGTTAGTTAGTGCGTAACAGTTTTATTGTGCTTCTTGTTATCATATTATCTTTACAATATTTCTGTTATAGGTACTGCCAATTTTTACCATGTTTCTATGGTAAATTCTTTTCTTATCTCTTTACACATTAAGGACAAAGCGTTCGATTGTTTGGGGGTGGGATAGAAACATTTACAAAAATTATGCACTTTTAGGATGTAAATTACACACTTTTATTTATAAAATATTAAAAATCATAAAAAATTAGTAAGTTACATTATTTAATTGTGCTATTGAATTGTTTCTTCTTCCAAATTGTTTAGGGGTGGTATAGAAACACGATGTAAATGTTTAAGCACATATTAGGTTGTATATTACGTATTATTTGTCTAATAAAATTTCAAAATTTCAAAAATATAAATAAAAAGTTTATGCTATACACTTAGGAATATTGGTATTGTTTCTTTCTCTCTGCTCTTAATAATCTAGAAGTTTCACGTTAGCTTTTGTATTAGAATAGTTTTAGAAACTTAGGTTAATATGTAGGTAATAATCTTTGCATCTTTCTATAAATATATTGTATGAGTATCTATGTTCGTATTAACAGTAAGTTTATGAAATCTAGGCTAGAGTACTTATTCTACAAATTCTGTGAGAATATAGCCTAAAGCCTTATATGAGTGAAATATTTGAGAAATGACACAAGGGAGAAGTAAATTCCGGATAGAGAAATCACACGTCCACTTGATTGATCACTATACCATATCCTAAGCGAGAATTTAGGCCACTTTGGATCGATATAGCCAAAAATTCAAACCTATGAATTATTTTCCGCTAGTCGCCCCTCTGAGCCTTTCTTTAGCCTTTCATAACCTGTAAATCTTTTACCCTTTTACAAAACAAAATAAAAATAAAAATCAGCCTACCAATTCTTTGAATGAGTTTGAGAATAGAGATGAATAACAGAAAAGAGAAAGACCTTAGAAATCAAGAATTTGTTAGTCACTTCAAATAAGAAAAGAAAGTTTCTATCCAAATAAATAAAAATATATATATATATAAATAAAAATAAAATAAAGAGTTAGAACTCCAAAAACATAATCAAAGGAGTCAAAAGCCAAAGAAAAAGAAAAAAATGGCTAAGGATGGAAACAAAGTGTAGAAGCAAAGCAAGAACAAGGTTTTCTCTAGTTACATAATATGAAGACTCTATTATCTCAGACTAGTTCTTTTTGAATATCCATTTCCTTTATTCTTAAACCATCACCTAATTCCCGCAACACCTAATAAAGACCTCTAGCTTAATTAGGAATAGGTTAGTGTGATAGTAAGTGGCAGATGTAATTGATTGACTTCGACTTCCTTGTGTGTCATTGAGATCGTAAGGTAAAGTGTGCCCACTGCACATTGGAGTACCGAAACTTGAGCAGAAAAATCAGAGTGTTTTTGTCTTGACATTTATGTGAGGACCTACTTAAAGACATTATTCCAAAGTTTCAGAAACGGACCTGTTAGTGCATTTCATAGTATTGCTCATTATATATATGTTTATTCGTAGATGATTGATTATTATGCATATATTAGTTTAAGACTTGACTATTGTGGTTGTGAGTGAGATGTATAAATATTTTAGAATAAATAAGGAAATATTTCTTATAGTATAGTTGTTATAAGCCCAAAGTGGTTTAAGGCCTTGTTGCATATGGTCAATGCAAGAGCTTTCCAAAACGAGTAGTTTTAACCTTATTTAATCATATGAGGATTGTTGGTTTTAGCCCAAAACTGTAGTTTTAACCCATTAATAATATTGTTGTTAGTTTATGCGATTAATAATATAGGTTTTATGTGCTTTTGAATATTTCAGGCTTCGGAGTTGAATAAATGTTAATTTGTTACTAATTAGGCGCTAAAAGGAGCTAAAGTGATTGCTATGAAAGTTCTATGAAGAAAGCCAAGTTTCATGGTGAAAAAAAGCCCTTAAAAAGCCCAAGTCAAAGCTATTAAGTGAAAGTTAAACCGGATTAGAAAGCTAAAGAAAAGTCAATAGAACTTCAAAAGGCCATATCTTTGGGCTCAGACCTCGGATTTGGGACCATTTCATATCAAAATGACCGGCTCAAAACGCTCTTTCCAATGGTCTAGACCTTGACTCGATCAGAGTAGTATAAGTTGGCGAAAACTCGCGCTATAGTAACACAACCAGAATGGGAAATCTTGGATTCAACAAATTGGGTTTTGGGCTCGATTTTTCAGCCCAAAACATTGCTCCTCAACCCATGCATGAATTTGTGGATCTAGCTCTTCTATATCAAGAGACAAAAGCTTAGCTCTTAAGCTATCTAGATCTAAACCTAGTTCTAGTTCATAAAATTTAGTTTTTGTAATATATAATTAGTTTTAATTTATTAAATTGGTTTATATATATTAATCTAGTTAGTTTTCAATTTTATTAGTTGTTAGAACAAGAATGAATATTATTTATTAGCTAGACCTAGATTAGAAAATAATTTAGCTTAGACTCCATTAATTAGATTTATTACCTTGTTTTAAATTCAGTCTTGAATGAATATTGTTATTATTTAGTAGATCAATAAAGTTAGTTAGTTATTCATAAATCGAGTTTCATTCCATTAAATCATTTTAGTTTCAATTCATAGATTTAGTTATTAATCATTACTTGTTCAATTCAATCTTGCATGATTAGATTTCCCTTTTAATTCAAATAAGTAAAATTATAATCTTTATATCATGTCTTGTTTTAACTCATATAGAAATGATAGTTTTATGATTCAAGGCTAAACCTCCATTAGAGGGGTTGTATTAACTCCTTTTTAGTCCACTGAGGTGGCATGTCCACCGGCCTGAAGCAAGATAAGAAAATGAAGGCGTGAACCACCTAATCGGGGCCGCGGCTCTAAAAAAGTGGTCGGGCCGTACAGCAGCACGTGGAAGCAGAGCGTCAGAGTCAAAGAGGAGGCAACTTAAGAAAGAAGGAACGGGGGGTACAGCAGTAAGGCCGCGGAACCCTAAGAAGACAGGTGTGCCAGTATGGACCAGAGGAGGGGTGGAAGATCAACGGATAAGAAAGAAGGGAGGTTGATATAAATTGGAATAGTAGAGCAAGAAAAGAGGAGGAAAAAAAGAAAAGGAAAAAGAGAGGAGTGAGAGTGAGAGTGAGAGAGATTAGGACATAGGAGCTTAGAGGTTGTAATTTGTGTGCATACATTTGGCACCGTCTGTGGGGATGAGGTAAGTCCACGATTTGAGAAGAAGGGGAAGGTGTAAAACATGGCTCCAGCTAAGAGAGGAAAAGGTAGGGAAGAGGTAGAGGATGAGGCAGAGGAAGGCTGGCGAGGGAGGAGGCCGTTCAGAACGAAATGGCGAGCGTGGAAAACATAGAGGTGGGGGAAGAGGAAGTCGAAGATTCGGTGGCTGAGGCAACTAGGTTGCTTCAGGAGGAGGTAGGCAGACTTAGGGAAGAAAATGAGGAGCTGAGGAGAGAAAGGGAAGACACTCAGGGGGGAGCGAAAACCGCAGTGCCTGCGAGTAGTGAAGTGGAAGTGCAAAGTGAGGAACTTCCTCAGGAAGCCGGGGTGGACTGTGCAAGAGGCATTACCATGGAAATGGTACATGCGATGATCGAAAGAGATAGAGAGGCCAACCGCGCGATGGAAAAGGAGAAACATGGCGCGGCCAAGAAGGTGGTGGAGAGCCTGAATCAGAATCCACTTGCTAATTCAATTTGGAATTTGGAGGTACCCAAAAGGTTCACCTAGCCACGGTTTGAAAGGTACGATGGGAAAGGGGATCTAGCGGACCATTTGCATCACTTCGGCAGCAGATGCCACTGTGGCAAGAGGCAAAGTATGACGGCCTCCAGTGCATGATATTCCCCGCCAGCATGAAAGGGGGAGCATCTGAATGGTACTATCGGTTGGCATCGTGGAGTATACAAAGGTTCGAGGAATTGGAGCAAGCTTTTGTGAATCACTTCATCCATCAGAAGAAGAGGGTGGTGGACGTAGCGGATCTTTTTAATGTCAAGCAGAAGTCCGCGAAGACGCTTAGAGACTTTTTATGCAGATTCAAGGAAGAGACCCTGAGGGTGGAGAGTTTGGACAAGTGCACCGCGGTCATAGCATTCCATCATGGACTAAAGCAGGGAACTAGGGTGCATGAATCAGTATCAAAGATTGAAGTTACCACCTTGCATGCTTTGTACTTGAAGGTAGAGAGGTATATCCGATTCGAGGACATTTTGCGGAGAAACAATAAGGAACCCAAGAAACCCGACAAGTTAGTGCATGCCGTGGCTGCAGAGGTAAGGAGGGACAGAGACAGGGCCGTTGCACGGGACGGAGGAACATATAGGGGGGAGACACAGAGGACAGAAAGGGGCAGGGACCAAGCTTGTAGGGAGTACAGGGAGAGAAAACCCTACCGCGAGATAGGCTTGACTCTGCTGAACAAGCCGTTGGAGGAAATCCTACCCCTGATCAAGGGACAACGACATTACGAAGAACCGCGGAGCTCACCTAAGGAGATAGAAGGAAAGCCGTTTTGCGCGTACCATTAGGTTAGGAATCATGCTACCAATTAATGCTTTGCTTTGCAATGGTTAGTAGAGAGAATGATTAGGAAAAGGCAGCTAAAGGAACATGTCAAGGAAGTTCAGCCGATCGAAAGGGTTCCCGTTGCGGCCATAATCCTGGGCACAATAAATGTTATATTCAGCGGAGAAACGCTAGGCAGGAACGCCCACAGGGCTAAGGTAAGGAAGACAGCCAGTCTGCAACAGATCAATGAAGTCGTGAACAATTCCGCGGCCAGTTCCAGAAAGTAGCAGAGAAAAGGGAAGGATAGAGTTTACTCCAAAGGATCTGGAATCGGTGAGCTCCCCGCACGGCGATGCGCTGGTGATTACCATAGCAATGGGAATTACATGGTGAAGAGGGTGCTGATAGACTGCGAAAGTTCAGTGGATTTGTTGTTTCAAAGTGCGATGGAAGAAATAGGGATAGAAAAGGAGCAGATGAAGCCACCACGGACCAACTTGTTCGGATTCAATGACAGCATGACTAAGCCATCGAGGGAGCTAGTACTGCCGGTGACCGTGGGGCCGGTGTCTATTTTCACCAAGTTTATGGTAGTGGACACTAACTCGCAATACAACGCGATCCTGGGAAGAAAATGGATTCATGAGATGAAGGCAATCCCCTCCACTTATTACCACGTGATCCGCTTCCCGACGAATGGGGGAATGTACGAGATAAGGGGGGATCAAGTCGCAGCTCAAAACCTCCACCAGGTGATAGCGAAGGGCCTTGTGCGCACGCCCGATAAGGGGACGTCGGAGACAAGGGACAGTCTAGCATAGCAATTACAGATCGCGGCCAAAGAAAAGAGGCCGCTTGTCGGTGGCAAGACAATGGACGAGATTGAGGTTGTGAGCATCGGAGTGGCCGAGGAGGAGAGGTTTGTGAATGTGGGGGCAAGTTTGTCAGAGGATTGGAAGGCAAAAATGATTGCCCTGTTGGCCGAGAACAGTGATGTGTTTGCATGGACAATCGAGGATTTGGTAGGGTTGGACCCAGAGTTGGCATGTCACAGATTGCATATGTGGGAAGGGGCCTGCACGGGAAAGTAAGAATGTGCGTGGATTTCACAGACGTCAACAAGGAGTGTCCAAAGGATTGTTACCCGATGCCACGGATAGATGAGTTGGTGGACCGAACCGCAGAGTATAAGTTATTTTCATTCATGGACGCGTCGATGGGCTACAATCAGGTGGTGATGTAAGGCCCGGACCAAGAAAAGATGGCGTTCATAGTGGAAGGGGGAACGTACTATTACACCAGGATGCCTTTTTGTCTGAAGAATGCGGGGGCAACGTTTCAGAGAGTGGGGGAGAAGATGTTCGAGGCTAAAATCAGAAAGAAGATGAATATCTACATAGATGACATGGTAGAGAAGAGTATGACTAAAGAGGAGCATTTGGAGGGGTTGAGAGAGACATTCGGCATATTGCGAAGACACAAGCTGATGTTGAACCCAGAGAAATGCACATTTGGGGTAACATCCGGAAAATTCCTGGGGTATATAGTCACATATCGCGGCATAGAAGCAAACCCAGATCAGATTAGGGCTTTACTAGAAATGGCATCACCACAGAATGTGAAGGAAGTTCAGAGGCTGGCTGGTAGGGTCGCGGCGCTTAATAGATTTATATCTAAGTCATCGGACAAGTGTCGGCCCTTGTACCTACTATTAAGAAGGACGAGTAACTTCCAGTGGACTGAGGCATGTGAAAGGGCGTTCCAGGAGTTGAAAGAATATTTGGGCAAGACCACAATCCTGTCGCGACCGGGACAGGGGGAGAAGTTGTACTTATATCTGGGGGTGTCGGAGTGTGCAATTAGTTCAGTATTGATAAGGATGGTGGGAAAGACAGAGAGACCAGTGTACTTCCAAAGAAAAACAATGTTGGACGCCAAAACAAGGTACAGTAGGATTGAAAAGTATGCCCCGGCCGCTGGTCTTCTTAGCGCTGAAGTTGAAACCATACTTCGATGCTCATTCTGTGGTAGTCGTGACTAACTTGCCACTCAAGCAGGCATTAAGGGCCGAGAAGTCAGGAAGAATGTTGAAGTGGGTCGTGCTGCTCAGCTCTTATGAGATCAAATACCAAGCCAGAACCACAGAGAAGGCCCAAGCAATGGCGGAATTCCTGGCCGAGTTTCCGGCCGAGGACCCCACCTAGGGAGAAGAGATGGTTATGGAACAGGAGACGGACCAAAATCACGACCCCTTGGATCCGTGGGACATGCGGAATGGTTGGAGGGTATTCGCGGATGGTTCAGCTATAGATGCTGGGAACGGAATTGGGGTGGTGCTAGTTACCCCCGAGAACACTTGCCTAGAGTTATCAATGAAACTAGGCTTTTGCGGCTTCGAACAATGAGTCTGAGTATGAGGCAGTGATAGCAGGGATGGATTTGGCCAAAGATTTGGGTGTGTGGGAATTGACAGTGTTTTTAGATTCTAATTTGGTAATATGCCAAGTCAATGGAGGATTTGCGACGCGGTGCCCTCGAATGGCCAAATATCTAGAGGTGGTACAGAAAAAGGTAGGAAAGTTTGAGAAAATCAGCTTTGCTCATCTAGGCAGGGGGGAGAATAGACACACCGACGCCTTGGCATAGGTTGCCGCGGTACTCCCTGGGACAGAGGGCAGATCTATTGAGGTCAGGGTGCTGAGCAAACCAAGCACCGTGGAAGATAAGGATGTGTGCCTTACTGACGAGCAAGAGCATGGGTGGATGGGACCCATCAAGAGTTACCTATCGGGGATAGATATAGGGGACAAAGGTGAAAGAAGGAGAATGGAACAGAAGTCAAGGAGATACATTCTGACAGACGGAGAGTTATATCGGCAGAGCGTCAACGGACTACTCTTGAGTTGCATGGGGCCGCAGAAAGCGCAAGAGGTGTTAGGAAAGGCTCACGAAGGGGAGTATGGGAGCCACTCGGCCAGAAGGACGACGGCCCACCGGTTGCTATCTTAAGGGTACTTATGGCCTCACATGAAGAGAGATGCGACTGAGTATTCCAAGAGGTGCCAAAAATGTCATACCTTTGTGCCACTGATTCATTCACCTACAGAACCATTACACAAGGTATTTAGTCCGTGGCCCTTCGCTATGTAGGTGTTGGATGTCGTCGGGCCCCTATCTATGGCCAGTGGCAAAAGGAGGTTTATGTTGGCCGCGACGGACTATTTTACGAAGTGGGTTGAGGGTGTGGCCCTACAGCCGATGAAAGAGGAACAGGTGAGAAAGTTTTTGTGGGAGAATATAATATGCTGGTTTAGGCTGCCACACACCATCATCCCGGACAACGGTACTCAGTTCACAGGGGGAAAAGTGAAAGCCTTCCTCCAAGGATACAAAGTGAAGCAATGGTTTTCAGCCCCATACAATCCCGAGGGGAATGGTCAGGCAGAGTCTTCCAACAAGGTTATCCTGGATAATTTAAAGAAAAAGCTGGCGGAGCGCAAGGGGTGTTGGGCAGATGAGTTAAATCATGTATTGTGGGCATATCGCACAACGCCGCAGACATCTACAGGAGAATCCCCTTTGCAATGGCCTACAGAGTGGAGGCAGTGATCCCGAAGGAAATGATGGCTCCGACGACTAGAACCAAGGCGGTGGAGGTAGGGGTGAACAAGAAAATACTGGCCGAGGAGCTAAACCTAACAAAGGAGAAGAGAGACACTGCGCGCATTCGATTGGAAGAGTATCACCGCAGATTGCAGAGACAGTATAACAAGCGGGTGAAGCCGCGGACATTTCATGTGGGAGATCGAGTACTTCGGAGGGTGACCCCAGCCACCAAGGAAGAGACAGACGGGAAGTTGGGACCTTACACCGTGGTGGAGGCAGGGGTGGCCAGGACCTACAGGCTATAGACACCCCAAGGGGAGAACATCAAGCAGTCGTGGAACGTCCGGATGCTGAAAGAATTCCATGAGTAGCTTTTGTCAGGGGTGCTTTAATTAAAGAAAATTGTTCTTGCTTCATTCGAACTTTGTAATGATATTTTGAGTTAGCTACTATGTTAATGAAAGCAATAGCCAAATTTTCCCATCTGATGAATGTGCGTTCGCTCATGTGTGTGTTAGGCCGGAAGTAGCGGATAAGGGTTTCTACATCAATGTTGACTCTTTGGTTGATTTTGGGGCAAGCTGAGTGGCCTGGGCATGCTCAGCTGCCCTCAACATCGCAACGGTCAACTTGGGGGCACGCTGAGTGGCCCGGGCTTACTCAGCAGCCCTTAACATCTCCTTAGTCAACTTGGGGGCAAGCTGAGTGGCCCGGGCATGCTCAGCTGTCCTCAACATCTCCACGGCCAACTTGGGGGCACGCTGAGTGGCCCGGGCTTACACAGCGGCCCTCAACATATCCTTAGTTAACATGGGGGCAAGCTGAGTGGCCTAGGCATGCTCAGCTGCCCTCAACATCTCCATGACCAACTTGGGGGCATGTTGAGTGGCCCGGGCTTACTCAGCGGCCCTCAACATCTCCTTAGTCAACTTGGGGGCAAGCTGAGTGGCCCGGGCACGCTCACCGGCCCTCAACATCTCCGCTGACAATTGGGGGCTCTGAGTGGCCAGCATACATACCGCCGTGACCTCCTACCTCACCAAACCAAATTGGAAGGGGATGAATGCCACGGTGAAACAAGGTGGTAATTAACTATGGAAAGGTGTCAACATATTACAAAAGAGGAACACTTGGAGTGTAATGAGTTTTCATAAAACACAAGTTAAACAGGAATGGAGACCCACTGCGGTCTGCTGGGAGTACCTAGAAATCCAAACCCAGGGGTTGAAACCAAAAAGTTAAAGTATCAAAATATCAGATACAACTGTGCAACTGGCTAGGCCAACAGACAAAGTGAAACTTAGATACACTTCATTTCGAATCGCCTAAGGCATCAGCTGGCAGACCGCCCTCCTCCGCCGCGTCGGTGGATTCGTCCACATCAATAGGAGATGAAGATACCCCAGCAATGGTAGCGGCTTCCATCTCAGGAGCGAGGGATATGGCCGCAGATTCAATTGAAACCAAAGCAGGAGAAGGGTCAGGAAGAAGACGCCCGGCGGCAGTAAGGGCTTCTAGCAGCTGATTCAGTTCTCGAGCTATCTTCTTGGCAGCAAGGACTTTGAAGTGTTCAGCAGCACATTTCAGTGACTATTCCAAGTCTGCCTGGGCGGCGGCCCTGTCTTGGCTTCCCTCTAGTTTTCCAGCTGAGAAGCGACGCCTGCCACATAGTCCTTGTAGGCTTCCTTGGCGCGCTGGAGTTCTTTGTGATGCTTAAAGGCAGTGATACGGGCCTCATCCCTTTCCTTCTCAAGTTGGGCGCATTTCATTTTCCACCCAGTAGGACCGTGAATCTCAGCTTTCACAGACTCGAACGCGTCCAGGGTGTTGGTTAGACCGCGAATCACATAACCCACATCCAAGCTCAACTAAAGGGACATACCAAGTTAGAGAATAGTAAACAATAAAGAGGGAATAGAGAGGGATGGGGTGCATACCCATTCCCAGCCAGTGTATATCGCCGCTCGGTGAGAGGCGAAGGAGCCAAAATCCCCATATGCTTGGTCCCTAGGAAGGTGGGAGCTGAAGAAGAGAGACGCAGCCACTGCTGGATTATCCAGAGCGGAGTCATGCGTGGTGACATCGCGGTCTCTGGCCTTGAACTGAAGATGCCAGAATTCTACGAGCCCGTCGGGCAAGGGACCAATTTGAACCGCCTCTTTGCCAGTGCGGTGGGTGGAGGGCTACAGTGATGAAGGTCGCGAGGAAGGTGCAGGGGCAGTGGGGGTAGTAGTCTTGGCCTTCTTGGCGGGAGGGCCCTTGGCAGTTGCAACGGCGAGAGCATCACTGACGGAATCGCTGTCCCAAAGCTTGAGTTTGGTAACATCTATGTTGTCAGAGGTGCCTGCAGGGGGAAATCGTCGTCCCAGTCAGCTATGGAAGAATACAACCTGGGAATAGTAGCACGGGGAACTGAGAAAGAACCAATGGAAGGCTTACGAGTCTTGGAGGCTGCAGCCTTTCGGGGGAGAGCTTGGTTGTATGAGATCTTTTTGGTGTACCCAAAGGACCGATGGGCTGTGGGTTTCGCCTTCCATTTCTTGGGGGGAGATGGTTTGGGTTTTCTTTCTTTGGGCGGGGGCAGAAGGTAGAGAGGGCCGCAGTATTGGCCGATGTCTTTGAGGGATGGGTCTCTAATAACCCAAAAAAATAATAGAATCCTAAATATTAATGTTAACAACACTAATACGTAATCCTACCGTTCTTACGTTTAAATCAATTCTTCTTACTCTCAAAACATAATCATGCAATATAATGAGTAAGGATTCGTTCCACTCTTAACTGTCTAGACTTAAATTGAATTCAACTAATCAAACCCGAAAGGAACAATGGTGAGAGTAATGATTTGATGTGAAATTTCTATACTACCATTCCCAACACAAGAATAATAATAACAATAAGACATAATTAAATTAAACTGAAATTAAAACTAATTTAGAACTAAGATTGTGAATAACTAATTATGAATTTAAGACAACTAAATCTAAATAAGAATTTAAACAATAATCTAAATTGAAATGAAGAACTAATACTTTATTCTAAAAACTAAATATGATTCTAAACTAACTAATTGAATGAATGTAAAAAAACTAGATCTAGATCTATCTTTTTCTAACCCTAAACTCCATTAACATTAGCTTCCTAACCTAACTGCCTAACAAAGAGTCAAGCTTTTGTTTTTATACTTTCAGATCCAAAAATCGTTCATGGGCTTAGAGCCATGTTTTGGGCCGGAAAATCGGGCCCAAAACCCAATTTCTTTAGTCCAAAATGGGCTCTTCAGCTATAGTTGGCTTCGACAGACTTTTTGTCCACTTTTGCTCCTCTGATTGGGCCAAGGCTAGGATCAATGGAAAGCTCTTTCCGAGCTGGTCGTTTTGACATAAAGTAGGCCCAATTCCGAGGTCTGAGTCCAAAGATATGATCTTCGGAAGTTCTGCTGACTTTGTGCACTGTTTCTGCCCGTGTTGACTTTTCAGCTTTTGACCGGCTTTACAAAGGCTTTGTCTCCTTGAATCTTGGCCTTTATTCACAGAACTCCTTAGCAACCGACCTTTGCTCCTTTATCTCGCTAAAGTGGCACATTTCTTGCACATAATGTAGTTTGAAGCCCGAAATGCATAAAACACGAATCAAGATTAACTCTTAACTATTACTCACATAATTGGTCTAAAAGTATGATGGTTAAGGGGTTAAAACTACAGTTTTGGGCTCTTATCAAACCACCCCCAAACAGCATTTTGCTTGTCCTCAAGCAAAGATGAGAAATTATAATAAGTGACCAAAAATGGAGTTCTATCTACTCTCGTTTCGCTGAGTGGGATTGCATTGACCATATGCAACAAGGCCTTAAACCACTAAGAATTCCCTAGTGGACGAGTTATAACCTCGTGAGAGTTTTCCAGTGAAGGTACTCACAAACTTCATCTATACTACAACGACTAAGAAATAAAACTATTGTTTCCTTATTTATGTCTCAATTATCTATACATCTCACTAGCAATGAATACGAGAATAATCATGTCTAAAACCTAAGCTAATATATGCATAATAATCAATCATCTAGGAATAAACATATATACAATGAGTAATGCTATGAAATGCAGTAACAGGTCCGTTTCTGAAACTTTGGAATAGCGTCCTTAAGTAAGTTCTCTCATAAAAGTCAAGACAAAAATCACTCGATTTTTCCACTCAAGTTTTGCTACTCAAAATTAAAGCGGTGGGCATACTTTACCTTACAATCTCAATGACACACAAGGAAGCCGAAGTTGATCAAACACATCTGCCACTTACTATCCCACTAACCTATTCCTAATTGAGCTAGAGGTCTTTATTAGGTATTACAGGGATTAGGAGATGGTTTAAGAATGAAGGAAACGGATATTCAAAAAGACAAGTCTGAGATAATAGGGTCTTCATATTTTGTAACTAGAGAAAACCTTGTTCTTTTGCTTCTACACTTTGTTTCCATCCTTAGCCTTTTTCTTTTGGCTTTTCGACTCCTTTTATTCTATTTTTGGAGTTTTTATTTTATTTCTATTTTTCTTTTTCTTTTCTTTTCTTTGGATGGAAACTTCTTTTCTTTTTCTTTGGATGAAGCAACTAACTAATTTCTATTTACATGTGTTTTCTCTTCTTTTCTTCACTCATCCTATTCTCGGACTTATTCTAAAATGGGTAGGTTGATTTTTTTTTTTTTTTTTATATATTTTGTTTTGCTTTTGTAATAGGGTAAAAGAATTGTGGTTTATGGAAGGGCTAATGAAAGGCTCGAAGGGGCTTACTTAGCGGAATGATAATTCATAGGTTTGAATTTCTGGCTATATCGATCCAAAGAGGGCCTAAATTCTCTCTTAGGACATGGTATAGTGGTCAAGCAAGTGGACGTGTGATTTCTCTATTCGGAATATACTTTTCCCTTGTGTCATTTCTCAAATGTTTCACTCATATAAGGATTTAGGCTATATTCTCACAGGATTTGTAGAATAAGTACTCTAGCCTAGATTTCAGAAACTTACTGCCAAACAATGATAGATACTCATGTAATATATTTATAAATAGATGCAAAAATTATTACCTATATATTAACCTAAGTTTCTAAAAACTATTCTAATGCAAAAGCTACGTGAGACTTCTAGATTAGTAAGAGCATAGAGAAAGAAACAATACCAATATTCCTAAGTGTATAGCATAAACTTTTTATTTTTATTTTTATTTTTATTTTTATTATTTTTAAGACAAATAATACGTAATATACAACCTAATATGTGCTTAACATTTACATCGTTTTCTATACCACCCCCAAACAATTTGGGAGAAGGGGGTTCATGAAACAATTCAATAGCACAATTAAATTATGTAACTAACTAATATTTATAATTTTTAACATTTTATAAATAAAAGTGGGTAATTTACATCCTAAAAGTGTCTAATTTTTGCAAATATTTCTATCCCACCCCCAAACAATCAACGCTTTGTCCTCAAAGTGTAAAGAGATAAGGAAAGAATTTACCATAGAAACGCGGGCAAAATTGGTAGTACACTGTAATGTAAATATTGTAAAGATGATATGATAATATGAAGCACGATTAAACCTGGTATCGCACTAACTAACACAAACTCTCTTTGGAGTAAACATGACAGGCTTAGGGTGGCAACATGATTTGAAATGAATACCAAAATCGCCACCCCAAAACAAAATTGGAAAACTCTTTTTAAGTTTGAAAATTTTGTTTGGCCTATACTCCAGAAAGTTGGTATTGTACGAAAACTTGGGTCTTTTAAAGTCAGATTCCCTAGACTTACTAATATATGTTTATGTTTTTATTTTATTTAGTTTTTATATGTTTGATTTTTAGAAAAACAAAACAAAATTACGATAAAGAAATAAAAATGAAACTCACTCCATAGAGAAGCACTACTCAATCCATCCAGAGAAAAAGTGTAAGAGATAAATGCATGAGTCACATGAAACGTAGACTAAGAATCCGACACTTACAACCACTCACTCCAAAAGGAGGTCCGGTTGCCTTAATGGTGCACTCCCATAACATAAGATTGGAATGGAGTACAATCAAGAATAAAATGAGTCTTTTATAGTCGATACTCGAGACTTTATCTAATATATATGTATTAAAATGCAGTTTACCATATATCAACAATCGAAAAAAGTTGTGGGTCTTTCCACAAATAATTAACATGGAATGCACCATCAAACAGAATTAAGCACCAAGATTTCCTATGGACGTAGCTTAGTGGAATGAGAGCAAAGCCTTATAGATGTAAAACCTAATCGAAAGCATACAATTTCTTCTTTGTCCTCCTACAAAGGTGATGCCAAGTAAATGAAGCGGAGAAAATTGATGGTTGTGGAAGATAACGTAGGATGTGGATAATTTTGAGAAGGAAAAATGGAAAGAATGAAAAAGTGTCAGGTGGCTTGTCCTTGGGTGTTACTTCTTCACCAGTTGGTTTTAGATAGTTATGAAGCATAGGAGAAACGCCAAGGTCAAGTACAAACTCAATGTTTCTTTCAAAAGGTAGAGGGCGAGGAACATTCGTGATGGAAGGTGAATGAGTGACATGAGGATGTGAGGTGGGTGAATGGTGTTCAACTAGTGTTCTTAGGTCTATGTCATCAGAGGCCTTGAGATATGCAAGACATTCCTCAATAGGTGGGTAAGAAGAATCACTGGGATAGAGGGCAAAAAATTCTTCTTCCGTCATGGCGTCAAGAGATGAATGGATGTCAATAGGAGAGAACTCGCGAGGCGGCAAAGAAGGGTTGCAAAAGAGTCGAAGGAAATCCTCCTTGATGTTATCTACGTCTAGGGAGTAGAAATTGTGATCCTTGTCTTCTTCATATAAGGGGTATCTACTAGTGTGGGGACTAAAGTGTCAGCCGCACTAATGTGAGGTACAAAACTCTCAATGGACTTCACTTCCCTATCTACAGGCAAACCTAGTTGTCCCTGTTTTTGTCTAAACATGTTAACTTTTACAGAAAGATTTCCAAAAGAAAGAGTCATTGAGCCATCCCGACAATTGATTTGGGCATTGGCGGTTGCCAAGAAAGGACGCTCTAAGATGATGGGAATGGAATCATGAGCAACTTCTGTGTCAAGAATAACAAAGTCGGCTGGATAGTAAAAATCCTGAACTTTAACGAGAATATTTTCAACTACACCCTTGGGATACTTAATAGAACGATCGGCTAACTACAAAGTCATTTTGGTTGGTTGAAGTTTTGTTAGACCTAGTTGTTTATATAAATAAAAAGGGAGTAAGTTAACACTCTCCCCGTGTCTAATAAAGCAGGTTGTTATGAAGGTATCACCTAAGGTGCATTATACTGATAGGGGATCGACCCGTGGTCCTTGTACTTAACAATTCTGTTATGTTCGGATAAAGAGGATATTGTTGAGTTAAGAATGCTTCGTGAGGTATGTTGGTTTTTCTCTTCTTGGTGCACAACTCTTTTTAGAAACTTAAGCGTGTCCAGTAGACTTTTTATAACTTCTAGAAAAGGTAGGTTTATAGTCAAATTTTTAAACACTTCCCTAATCTCATCAAAATTCTCATCCTTTTTTAAATACAACTAGGCATTGGGGATTTTTGTGCTTTATCGCTATTTTTAGCGGAAGGGATAAAAGTATTATTAGTCTTTTTCTTTATCTCTAGCCATTTTCCATCTAGGTGTCCATATTGGAACCTCTACAGGTGGTCTTCACTTTCTATTATTGGGTCTTGTAATGTTTGCCCTTTTGGTTGTGGTTTAACCGGTACTTCTACGGTTGTAGGGCCTTCGTTTCTATTATAGTATTTGGTATGGTATCATTTTTAGTTTGTGGGTAATCTTTAGGCATAGTCACTTGGTTATCAACTACTTGCTACGAACGAAGGGTAGTGATGCCTGGTAGGTCCCCTTGGTTTATATTACCATTACATGAATACTTTTTATTTCAAAGCGGTGTTTGTTATTTCAGGATTAGTAATCGCTTGACACGAAACACGCCCGGTTTGGTTATTATTTTGGTTAGAAGACATGTCAATAACCTTTTGGCACAAAGACTACATCATTTGCATCGTTTGTTTCATCATATTAGAGTTTTGATCATGCTGATCTTTCATCAAGTTAGAGTTTTGTTGCATAATTTGATTTTGTTTCTCCAACAAGGTCACTACTACTTTGTCTGTAGATGGTTGTATTGGAATTAAAGCTTGTTGAGCGTTCATGTCTTGATGTTGATAGTTCTGGGTTATGGGGACTAAACCTCTATTCTGGTCACCTAAGTTCCCTTGTCCTTGATGTTGAGTTAACTGGTTGAAGTGTGGTGGTTGTGCATAGACAAGAGGACAATAGAAGTCGGAATGCTCAAGACTACAAATGAGACATTACAACGAAGTAGAGTTAATGTTCATAACCTGGAGTGGGTTGTTGTTGAACAGAGATGGCATCTACCTTTTAGT
Source organism: Coptis chinensis (assembly GCF_015680905.1). NCBI lineage: Eukaryota > Viridiplantae > Streptophyta > Magnoliopsida > Ranunculales > Ranunculaceae > Coptis > Coptis chinensis. Next base: position 32,653,537 of record NC_141462.1, read on the forward strand.
GAGGGCATCGATAAGAGTTTTAAGCTCGGGGTTTAACCTCAAGAGAAGAAGGAGAGGAGCGGGAAGAATCGTTACCTCCCCAATTGTTGTTCTTCTTAGATTGATCTTCTAAGAATTTATAAGCCTCCAAGGCTCCTTTACTAAGAAAACTACCCCCAGTCATGATATCTAGAACCTCCTTATGATAATGTGAAAGCCCCTTGAAGAAAGCACGAACAAACGTGTCTTTCGCAAGATTATGATGCGGGCATTCAATGAGAAGATCAGTGAAACGATTCCAGGCCTCTGAAAAGGATTCATGAGGATTCTGGCTGAAGAAATGAATCTTGTGAAGCATTTCATCTGTCTTTAGTGGTGGGTAAAATTGTTCCATGAACAATTGAACAAGTTGAGCCCATGAGTCCACAGAGTTTGGCGTTTGGGCAGTTAACCAAGACGCCGCCTTGTCGGCTAGGGTGAAAGGAAACACCCTAAGTTTAACTTGATCTCGACTTACGCTAGGATGATGGAATGTAGTGAGAACTTGGTCTATCCTACGCATGTGCTGGTAAGGCTTCTCGTGGTCTAAACCATGAAAAACCGGTAACAAGTTAAATATATTAGGGGGGATTCGAAAATCCCCCACTAGGTCTGCAAGAACGATGCACGACTTAGGGCCATCGTTTAGGGCTTTATAAAAATCAGAGAGAGGAGTCTCTTGTTCTTTAGCCATTGATGCAAGTGTAGTGTATGAAATTCTAGATAGGCGTGTTGTATTTATTTCTACGAAAAACAAGCCTGATTATACTAAAATTAAAACTCCTCTGACAGAAGAGGCGAGGAGTGGAAGGAGTACCTAAATGCCTCCTTGCTACGCATTTGAATAGGGTCTTGTATACGCGATCTCAGTGTATTTAACAAGTTAGAAATGCTGAATAACTTGAAGAAATAGAAATTTAAACTAACCTATGAAAATTGGGCTGTTCACGCTGAATTTTCCTTTGAGAAGGCGGGTGCCCTCGCTTTTTTCGAATGTCCGGTGTTTTTGGCGGTCGCTTCGGTTTGGGCTTGGTCGAGCTTCAGGGTTTTGGAGTTTTAGGCCTTTTATCGTACTCCAAAAAATTTGAAATTTTTACAGTAATTTGCTAAGACGTCTATTAAGTAGCTTGTAAAATTTCAGATAAATCGGAGCTATGAAAGTCCCTCTACTGCCCTACAAAGTTTGCAAAACAGTTTTCGGACACAATACAAACAAGCGAATGGTTAACCCATCAAAACAAAACCAAAAATTGCCAAATTTTTACTGGAGACTCCTGACAGATCTTACTTGTTTCTGTAAAAATATTAGAGCAATTGGAGTTCTACAACCTCTCCTTATCGGCTGGTGTTCCAAATATTAAGTGTTTGCAACACTGCAGAAACACACTGGAAATACTCTACTATTTAGGAGGTCAAAACAAATCAAAAACTCGTCAAATTTTTACTACAAACTCCTGACTTAGGATAGATACTCCTGTAAAAATTATAGAATTTTTAGAACTCCCTATGTAACCTTACTCGTCTGTTTTTCAAGAACATATGGTGTGAAAACTGAAATGCAGCACTGTAAAGATCGTATTTTTTTTCACAAGGTAAACCAACTTTGAAAAATCTGAAAATATTCCAGTAAATCAACAACACATTAAATATTATGCCTAAAAATTTTTAGAATTTTTCAAAAATTTAGAAATACCTTCACCGCAGTGTTTTTCTCTGTGAATCAGCCCCTATGCCTAAAACAGTGAACAGTTCCGAAAATTCAATAAATAAGAATGAAAATTAAAAGGGTGGGTGGGTAGAGAATGGGGGATTGCCCCTTGGATTCAAGCAATTGAATTCTTGTCTTGAACGAGATTAAGATGGTATGGCCATTTGATAACCGAAAAAATAATAGAATCCTAAATATTAATGTTAACAACACTAATCGTAATCCTACCGTTCTTACGTTTAAATCAATTCTTCTTACTCTCAAAACATAATCATGCAATATAATGAGTAAGGATTCGTTCCACTCTTAACTATCTAGACTTAAATTGGATTCAACTAATCAAACCCAAAAGGAACAATGGTGAGAGTAATGATTTGATGTGAAATTTCTATACTACCATTCCCAACACAAGAACAATAATAACAATAAGACATAATTAAATTAAACTGAAATTAAAACTAATTTAGAACTAAGATTGTGAATAACTAATTATGAATTTAAGACAACTAAATCTAAATAAGAATTTAAACAATAATCTAAATTGAAATGAAGAACTAATACTTTATTCTAAAAACTAAATATGATTCTAAACTAACTAATTGAATGAATGTAAAAAACTAGATCTAGATCTATCTTTTCTAACCCTAAACTCCATTAACATTAGCTTCCTAACCTAACTGCCTAACAAAGAGTCAAGCTTTTGTTTTATACTTTCAGATCCAAAAATCGTGCATGGGCTTAGAGCCATGTTTTGGAAAATCGGGGCCCAAAACCCAATTTCTTTAGTCCAAAATGGGCTCTTCAGCTATAGTTGGCTTCGACAGACTTTTTGTCCACTTTTGCTCCTCTGATTGGGCCAAGGCTAGGACCATTGGAAAGCTCTTTCCGAGCTGGTCGTTTTGACATAAAGTAGGCCCAATTCCGAGGTCTGAGTCCAAAGATATGATCTTCGGAAGTTCTGCTGACTTTGTGCACTGTTTCTGCCCGTGTTGACTTTTCAGCTTTTGACCGGGCTTTACAAAGGCTTTGTCTCCTTGAATCTTGGCCTTTATTCACAGAACTCCTTAGCAACCGACCTTTGCTCCTTTATCTCGCTAAAGTGGCACATTTCTGCACATAATGTAGTTTGAAGCCTGAAATGCATAAAAACACGTAATCAGTATTAACTCTTAACTATTACTCACATAATTGGTCTAAAAGTATGATGGTTAAGGGGTTAAAACTACAGTTTTGGGCTCTTATCAAACCACCCCAAACAGCATTTTGCTTGTCCTCAAGCAAAGATGAGAAATTATAATAAGTGACCAAAATGGAGTTCTATCTACTCGTTTATTTGAGTGGGATTGCATTGACCATATGCAACAAGGCCTTAAACCACTAAGAATTCCCCTAGTGGACGAAGTTATAACCTCGTGAGAGAGTTTTCCAAAGTGAAGGTACTCACAAACTTCATCTATACTACAACGACTAAGAAATAAAACTATTGTTTCCTTATTTATGTCTCAATTATCTATACATCTCACTAGCAATGAATACAGAATAATCATGTCGAAACCTAAGCTAATATATGCATAATAATCAATCATCTAGGAATAAACATATATACAATGAGTAATGCTATGAAATGCAGTAACAGGTCCGTTTCTGAAACTTTGGAATAGCGTCCTTAAGTAAGTTCTCTCATAAAAGTCAAGACAAAAATCACTCTGATTTTTCCACTCAAGTTTTGCTACTCCAAGTGTAAATGGGCATACTTTACCTTACAATCTCAATGACACACAAGGAAGCGAAGTTGATCAAACACATCGCCACTTACTATCCCACTAACCTATTCCTAATTGAGCTAGAGGTCTTTATTAGGTATTACGGGGATTAGGGAGATGGTTTCAGAATGAAGGAAACGGATATTCAAAAAGACAAGTCCGAGATAATAGTGGTCTTCATATTTTGTAACTAGAGAAAACCTTGTTCTTTTGCTTCTACACTTTGTTTCCATCCTTAGCCTTTTTCTTTTGGCTTTTCGACTCCTTTTATTCTATTTTTGGAGTTTTTATTTTATTTCTATTTTTCTTTTTCTTTTCTTTTCTTTGGATGGAAACTTCTTTTCTTTTTCTTTGGATGAAGCAACTAACTAATTTCTATTTACACAGGTTTTTCTCTTCTCTTTTCTTCACTCATCCTATTCTCAGACTTATTCTAAAATGGGTAGGTTGATTTTTTTTTTTCTTTTTTTTTTTATATATATTTTGTTTTGCTTTTGTAACAGGGTAAAAGAATTGTGGTTTATGGAAGGGCTAATGAAAGGCTCAGTGGGGCGACTAGCGGAATGATAATTCATAGGTTTGAATTTCTGGCTATATCGATCCAAAGAGGGCCTAAATTCTCTCTTAGGACATGGTATAGTGGTCAAGCAAGTGGACGTGTGATTTCTCTATTCGGAATATACTTCTCCCTTGTGTCATTTCTCAAATGTTTCACTCATATAAGGATTTAGGCTATATTCTCACAGGATTTGTAGAATAAAGTACTCTAGCCTAGATTTGAAACTTCTTGCCAAACAATGATAGATACTCATGTAATATATTTATAAATAGATGCAAAAATTATTACCTATATATTAACCTAAGTTTCTAAAAAACTATTCTAATGCAAAAAGCTATTGAGACTTCTAGATTAGTAAGAGCATATAGAAAGAAACAATACCAATATTCCTAAGTGTATAGCATAAACTTTTTATTTTTATTTTTATTTTTATTTTTATTATTTTAAGACAAATAATCGTAATATACAACCTAATATGTGCTTAACATTTACATAGTGTTTCTATACCACCCCCAAACAATTTGGGAGAAGGGGTTCATGAAACAATTCAATAGCACAATTAAATTATGTAACTAACTAATATTTATAATTTTTAACATTTTATAAATAAAAGTGGGTAATTTACATCCTAAAAGTGTCTAATTTTTGCAAATATTTCTATCCCACCCCAAACAATCGAACGCTTTGTCCTCAAAGTGTAAAGAGATAAGGAAAGAATTTACCATAGAAAACGTGGCAAAAATTGGTAGTACCTGTAACAGAAATATTGTAAAGATGATATGATAATATGAAGCACGATTAAACTGGTACGTACTAACTAACACAAACTCTACTGGAGTAAACATGACAGGCTTAGGGTGGCAACATGATTTGAAATGAATACCAAAATACGCCACCCCAAAACAAAATTGGAAAACTCTTTTTAAGTTTGAAAATTTTGTTTGGCCTATACTCCAGAAAGTTGGTATTGTACGAAAACTTGGGTCTTTTAAAGTCAGATTCCCTAGACTTACTAATATATGTTTATGTTTTTATTTTATTTAGTTTTTATATGTTTGATTTTTAGAAAAACAAAACAAAATTACGATAAAGAAATAAAAATGAAACTCACTCCATAGAGAAGCACTACTCAATCCACGAGAAAAAGTGTAAGAGATAAATGCATGAGTCACATGAAACGTAGACTAAGAATCCGACACTTACAACCACTCACTCCAAAAGGAGGTCCGGTTGCCTTAATGGTGCACTCCCATAACATAAGATTGGAATGGAGTACACCGAAGAATAAAATGAGTCTTTTATAGTCAGATACTCGAGACTTTATCTAATATATATGTATTAAAATGCAGTTTACCATATATCAACAATCGAAAAAGTTGTGGGTCTTTCCACAAATAATTAACATGGAATGCACCATCAAACAGAATTAAGCACCAAGATTTCCTATGACGTAGCTTAGTGGAATGAGAGCAAAGCCTTATAGATGTAAAACCTAATCGAGCATACAATTTCTTCTTTGTCCTCCTACAAAGGTGATGCCAAGTAAATGAACGTGAGAAAATTGATGGTTGTGGAAGATACGTAGGATGTGGATAATTTTGAGAAGGAAAAAATGGAAAGAATGAAAAAGTGTCAGGTGGCTTGTCCTTGGGTGTTACTTCTTCACCAGTTGGTTTTAGATAGTTATGAAGCATAGGAGAAACGCCAAGGTCAAGTACAAACTCAATGTTTCTTTCAAAAAGGTAGAGGGCGAGGAACATTAAGTGATGGAAGGTGAATGAGTGACATGAGGATGTGAGGTGGGTGAATGGTGTTCAACTAGTGTTCTTAGGTCTATGTCATCGAGGCCTTCGGATATATGCAAGACATTCCTCAATAGGTGGGTAAGAAGAATCACCTTTGGGATAGGGCAAAAAAATTCTTCTTCCGCCATGGCGTCAAAGAGATGAATGGATGTCAATAGGAGAGAACTTCCGAAGGTGACAAAGAAGGGTTGCAAAAGAGTCGAAGGAAATCCTCCTTGATGTTATCTACGCCTAGGGAGTAGAAATTGTGATCCTTGTCTTCTTCTATAAGAGGGGTATCTACTAGTGTGGGGACTAAAGTGTCACCGCACTAATGTGAGGTACAAAACTCTCAATGGACTTCACTTCCCTATCTACAGGGCAAACCTAGTTGTCCCCCTGTTTTTGTCTAAACATGTTAACTTTTACAGAAAGATTTCCAAAAGAAAGAGTCATTGAGCCATCCCGACAATTGATTTGGGCATTGGGTTGCCAAGAAAGGGCGCCCTAAGATGATGGGAATGGAATCATGAGCAACTTCTCGTGTCAAGAATAACAAAGTTAAATTTGGATAGTAAAAATCCTGAACTTTAACGAGAATATTTTCAACTACACCCTTGGGATACTTAATAGAACGATCGGGCTAACTACAAAGTCATTTTGGTTGGTTGAAGTTTTGTTAGACCTAGTTGTTTATATAAATAAAAAGGGAGTAAGTTAACACTCTCCCCGTGTCTAATAAAGCAGTTGTTATGAAGGTATCACCTAAGGTGCATTATCTGATGGGGCGACCGGGTCCTTGTACTTAACAATTCTGTTATGTTAGGATAAAGAGGATATTGTTGAGTTAAGAATGCTTCGTGAGGTATGTTGGTTTTCTCTTCTTGGTGCACAACTCTTTTAGAAACTTAAGCGTGTCGAGGTAGACTTTTTATAACTTCTAGAAAAGGTAGGTTTATAGTCAAATTTTTAAACACTTCCCTAATCTCATCAAAATTCTCATCCTTTTTAAATACAACTAGGCATTGGGGATTTTGTGCTTTATCGCTATTTTTTAGCGAAGGGATAAAAGTATTATTAGTCTTTTCTTTATCTCTAGCCATTTTCCATCTAGGTGTCCATATTGGAACCTCTACAGGTGTAGGGTCTTCACTTTCTATTATTGGGTCTTGTAATGTTTGCCCTTTTGGTTGTGGTTTAACCGGGTACTTCTACGGTTGTAGGGGCTTCGTTTCTATTATAGTATTTGGTATGGTATCATTTTTAGTTTGTGGGTAATCTTTAGGCATAGTCACTTGGTTATCAACTACTATCGCATACGAGCGAAGGGTAGTGACTGCCAGTAGGTCCCCCTTGGTTTATATTACCATTACATTGAATACTTTTTATTTCAAAGCGGTGTTTGTTGATTTCGGGATTAAACCTTTGCTTGACACTGGAAACACGCCGGTTTGGTTATTATTTTGGTTAGAAGACATGTCAATAACCTTTTGGCACAAAGACTACATCATTTGCATCGTTTGTTTCATCATATTAGAGTTTTTGATCATGCTGATCTTTCATCAAGTTAGAGTTTTGTTGCATAATTTGATTTTGTTTCTCCAACAAGGTCACTACTACTTTGTACGTAGATGGTTGTATTGGAATTAAAAGCTTGTTGGCGTTCATGTCTTGATGTTGATAGTTAAGGTTATGGGGACTAAACCTCTATTCTGGTCACCTAAGTTCCCTTGTCCTTGATGTTGAGTTAACTGGTTGAAGTGTGGTGGTTGTGCATAGACAAGAGGACAATAGAAGTCGGAATGCTCAAGACTACAACAGACATTACAACGAGTAGAGTTAATGTTCATAACTGGAGTGGGTTGTTGTTGAACAGAGATGGCATCTACCTTTTTAGTGAGGGCATCGATAAGAGTTTTAAGCTCGGGGTTTAACCTCAAGAGAAGAAGGAGAGGAGCGGGAGGAATCGTTACCTCCCCAATTGTTGTTCTTCTTAGATTGATCTTCTAAGAATTTATAAGCCTCCAAGGCTCCTTTACTAAGAAAACTACCCCAGTCATGATATCTAGAACCTCCTTATGATAATGTGAAAGCCCCTTGAAGAAAAGCACGAACAAGCGTGTCTTTCGCAAGATTATGATGCGGGCATTCAATGAGAAGATCGATTGAAACGATTCGAGGGCCTACGAAAAGGATTCATGAGGATTCTGGCTGAAGAAATGAATCTTGTGAAGCATTTCATCTGTCTTTAGTGGTGGGTAAAATTGTTCCATGAACAATTGAACAAGTTGAGCCCATGAGTCCACAGAGTTTGGCGTTTGGGCAGTTAACCAAGACGCCGCCTTTGTCGGCTAGGGTGAAAGGAAACACCCTAAGTTTAACTTGATCGGGACTTACGCTAGGATGATGGAATGTAGTGAGAACTTGGTCTATCCTACGATGTGCTGGTAAGGCTTCTCGTGGTCTAAACCATGAAAACCGGTAACAAGTTAAATATATTAGGGGATTCAAAATCCCCACTAGGTCTGCAAGAACGATGCACGACTTAGGGCCATCGTTTAGGGCTTTATAAAAATCAGAGAGAGGAGTCTCTTGTTCTTTAGCCATTGATGCAAGTGTAGTGTATGAAATTCTAGATAGGCGTGTTGTATTTATTTCTACGAAAAACAAGCCTGATTATACTAAAATTAAAACTCCTCTGACAGAAGAGGCGAGGAGTGGAAGGAGTACCTAAATGCCTCCTTGCTACGCATTTGAATAGGGTCTTGTATACGCGATCTCAGTGTATTTAACAAGTTAGAAATGCTGAATAACTTGAAGAAATAGAAATTTAAACTAACCTATGAAAATTGGGCTGTTCACGCTGAATTTTCCTTTGAGGGCGCGGGTGCCCTCTGTTTTTTCGAATGTCCAGTGTTTTGGGCGCGGTCGCGCTCGGTTTGGGCGCGGGTCGAGCTTCAGGGTTTTGGAGTTTTAGGCCTTTTATCGTACTCCAAAAAATTTGAAATTTTTACAGTAATTTGCTAAGACGTCTATTAAGTAGCTTGTAAAATTTCAGATAAATCGGAGCTATGAAAGTCCCTCTACTGCCCTACAAAGTTTGCAAAACAGTTTTCGGACACAATACAAACAAGCGAATGGTTAACCCATCAAAACAAAACCAAAAATTGCCAAATTTTTACTGGAGACTCCTGACAGATCTTACTTGTTTCTGTAAAAATATTAGAGCAATTGGAGTTCTACAACCTCTCCTTATCGGCTGGTGTTCCAAATATTAAGTGTTTGCAACACTGCAGAAACACACTGGAAATACTCTACTATTTAGGAGGTCAAAACAAATCAAAAACTCGTCAAATTTTTACTACAAACTCCTGACTTAGGATAGATACTCCTGTAAAAATTATAGAATTTTTAGAACTCCCTATGTAACCTTACTCGTCTGTTTTTCAAGAACATATGGTGTGAAAACTGAAATGCAGCACTGTAAAGATCGTATTTTTTTTCACAAGGTAAACCAACTTTGAAAAATCTGAAAATATTCCAGTAAATCAACAACACATTAAATATTATGCCTAAAAATTTTTAGAATTTTTCAAAAATTTAGAAATACCTTCACCGCAGTGTTTTTCTCTGTGAATCCGCAGCCCCTATGCCTAAAACAGTGAACAGTTCCGAAAATTCAATAAATAAGAATGAAAATTAAAAGGGTGGGTGGGTAGAGAATGGGGGATTGCCCCTTGGATTCAAGCAATTGAATTCTTGTCTTGAACGAGATTAAGATGGCAGCGGCGCCATTTGATAACCCGAAAAAATAATAGAATCCTAAATATTAATGTTAACAACACTAATACGTAATCCTACCGTTCTTACGTTTAAATCAATTCTTCTTACTCTCAAAACATAATCATGCAATATAATGAGTAAGGATTCGTTCCACTCTTAACTGTCTAGACTTAAATTGGATTCAACTAATCAAACCCAAAAGGAACAATGGTGAGAGTAATGATTTGATGTGAAATTTCTATACTACCATTCCCAACACAAGAACAATAATAACAATAAGACATAATTAAATTAAACTGAAATTAAAACTAATTTAGAACTAAGATTGTGAATAACTAATTATGAATTTAAGACAACTAAATCTAAATAAGAATTTAAACAATAATCTAAATTGAAATGAAGAACTAATACTTTATTCTAAAAACTAAATATGATTCTAAACTAACTAATTGAATGAATGTAAAAAAACTAGATCTAGATCTATCTTTTTCTAACCCTAAACTCCATTAACATTAGCTTCCTAACCTAACTGCCTAACAAAGAGTCAAGCTTTTGTTTTTATACTTTCAGATCCAAAAATCGTGCATGGGCTTAGAGCCATGTTTTGGGCTGGAAAATTGGGCCCAAAACCCAATTTCTTTAGTCCAAAATGGGCTCTTCAGCTATAGTTGGCTTCGACAGACTTTTTGTCCACTTTTGCTCCTCTGATTGGGCCAAGGCTAGGACCATTGGAAAGCTCTTTCCGAGCTGGTCGTTTTGACATAAAGTAGGCCCAATTCCGAGGTCTGAGTCCAAAGATATGATCTTCGGAAGTTCGACTTTGACTTTGTTAATCGCCGTGTTGACTTTTCAGCTTTTGACCGGGCTTTACAAAGGCTTTGTCTCCTTGAATCTTGGCCTTTATTCACAGAACTCCTTAGCAACCGACCTTTGCTCCTTTATCTCGCTAAAGTGGCACATTTCTGCACATAATGTAGTTTGAAGCCTGAAATGCATAAAAACACGTAATCAGTATTAACTCTTAACTATTACTCACATAATTGGTCTAAAAGTATGATGGTTAAGGGGTTAAAACTACAGTTTTGGGCTCTTATCAAACCACCCCCAAACAGCATTTTGCTTGTCCTCAAGCAAAGATGAGAAATTATAATAAGTGACCAAAAATGGAGTTCTATCTACTCTCGTTTCGCTGAGTGGGATTGCATTGACCATATGCAACAAGGCCTTAAACCACTAAGAATTCCCTAGTGGACGAGTTATAACCTCGTGAGAGTTTTCCAGTGAAGGTACTCACAAACTTCATCTATACTACAACGACTAAGAAATAAAACTATTGTTTCCTTATTTATGTCTCAATTATCTATACATCTCACTAGCAATGAATACAGAATAATCATGTCGAAACCTAAGCTAATATATGCATAATAATCAATCATCTAGGAATAAACATATATACAATGAGTAATGCTATGAAATGCAGTAACAGGTCCGTTTCTGAAACTTTGGAATAGCGTCCTTAAGTAAGTTCTCTCATAAAAGTCAAGACAAAAATCACTCTGATTTTTCCACTCAAGTTTTGCTACTCCAGTGTGCAGTGGGCATACTTTACCTTACAATCTCAATGACACACAAGGAAGCCGAAGTTGATCAAACACATCTGCCACTTACTATCCCACTAACCTATTCCTAATTGAGCTAGAGGTCTTTATTAGGTATTACAGGGATTAGGAGATGGTTTAAGAATGAAGGAAACGGATATTCAAAAAGACAAGTCTGAGATAATAGGGTCTTCATATTTTGTAACTAGAGAAAACCTTGTTCTTTTGCTTCTACACTTTGTTTCCATCCTTAGCCTTTTTCTTTTGGCTTTTCGACTCCTTTTATTCTATTTTTGGAGTTTTTATTTTATTTCTATTTTTCTTTTTCTTTTCTTTTCTTTGGATGGAAACTTCTTTTCTTTTTCTTTGGATGAAGCAACTAACTAATTTCTATTTACACAGGTTTTTCTCTTCTCTTTTCTTCACTCATCCTATTCTCAGACTTATTCTAAAATGGGTAGGTTGATTTTTTTTTTTTTTTTTTTTTATATATATTTTGTTTTGCTTTTGTAACAGGGTAAAAGAATTGTGGTTTATGGAAGGGCTAATGAAAGGCTCAGTGGGGCGACTAGCGGAATGATAATTCATAGGTTTGAATTTCTGGCTATATCGATCCAAAGAGGGCCTAAATTCTCTCTTAGGACATGGTATAGTGGTCAAGCAAGTGGACGTGTGATTTCTCTATTCGGAATATACTTCTCCCTTGTGTCATTTCTCAAATGTTTCACTCATATAAGGATTTAGGCTATATTCTCACAGGATTTGTAGAATAAGTACTCTAGCCTAGATTTCAGAAACTTACTGCCAAACAATGATAGATACTCATGTAATATATTTATAAATAGATGCAAAAATTATTACCTATATATTAACCTAAGTTTCTAAAAACTATTCTAATGCAAAAGCTACGTGAGACTTCTAGATTAGTAAGAGCATAGAGAAAGAAACAATACCAATATTCCTAAGTGTATAGCATAAACTTTTTATTTTTATTTTTATTTTTATTTTTATTATTTTTAAGACAAATAATACGTAATATACAACCTAATATGTGCTTAACATTTACATCGTGTTTCTATACCACCCCCAAACAATTTGGGAGAAGGGGGTTCATGAAACAATTCAATAGCACAATTAAATTATGTAACTAACTAATATTTATAATTTTTAACATTTTATAAATAAAAGTGGGTAATTTACATCCTAAAAGTGTCTAATTTTTGCAAATATTTCTATCCCACCCCCAAACAATCGAACGCTTTGTCCTCAAAGTGTAAAGAGATAAGGAAAGAATTTACCATAGAAACGTGGCAAAAATTGGTAGTACCTGTAACAGAAATATTGTAAAGATGATATGATAATATGAAGCACGATTAAACTGGTACGTACTAACTAACACAAACTCTACTGGAGTAAACATGACAGGCTTAGGGTGGCAACATGATTTGAAATGAATACCAAAATACGCCACCCCAAAACAAAATTGGAAAACTCTTTTTAAGTTTGAAAATTTTGTTTGGCCTATACTCCAGAAAGTTGGTATTGTACGAAAACTTGGGTCTTTTAAAGTCAGATTCCCTAGACTTACTAATATATGTTTATGTTTTTATTTTATTTAGTTTTTATATGTTTGATTTTTAGAAAAACAAAACAAAATTACGATAAAGAAATAAAAATGAAACTCACTCCATAGAGAAGCACTACTCAATCCACGAGAAAAAGTGTAAGAGATAAATGCATGAGTCACATGAAACGTAGACTAAGAATCCGACACTTACAACCACTCACTCCAAAAGGAGGTCCGGTTGCCTTAATGGTGCACTCCCATAACATAAGATTGGAATGGAGTACACTCAAGAATAAAATGAGTCTTTTATAGTCGATACTCGAGACTTTATCTAATATATATGTATTAAAATGCAGTTTACCATATATCAACAATCGAAAAAGTTGTGGGTCTTTCCACAAATAATTAACATGGAATGCACCATCAAAACGAATTAAGCACCAAGATTTCCTATGACGTAGCTTAGTGGAATGAGAGCAAAGCCTTATAGATGTAAAACCTAATCGAGCATACAATTTCTTCTTTGTCCTCCTACAAAGGTGATGCCAAGTAAATGAACGTGAGAAAATTGATGGTTGTGGAAGATACGTAGGATGTGGATAATTTTGAGAAGGAAAAAATGGAAAGAATGAAAAAGTGTCAGGTGGCTTGTCCTTGGGTGTTACTTCTTCACCAGTTGGTTTTAGATAGTTATGAAGCATAGGAGAAACGCCAAGGTCAAGTACAAACTCAATGTTTCTTTCAAAAGGTAGAGGGCGAGGAACATTCGTGATGGAAGGTGAATGAGTGACATGAGGATGTGAGGTGGGTGAATGGTGTTCAACTAGTGTTCTTAGGTCTATGTCATCAGAGGCCTTCAGATATGCAAGACATTCCTCAATAGGTGGGTAAGAAGAATCTGCTGGGATAGAGGGCAAAAAATTCTTCTTCCGTCATGGCGTCAAGAGATGAATGGATGTCAATAGGAGAGAACTCGCGAGGCGGCAAAGAAGGGTTGCAAAAGAGTCGAAGGAAATCCTCCTTGATGTTATCTACGTCTAGGGAGTAGAAATTGTGATCCTTGTCTTCTTCTATAAGAGGGGTATCTACTAGTGTGGGGACTAAAGTGTCAGCCGCACTAATGTGAGGTACAAAACTCTCAATGGACTTCACTTCCCTATCTACAGGCAAACCTAGTTGTCCCTGTTTTTGTCTAAACATGTTAACTTTTACAGAAAGATTTCCAAAAGAAAGAGTCATTGAGCCATCCCGACAATTGATTTGGGCATTGGCGGTTGCCAAGAAAGGACGCCCTAAGATGATGGGAATGGAATCATGAGCAACTTCGCGGTCAAGAATAACAAAGTCGGCCGGATAGTAAAAAACGAACTTTAACGAGAATATTTTCAACTACACCCTTGGGATACTTAATAGAACGATCGGGCTAACTACAAAGTCATTTTGGTTGGTTGAAGTTTTGTTAGACCTAGTTGTTTATATAAATAAAAAGGGAGTAAGTTAACACTCTCCCCGTGTCTAATAAAGCAGTTGTTATGAAGGTATCACCTAAGGTGCATCATCTGATAGGATCGACCGGGGTCCTTGTACTTAACAATCTGTTATGTTCAGATAAAGAGGGATATTGTTCAGTTAAGAATGCTTCGTGAGGTATGTTGGTTTTTCTCTTCTTGGTGCACAACTCTTTTAGAAACTTAGCGTGTCCAGGTAGACTTTTTATAACTTCTAGAAAAGGTAGGTTTATAGTCAAATTTTTAAACACTTCCCTAATCTCATCAAAATTCTCATCCTTTTTAAATACAACTAGGCATTGGGGATTTTGTGCTTTATCGCTATTTTTAGCAGAAGGGATAAAAGTATTATTAGTCTTTTCTTTATCTCTAGCCATTTTCCATCTAGGTGTCCATATTGGAACCTCTACAGGTGTAGGGTCTTCACTTTCTATTATTGGGTCTTGTAATGTTTGCCCTTTTGGTTGTGGTTTAACTGGTACTTCTACAGTTGTAGGGTCTTCTGTTTCTATTATAGTATTTGGTATGGTATCATTTTTAGTTTGTGGGTAATCTTTAGGCATAGTCACTTGGTTATCAACTACTGCCGCCTGAGCGAAGGGGTAGTAGTGACTGTGGAGTCCCCTTGGTTTATATTACCATTACATTGAATACTTTTTATTTCAAAGGCGGTGTTTGTTGATTTCGAGGATTAGGCAATCGCTTGACCGAAAACGCCGGTTTGGTTATTATTTTGGTTAGAAGACATGTTAATAACCTTTTGGCACAAAGACTACATCATTTGCATCGTTTGTTTCATCATATTAGAGTTTTGATCATGCTGATCTTTCATCAAGTTAGAGTTTTGTTGCATAATTTGATTTTGTTTCTCCAACAAGGTCACTACTACTTTGTCTGTAGATGGTTGTATTGGAATTAAAGCTTGTTGAGCGTTCATGTCTTGATGTTGATAGTTCTGGGTTATGGGGACTAAACCTCTATTCTGGTCACCTAAGTTCCCTTGTCCTTGATGTTGAGTTAACTGGTTGAAGTGTGGTGGTTGTGCATAGACAAGAGGACAATAGAAGTCGGAATGCTCAAGACTACAACAGACATTACAACGAGTAGAGTTAATGTTCATAACTGGAGTGGGTTGTTGTTGAACAGAGATGGCATCTACCTTTTTAGTGAGGGCATCGATAAGAGTTTTAAGCTCGGGGTTTAACCTCAAGAGAAGAAGGAGAGGAGCGGGAGGAATCGTTACCTCCCCAATTGTTGTTCTTCTTAGATTGATCTTCTAAGAATTTATAAGCCTCCAAGGCTCCTTTACTAAGAAAACTACCCCCAGTCATGATATCTAGAACCTCCTTATGATAATGTGAAAGCCCCTTGAAGAAAGCACGAACAAGCGTGTCTTTTCGCAAGATTATGATCTTGGGCATTCAATGAGAAGATCGATGAAACGATTCCGTGCCTCACGAAAAGGATTCATGAGGATTCCGGGCTGAAAAAATGAATCTTGTGAAGCATTTCATCTGTCTTTAGTGGTGGGTAAAATTGTTCCATGAACAATTGAACAAGTTGAGCCCATGAGTCCACGAGTTTGGCGTTTGGGCGGAGTTAACCAAGACGCCGCCTTGTCGGCTAGGGTGAAAGGAAACACCCTAAGTTTAACTTGATCCGGACTTACGCTAGGATGATGGAATGTAGTGAGAACTTGGTCTATCCCACGCATGTGCTGGTAAGGCTTCTCGTGGTCTAAACCATGAAAACCGGTAACAAGTTAAATATATTAGGGGGGATTCGAAAATCCCCCACTAGGTCTGCAAGAACGATGCACGACTTAGGGCCATCGTTTAGGGCTTTATAAAAATCAGAGAGAGGAGTCTCTTGTTCTTTAGCCATTGATGCAAGTGTAGTGTATGAAATTCTAGATAGGCGTGTTGTATTTATTTCTACGAAAAACAAGCCTGATTATACTAAAATTAAAACTCCTCCTGACGGAAGATGGAGGAGTGGAAGGAGTACCTAAATGCCTCCTTGCTACGCATTTGAATAGGGTCTTGTATACGCGATCTCAGTGTATTTAACAAGTTAGAAATGCTGAATAACTTGAAGAAATAGAAATTTAAACTAACCTATGAAAATTGGGCTGTTCACGCTGAATTTTCCTTTGAGGGCGCGGGTGCCCTCTGTTTGGGCGCAGGTGCGGTTTTTTCGAATGTCCAGTGTTTTGGGCGCGGTCGCGCTCGGTTTGGGCGCGGGTCGAGCTTCAGGGTTTTGGAGTTTTAGGCCTTTTATCGTACTCCAAAAAATTTGAAATTTTTACAGTAATTTGCTAAGACGTCTATTAAGTAGCTTGTAAAATTTCAGATAAATCGGAGCTATGAAAGTCCCTCTACTGCCCTACAAAGTTTGCAAAACAGTTTTCGGACACAATACAAACAAGCGAATGGTTAACCCATCAAAACAAAACCAAAAATTGCCAAATTTTTATTGGAGACTCCTGACAGATCTTACTTGTTTCTGTAAAAATATTAGAGCAATTGGAGTTCTACAACCTCTCCTTATCGGCTGGTGTTCCAAATATTAAGTGTTTGCAACACTGCAGAAACACACTGGAAATACTCTACTATTTAGGAGGTCAAAACAAATCAAAAACTCGTCAAATTTTTACTACAAACTCCTGACTTAGGATAGATACTCCTGTAAAAATTATAGAATTTTTAGAACTCCCTATGTAACCTTACTCGTCTGTTTTTCAAGAACATATGGTGTGAAAACTGAAATGCAGCACTGTAAAGATCGTATTTTTTTCACAAGGTAAACCAACTTTGAAAAATCTGAAAATATTCCAGTAAATCAACAACACATTAAATATTATGCCTAAAAAATTTTTAGAATTTTTCAAAATTTAGAAATACCTTTCACCGCAGTGTTTTTTCTCTGTGAATCCGCAGCCCCTATGCCTAAAACAAAGTGAGCAGTTCGAAAATTCAATAAATAAGAATGAAAATTAAAAAGGGTGGGTGGGTAGAGAATGGGGATTGCCCCTTGGATTCAAGCAATTGAATTCTTGTCTTGAACGAGATTAAGATGGCAGCGGCGCCATTTGATAACCCGAAAAAATAATAGAATCCTAAATATTAATGTTAACAACACTAATACGTAATCCTACCGTTCTTACGTTTAAATCAATTCTTCTTACTCTCAAAACATAATCATGCAATATAATGAGTAAGGATTCGTTCCACTCTTAACTATCTAGACTTAAATTGGATTCAACTAATCAAACCCAAAAGGAACAATGGTGAGAGTAATGATTTGATGTGAAATTTCTATACTACCATTCCCAACACAAGAACAATAATAACAATAAGACATAATTAAATTAAACTGAAATTAAAACTAATTTAGAACTAAGATTGTGAATAACTAATTATGAATTTAAGACAACTAAATCTAAATAAGAATTTAAACAATAATCTAAATTGAAATGAAGAACTAATACTTTATTCTAAAAACTAAATATGATTCTAAACTAACTAATTGAATGAATGTAAAAAAACTAGATCTAGATCTATCTTTTTCTAACCCTAAACTCCATTAACATTAGCTTCCTAACCTAACTGCCTAACAAAGAGTCAAGCTTTTGTTTTTATACTTTCAGATCCAAAAATCGTGCATGGGCTTGGAGCCATGTTTTGGGCCGGAAAATCGGGCCCAAAACCCAATTTCTTTAGTCCAAAATGGGCTATTCAGCTGCAGTTGGCTTCGACAGACTTTTCATCCACTTTTGCTCCTCTGATTGGGTCAAGGCTAGGACCATTGGAAAGCTCTTTTCGATCCGGTCGTTTTGACGTAAGGTAGGCCCAATTCCGAGGTCTGAGTCCAAAGATATAGTCTTCGGAAGTTCTGGCTGACTTTGTGCACTGTTTCTGCCCGTGTTGACTTTTCAGCTTTTGACCGGGCTTTACAAAGGCTTTGTCTCCTTGAATCTTGGCCTTTATTCACAGAACTCCTTAGCAACTGACCTTTGCTCCTTTATGTCGCTAAAGTGGCACATTTCTGCACATAATGCAGTTTGAAGCCTGAAATGCATAAAAACACGTAATCAGTATTAACTTTTAACTATTACTCACATAATTGGTCTAAAAGTATAATGGTTAAGGGGTTAAAACTACAGTTTTGGGCTCTTATCAGTCTCGGAGGAGTGGACTCCCTTTGTCAGGGTCAATGCCGAGGATGTCACACTGGTTGACCCCTAGGCTGCGGAGTCTGGTGAAAATCGTAGAGGAAACACCAGTGTATATCTGGGAGTGGGAACCTGGGTTCCAACCTAAAAAGCTGAGGAAAAGATATGTCAAGGAGATAATAGAATGTGAAACCAACAAGGCAATGGACTCAACTCACCGCGGCAGATAAAATGGGAGTGCCTCAAAGACAATTCAAGGGGGAGAGCAGCAGAGAGGAAGTTCCCAGATACGTATAGAGGATAATGATGTCAGACCTTGTCGGAGGTGGTGACGCGAATAACAAATGATTTCTTCTGCGGACGCACGTAGAAGGATTGATACCTCATGCTCCCGACCTTGGTGCTTTTCTTGATAAAATAGTGGGACGTGATATCCTGAAGGGAAATCAAAGGGGTATTTATGGCATTGTAGTAGTTGGCTGTGAACATGATTCGCCAGAAGTTGTCGATGCCTTGACACGGCGGAATATTAAAATGATTGCAGACT
This sequence comes from Coptis chinensis, assembly GCF_015680905.1. Taxonomy (NCBI): domain Eukaryota; kingdom Viridiplantae; phylum Streptophyta; class Magnoliopsida; order Ranunculales; family Ranunculaceae; genus Coptis; species Coptis chinensis. Next base: position 32,672,546 of record NC_141462.1, read on the forward strand.
TCAACATCTAACAAGGATAAGGGGAAGCGAAGACCAGCCGCTATTTGCCCCACTATTGCTACTAAAAACCCTAGCCGCGGCGGTACTAAATGGGGAAAATGAGTGACCCTGGGCACATGTTCCAATACCACATCCTCAGGGATGTCGTAGGCAGCCTTTTACAGCAGCCAGGTTGGGTCGGCAGAATGAGAGGGAGGAGACGGTAGCGCAGAGGGTATACTGGAGGTGGATGGAACAGCGGCCCCACGGGATGACTCCGGGTGGTCGGCGGAGGGGCCGAAAGATCCAGACTTCGCTGCAGTGCCGGATGATCTGGAGGTCGGGGACGCAGATTTGGTGGATCCGGTAGCGGAGGAGCCACCAGATTCGGTCACCAGAGTATGATGAACAAGACAGACCGGGGGGGCCGGGCTAAGAGTGATGGACAAATAGTAGGAAGAAATAAATGGACACGAAATAGCGAGAACTAAAAAAGAAAGAAAATGATGACCAACCAACTTACTCTAGCAAGAAAAGGAAATTGAGAAGTATGAGCACAAACCTGAGCAGAGGAGGCGATCGGCGCGGGGAGCGTAATCAAGATGCAGAGAGAGCTTCACCGGAGATGGTAGGACAGATGCAAGGAACTCACAAGAGGAAAAAGAAGAGCACAAGAAAACTAGAGTAAGGGAAGTTGAAGGTATAGTTAGAAAAATGGAAAGTGAAGAGTCGGGAAGGGGGAGGAGTGTATAATAAAGGTATTGGGCGGGATTTATGTAGTCAGGGGCAAAATGGTAAAAGGGGGGTGGCACATGTGGAAAAGAGAGCCATTGAAGAATAAACGTGTTGCATCGCTAGAATCAAGGAGGCAGGGCTAGTTGGGCATGCGTCGCAAGGCACTTGCCTAGGGACACGTGGCAAGGGTCTGGAGGTAAAGGCAGTGGGTAACGTGATGGTCAGAAAGATTCAAATGATTGATGGGTGACAAGACAGCGTGGTAGTCTGACAGCTAGGGAGTCTCGGCCTGCGAATCCGTTCGGATCCGCGGATCGAGAGGGGGTATTTGCATTAACCCCTTTTTAGTCCACTAAGGTGGCATGTCCGCCGGCCTGAAACAAGATAAGAAAATGAAGGCGCGAAACACCTGATTGGGGCCGCGGCTCTGAAAAAGTGGTCGGGCCGTACAGCAGCATGTGGAAGCAGAGCGGCCAGAGTAAAAAAGGAGGCAACTTAAGAAAGAAGGAACGGGGGGTACAACAGTAAGGCCGCAGAACCCTAAGAAGACAGGTGTGCTAGTATAAACCAGAGGATGGGAGAAAGATCAACGGATAAGAAAGAAGGGAGGAGGATATAAATAGGAACAGTAGAGCAAGAAAAAGGAGGAAAAAAAGAAAAAGAAAAAGAGAGGAGTGAGAGTAAGAGAGATTAGGACATAGGAGCTTAGAGGTTGTAATTTGTGTGCATACAGGGGTTTGAGGAAGCCTTGATGAAAACTTGATTTGTTAACTTAGAAATCATCGAGATAATCTATTCAATTCTAGAAAGTAATTAGTTCACCATGAGAATGGGTTTGATTGCTTCACATGCTAGTTGTTAGTTGGTAGAGATTACCATAAACAATTAGGGATTAGAAACACCCAATTGTTATGCGGAAGCATTGCAATTCGGATTACGACAATTCTTCGTTAGTAAATTAAGTCGAGTGAAGGTAGAATCAAATTCCCCTAATTCTTTATCTAGATTCAAACCTTAGTATTTTAATTGCCATCTTATTATTTATAACATTTCGATTACGTTATTTCCCATCGTTGTTAGCATAATTAGATAATCCGTACTCTCATTGACTTTGATAGAACTGATAATCTTAGTTAACGTGAATTCTAAAGAACTAGGAGTGGAACGAACTTTCTATTCCAACTATATTGCAATAACATCGAGAGTAGAGAGAACTTTGATAAATTAGCGTCTAAAATAGTTTTAGTTTTACTTACATTTGAGTTTAATCGCTTATTCGTAGGTAAAACTATCGTTTTTACATATTATCATTTAACATCAAAGACAATCACCAATTTGAAGGAAATTTAACAACAAATCTAGAAAATTTAGAAAATTCAGCATCAAAGAAAGCAATTGATTTTCTGCACAGTGAGATAGGCTTCGAAGTAGTTGACTATAACTATGAACAAATAGAAGAAATTTGCAACAAACTTGAGATTGCAGAAAAAAAAAACGACACGCTTAGAAATCAGTGGATACAAATTTAGAAAGAAGAAATTAACAGTCTGAAAGAAGAGATTGAGTATCTAAAGGCAATTATGAAGAGGGAATGGGAAAACAAATAGTGGTTTTAGAATTAGGCGAGTTATTATTTTGTTGCTTTAAGTAATTATTTCGTTGAACTATCTTTTTCAGTTGAGGTTTTTGAATAATTCTACCTATCTTTGTTGCTATTATGCTTTATATTCCATTAGCCACATCATCAATCCATTATCTTATGATACTCTTTAGTTTGCAGGCTATAAGGTAAGCATGAAACATCAAGCGCATTATTTTGTAAACTAATTTTAATTACAATTAGCAGGTTAAAGGATAGCATGAAATGGTGCCCTGTTACCCCTGTATTAGAAAAACATTACTCTTCTGTGAAAAAAAAGGTCTCTGGACACTATGAATTTCTTTAGTATTTTGGCTCGAAAGTATTTTTTATTTAAATAATTGGCTTTGGTACTACTTTAGCGCTGTCAAGGTTCTATTTAGCATTGAAATTCTTGAAGTGCCAATCAAAAAAAAAAAAAAAAAAAAAATCTTGAAGAAAACATTGACTATTTTCCACAGCTTGAGGTGGTATCTTATTATTGGGTAATTTGGTCCCTTTCGTTTTTAAGTCGACTGACATGTTGCTTCTATCAAAAGTTTCTTGAGACAGATATGCACCTCTTCAATAAATATGAGTGCATTAGATGTATGTGGTATAGGTCTATGGTAGCTATAAGAATTGATTCACAATCTTTTTCCAACTGCACACAGTGGTTAGACTTATTTATATCTTGGTATTATGATGAGTAGGGTGATACTAGCCACAGAGGAATATACTGCTTTATTCTTCTGCATGAAAATTCTACATGAAAATTGGAAGCAGAGGAATTATGTTAAATTTGATAAAGGCTTTGCTTCTCATAAATCTATATGGAAAGCAGCTCCTAATATTTGAATTAACACTCTGAAGGATTTCACTCAAGATGCCTTTCTTTTTTATTGACAAGGTAGGTACTATCACATGGTCTTATCTACTAAACTAGCGGGAATTGGACATGTGGCATTCTTATTCATGACTACAACTAACGAAAGATTCAGTTATATCTACCCTTTTTATTCCTCTTTTTATTCCTCACACCTTGATACCAAGTTACCAACCACACTGTGAAGCTCTGTGTCCTCTCCCTAATCCCGCCCTTCCATCACCATTACATTGTTACTGTCACCACCACCACCTAATCTTTTGTTTCTTCGCTGAAATTTCTCCACCAAACTCCTTTAAGACTTGGCCAAGTTTAAAGATATTAACTCACAACAGCATCTTCAAACTCTTTTCTCCAACGCTTTAAATCCACGCACCTCTTCTACTTCCATGATTAGTCAATTATCGAAGAATTTCAGTTTTTCAACTTAAAGCTATCACATTACTTCAAAGTAGCACAAATTAATAGAAACATGCTTTCAACAAAAGAAATGTAGATTCTGTGAAAAGAATCATCTGGGGAAAAAAATAGCAACAATAACAACTACAATTTTTTTGCTTTGGAACACCGTTACACCCCCATACATAGTAAAATCAAGTTCTTTCCACTCGAAAGTCCGAATTTCTCTGGCAACAACAAACATTTTTTTATTAGAGTCTGCTGAGGTAACAAAACAAAGGTTGAAGTCAAGTTTCCCAGAAGTCAGCTCAACTCCTTATTCCAAGTTTCATTGCACACACAAAGTTCAACATTCAAGCAAATATAAAACAAGACCTAGCTCAATGAGATGGAAGGTTAAACCAAACACAGATGGTTATATTGGGCATGGTAAAGATAGGATAGAAGGTATTGCTAGAGATGAGATGGGCAAACCTTAAATTGCTTACGCTAGTAGCAACACTAATGATTCTGTACTATTTCAAGAACTACTTGCTATCAAAGAATAATTTAACACAATCCCATGCTTCTATTACTGAAACTTCCTTCAGTAGAAGCCTCGAAACTAGTATCAGGACTAGCCAAACAATGCTAGCAATAACCATGAGTGATCGAACTCGATCCATACTGAGGTCACGCCTTGGCTCAGCATTTCGAACTGGACTAGTGTGCACCATAGTAGGTTGCATTACCCTATTTGGTCCACTCACTCTCCAGCACATGTTAGCATTCCCAACTCTATCATATGTTACTGTAATCCTTATTGTATCCGAAGAAACTCTTGGTGACGCTTTGCGCGGAATGTCGTCTACGGTACTGTCTAAGGGGTGCTTCCTGCTATGTTCAGTCTTTGGGTTCTTGGACCTGTAAGGTTCTCCGTTACTACTATTGTCATTGCAATGACATTGAGCACGTTTGTTATCATACTGCCTGAGTCCACACACACTATAGCTAAGTGGATTGCACTGGCTCAAATAGTTATTCTATAGGGTGTGACTTCTGCTGAAGGTGTACTTCATCCAGTACACGTAGCAGCCAGTACAGTCATTGGGTCCTTTACTTCTGTGATGCGATTGTTGCTGCCCTTCCTTCGCCTCGCATGCTACGAGGTACTTATTAGTACATCTCTACAACTTAATCTCCAGTGTTATTTCTAAGCCTCCGACACTTCCCGACTCTTTTTGAGTAAAAAGTAAATCTATTGTGACTTGGAAATAATTTACTTTTTTTTTTTTGATTGGTAGATGACCATAATATTCATTGTCAATGCTATCCCACTAGAAGTCTAGAACTATGAATGCAAAATTAGGACAGACGCGCATATGAGAGTTAGGGATGGTAGCTGCTGACAAAATCATGTAACCATATAGTCGTGCATGGTATACAGTTCGATTCCCAGGCCTACTTAGAATTGGTTTACCCCAATAATAAAAACCCAAAATAATCTGACTTAATTGGATTCTTACCACCATAAGGACTTAGTGATCGAACTCTATCCATGCTGAGGTCACGCCTTGGCTCGACATTTTGAACTGGATTAGCATGCACCGTAGTAGGCTGCATTACCCTATTTGGTCCACTCACTCTCCAGCACAGGTTACCATTCCCAGCTCTATCACATGTTACTGTAATCCTTATTGTATCCGAAGCAACTCTTGGTGACGCTTTGCGCGGTTGTTGGAATGTCATCTACGGTACTGTCCAAGGGGTGCTTCCTGTTATGTTCAATTTGTGGGTGCTTGGACCTGTAAGGTTCTCCGTTACTACTATTGTCATTGCAGTGACATTGAGCACATTTGTTATCGTACTACATGAGTCCACACACGCTATAGCTAAGCGGATTGCACTGGCTCAGATAGTTATTCTATATGGTGTGACTTCTGCTAAAGGTGTACTTCATCTAGTACACGTAGCAGCCAGTATGGTCATTAGGGCCTTTGTTTCTATGATGCCATTGTTGCTGCCCTTCCCTCACCTCGCATGCTACGAGGTACTTATTAGTACATCTCTACAACTTAATCTCCAGTTCTATTTCTAAGCCTCCAACACTTCTCGACTCTTTTTTAGTAAAGAGTAAATCTGTTGTGACTTGGAAACAATTTGCTCTTTTTTTCTAATTGGAAGATGACCATAATATTCATTGTCAATATAATGTTATCCCACTAGAAGTGTTGAACTATGAATGCAAATTAGAACTGACGTGCATATGAGAGTTAGGGATGGGAGCTGCTGACAAAATCATGTAACCATATAGTCGTGCATGGTATACAGTCTTATTCCCAGGCCTACTTAGAATTGGTTTAGCCCAATAATAAAAACCCAAAATAATCTGACTTAATTGGATTCCCACCACCATAAGGACTTCTTCAACCCAAAGAATCTTATTAACGTAAACAAACCTATCTATATACAAAACTAACAATCTACCTAGCACAAAACAAAAACATTCATTATGGATATATACAAAATAAAAATCCTATCAATACTGAACTTCTAATGACATAAGAAAACCTAAACAAACCTATACATATACAAAACCAACGATCTGCCTAACAAAAAAAAAATAGGTAAACTTTCAGTTTTTTTTTTTTTTTTTTTTTTTTTCAGATTTACATGTTGAATTCAATACATTAGTTTTACATATCTAACTGAGCTCTTTTTCTTTTCTTTATTACATACAATAGAGGATATTCAATCAAGGTTTCACAAAGATTTAAAAAAAAATGGATAATGTAAACTATTTTTTATCTAGTATCTTATTTAATAATTTTGTTGATTTCTCATAATCAACTCGACATTCTCAGAAATATTATGCTAGATTGTTTGGTTGATGATAAACACAACAAAGATAAGATATATTGTCTCGAAGAAAAAATTAAAGAAATGAAGGACAAGGAGAAAAACCAAAACAAGGACAAAAGCAACAAAGAGAACAAGAAGGGTTTTAGAAGAAAGAAAAGAAAACCATGAGGATTAGTACATAATTTGGTTTGGTTTCGTATTTTTTTTTTTTATTTTAATTAAGTATGATGTGAAAGTTAGTCACAAAGATGTTTAGAAGTAGCAACTTTCAATCATATTGTTTGCTACTAGAGATATTTATGTTCTTGGTTTATGCATTGAATTTTGTTCTTAACATTCTAATTATGAGACCTTGGTTTGAAACCCCAACTTAGTATCTCTCGGTACAATGTCATGGACATTTTTGTCTCATTAGATCTCAACAAGATATCAAACATGACTGAGTATTCGATATATATAATTTTTAATTGTTGTTTAGAACCTACAAATCAATATATATAATTTTCAAATATGTAACAATTAAAAAGAATAGTGGCAAGTTATAGAGTCAAACCACACCTTAAAATGGAGAAATTAGAGAGAAGAGAATTAATGAACCAATAACTAACTAAGTACGTGAGATTTAAAACAATTTTTGGATTTTTTATTTTATCAAACTAATTTAATCTAAGAATGAAAATTTGCTTCTATTTTATCAACTAATTAAACTAAATTTTTGTCGGTTTTCAAAATTTCAATTAATGAGAAATCCTAATGGTGAATGACTTCACCCCTATTTTTAAAGAATAGATTATTTCAATATTTCCAAATATTTATTCCCCTTTATTTTATAAATTTTATCAAATAAACTCCAACGCTAGTTGTAAAGTTAACGGATGATTTTTCAGTGTAAGCATTTTGTGGACGCTAGCCACATTTAAAAGAATATATCAATAAATGAATCCTCCATTTCTTCAAGCATTTACGTTTATTTATCTAAGTATGGAAAATCATCACATAAAATAAAGGAGCATAAATCATCCACGATAAATAATTAAACATCAAAACTAAACGTTAAAATAGACATAGATAAGAACAAACAATGGAAAATACCCCAAATGGTGATAGAATCCATGACTATTTTTCTCTAAGTTATTTTAGAAGAATATCATTGGACATAATTAAAACAACAAGATATGGGGAATTAAAACTTGAAAATATAAAACTAAATCTATATCTTCATAATAGGGGATTCATCTTCCGCCATTAGGGTGAAGATTTTACTCTATCATGCTAAGAGAGTAATCAAAAGAGTAAGAGAATACCACCATTTTATTCAACCTTGAAATCACTTTATTGCTCGTCGGAAAAATAGTACGTACACACTATAATATCTCTCACTCACTAATTAAATGAACTAAAACTACAAAGCAAAATTTCTACTAGAATGAAGATATAATGGTGTAGAATGAGTGAAGAATGGGTATAGAATGGGTGTAGAATGGGTGTCCCTTCAATGCCAATTCTCTTCTCTATTTATAGCTTCCACCAACAAGATCTTTGTGCATATAATATCTTCACACAAAATAGAAATAATCTTTGGGATATAGGAAGAAAATATAAGATAAAAGAATTTAGGAAATGGAATACGGAAGAGATATTATCAAGGCATGAGGAAGAAAGAAAATATAAATTGGAAATCAAATAAATGATAAAATGGAATGATATGGTTTTGAATTAGGAATGGAGTGATTGGCAAGAATATGGTGAGGATATGGGAGAATATATGGTGGCTAGGATATAAGGTATTATGGAATAATTTGATATAATGAAATCTAGGGAATAAGTAATTAATGAAAATTAGGATATTTAATGTGGTGAAAATGGTAAGAATATATGGTGGTAGTTGCAATTATCCTTTCTTGATTTCCTTCCATAATTATCAATTCTCTAACATTTCCTTCTATTCTTGATAGCACAATTTATTCTATGAGCTCTCACTTATTGATTATCTAAATGATACTTTTTGGCTTATGGGCTCAGGCTTTGATTGGGCTTTGACCAACATCTTTATTTCCTACAAAAAAATATTAAACCAAATTAATAAAACATATTTTGCATTGGACTTTTCCAAAGACATGCATGCACATATATGCAAATAATCCTTTATGACAAAAAAAATGTGCATAATGTCATGAAATAAAGCAAATGTATGGTTTTACATTAAAAATACACAATTAAGCATAAATGATATTATAAAGTGCCTATAAAACTATATATAAAATATACAATTTTAGGCATATCAAGTATGCCAGATGATCAGATTTAATTCAAAACCTCACCATACAGTTGAATGTCTCCTCGACCTCAACCTGCATCCCGGCCTTGGCGTACCCACATATCAAACCACTGAAAGTCCTCAAAGTAGGTTTAATTCCTGCATCCAACATCCCTCACATAAGATCTGTGGCCTCAGTAATCTTACCAGCTTTTCCAAGTGAATCAATCAATACATTGTAAGTAATTGCGTCGGGGTTACGTCCTCCTGACTTCATGTCTTTGTAGAGATGGAAGGCAAGATCATGCTGCCCTTGCTTCCCATACATATGGATCATAGAATTATAAGTCATCTCATCCCTCCCAAACCCTTCCTAAACCATCTCTTCACCAATCTCTTTCACCCTCCCAACATTTCCTTCTCTTGCAAATGCATAGAGCGGGGAATTATATGTAACTGCATCCGGCAAAAAGCCTTTGGATCCCAATTCCTTAAAAAGCCTTTCCGGTTCAGTTGCCTTTCCACAGCACCCATAGACTGATAACATAGCATTATAAGTCCACAAATCTGGCTGGCAACTCGAAGCCTCAAGGTCGTCATAAATGCATTTAGGCGCACAGCGTGCCATTGGTAATTATTCTACTATGGAGCCACAAATTTGCAAGCTGATCCTAAGTAATCATTGTTGCTCATTGGATTCCAAAAGAACTACTTCGTTAGGATTGGGGAATTGCTGCAATTCTTCCTGAATAACCTCGATTCTACCGTCGAGAGTCACTTTGAAAGTATTACCTAAAATCTTCCGACTTAATATGATAAAGCCTATAAAACGATGAGCTACTATCATTTCTTCATTATAGATTGAGACTTTCTTCGAACTTGATGCACAAATAGATAGAATAGCATAAAATAGCATCTTTCTATCCTGCATATCCGTGGAACTCAATCTCATTTAGAAACATTAGAAGTTGTTTAGGAAAGGACTTTAGAATAAGATGCGCCCAGCAAGAAAGGCCCTGCCCCTGCCAAGTTAAAAAAGAAAGAAGAGAATGAAATGAGAACATAACTTCATATTTTGTAACTCTCTAGGAGTCGTGTTTAACCTTGAATGCTATTAATAAATTCTACAGCAATAGTCACTCGAACTCGGAAAGTAATAACGAAAATGGTTGACACAATAACAGATTCCGCAGTTGCCACCGTTGGAACCAATGAACCAAGTTAAAGAGGTTTTTGTGTTCCAGTCAAGAGTTTGCAATTCTACCACATAAAATAATTCAACTGATTGAAACACACAAACTTGCAAAGTATCAAGACATATTACAATTCAAAACAAAAAAAGGGCCCTCCAAAAACAAAAAAAAGTAAGACCAACTTTCTAAAACTAACAAAACAGCAATTAGTATTTCTTAACAATATCCATGGCTACCTCAGCAGCCAGCATATCTACTTCAGCCTTAGACTTTGCTATCCATTTCTGTGTTTGCAACAACTACACATTAACCTGTTAAATCAAACGTAAAATATATAATTCAACCAAAACATAAATTAGGAGAAAGAGGAAGAAACGGCAAGTAGGTGATATAAGGGGAATAATCTAAAAACGTGGTTTGGACGGTTTATATCAAAAAGTGGAAGAAGAGCACTTTCTAATTATACTAATTATTAGCGGGTAGGTGAAACTTTTACTTAAAGTATGGATGAGATTAGAGAAGAACAAGATGCTAGCATTAGTAAAAAAATCATTGGTCTTACTTTTTGGCCTTAGCCACCAAATTTAACTCACTATAATATTCTATAGTTAAAACTTTTTGGTACTAAATATTCCATGAAAACTATCCCTGTTCGTTGGATGGGCTCAAAAACTAGTGAATACGAATAGGAGAGCTTTGTACTTTAGAGTCAATATTGTCCCCACTTAGCCACCTTGGATTGGATCAAGGTGTTGGGTTTTTTTAGAAAACGCCTCAATGCTAGTTTACACATATCCACACTTTTATACTTAGTGGTTGCTTCATCTCTTGGCGAGGTGGGACTATTGATGTCAATCCACACACCCCAACAATGTTTTCTATACCATAGCCATTATATGTTTTGGTTCACCAAGATTTTGTAGGATACTGATCATTTTTAGGTTCCCTGCTTGCACTATGGTTTTGAACACTTAATGAAATAGGGATGTCCCTACATTCTGTATATGTTGTGTTATTTTGAATAAAACAAGAGGTGAACTTGGGCTTGGGCTTGGGCTCTTTGATCCCTTATCTTTTTTTTAGGTAAAACCTGTTTCTTGATAGGGTTGGAAATAGAATTGGATATGGATTGGGAAACAGAAATGTAGTGGACTAGTAGACTCCAATCCATATAGAGAAACTGAAGCAGTTCCCTACAAAAGCGAATCTACTAGTGCTCCACGTTTCTTGTCTCTAGATATACTCTTCTACTAGCAGCCTATACAGTATCTGCAAAACTAATTTCTAAACTACATTTTGGGCAATCATAAGATCAATATTGTGGTTCTTCCTTTTCTTCTTTGGTTTATCTGCAATAAACAAAGGAGAGTAATAACTAGATGTTGTATCCTGGGGGTTAACGTGGCCTGTCTGCATAAAGAGGAACATAGGCGAAACAACCTTAAATAGAGCGTACCGATCCGTGCCTCAGCCAGCCCTCTTTATATTCACTATTTGTTTTTGTTGCAGAAATTATATTCCAAGAATGTTAAGGTTGTTTGACAATGGAACATGAATAAGGTAACACATCAAGGTCCCATAACGACAATAACCATAATCGACCGTTCAAGTTTGCTGGTGAGCACTTCAAGCGGTGGAAGGCGAAGATGATGTTCTATCTAACCCTGGTGAAAGTGGAAACTGTTATAAGTAAGCCCATTCCTGATGAAGATGTCCTGCTGGAAGCTGCTCTATCTGTTGCTGTTGATAAGTGGATCGCTGCGGATTTCAAGTGTAAGAATTACATCCTGAACTCGATTGCTGATGATCTATATGACTTATACTTTGAGCTTCCATCTGCTTTTGATGTTTGGGAAGCCCGGCAAAAGAAGTATGATACTGAGGAAGCTGGCTCCAAAAAATACGCTGCAAGTCGTTATCTTAAGTTTCAGATGATAGATGACAAATTTGTTGTGTCTCAATGCCATGACCTACAGATTATTGTTCATGAGATACTTTCAGAAGGGATTAAAATTGGCGGGCAATTTCAGGTTGCTATCGTCATTGATAAGCTTCCTCCCTCTTGGAAGGATTTCAGGAACATACTTAGGCATAAGTCTAAGGAGTTTTCAATGGAGAGTCTTATTATGAGACTCCATATAGAAGAAGAATCACTAAAACAAGACCTTAATGAGGAAGTTGCCTATCATCTGCTAAGGCTAAGGTTAATGTGGTAAACTAACAAACCAGTAAGACTAAATCTAGTTTGAAACTTAATAAGAAAGCCATGAAAAACAAACCTATTAACAAGAAAGCTCCACAAAATCAGAACTAGAATCAGGTGCATATGAATCAAAAACCACCTGTTGACATGTCAGAAGTTGTCTGTTAAACTTGCAAGAAGAAGGGGCATTATGCTAGGAACTGTAAGTTTCGTAAAGTCAATGAGGCTAATGTTACTAAGGAACCTTTTGTTACTATGATAACTGAGGTCAATTTTGTTAATGTTTGTGAGGGGTGGTAGGCTGATACTGGTGCTTCTAGGCACATTTACTATAATAGGAACTAGTTCAAGAGTTATACCACAACTACGAATCAGGAAGTTCTACTTGGTGATAATCATATGACCAAGATTCTGGGTACTGGTGATGTTGAGTTGTAGTTCACTTATGAGAAGAAACTGCTGTTAAAGGATGTGCTTCATACTCCTGAGATTACGAAGAATTTGGTTTCTGGTTTTATTTTGAGCAAGGCTGGTTTTCAGCGAGTCATAGGTAGTGATCAGTATGTGATCACTAAGTATGGGGTTTTTATTGGTAAGGGATATGCATGTAATGGGATGTTTAAGTTGAATGTTGCTAATCTGAATAAAACTTCTACTTCTGCTTACATGATCTCTTGTTCTGTTAATGTTTGGCATGGTAGGTTATGTCATATTAATAGGAACTATGTTAAAAACATGAGCATACTTGGTTTAATTCCTAACTTAAATGATGATTTTGCACACTGTAAATCTTGCACTAAGGCAAAAATCACAAAGAAGCCTCACAAATTAGTTTAGAGAAGTACAAATTGGCTAGACTTGGTACATACTGATATCTGTGAGCTTGAAGGAATTCTGACTAGAGGTAGTAAAAGATATTTTATTACTTTTATTGATGACTGCTCAAAGTTTGCATATGTTTAATTGTTAAAGAATAAAAGTGATGTGTTTGATGCTTCTAAAGTTTATATACTTGAGGTTCAAAATCAGCATGATAGGAACATTAAAGTAATTCGAAATGATAGAGGTACTGAATATGGTTCTGCTGATTTTAACCTTTTCTTGCAATCACATGGTATAATCTATGAGACGACAGCTCCTTATTGACCTAAAATGAATGGAGTAGCTGAATGTAAGTACAGAACTCTTAAGGAATTAATTGTTGCTATGTTACTTAGTTCTGGAGCACCCTCAAATTTATGGGGTGAAGTTGTTTTAACTGTATGCTATGTGCTGAATAGAATTGCTAATTCTAAGACAAAGGTTACACCTTATGAGCTATGGAATAATAGAAAGCCTAATTTGAGTTACTTCAGAACATGGGGATGTCTGGCTTTTGTAAGGAAGCATGATCCCAAGATGTCAAAGCTTGAGAGCAAAGTTTATGAGTGTGTCTTTCTAGGCTATGCTATGAACAGTAAGGCCTACAGGTTTCTAGATATGAAGACTAATGTCTTGTTTGAATCATCTGATGCTGAATTTTTTGAAGACAGGTTTCCATACCTATCTAGAAATAGTGGGGGTGCATCTTCCTCCAAGGCACCTACTTCTGATGTTTCTGACACTTATACCTAGATTACATGACAGAGACACTGTTACAGAATCTAAATCGAGAAGAGGTAAGAGAGCAAGGGCTACTAAGGAACTGGGACCCAATTTTGTCACGTTTACTTTGGAAAGAGATCCCTCCTCCATTGAAGAAGCTCTCACATCTTTTGATTTCGAGTTTTGGAAAGAAGTCATTCAAGTGAGATTGATTCTCTCATGGAAAACAAAACTTGGAAATTTGTTGATTTGCCTATTGGTTGTAAAACTATAAGAGTCAAATAGGTTTTAAAAAGGATGTTTAAAACCGATGGTTCAGTGGACAAGTTTAAAGCAAGGCTTGTTATCAAGGGCTTTAGACAAAGAGAGAAGTTTGGTTTCTTTGACACATATTCACCTGTTACACGGATAACATCCATTAGAGTATTATTTTTTGTTGCTGTTGTTCATAATCTTGTTATTCATCAGATGGATGTTAAGACAGCCTTTCTAAATGGGGATTTAGAAGAGGAGATTTACATGGATCAGTCAACAGGTTATGTAGAACCAGGTAATGGTAAAAAGGTATGCAGATAACTTAAGTCACTTTATGGGTTGAAACAATAGCCTAAATAATGGCATGAGAAGTTTGATAACTTTATAATTACAGTGGGTTCAAGATAAATGAAAGTGACATGAGCATTTATTATAAGTACTCTGATGGGATATGTGTTATCATATGCTTATATGTTGATGATCTACTAATCTTTGGTTCTAATTTACATGTTGTGAAAGAGACCAAGAACCTGTTGTCTTCTAATTTTGATATGAAGGACTTAGGTGAGGCTGATATAATGTTGGGAATCAAAATTACAAGATCATCTGATGGCACATGGTTGGATCAGTCACACTACATTGAAAAAATGTTAAAGAAGTATAACTACTTCAATTGCGTGACTGTGAGTACTCCTTTTGATCCCTGCGTTAAATTATTTGCAAATAATAGTGAACCTGTGAATCAAAAAGAATATGCAAGTATCATTGGTAGTTTGAGATATGCTACAGATTGTACTAGACCTGACATTGCCTATACAGTAGGTGTTCTTTGCAGGTATACTAGTAATCCTAGCGCTGAGCATTGGCGAGCAATTGGCAGGTTAATGAGATACCTAAAGAGAACCATTGATTTGGGCATTCATTATCAAAGATATCCTGCTATTCTTGAGGGGTATACAGATGCTGACTGGAACACTCTCTCAGAAGACTCTAAGGCCACCAGTGGCTATGTGTTTAGCATTGGTGGATGTGCTGTATCTTGAAAGTCCAAGAAGCAGACCATTATAACACAGTCTACCATGGAGTCTGAACTGATTGCTTTGTGATGTTATCACTTTTGCGGGGTCAAGAATTGAAGTTTCTTATCCGTTCGGTGTTAACTCAACTTCCTTACTCACGTTCTTCGTGTGTATTGTTAGAGTAAGGGTTCGTTCCAACTTAAGACAAAGATGGCATTACAACTAAAATTATTCAAGGAAAACTAGTGAGAAGGAATTTTTTTTGATGATTGAGTTATACTAAAACTACTTAGCTTACTTTTAGATTCTTAAATTAAGGTTACGTAAACATGTATCACTAAAAAAAAAGAAATGGATAGATAGAAAGGGGTGGAGAGTTAAATCCACTCATGTGAAGACAACCCTCTATTGATTGAATCTAGTTAATTACATCTTTAATCTTTCTTAGAATTCATAGACAAATCTTAATAAAGATTAGAGTTTTGATCCCTAACTATATAACTCATTTCTAAGATCATATTGCTAGCTTGAGAAATAAAAGCAATGACTTATCTCTAAGAAATAACCTCAATTCCTAACTAGACTCTACACCAACTACCATTTTAGGATAGGATATAAAGTCTGGTTTATTTGTCCTAAACAAATAACTATAATTCAATAACAAAAGTTATTCCTCACATGAGCTTCATTAACCTTCCACAAATGAAGGTTTTAGCTCATGATCATGGGATTACAATGCTCATGTGTTATGTGTTATGCTATTATGAAAGAGCAAGAAGAAGAAAATAAGAGAAGAAACTAACTTTGACTTAAGGAAATGTAAATTTTATTTAGAAGAACATAAGTATTGTCACCATTAAAACTATTACAAAAGCTTACCATAAAACAAAACTAAAGGTAAAATACAAGACAAGGAATGAAAAGGAGTCAAGGGAGTGAATCTAAAATCAGCCACCCTTCAATACATATCATAGCTTTCTCTCTTCCATCCCACATGAAAACACCCCCCTCATTAAATTCAATCCTATCTAAAACCAAATCAAGCCAAAATAATCATTATTCCAATAATCCAAATTCAAGTCTTCCTAATTAATGATATGCAAGGTGTCATGTGGTGCCAATTATTTGTTTGACTTGTGAGCTTGACTTGGGACATGATGACTTATCCAATCTTGTGGGCCTGCAAAGTGGGTCCATGTGCTGTGTCCAGTGGCGGGCCGGTCTTTTGGCATTTTTATAACTTTTTGCCTTTGCGTAGAGTTCTTTGCACTAATCGTCTGAGCAGCTCAATTGCCGAATTTGAAGTCCTGGTTTGAGAGATATGAGCTTCGGAAGCTTGATGCTTCTGTGCACGTAATCCCGTTTATGACTTGATTCTGTCCTGTTTGAGTCTTTGGGCTTTAGTCCGGATTTGTTGGGCTTCGCATGGGCTTAATTGGAAAGATTTATGTATACTCCCTATTCCGTGCATAAATACTAGCTTTATCATCATTTTTACGTTTGTTGCGCCAACCTGCAAAAGCACGAAAATACGATTATTTCCTGATTATTTATCAGATAATTAACTAAAATATTACGTCTCTACTGGGTTTTGTAATATAGTTTTGGGTACTTATCACACCACCCCCAAACAGCACTTTGCTTGTCCTCAAGCAAATAAGAGACATATATACAGATAAGTGGCCAAAAATGTGCAGTCCTAAGCTAATTCTCATTTCGCAGAGTGCGGTTGTATTGACCGTATGCAATAAGGCCTTAAACCACTAGGAATTGTACAAGTTATAGCCTCGTGAGAGTTTTCCAGAGAAGATACTCACAAACTTCATCTATACTACAACGACTCAGTAACAAAAGCTTGTTTCCTAAATTAATCTCAGATATCTATACATCTTCTTAGCGGGGAATGAGGATTAATTCCTTTGAAACTCAAGTTAATATGCATACAATAATTAAAACATCTACATATGAACATGCATAAAGTGAACTTTACATTGAAATATACAAGCAGGGCCGTTTCTGGATCCTTTGAAGAGTGTCCCTAAATAAGACCTCACAGGTATGTGTCGAGACACAAATTCGCTCTTAATTTTTCCACTCAGGTTTTGCTAACTCCAGTGTGCAGTGGGCACACATTTCCTCACATACTCGATGACAGTCAGAGGAGCCGAGGTTGATCAATCACATCTACTACTTATTATCACACCATCTTACTCATAATTGAGCTAGAGGTCTTTATTAGGTATTGTGGGGCTTAGGTGGTGGTGTAGAAGAAAATGGGAATGGAAAATAAAAAATGACAAGTGTGAGAGAATTCTTCATGATATTTACACTAGAGAAATCCTTGTTTTATTTTCCTGCTTCTACCTGAGTTTTCCTGCTTTGCTCTTAAGCCTTTGGACTCCTTTTTATCTGATTTTTTTTTTTCAAAAGCTTAAGGAACATAATTCTATTTTTCTTTCCTAAAGCAAGTAACTGACTTTTATTTGGGACAAGTCTTTCTCTTTATTTTTCTACATTTCATCCTATTTCTCATACTCATCATTTAGGTAGGTTATTTTATTTGGGGTTAATAAATGGGTAAGGATTTTTTGGTGAAAGTGAAAGGTTTGATAAAAGGTTCAATGGAGTGACTAGCGGTAAAATTTGTAATAGTAATGAATTTTTGGCTATGTCAATCCAAAGACGGCCTAAATTCTCGCCTAGGGTTTGGATGGTGATCAAGTAAGTAGATGCATGATTTTTCTATTCAGAAAAACTACTCCTCTGTGTCATTTCTCACATATCACACATATCGAAGCTTTTTGGTTAGATTCTCATAGGATTGATAATTTAAGTAGACTAACCGTGGCTTCCAGAAACTTACTGTTATGTACAATCGATGATACTCAGTGCATGAATACTCATGAAAAGATGTAAAAACTATTGCATACGTATTATCTTAAGTTTCTTAAAAACAAATCCTAATTCGAATGTTAATGCTAATGTGAGATTTCTAGACAATTTTCATCATCGAAAAGGAAACAAGACTTTGTCACTAAGTACATTCACTAACAAGAAAATAGAAACTATATACAGCCTACAAGTTGCCTAATTTTTGCTACAGGTTTAAAGCACCCCCAAACAGAATGATGTTTAGTCCTTGAAGTATCAATAGATAAAGAAAGAAATAATTACCTGAGAACCGTGAGCAAAATTAGGGTTGGATTGCTGGAAATGAATGTGATTATAACATAATATATTATACAGAGATAAACAAAGAAAAACAATAGAATAGTAAATATAAGATATATATATATATATATATATATATATATATATATATATATATATAATGGCCTACTCAAATTTACCAACCAGTCTGTCCTGATGGTCTGACGTCATCCCACGTGAAATGCATTTCCTTAGCATCGCGCCAAAAGATAATGGTTTGCCAAATGGTGCTCCATGTTTGTTCTCTGGATTCGTTCAAATGTGCCAACATTTTGTCATCGTTCGGGTAACAATGAACATGCCTCAGGTACCTTGGAAGACGTTGCCATTGCCGAAACCTTAATGAACAAATTATTCTGTTTACTGAGCACATAGAATCTACTGTGACCTAGTCATGAAAAGTAGCTGAAAACTGTGGGAAATGTGTCCTCATAATTCGGCAAGCGGTTACAGGTAAAAGTAGATACTATTGTCGAACAGTACGGGCTAGATTGGAGATAACACAGTTTAAGATATCAAAGAATGTATGACCTTGAGAAAGCGCATTAAATACTACATAGGCAGCATCATTGGCAGTAGAAAAATGCCAATCTCCCATGATGTTCAAAAGGATAAACAACATCGCATTCCCCACATTCATGGCCATGCTTGCTAAGGGAATGGTGATGTCTGGCCATCTGCAAGGTGCAGCTCCTTCTTCTTTAATTTCAAGACCATCACCGTATGTTGTGCGCAAAACAGGCCATGAAAAGGAACAGGTAGAGTTCTGGATTATGTAGGGCTATGTTGATGTCGGCTCGTGATATGGAAAATTCAAAGTTAGGGCAAGCGTTGGCTCAGAAAAGATATGGTGTGTGCCACCAACTTGGATTGTGAACCCATCTAAGAAGAAGTCGTGAGCATGGTTGAATGCTGGTGTGTCTCCCATATTGGCATAAAAGTATGCAGTCAAACTTGGAGAATAAGTTTGGTCAGGTCGAAGAACAAGGGAAGACCACCCGATGTTAGTTATGTAGTCACGGAAGTAAAGGCCATAAGCATTGGAATCCAACATAGCCTGAAAGGATTATTTAGGAATGATTTTCAGAGTTTCCATGCTTGATGAAGATGATCTTTGATGGAGTAGAGAGAGGGGTAAGGCAAAGATTCTTGGCAAACTATCAATCAGTGTGAGGAAACGTCCTAACTGAAGTAGCCATGTTGCGTAAAGCAACGTGAGGGTCCTACTAGAAGGAAATCAAGTATGTCTCCCACGCCTGATGGATATGGATAAATATGAAGAGAAATGTTCAATAATGTCTGACTGGATGGATGAAAAAGTATGGAGAAAGATAGACCCCTCCTGTAATCAAATTTAAAATAAGAGGTCAAAATTTGATTATTGGATATTAATAACAACTTGAATTATGACGATCCTAGTAGGCATTGCTTACAAAAGAAGACACAAAAATAACAGCAAATTTTTGGTTATTAGAGCACACGATGAAAAACTTAATTAATAATTTATTTATTATTATTATTAGTATTATTATTATTATTATTATTTTAGAAAAAGATCATGGACCAGAATGACGATGATGATGGCTACGGGGACGCAAATCGTGCACAACACTGTTTAGTTCATCAATTTGTTAGCCGAGCTGAAGTTGAATGGCCCCCTGATTGGCAAATAGCGTAGTTTGATTCTCCATTAGGAGAGCATGATTTTCCCAGGACTTAGAGTGATTTTCCAAGATTGCCTCTTGTTCGACATCGTGCATTGCTTGATGTTTTTAGAAATCCAGTAGGCTTTTGATGATGATTTCCTGGCGTGCGTGTAGTTCCCACATGCCTTGGTGAAGAAAATGAATTCCTTCCATAGGATTAAAAATGTTCTACATGGCATTTTCATCAAAGAAATGTTCAGAATATGAGTTTTGGTCTTCTTGTTCATATGTCAGAGTATCTGGAGTCCAAAAACCAGCGGCGCAGTCTGTGTGAATTACAGTAAGGACCGCTTTTTGAAGAGGTATTTCTAGATAAATAGCTGGATAACCCCAACGCAACATAATTTTTGTGACTAGAGTAGGCAAAGGTGCTAACCGTTTTTTAATCCAAAAGTCATCCCTTTGATTCTACATAATCCAAAGTAGGTGGAGTTGAGGTTTTGTAACTTCAGATGTTTGTATTGTACCTGCCATATTGTGTCCTAACCAGTGCAGCACAACTCGTTGATTTAGATTTAAAGAGTGTTGAAGAACAACATGATGTCTGTTTCCGACTTTGCCATGAGATACAGTGACATGTAGTAGTTGTTTGACGATATCAAAGGGTGACTCTGGAATATGGAACTCCGGGTTATTCATTGGAATTTGAAGTATGTCTGAGATAATTTCTCTAGTCAATTCAAATCGTTATCTATGGGCATAGAAACATAATTTACCACGTTCAGGTCCGCTAAATTGGTAGAACATCAAAACCAATTCTCTAGAATAAACAGGTTCTGAATGATATAGAAGAGGCATTCATCCTCGACATACAATTTCTGTGTCAAAATATGGAGAAAACAGGCTGTCATAAAAAAAATTCAAATAATTTTTCTCCGGCACTATCTTTCTTGGTTGATCCATTTGAAAGTATAAGTGAGGGAAGGATAGTGAAGAATGCGTGAAATGAAGATGGCTGAAAAGAAGAGATTTATAGCCAATATATGAGCCTGTACGAACCAGGATGGCAAGTGTAGTCAGATCCATAATTAATATGTGGAACACAAGTGAAACATGTGTCGTTGTTATGCAAAATTATGTAACAGAAACTATGGGTGTCCATAGTAGGTCTTTTCATGTCAAATTCCTAGAACCATTATTGAGGGGTTCACAATGTTATAAAATACGGAGGAAGGTTTCATATGGAAGTTAAACCAACACATATTTTCTATCATAAGTTATAACACCCCGCCTTTTTTTTTCCTATAATAGTAATAATAATAATAATAATGAAAATAGATAAAACAGATATATGATAACTATCAACTTAGGGATAAAAGTCCCGTAAGTAACTAGATAAGTGTTATCCTTATTTTTCGGTGAGGTTTTTAAAACTAATAAAAAAAAAGGGTGTTTTCTCACGTAGAGTTTCTGGGGGAAAAACACAGCGAGAGTTTTATACAGAAAAAAAAGGGGTTTTACTGAAAGAAGAAAAGGAAGAGTTTTATTCTGAGACCTAGCTGATAGTTGGAGCGTAATACGGGTGAGTAGAGAATACCTCACTTCAATTGAACATAAAAGTTCTTACTCTTATTATTCTTACAACATGTTTTGGGTTTACCGACAAAGATACAATGATATCCGTTTTCTGCTTTACTGCTCATGTTAAGCTCCTGTGTTTACTCACTCTATATGTATGATGAGGAATTGGAGAATACCTATTGTGTTCACATGATAAATTTTACATTTAAATTTATATGGTTTAACTACTGTTTTCTCTAGTTCGAAAGTGTCTCCAGAAAATCTGCCCGATCTATTGAAACAAAACGAGTACCTAATTTGATTTGATTATGATTATTGTAAATGTCGAGGTGAACTAGGTAAGTATCTATGCGTCTTAGTGAGTTGAATTGACGACGATTTGTTGGTTTCGTGAGATGTGGGCTGTCGAACCTTAGAGGGAGCATTAATGGCGTCGCCTGTTTGGATTGTTGTTTGAACTCTTATGTTATTAAGTTGTATTTTTTGGTTTAGTGTTGGTTGTAGTAGAAGGGTTAAATACTAGATTGGGTGGGCCTGTTGAAGCTCCAGAGAAGCCATTAATGGTGTCGATCCTGATTTTTTTCAGTATAAGGGAATCACAAATTGTTGGTATAGGTACATAGGGTTTTTCTCCAGGAACCAAACCGCTGGGTTCATATTGGATATAGATGGCCGGTGGTGGCTGCATAGGTGGTGGAGGCACTGGTGAAGGGAGGAGGAAGAAGGGGAAGAAAACGTGTTGTTGTTTTCTTTTTAGCTGGGCTTGGGCTTGGGCCGGAATATTGCATGTGGGCTTATATGTTTTAAACTTTAGATTTTCATTTTTGGACTTAAGTTTAGACTTTGGGCCTTAGTCTCTGGGCTTTTGGGTTAGAGGAGTTTAGGTCTGGTTGATTCTTTGTTGACTGGTGGTTTGGCTTGATTGACCATTGGCAGGTTGACTTTGACTGTTGACCAGGGTTGACTTTGACCAGTTGACCCAAATTTGACTTTTACCTCGGTTTATGATTCGGTCTATTAGGATAGGTCTAGGATTATTAGCATGCTTAACTTTAGGCTAAGACCTTTCTAAATATACTTGTGTACGTGTATTTATTACTCTGTGATATGTCAGTCTTTTATGATATACAACGTTATGACACTTATACATCCATGTAATTAATAACGCGTAAACCAAAAATACAATAAACAAGATACTCCTTAGTTCTCTGAAATAATATATACAATAAAGTTCAATAATGCGTAAACAAATTTACCGCACCCTTTTAGAACTCTCCACGCCTCAAGTTTTGGAATTGAGTTTTATGACTGATGATATCATATGTTAGGTGGGCATTTATTGAATATGCCATAAATGGCCCGTTAGCGTTATATATGGGTATTCATTGAATGTGCCATGAATGACCAGATTGTTTGGACTGCCCTAAAAAGGAACTAAGGTATTCGCCTTGCGGGTTAGTTGTATTTCTTGAATGTACGGGAATGTAGGGTTGGGTATTCCTTGAATGTGGCGGGAATGACCCAGGGCATTCATTGAATGTGCCATGAATGGCCCGTTAGTGATATGATAGGTATTCCTTGAATGTAGTGGGAATGACCTAAGGTATTCATTGAATGTGCCATGAATGACCCGAGTTTTTGTGCCCGAAGAGGTTGTGAAATATGTGTATGAAAGCCCAAAGATGGCTGTGCTATTGTGGTATTCGGTGGGAGAGAGGCACAAAAAAATGTGTGATTTGCCAAATGTGTGGAGTGCAAATCGTGGAGTAGGTACTAAAGGGTGGGTGTATAAGAAAAGTAACTGATTAATTGATAAGAGAAATTGATTTGATTATGCGAGTGTGTTTGGGCTTACATTTGAATACCTATAGGATATCTACATATGTTATATAAAATTTCTTACTTTCTTTTGCAGGAGGGTAGGACTTAATAATATTTTGTGTAGGGACGCGGTCCTACCCTTATATAGCAGTGGATATCGGTAAGTTTTAATTCAATTACTTAGTTAGTAAAACAAGTTATTATAACGAGTTAATAAGATGGGAGTCTTGCTTGGGAAGAAACTATGCCGGTTGAAATGACGGAACTACCTGTCTTCCAAGCTGCGAATGATTATATTATGATATATTTAAAGTGTTAGTTGGATAAGTAAATATTGGAAATGTTTATATGTGGTTTGTCTACTCATACCAGCAAATTCCATTTTGCTGACCCATGTTTGCTTTCTTTTGGCAATGTGGGTGTGTTCTTGGGAACATAGGTGGAAAGCAGTGGAACCGCGGCATGTGATTTGGATTCTTGCCTGGAGCAGTCCGTTAGTTCTTTTATTAGGTCTGATTCTTATTGAAATGATGTAATAACGTAGTTTATATTTTTAGCATGACATGAGAACATGGTAGTGAGGACTATTATTCAGAAAGTCTGTTTGATGTTTTGTTTGGACGGGAGATAGCTTAATAAAGTGATGGTGGAAAATTGTTGGGATTATTTTAATTTAAGTTGATTCTTGTATGATGTGGGTTTTAGGTTTTGACATGTGTTGTATCCACCCCGTCATAGCCTGGGTTTTTAGACAATTGAACCGAGTGATGTTTGAGATATTTATATTTCAAATATTCACTTTGTAATTGTTTAGAAATTCGGGCTGAGACATAAGTTGTCAAATAGGGTATTGAAAAAACGTCCCTAAGACTGTTACTGAGGTATGCAAAGAGATAGAACGTACGGAGGTGCAGTAGCCACAGTATAGTTAGACCTACATGTAATTTATAAATTGATGTAGCAAACCTCAATAATGGAAGATGGATAGAATGATAGAGCTGCATGCGCGACATGTGTTATGCCTACCATGTAGCTTGCACGACTTTCAATAAACACAATGAGTCGAGATTGATTTATTTTTGTGAGTCATTGATTTTGTTTAGTTTTTATGTTTTTTATAATTTGTTTATGTTTATGATAAGGTAAAAATACAACTAATACACACAAATATTAAATAGGGGACTTCTCCATTTAATACGTAAACCGTACAAATGTTTGAGAATTATTTAACACACCACATTAATATACAAAAACATTAAAGAAAAGGAAAGATGGACGTTACATATATCTACACATGTTAAAGGATGTTATGCATAACTAACAATATGATAACAATAAACACCGTTATCAAGAAGACCATGAATGCAGCATCACGTTGCTCCCTTTCGAATTTCTTGATATGATCCATTATGTTGAAAACGAGGAGAGGTGGTGAAGATTAATTTGTGGAGAGTGAGAGAATTGGATGAGTGAAGTATGGGGAGGAGGGTCGAGTTTTATAGCAAAAAATTTGACCGTTTTGGGGGGAAGCGTGCGAAATTGAGTTGTTAGGCCTAGTGGAGAATCTGTCCGTTAGGTGTACTATTTATGGATCAGTCTGTTGGACTCGATTATTACCCCCAACTTGTAATGCTTGATATCTAAAACACATAATCCCGATTCATTTCAACTCTAAATTTGACAAATGAGCTACCAAAATTATCAGCATGAAAAATGTCATTTAATGGAATATGGAATGGGCACATTTAAACTTGTTTTTGAAAAGGTTGAAGAAGATTATATAATATGTTAAAGGGTTGAGTCCTGTAGAAACATAACTCAACCTTTCTTTTTTATGTACAAATTTACAAGGGGAGATTAACGTGTTAACAACACCGGACAACCAGAAGACTCACCACATAAAATAATCAGGCAATTGTCATGTCGGCTTTGGAGCGAACCCAATCTAGCCAGACTGTGGCTTAACCTATATGTTTTGTAGGCCTAGGGTGCAGGACAGTACCATCCCTGACCGTTGTGCAATGGTCTAATAATAATATTACCCTTAGTACATATGGTATAACCTCAAACTGCCCCAAAATGAAATCAAATAGCAAACAGCTAGGGGTTGGCCTGGTGAAATCCATTGCCTGTCCGAAGCAGGGAACATCCGATGGTGCATATCACGAATCTCTTTGTGCACAATGCTTAGTGCAAAGGGAAAAATAAAAGACACGAGTATATACATGTTGAGTCTTTTAACATCAGATCCTCAAGACAACAGTGAGTCTTTTAACGTCAACTCCTCAAGACTAATGTGAGTCTATTAACATTAGATCTTCAAGACGAATCCCAACCAGTGGGAGCAACGGGGCGACGACAAAGTTTATCCTGCTCAGCTGGTGTTAGATAAAAATATACCTTATACCGGCAAATATCGGATAGTAATTTAAGACCGAGACAGAAAGGTGTTTGACAATGCACACACCATCCCATCCTCCATGCATGTCGCTTTCGAGCAAAAGTACTACGACCATTACCTATTCGAGATGGGTGAGATTTACACCAAATGATGAGCTGAAGTTCGCAAGGAAGAGAATAGAAAAGGGAAGAAAATGAAGGAGGGGAAATTTTTGGTACCCATTGTTTACCAGAAGGCACGTTTGCTCGATTATCAGAAGACATTTATACTCAGTTCTGAAATAGAGTTTTTGTGGACTACGGTTCCAGTGCTTGCAAACACTCACTCCAAGATAATAATGAGAGAAGAAAAGAAAGGAGGGCTTAGGTAGCAAAATGGAGCACTCCCTTTATATAAGAATGGAATGGAGTACACCGAAAGAAAGAAAAAAAAATGAGTCCTTTAAAATCAAAAGCTTTAGACATTAATCAAACCGTGTGGGGTCCTCAATTATCAATAAACAATTTATCATAAATCAACAACCGAAAAAGTTGTGGGTTTGTCCAACTAACACATTTTTCACCCCCAAACATATTCAGACACCAAGATTCGTTATGCTGAGGTTTAGTAGACTGAGAACCTAAACGAGAGTTCACTTTGGTTTTTGTCAAACGGAATGGTATTCGAGTAGATGATGATGAGAAAAACGATGCTCGTAAAGCACACTTGGGATGTAGATGTTTTAAAAGGAATGAGTAATTGGGTTTAGCACTAAACTCATTGAATGAGTGGGGCTCTACTGTATCGTATTTGAAAAAGAAACGCTCTCGTGGTTCATTCATGGGTATGACGTTCGCACGAGAAGGATTGAAAAACTCGTGAAGAATGGGAGAGGCGAGAAAGTCAAGTGCAAACTCAAGGTTATGTTGAAAAGGTGGAGAATGGGAAATCGTGGTGATAGAAAGTGGGTGGGTTTCTATAGGTGGTAACTCATCAGAGGCTCTCAAGAATTTGAAGTATTCGTCATCCAACTTGTCTAGATTGACATGATAATCCTCATCTACAAAAGTATGTGCATCATTAAGGTATTCGTCAATATCCTCAGTAGTGAAGTTGGCAAAGAAATTGTGATCTTTGTCATCCTCCATAAGAAGAATGGGTACCAATGTTGGAGTTAAGACATCAACCGAACTGAAGATCATGTTGATCTCACCATCCATAGTTTGTGGCATCAGTTTGAAAACATTTATTTCCACAGTGAGATTTCCAAAGGACATGGTCATGGAAACATCACAACAATTGATGAAGGCGTTTGCAGTTGCAAGAAATGGACGCCCTAGAATGAAAGAAATGGAATCACAGGCAACTTCTATATCCATAATGACAAAATCAACGGGATAGTAAAAGTTTTGGACCTGTACGAGGACGCTTTCCATAATGCCTTTGGGATACTTAATAGAATGATCGGCTAACTGCAGAGTCATATTAGTAGGTTTAAGCTCATGAAGGCCTAGTTGTTTAAATATGTAATATGGAAGTAAGTTCACACTAGCTCCTAGGTCTAGTAGTGCAGTAGTAGTGTATTTGTCACCCAAAGTGCATGGAATGGTTGGTATACGAGGGTCCTTATCACCATTGGATTCCATGATGGTAGGGAACTGTTCGGTGAGGAACGCTTGTTGAGGAACATTGGTTCTCATTTTTGTTGTACGTGCACATATCTTTCAAAAACTTTGCATGTTTCGGCAATTGTTTAAGGGCATTGAGAAAAGGTAAGTTGATGGTCAAATTCTTAAAAGTTTCTCGAATCGCATTAAAATTTGTGTCAGGTTTGTTCTTTGCCAAACGGGCAGGAAACAGTGCCTTGGGTATGAATTTGGCATATGGATCGGCCTGCTCCTTTCTCAAGTTATTAGTTGGTAACGTATTTGGAATTGGTGCTTCCAGCGTAGGTTCATTATCATAAACAGGTACATTGGAAGTGTCAGCTACCTTTGATTGATCATCTGGCATACGTATCTGATTGTCTATAGTTTTACCAGATCTAAGAGTTGTGATTGCATTCACCTCACCTTGGTTTGGATTACTTGTACCAGGTGCATTATTGAGTTCAAAGGCAGTGTTTGCTGGCTTAGGGTTTGGAACAACTTGTCTAGGAAACACGCCTTTCTGACTCTTATCTTGAGCTCAGAGTTGAAGCAATTGTTGGATAGACGTTAGTATTTGAGATTGTTGGTTCATGTAAGCCAAGAAAGTCTCATTCGTCTTATCAGTAGCGAGTTGCACAGGTGGTGCAACAGGGACTAATTCACGGTTATTGCTAAGAGGTTGAGGATGATAGCCATAACCTGGATTGGATGGAATAAAGTTATGGTTAAGATTGGAATTACTTTGTCACGCGCCGAATTTCAACAAAATCAGAAAAACAATATTTGTTCCCGACTCTTCAATTTTCGAGGTGTGATGCACTCTCAACTTCCACAAACCCATTATCCATTTAACTATTCCAATAATTTGAAACCAATAAATTTTTTAAAATAAACAAAAGTCCTCTTCGTTACAAAAATTAACAAATCTAATTAAGTTACAAATTTCCTTTCAACCACTCTTTAATTATAATTACAAATGAAAATACAAAACAACATTGTCTCAACTAAAATCTATTACACCTTAAGGGAAAACCCAACATATCCTGAATGCGACGCTAACGCAAACCACAAGCAGCAACCCACCTTCTTCAACACTAATCTTGTCAAGACTTATCAACTATGTTCATTTAATGAACACACCCGATAAGCAAACATGCAAATTGAGTCAGCATTATAAACAATGCTGGTATGAGTAGCCCTAAAATACAAAATATACTTATACATATATGTACACAATCCATAAGGCAGTTAGTTCCTCCACCGAGGCGCCTTAACTTCCAACGACTAATACAACATTCTTAATTACAAAAATTAAGGTATGTAGTTCCTCCACTGAGGCGCCTTAGCTTCCCATTCAACAATAATAAGGCATTTAGTTCCTCCACTAATGCGTCTTAGCTTCAAACCGTACTAAATCACCTGTATCTAATAATAGAATAACCAAACTAAAACTTACTCTATACTTACACTGGTGTAAGCCAAATCACAAAGTGGGTCACACTTGCATGAATAATCAATTCAACCCACCCTTCTGCAACACCCTTGTGAATGCAGCATAATTACAAGAAAACAAACATATCATATACATAATTCCAATCATCTCATTGAACCATTTTCACAACCATCATCAATCATTTATTATAGATTTAACGTACACTTTGATATATCATAACAATTATTGTTTAGAGTTTCTTCAAGTGTTTCTAGAACCACGTCATCTCTATGTCTTACCTAGTTTCCCTGGCTACTACAATCGCTACTCAACGCCGAACATGTACATCCACATGCCTCCCCTCACATAATGAACCACTCCGTGCATAGTTACTCTAAGTGGGATATCGCATACTAGGTAACCCTCACACGAAAGCCATTATGTGAGTACTACCACTATTCGGCATAAAATATCGCGCATCTCGTTCTAATTTTGCGAACGGAATAATCAAGCCACTATTCGGCTACGCCAGAAGGGCCATTCAGATTCACTGAAACGCCAGAAGGGCCATTCAAATTCACTGAAACGCCAGAAGGGCCAATCATATCACATACGCCCATCACAAGGGCCAAATCATATGAGTTGTGGTAGCTAGGTTCTAGGATTTTCGTTACGTAATTTATTCAGGTGTCATACATTAGTATCTCATAACCATTTCACTCTATCACGTGCCAAATAAATTATTACACTAAGCCACCATATTAGGACATATCTCAATACATCTCATAACAACTTTTATTCTTTCACGTGCCAAATAAATTATTGCACTGAGCCACAATCCTGTGGGAAATATCCACAAATATTATACTACCTCATAGTAGCATCTCACAGATATAATAATGGAGCGTTTATATCAATTTCTCCAAAAATATTGCATTTAATATATATATCCCAACATATCATATAATGTCACAATTGCTCCAAACGTATCGCATAACATTTTTTTTAGGAATATTATATCTCCTAATATTTCACTCTTGTCACGTGTCAAAAATTACATAATATCAACGTCAAATCTTTCTTAGATAATGACAACCAAATTTATACAAGCTTCCACAGCATTCCACCATGGAATTAGTCCATAAAATTAAATATATAAAAAAAGAATGTAACATAATAAACAATCAACAGTCAATAGTCAACCATCCATGGTCAACGGTCAACAGTCAAAGGGTTGACTGGTTCATAGGTCAAGCCCAACAATCAACAGTCCTAAACAGGTATTCATCTAAACGGGTCCTAACCTAAACCCATGTTTAAACACGTCCACCCATTGTCCTAATCCAATTAACCAAAACAAAACTCAAAACCGAGGCCCGAAACCAAAGCCCAAAAGTCTAAACATTTAAAGACCCCATTTGGATCTATATTAAGTTATATGGAACGGCCCCAAAACAAACTTGAAACTGGCCCAAAGAAAGCTAATTGGTTTCGGCCCAAGCCAACTAAAAAAAGGAAACTTAAACTGGCCCGAAACTTTAATTGGTTCGGCCCAAAGAAATAAAAGAAATTGAAACTAGCCCAAAACTTTAATTAGTTCGACCCACAAAACTGAACCTAAACCAGCCCAAAGGAAACTAAGGTGGTCCGCCCAACAACAAACTAATGTTTAGGCCCAAGCCCAACCAAACATAGAAACAATATCGTCTCCCTTACCTCACCAGCGCTTCTCCTCCACCACCAGCTCGAATTCCGGCCGCCAACTCTCCTCCTTCCACCCTTCCAACCCAACGGTTTTGACCCTCGTGAAAAACCCCAACTTTCGATACCAACAAAACTCGATTCCCCTCACCTCCAAAACTTGACCCCAACCGCCATTAACACATGTTCAAGCTTTTTCCAAGCTTCAACAGCACCCCCCCCCCTCTAGCACTAAATCAACCCAACATCTACCCTTAATCAACCAAACATCATTTCAACCATACCACAACAAAAAAGAGTTCAAACAATAATCTGGATGATTTCTTTCTTTTGGCTGGGCGACGCCATTAACGGCCTTTCAAACTCCAATAGCCCACCCAATCAACCTCAATAACCAAACATAAATCAACCAACACATAATACCAAATAACAGTTCAAAAGAAAAATCCACACCACCACAGTATCACCGTTCAAAAGTATAAAGGAGAGGACGGTGTTTGGGGCTCACGCCTCCATGAATAGTCACTTAAGAGTTTTCAACAATCCAACAATCTAACTGGTTTTAACAATAACAAGCCGAATAATCACAGACGAGAAAGAGCAGAAAAAATAAGCAGAAACATTGTACTACAGTAAAACTGTTATCTCTGTATAGACTATAGACGAGAAAAAAAAAAGAAAGCTAAACTACTCACCTCTCTGTTATCGCAAAAAAGAATATATAAGAAAACTACGTGAGAAAACAGATTCCTAAGCTTGCTCGCACAATCCCTCATAGTCCGAATCGTTGCGCTCCATCTCTCTAGTAAGTGAGCCGCCTCCATTTTATTTTATTTTTATCCAAAAAAACCTTATTCTCTAGAAAAATATGAATATATATACCTGGGTTTGAAACCTAAGCCCAACACAGACTCTGGCCCAAAAATCAGGCCCACATATTCCAAATCCAATCCAACAAATTTTAAATAAAAAAAAATTAATTAATTAATAAATAAATAAATACAAATTACAAATACATGTATTACATACTTGGAAACTGATTTTGACTTTGTTGGTATTACTAATTATTTCCTTGACGATATGGAATATAGTTGGTAGATGGTCTAACAGGTGGATTGGCGAAACCTGGAGGAGCCATCTGTTGGGTATTTCGGCGCCAAGTGAAATTTAGATTTTGTCTCCAAGGTGCATTATTGATGTTGAATGCACAAGTTTCTTTCGATGGTTGTGAAAATGAAGCATATAACAAGGGACAATACGCATCAGGATGGTTAGTACTTAGACAAAGAACACATGGGGAGGTGTTAACGTTCATGACCTTTTTTGGTTTTTGATCGTTTACCTGAACTGCTATGGCCATCTATTTTATTAGTTAGGGATTCTACCAGATTTTTTAATTCGGGATCGAGTTTTACCTCAAAAATAGATGTAGCTTTTGTAACAGTGTACTTAGATGACCTAGAAGAATCAATGTTACCCCAATGTGTACTTCTTGTTGCTTGTTTTTTAAGAAAATTATATGCTTCAGTAGCTCCTTTGTCCATGAAGCAACCGCCGTTCATTATATCAAGTGCTTCCTTTTTATGATCGGAAAGTCCATTAAAGAATGAATGAACAAGGATAGCGATGTCGAGTTGATGATGAAGACATTCTAAAAGAAGATCAGTAAATCGACTCCAAGCTTCTGTAAATGATTCATGAGGATTTTGACAAAAGAATTGGATACTAAACATGCAACAACAGCCACTTATACATATATATAGATATAACCATGCAAAACAGTACCACGGACATGTATATATACATTTAGATGTAATTCATAATCACTTAATCATATATATATAATCACTTAATCACTTAATCACTTAATCACTTAATAAGCGTATTCACATTATTCATACATATTTCTAACCTAATACGCAAAAAATAGTCCATTGCCTACGACATAATAGATAACACATGTGAATTATACAATAATAATTTAATATTAGAACATGTTAGCATCCCGCAAGTCTGCCAAAGAAATAAAACAGTTGTTTCAACTCGTGGACGTCCCGAACACCAAAAGGAATTGTGAAATAGCTATTGCAGTTGTAGAAACTTAGGCCCTTTACTTGAATGAGAAAGACCAGTAGGTGCTGCTGTTGAAAAAATTGCAAGGACAAATAACATCAACCAACGCGCACGAGGTATTGCTGGCGGACGCGAGTCTAATATAGCACACGCGATAGGAACGTGTACAGTAGGCCAATTTTTTCACAAAAGTCTTAGGTCAGTGTGTAGATTAGGCTCCAGGTCCTAACTTTTGTTTCCTGTAAGTGCCACCAAAAATCAGATTCGGATCAGATCAAAAACACGGAAAAATCCAAAAAAAAAAATAACAAATAAAAACACAAGAAAATGAAATGAAGGAAAGGAATGAGATTGGGGGATTTCCCCTTGGAGCAATTCCAGTTTGTAATCAATGGTCCTTTGGTCTTTAGGATGGCAGCGACATCATTTGATGTTATCACTTTTGTGGGGTAAAGAATTAAAGTTTCTTATCTGTTCGGTGCTAACTCAACTTCCTTACTCACGTTCTTCGTGTGTATTGTTAGAGTAAGAGTTCGTTCCAACTTAAGACAATGATGGCATTACAACTAGAATTGTTCAAGGAAAACTAGTGAGAAGGATTTTTTTTTTTTTTTATGATTGAGTTATACTAAAACTACTTAGCTTACTTTTAGATTCTTAAATTAAGGTTACGTAAAGTCGTAAACATGCATCACTAAAAAAAAGAAATAGATAGATAGAAAGGGGTGGAGAGTTAAATCCACTCATGTGAGGACAAACCTCTATTGATTGAATCTAGTTTATTGCATCTTTAATCTTCTTAGAATTCATAGACAAATCTTAATAAATATTAGAGTTTTGATCCCTAACAATATAACTCATCTCTAAGATCATATTGCTAGCTTGAGAAACAAAAGCAATGACTTATCTCTAAGAAATCACCTCAATTCCTAACTAGACTCTACACCGAATACCATTTGGGGTAGGATATAAAGTCTAGTTTATTTGTCCTAAACAAATAACTAGAATTCAATAACAAAAGTTATTCCTCACATGTGCTTCGTTAACCTTCCACAAAGGAAGGTTTTAGCTCATGATCATGGGATTACAATGCTCATGTGTTATGTGTTATGCTATTATGAAAGAGCAAGAAGAAGAAAATAAGAGAAGAAACTAACTTTGCTTTAAGGAAATGTAAATTTTATTTAGAAGAACATAAGTGTTGTCACCATTAAAACTATTACAAAAGCTTAACATAAAACAAAACTAAAAGTAAAATACAAGACAAGGAATGAAAAGGAGTCAAGGGAGTAAATCTAAAATCAGCCCCTCTTCAATACATATCATAGCTTTCTCTCTTCCATCCCACGTGAAAACACCTCCCTTATTAAATTCAATCCTATCTAAAACCAAATCAAGCCAAAATAATCACTATTCCAACAATCCAAATTCAAGTCTTCCTAATTAATGATATGCAAGGTGTCATGTGGTGCCAATTATTTGTTTGACTTGTGAGCTTGACTTGGGACATGATGACTCATCCAAACTTGCAGGCCGCAAAGTGGGTCCACGTGCTGCGTCCAGTGGCAGGCCGGTCTTTTGGCATTTTTACGACTTCTCTCCTTTCCGTAGAGTTCGTCGCACTGATCATCTGAGCAGCTCAATTGCCAAATTCGGAGTCCTGGTTCGAGAGATATGAGCTTCGGAAGCTTGATGCTTTGTGCATGTAATCCCATTTCTGGCTTGATTATGCCCTATTTGAGTCTTTGGGCTTTAGTCCAGATTTGTTGGGCTTTGCATGGGCTTAATTGGAAAGCTTTATGTATACTCCCTATTCCGTGCTTAAATATTGGCTTTATCATCATTTTTACGTTGGTTGTGTCAACCTGCAAAAGCACGAAAATATGATTATTTTCTGATTATTAAGCATATAATTAACTGAAATGTTACGTCTCTACGGGGTTTTATAATACAGTTTTGGGTGTTTATCACTTTGGCTAGTGAAAGTGAGGAGGCTGGTTGGTTACGAGATCTTCTCACTCATATTTCGGTTTGGCATAAACCGGTACCAGCCACTTTTATACATTGTGATAGCATTGCTGCTATTAGGTGAGTCCACAGTAAGTTTTATAATGGTAAATCACGACAGATTTTTCGTAAACATAGTACTGTCCGGTTTTTTATATCTAAAGGTGTAGTGACTATTGATTTTGTGAGATCTGATAATAATATAGCAGATCCATTGACCAAAACTTTGGCCAAAGAAAAATTGTGGACTACTGCCAGAAACATGGGACTGAAGCCAATTGAAAGATGAACATCTATGATGACAACCCAACCTAGGGACTGGAGATCCCAAGAATTAGGTTCAAAAGGAAGAACAAGTCATAGAATGTTGGTTGTGAGACATACATTGTTACTTATTTATCCCGTAGTTGGATAGTAAAATGTATGAGATCCTGAAGCAATAATTAAGGTTGAAGTTTTCTAGGAAAAACTCTTAATGAAGTTCTATGGTCCTTATGGGCTGAGTGCATAGCTACAGGAGCACTCTTGATAGACTCACCTAGTGAATGTGAAAATACAGACTGCTTTCTATGAGAATGAGAGCTGATTCTCTAGATCATTCACGAATCCAGGAAGAGAGCATAGGGCCTTTAATGTGCAAAACATGAAAGGAGAACATTGGATATGTTATGCGTGATTATAACTTATTGTATTCTCAAGACCTAAGTTTAAGACTTAGTCACTTATGACTCTTATACTTTGAGTAATTTTCACTACGTAAAGGTTAAGTCTTGGACACCTTCATCTATGCATAACATGTTGAAACTGATATTGATTGCTCTTAAATATATTTTATATTTTGTTTTTATCAAAAATAAGTGGGGGATTGTTGTGTTATTTTGAATAAAACAAGAGGTGAACTTGGGCTTGGGCTCTTTAATCTTTTTTTTTTTTTTTGGTAAAATTTGTTTCCTGATAGGGTTGGAAACAGAATTGGATATGGGTTGGAAAATAGAAACATAGTGGACTAGTAGACTCCAATCCCTATAGGAAATTGAAGCAGTTCCCTACAAAAGCGGATCTACTAGTGCTCCACGTTTCTTATCTCTAGATATACTCCTCTACCAGCAACCTATACAGTATCTACAAAACTAATTTCTAAACTACGTTTTGGGCAATCATAAGATCAGTATCGTGGTTCTTCCTTTTTTTCTTTGGTTTATCTGCAGTAAACAAATGAGAGTAATAACTAGTTGTTGTATTCTGGGGGTTGACGTGGTCTGTCTGCATAAAGAGGAACAAACGCGAAACAACCTTAAAGAGAACGTACCGATCCGTGCCTCAGCCAGCCTTTTTTTATTTTCACTGTTTGTTCTTGTTGCAGAAATTATATTCCAATAGTATTGTACCATTATTATCGACTAATTCCACATTATCAGATTGATCAAGCACTCAGGTCAGAACAACTTAGTCAAATAATTCAGAAATAATCCTGTTGAAAATTAAGACTGGCAAGTTCAGGTGGCTTTCCTTTTTGGGTAAAAGGAGGTCTAGAGGGTAATTGGATAAACAAGAAAAAAATGTTGACCCTGACCCGATCACAATTGCGAACTTGGGATCCAGGATTCATTCTCCATCAGCCTGTGAAAATGCATGTGGCGCAATGGAGTCAGCAGTACGTTCAGCTGTTCAGCACAGCTATCTGCTTCTTATAAGGCCATTATTGTATCTTTAATTCTTAAATGCTCCCCACGAGCTCCTAAACAATAGCCAACAAATTGAACATTAGGAATATTCCCCTGTTTCATCACATTTTCAGTAAAAAAAAGAAGGCTAAAAGACTTGAAATCAGGACTAAAGTATCACTACATAGCTATGAATCTACGATAGAGTCATAGAGGACATTGAAATACATCAAACTCTCCGTAAAAGCATGCGAAGAAAACACCACTGTCGAAAGATAGAGGGATAATGCACACTTCGTGTAATCAGCTAATCATGTTCAAACATACATTAAGCATGTTCATATTATCATATAGAACATGCATGTGTCACGTACCCTCCATATTAGTATACCAATATGATAATTAATGCTAACCTGTGATCCCACTTGCCTTCAAACCGACAAATTCACTACGCAGTACTGATGTTACAAATTTACTTTTCCAATATATGATACTATACCATGGCTTGTAAAACAGTGTTTTAAATTAGCATCATATCCTAGATATCATTTAAGAAACCAAATAGTTCGTAACCATACTATGGTACAAACACAACCTCAGTCACCCTCGGTGATATCATTTTCTTACATTTCTATTAGTATCAGCTCATAATTTATTGTTCTTAAGTTTAAGGTAGGCAAGCTAGGTATGCACTGCACGAAGTATAATTGAAGTGTTGTGCATGTTCGTGCCAGCGGCCTTGCTCTACTTGTAATCCAATTAAAGGGATCCATCACCAAGCCTGGTAGCGTGGTATAGATCAAGCAAAGTATACTTAATACTTCTAAACACCCCAAGTATTATGTATGGACGTATGGTATATCTCTCCCTTACTTCTCTTTCTTTGCATTGGCTAGCTTAGCCAACCTGCAGGATCTTATTTAAGCACGATTCTCTTCTTTTTCACCCACTCCTAAAACACTTTCTTTCCTTTAAACAAACACAACTCCTTTTCAATGGAACCATGTTAACTGTTAAGGACTAAAGGTGCATCTTTACACCGTAGATAGGTAGACCCTTGTTATAGCAATTTCTAATGAAATAGAATGCAATTCCAACCATCACAACTTTACTTTTTATTTTCTGTTAGTTTTCATTTGCTTTCGATTACTGTTAGGCGTTCTTGCCCCTTTGGAATGGTCATAGGTTGAATTTGGTGCAGTAGGCAAGCCCAATTGTAGTTGTAGAACAGTCGACATCATCCTTTGCGGGCTTAGCGTGGATTGTCTCTCTCAACTTGTCCCTGTGGTCCAGATTCAAAAAGCCACTTTCACCTCATTACCTACCATATGACATTTATTGTACTTCTAACTTGACTTGTTCACAGAAGAATTTCTATGAACCCTCCTATTACATATGCCGAAACTCCGAAAGGGTAATCTTCTTAGTTATACTTCACATTCCGAAAATTAACACATTTTATGAAAAACTGTAGAGCCGGACGTACATCTTCATTGACTAAATAATCCTAGCGTACTTAGGCGATCGTCTTGAACGAAACGTAGTGGTATTCTACTTTATCGTAATAGGCGGTTGGATACTAATGAATTAGTACTCGTATATTATGGCCCAATATTAGGACAAAATGTCTTTATGAAACGCTTTTGTTCCACCAACAATATAGGTTCCAAAAATGATTTCCTGATCCTAAAAATTGATAGAACATTGTTTAAATTGATTATAAATCATATTGCAATTTGCAAGATGATAATCAAATTCATCACATGTATGTAGGACCATAAAAATATTGGTCTAGATCCACCAACAAGACAGTGATAGTTACCCTCTCCTATGCTGGATTGCACCAACCTTCTATGGCCGGCAATACTATATGCTTTTTGTATCATTTCTTAAACTATACATGACCTGGCTTTTTAGTATAGTACTGTTGTGGATCGTTCGTTCGACATTTGTTCATATGGAAATAAACAAATTCGAAGAACATCCAACGGTCACAGATTTATTATGATAGTTGATGATACTATTTTAGCTACTTAACAATCGGTATATCAAAAATAGTAGTAATTATTGTGTACTTTTTTTTCCATTATTGCTTAACTAGATATTATATTTCGTCAGACATGACACAATGCCTTAGAGTGATGAGTAAAAATTAAAAAAAAAGAGGAAAGAATAAACAGAAAGATGTCATGAACAAACTCAATCGTCAGCACAACCATATATATTCATCACAGGGGTCTTTTGGTCAGCTAAACTATTATTTTTCTATTCTATGATTTAAGGTCCATGTCAGCATAACACAGTCTACAAGAAACCAAGACAACAAAAAGGGTCCCGCAAAAAACAACCATTGTAGTCATGCCACGTGTGTGATGGACACGTGTCAATAAATGGTTGAGGTTGTTTTCATGAACCAGCTTCGCAAGTATTCAAAACTTTACGTAGTTCAGCTGCCGACCTTTGGTATCCTAAGAGACGCAAGGAAGAGCCAAAAAGTAACGTAAGCAGCCAAAACCTCAGCATTCAATTCCAAATCAACCGTGAATAAAGCATTAGAAGTCACCACATTTGTTGTGAACCATTAGATGGACTAGTCTGATGAGTGCATCTGTTTATATGCTTGTCCCTAGTCTAGGCGTTGTTTTGTTGTTGAATTCTAAGTTGCAGGTCGGTTAGGCATCTCTTCCACTCCATAACTCTCTTTTCTTTCCCATCCCTCTTATCTCTTGCACATTTCCATGTCTCTCTTGAAATTCTCTATTTTCATTGAGAAAAATACCCGGTTATTCGTCGTTATACCACATTTCATCGATCGATTACTAGTACTGCAAGATCGGCCGTCTTTATAATGGTAAGGACATACATTGTCTCACTGAATTCAGAATTAGTACACAGTAATTTTGTTTGACATTTTTTATGAAAGTTTAATTACATTGTGTTGGTGTATTTGGTTCTTTGCAGGAGTCAATGTTGGTTCCACCATGCCTCGAACCATTGTTATCGACGGCATTCTTCTCAGTGTGCAGGACACATGGAGATGCGGCCAGGAGTGAATGCAACATGTACTGTTTAGATTGTAGTGGTGATGCATTTTGCTTCTATTGTCGATCTTCAAGACACAAGGATCATCAAGTAATTCAAGTGGGTAATTAATCTAAATTATTTTTGTTTTTTCCATTTCATCATTCGATTCTATCAATGTGTATATGATATTATGATGATCCTGAGATTCTTACTAATGATGGGTCTATGTATGGAGGAGATGCAGATAAGGAGGTCATCATATCATGATGTGGTGAGAGTGGCTGAAATTGAAAATGTACTTGATATAAGTGGGGTACAAACTTATGTGATCAACAGCGCTAGAGTTCTATTCCTTAATGAGAGACCTCAGCCTAAATCTGGTAAAGGGGTTTCTCATAATTGTGAAGTATGTGGGAGAAGTCTTTTAGACCCCTTCAGATTCTGCTCATTGGGTTGTAAGGTTAGTTTTGTTTTCATTTTTTGTCACATTCATCATAGTTATATTCATATATCATCTCTAGGAGCTCACAGTGATCACAACAACAGAATCATGAACATGATTTATCATTTTTCTCATAACGTACGCCATTGTTCATTCTTACTTTGTTCCGTTTCATTGAGTTGTAAGAATAATTGATCGATTTTCTTTCTTTGTCTCATATCCAACTTAACAATATGTTCGTTAGTATAAGCTAAAAATCTAGCCTAACATATATCACCAATATCATTGACATATTAGTCACTATGCTAGTAAAAACACATTGCCATAAGTCATCCCTGATCCCTCCTGACCACCATTTCATTTTTTGTCCATCTTTAGGTTTTAAAATTTTGAATTGCTAAGTTGATTGGGTGTTTTATTTGTTTTGGTTACTTAGCTTGTAAGAATAAAAAGGAAGGGAGATGCAACTTTTATCTTTGGCAGCAACAATGAAGTAACAATGGATAGAGGAGAAGGTATGTCAAGGAAAATATCAAAAGAAGAAGAACAATTGCGTGAAGGTACACAACATCAAATATACCCTTCCACACATTCACCTCCTCCTAATTCAAGAAGAAGGAAGGGCATTCCTCATAGGGCACCCTTTGGTTCCTAAAGAATGTAGTGGCCCAAACTCTATAAATCATTGTCGCATGTCACAAGTCAGAAGTCACAAGTAGTCACAACTCACAAGCAACTACCACACTTTGGCCCCAAAACAAGGTTATAAGGCCACCCCCAAAACAACCCCATGATCTCTATAATTCTCTCATCTCTTCTGTTTCTGTCTCTTTCGAGAACCAATAATGCAGAATTATTATAGGACGTTGCAAGGTGTAATGTAATTAATTTATACAAAAAAAGTCATTGTGAAGTCCGTTAAATAGTTTATACTTTTATAGCAGGTCCAACAACCACATGGACCGTTTTATATGAAGAAAACCAACATCTTTTTAATTGTTTATTGTACAAATGATTTAATGGACTTATGGATGTTGGAAATTCTATTGATTTCAGTCTTTAGGAGAAGACCCCATCGGCGTTGGGGCACCACTTTTGCTTTAGGTTTCACTTTGCAGTATTGACCTTGAATTTTATGTGATTTGCACACTTGACATAAGTCTGTGGTCATCAAGAACAATATCTTCCTTGAATTGGTTCAGATGTCGCCACTCGCCACCTGTACAATGGAGCATGATGTTTGACAAGAAAATATTCTTGCCAAGTACATATATATGACCGTATGACTCATGATGATGGATTCCAAGTGAAGGGGGATAAAATAAATGTTCATCAAAATTTAATAAAGAAATGAGAGGTAAAGTATAGTAAAGCACGGTAAATTCTCAAAACTTCAAAACGCAAACGATCTTGATCGAGTTTTACATTTTATATCCAAAGTTTTGTACTCAAAATTTTATGTTCCTTCTTTTCTTTTCTTTTTTCGATAAACTAAGTTCCTAATTTCCTATTTACTTACGATACATTTGTTAACGTTTTTATAGAGGGCCAAAAAAAATATCTGAGACTTGGGCTTTGGGAAGTTTGGCCCAAATTGGATGGAAAAAGATAACCAGTCCCGACGGACTTGGGCTTTTGCAAGAAGGAATGCCCGCTGTTTGTGTGGTTTCGCTTGTAATTTTGTAGAACAAAAGTTAAAAATCCGACTCCTTATTACTAAGAAGAGCAATCCGAAATATAAGTATTTAACAGAATAAGTATAACGGTCGTCATATTGACCACCACCAATTTTACTGAGGGAAACCCAACTAACAACTAACTACAAAACCATAGTTAAAATTTACTAAGGGCGACCATAGTTTAACAAAAAAAAAAAAAAAAAACAGTCTTTTAATTCTACCTAAATATGTTTTTTTTTTCTTCCTTAAAAACCTCACAAACTCTTTTTATTCAATCATAATGTGTTTTTTTAAAAAAAGAAAAAAAAAATATAGGATTGCATGAAAAGAGTTTGTAGGGTTTTCAGAAAGAAAAAGAATATGTTTGGGTAGAATTGAAAGACTTTGTTATTTTTTAAAAATAAATAGGGCTTCTAGAGTACGCATGCCGCATTATAGATGTGGTGCGCAGCCTTCTCAGCCACATGTAGAGCGAGGGTAAAACCAGAACATTAGCAAACAAGTTGCCCCAAACAGGTTAACGAAACGAAAAATTCAAAAAATAAAATAGAAAGAAAATACATGAAAATTTCCGCTTTAGCGCTAGTTTCATTTAGTGTTCTTATCAATTCTCAAATCCCTAATTCCAATCATTGAGTGTTATTGCCACATCAACCCACCGTCTGCTCTCAAAAGGTACACTCTCTCTCCCTCTATCTCTTTTTAACCCAAATTCTTCATGAATCAGTTGATTTCTTACTGTTTCAAGAGATTTGTGGCAATTAGTTAAACTTACTGTTTTAGGAGATTTCTTTTAGAAACTATGAGTTTGATTGGGGATTGTTTGGTTTAAGATTTCATTTTGTTTTAAGAATTAGTTGGTTGTTGGGATTGGGGGTTTGTTTATGTTATGTGTGCATAATCTAGAATCATAGGTCTAATGTCTATAGTCCTGTTTAGTCAGTTGGTTAGTTTCCTTCATTTTAGGCATTATCTCGTAAGTAGGTTAGTGGTTAGTTATTAAGTAGCTAGTGCTATAAATTGTAGTGTATCTCATCTACTACAAATGAAGAGAAGTATATTATTGTAGTTTGCACTTGTGTGTGGATTAGGAGGTCAAAGGCTCCTCAATAAACCTTAATGTTATGTGTTTTTGATACAATCACTTCTAGATTGTATCAGTTTCCAGTGGATATTTTGTGGTAGATGTTGGGTTGCGCGTTGATATAGAAACCCTATATATTTGATTGATTGTTGGCCTTTGGTTTTAATAATAGCGATTCTAGAGTCTACATTTGGATGCACCGGTCTTATTTGGATTCGAGACTCTTGATTCAAGACTTTGTGGGGGCAGTACACATGCACCTTTTACTGATAGGAGGGTGATAAGAGCCCAAAATTGTAGTTTTAACCCCTTAACAATCGTACTTTTAGACCAATTATGTGAATAATAAGTAAGAGTTAATATCGACACGTGTTTTATGCATTTCGGGCTTCAAAGTCCATTATGTGTGAAATGTGCCACTTTTAGCGAGATAAAGGAGCAAAGGTCGGTTCTTAAGGAGTTACGTGAATAAAGGCCAAGATTGAGGAGACAAAGCCTTTGTAAAGCCGGTCCAAAAGCTGAAAAGTCAACGCAGTAAACAAATCACAAAGTTAAGCGAGAACTTAGAAGACCATATCTTTGGACTCAGACCTCGGAATTGGGCCTACCTTACGTCAAAACGACCGAATCGGAAAGAGCTTTCCAATGGTCCCAGCCTTGGCCCAATCCGAGGAGCAGAAGTGGACAAAAAGTCTGTCGAATCCAACTGCAGCTGAAGAGCCCATTTTGGACTAAAAAAATTGGGTTTTGGGCTAGATTTTCCGGCCCAAAACATGGCTCCAAGCCCATGCACGATTTTTGGATCTGAAAGTATAAAAACAAAAGCTTGACTCTTTGTTAATGGTAGATAGTTAGGTTAGAAAATAAATTAGGTTAGGATAAGAAAAGTAGCCACTAAACCTTAGATCCAGATCTAGTTTTACATTATTTAGTTTTACATTAATTAATTAGTTTATTTCTTGAGTATTGAATCATTGTTTTTATTGTTCATTAGATTAGTAAGTAGTTGTTATTCATTCAATCATATATTGTTCTTATTGTTCTATTAGATTTATAAAGTTCATTACTTATTCCATAATGACATGTTCTTATTATTGTTCTTGTGTTGGGAGTGGTAGTATAGAAATTTCACATCAAATCATTACTCTCACCATTGTTCCTTTTGGTTTGATTAGTTGAATTCAATTTAAGTCTAGACAGTTAAGAGTGGAACGAATCCTTACTCCTTGTATTACATGATTATGTTTTGAGAGTAAGAAGAATTGATTTAAACGTAAGAACGGTAGGATTTCGTATTAGTGTTGTTAACATTAATATTTAGAATTCTATTATTTTTACGGTTATCAAAGGGCCTAGAGATTCGAGAGTACAAGTACAACCTGCGTACTCTAGATTTTGCATTTTAATAATTGTTGTTTATTTCTTTTTTGGTTAATATTACTCATCATAGTTTTGCGTTTTTCCAAAATCTGTAAGCTTTATTGATCTATATTGTTTTCATCAAGAAAAGTAGAAAGGATTAAAAGTTACGTATAGTTTTTTTTTTGTTTTTCTTCCAGTTCTATCATCAGTTCATCACTAAATCACTGTTGAGTATTAGTGAATATAACTCGAACATTACTTCTTCCAGCTCCTCAAATGAGTATGTCAAGTTGTGTATTTACTTAGAAGCAGTCATGATCTAGACCAATTCATAGTCTTGTCTAGTTATCTCTTTGTTTTGGCCTTCAGTAGGACTGAACAACGATTTAAACAAGTAGGGGATCGCTTAGCATTATCTACTAGAAAAACTGGAAGAATGAGTGAACAAGTTGTCAAACAAGTTAACAAAAAGAATAAGAAAAAA
Source organism: Coptis chinensis (assembly GCF_015680905.1). Lineage (NCBI taxonomy): Eukaryota > Viridiplantae > Streptophyta > Magnoliopsida > Ranunculales > Ranunculaceae > Coptis > Coptis chinensis. The sequence goes on from NC_141462.1 coordinate 32,716,754, forward strand.
AAACGTTTTCCACTTTAGTGCTACTTTCGTTCTCCCTTTGGTCAAACAGAAAATCCAACTGTTCACTTCAATTTCGACGGCATTCTCTAATCAATTTCACCTTGTGCATAGTAGAAGCTCTATAAAAATATCATCATCTCTTTCTTTCTTTTCTTTACACTCTCTTGTCTCAAATCCCTAATTCCAATCATCGAGTTTTAAGAGGGGTTCAGCACGACAGGTATTAGATTTTTCTTATTTCTTATTGGTTTCAAGTTAGTTAGTTTTAAATCGACAGGCCTAATTTTTATTTCATTGTTTTCAGTATTTCAATATAGTATATAGTATTTATTTGGGTTTCTTCTGGAGATCCGTGTATTTGATGTTTATATGCAAATTAATGCCATAATCTCAGTATAAACACAAGTTATAGTATAAATGGATCTAGACACATTGAGAAGAAAGCAGTATCAATCAAGGTACATGGGTTATTGGACTGCTTGTATGCATAGGTTAAGGCACTAACTATGAGTGGATATAGAAAGAAATGTTTAAGTTTATGGGATGTCAATTGGAAACCTATGTGCATGCTACATTTGTACTCTCCTCTTGGCCAATGGTAGACGCCTAGACGAAGGGGGATAGAGTCATGGGATGACATTTCTGACAGAGAAACAATGTTCTCAGATGATTTGTAATTGAAATTAGAAATGTAATGCGTGTTAGTAATTGAAATTGTCTCAGCAATGTTTGAATTAGCAAACTAATTTTGTACTAAAGGTTGAGTTGTTAAGCCTTGATTTTTTAATTACTTTTATTAACATTTCTAGCATCTGGTTGTATGTATCGGTCTTGTGAGGCTAGGAGAGCCTAGATCCAGTACCTTGCCATGCAACACACCCTCACCTTTTGCTACCCATAAACCGATGTACTCTAGATTTTGTCTACTTTTATATTATTAGCAAACTAATAATATATGCATGTTTAGTAATAATTTTTGTTCGTTCTTTCTCGGTTCATACTTTATCCATCCTTCTTGTCATATTAGTTGATTTTACTTATCCTTAAATAATTTTGTTAGTTTTGTCTCAGTTCATAATTTTATTCATGATTGTTGTCATATTAGTTGATTACGTGTACAATGGTTGGTTTGGTCTTGTAAATATATATGAAGGTTGTTTGTTATTGTTAATATGTTTCTATATCAGTTGGCATAAACATCCTGGATAAGGTTGGTCACGATCTCTTTATGCCATTTGTTTAATAAAGTCTGTTTTTTTTTCCTTCAGTTTTTCCACTACTACTTTCCTCTACCCACAACACCAACGTACCACTTCCGGTTGTTTGCTCTTCCGCTCTCACGTGTTAATTTCAATAATTGATTTTGATATTAGTGAGTTAGATTTATTTATTTAATTTTACTAGGGTTTGATTTTTTTGTAAGTCAGAAAAGGATGGTCGAGGAAAACATAATCCCCCAATTTTTAAGATGTTATTGTCGTCTTGACGCATCATGTTTACATGTATCAAGAAGCAAGGACAATCCCGGTCGACAGTACTACAACTGCCCCAATTGGGTGAGCCATTTTTGTTTATTGTTACTAATTTGAGTTATTAAAGAATTATATATTGGATTCTAACTGGTGATTTTAACATATAATTTGGGTTATTTTAGAAGCATGGGACGCTTAAATCTTCAAATAAATCCCAAAAATCAAGTTGTGATTTTTTTCCTATGGGTCGACGAAGCCGTGGTATGTCCGTGTGGAGGTGGTCTTTGTAAGGTATTTGGTGTGACTGGGAATGGAAAAAACAAAAAACGGCGATATTGTATTTTCCCAAGATCAGTTGTGTATGACAGAATTGTAAGGAATAAATTGTATATCATTTTATTTTTATTTCTTATTAAACATGTTTATCTAATTGGGTTGTAAACTTCCAACATTTAACTACATGATCAATCAAAAGGTTGTGGGTTTGTCTATTGTGTTGATAGTATCACACCAATCTGAGAACAAGGTTCTAGTTCTACTTCTGAAAGACGTGAACAAGGGTCAAATTCTACATCTGAAAGGCGTCTACGTATTCGAGAAGCGATCGATTGTACGGTACAGAACACCTTGGCTGCTGAACTTTGTGTTGCACAGGAAAGTGCTAGTGCAGGCCGCGACCTGTTACTACAACTTCGTGATTTAGAATTGGACAAGTAATTAACTATTTGTTGCTTAATGTAATTAACTATATGTATTTGGTGAAATTTTTGTCATTGGATGACAATGACTTGTTGGAATTGTGTGCCTTCGAATGACTGAATTGTTGGAATTATTTGTCTTTGGAATGCCATGACTTATTGGATTTATGTCTTTGAATTACCATTTCTCTAGATTTGTATGACAGGAAGCCTAGTTTAGAGGCGGCTACCCAAGTAGATACATTGATCTTTCTCACATGTTGCAGACAACGAATGACAGGTCTGTATGATACATTGTCTGTATCATCCTTACGTTGGCAGACCAAAGTGCTTGACCCCATCAAGTTCGACATGTTAAGCTAGAATCAAGTTTGATGGGGTGAAATATCAAACTAGTTAGTATCAAGTTTATAGTATTTAGTTCATGTTTGACATTGTCAAATACTTGTTAAATATCTGATACATCTCGGTTTTTGGGGTACATGATATATTGCTCAAATTTGATATTTTGGTCCTTGCCCCAAACTCCAAAGTTCCAAACAAAGGCCGCATAAGCTAAATTTAATATTAAGTATAGTACAACATTTTATTTTATTCGAAAAAATAAATAAACCAATTTGACATCTATTTAGAGTTTGATTAGATTTAGAAGTCTAGTTTCATTCCTTATTAATCAAGTATGGCTTGGATATCTATATATATAAAGAGGTCATTGTAGTTTATTTCATTCAACACAAGAGCATCTAGCTCAATTGGTTATGTACATCTCTCCTCATGGGAGATAGGGGTTATGAGTTCGAATCCCACCAAATGTTGGTTGGGATTTCTTTCTCGTATAATTATGTGATGGGCCTTTGGGCTAGGTAAGCCATTGGGCTAGAGACTGGGTGCTGCTACAAGTATGGGTGGACTGAGAAACGAAAGCAAGTCTTCATGGACAAAGTGGAGGCGGTTGGGTCTACTCAAAATGGTGTATTGGCGAGAGCCTTTGGGCTAGGTTCCCTTCGGGGTCGATGAGGCTACGGACAACGTAAGCCCTCGGGCTAAGAGGCCTTCAATGTTACAACATTGCAAACATCGTTGAATTTGACGGTCAAGTAACAGAAGTAGGACCAAAACCTAATATTTCAGCATTTTTAGACCAAAGTCTAATTACCATAGTAATAGTAGGAGCAATGTCTAAAAAACCCTATTAATTTCAAATAATACTCTTCAAGAAAAAGATTTTACATAAATACATACCCTATTTTTTTTTTAAAAATATTCTTTAAACTAGAAAGTAGATGTGTGCATACACACCGACACTTTTAAAAACTTGTTCAACAATTATAACTATACATATAGAATTTCTTTTAACAAATCGTTATTCTTGTTAGCGTCGCTAACCCATTTTAATTACCTGGAAGTTATAATTTCCATTTTTTGGGCTAATACATACTATATAGCATGTTGTTGAGCACCAAGTTTTGATCTGCCAAAACATGGATGGTACATACTATGTAGCATCCCCTTTTGGGGATTGAAAATGATCTGAACGACATCATCAGATCGTTTGGCACATAGAAACATGATATGAGGAGGTCGTTAAGGCCCGTTTCGTCTGTTTTGGATGGTATATAATATGTAACATCCATTTTTGGGATGATACATAGTATATAGCATCCTATTGAGAACAAAGTTTTGATCTGCCAAAGTATTGATGGTACATACTATGTATCATCCATAACTAGTAAATTCGCGGACAGCTAAAAATCGATAAGAAAATTATTCGCCAAAAATTCAAAATATAATCCTAATAATAAGTTTAAAAATTCGACAAAAAATGTCAAACATACAATTCGTGTTTTATACGGGTATAATACGGAAAATATCGGATATATTTTGTCATATTAGAAGTTTAGAATGCAATAAATTGTCAGAATTGCTCATTAACTACACATGCACAACTCAAATTTTCATTTATATTTACTTGCTAACACTTTAGTTTTTCGATATTCTTTAGGTATGGAAGGTTTTAACTTAAGTGGATTTTCAAAACCTTCCATTTTGAAGTTGCTTCATACCTTTTATAGTACGTTTTTTTCCATTTAAAAATACGAACCATATTTTTTGGTAATTATAAGCCTGGATCATAGAATTTGTGTATTAATCCCTAGGTTAGAAACGTTCATCTTATTATTCATAATATACTTAATAATGTATAAAACTTGTATTAAATGCGAATTTACTAGTTATGGTAGCATCCCGTTTTGGGGCTTGAAGATGATCTGAACGACCCCGTCAAATTGTTTGGCTCATATAAAAGCGATCTGAGGAGGTCGTTAAGGCCCGTTTCATCTGTTTTGGATGGTATATAATATGTAACATCCATTTTTGGCGGATGATACATAGTATATAGCATCCTGTTGAGCACAAATTTTTTGATCTGCCAAAGTATTGATGGTACATGCTATGTAGAATCCCGTTTTGGGCCTTGAAGATGATCTGAACTACATCGTCACATCGTTTGGCTCGTAAAAACGCGATCTGAGGAGGTCGTTAAGGCCGTTTCGTCTGTTTTGGATGGTATATAATATGTAACATCCATATTTTGGGATGATACATACTATATAGCATACTGTTGAGCACAAAATTTTGGATCTGCCAAAGTATTGATGGTACATACAATATATCATCCATAGCTAGTAAATTCGTGGACGGCTAAAAATCGATAAGGAAATTATTCGCCAAAAATTCGAAATATAATCATAATAATACGTTAAAAAATTTGACAAAAAACGCCAAACATACAATTCGTGTTTTATATGGGTAAAATACAGAAAAAATTCAGAGATATTTTGTCGCATTACAAGTTTAGAATGCAAGAAATTGTGAGAATTGCTCATTAACTACACATGCACAACTCTAATTTTCATTTATATTTACTTGCTAACACTTTATTTCTTCGATATTCTTTAGGTATGGAAGGTTCTAACTTAAGTGGATTTTCAAATCCTTCCATTTTGACGTTGCTCCATACCTTTTATAATACGTTTTTTTCCATTTAAAAAATACGGACCATATTTTTTGGTAATTATAAGCTTGGATCATAGAATTCGTGTATTAATCCCTAGGTTTGAAATGTTCGCCTTATTATTTATATTATACGTAAAAATGTATAAAACGTGTTTTAAAAGCGAATTTAGTAGCTATGGTAGCATCCCGTTTTGGGGCTTGAGGATGATCTGAACGACCCCGTCAGATCGTTTGGATCTAGGGAGGTCGTTAAGGACCGTTTCGTCTGTTTGGGATGGTACATATTATGTAGCATCCATTTGTTAGGCTGATACATGCTATATAGCATGTTGCTGAGCACTAAGTTTTGATCTGCCAAAGTATGGATGGTACATACTATGTAGCATCCCCTTTTGGACCTTGAAGAGGATCTGATCGACATCGTCACATCATTTGGCTCATAGAAACACGATCTGAGGATGTCGTTAAGGCCTGTTTCGTCTGTTTTGAATGGTATATAATATGTAACATCCATTTTTTTGAGGTGATACATAGTATATAGCATCCTGTTGAGCACAAATTTTTTTATCTGCCAAAGTATTGATGGTACATGCTATGTAGCATCCCTTTTTGGGCCTTGAAGATGATTTGAACGACATCGTCATATCGTTTGGCTATTAAAAACGCGATATGAGGAGGTCGTTAAGGCCCATTTCATCTATTTTGGATGGTATATAATATGTAACATCCATATTTTGGGATGATACATACTATATTATAGCATCCTGTTGAGCACAAAATTTTGGATTTGCCAAAGTATTGATGGTACATACTATGTATCATCCATTGCTAGTAAATTTGCGGACGGCTAAAAATCGATAAGGAAAATATACGCAAAAATTTGAAATGTAATCATAATAAAACGTTTAAAAATTCGACAAAAAACGCCAAACATGCAATTCGTGTTTTATATGGTTATAATACGGAAAAAATTGGATATATTTTGTCGCATTACAAGTTTAGAATGCAAGAAATTGTCAGAATTGCTCAGTAACTACACATGCATAACTAAAATTTTCATTTATATTTACTTGCTAACACTTTAGTTCTTCGATATTCTTTAGGTTATGGAAGGTTCTAATTTAAGTGGATTTTCAAAACCTTCCATTTTGAAGTTGCTTCATACCTTTTAAAGTACGTTTTTTTCCATTTGAAGAATACAGACCATATTTTTTGGTAATTATAAGTCTGGATCATAGGATTCGTGTATTAATCCCTAGGTTTGAAATGCTCGCCTTATTATTTATATTATACGTAAAAATGTATAAAACGGGTATTAAACCCGAATTTACTAGCTATGGTAGCATCCCATTTTGGGGCTTGAAGATGATCTGAACGACCCTGTCATATCGTTTGGATCATAGAAAAGCGATCTAGGGAGGTCGTTAAGGACCGTTTCGTCTGTTTGGGATGGTACCATCCATTTGTTGGGCTGATACATACTATATAGCATGCTGTTGAGCACTAAGTTTTGATCTGCCAAAATATGGATGGTACATACTATGTAGCATACCCATTTGGGACTTGAAGATGATCTGAACGACAACGTCGCATTGTTTGGCTCATAGAAACGCGATCTTAGGAGGTCGTTAAGGCCCGTTTCGTCTGTTTCGGATGGTATATAATATGTAACATCTATTTTTTAGGATGATACATAGTATATAGCATCCTGTTGAGCAAAAATTTTTTGATCTGCCAAAGTATTGATGGTACATGCTATGTAGCATCCCCTTTTGGGCCTTGAAGATGATCTGAACGACATCGTCACATCATTTGGCTCTTAAAAACGCGATCTGAGGAGGTCATTAAGACCCGTTTCGTCTGTTTTGGATGGTATATAATATGTAACATCCATATTTTGGGATAATACATACTATATAGCATCCCGTTGAGCACAAAAATTTGGATCTGCCAAAGTATTGATGGTACATACTATGTATTATCCATAGCTAGTAAATTCGCGGACGGCTTAAAGTCGATAAGGAAATTATTCGTTAAAAATTCGTAATGTAATCATAATAATAAATTTAAAAATTTGACAAAAAACGCCAAACATGCAATTCGTGTTTTATACGGGTAAAATACGGAAAAATTGGATATATTTTGTCGCAATACAAGTTCAGAATGCAAGAAATTATCAGAATTACTCATTAACTACACATGCATTAGTCCAATTTTCATTTATATTTACTTGCTAACATTTTAGTTCTTCGATATTATTTAGGTATGGAAGGTTCTAACTTAAGTGGATTTTCAAAACTTTCCATTTTGAAGTTGCTTCATACCTTTTATAATACGTTTTTTTTCATTTAAAAAATACGGACCATATTTGTTGGTAATTATAAGCCTCGATTAGAGAATTCGTGTATTAATCCCTAGGTTTGAAACGTTCGCCTTATTATTCATATTATACTTAAAAATGTATAAAACAGGTATTGAACGAGAATTTACAAGCTATGGTAGCATCCCGTTTTAGGGGCTTGAAGATGATCTGAACGACCTCGTCAGATCGTTTGGCTCATAGAAAAGCGATATGAGGAGGTCGTTAAGGCCCGTTTTGTCTATTTTGGATGATTTATAATATGTAACATCCATTTTTGGCGGATGATACATAGTATATAGCATCCTGTTGAGCACAAATTTTTTGATCTGCCAAAGTATTGATGGTACATGCTATGTAGCATCCCTTTTTGGGCCTTGAAGATGATCTGAACGACATCGTCACATCGTTTGGCTCTGAAAAACGCAATCTGAGGAGGTCGTGAAGGCCCGTTTCGTTTGTTTTGGATGGTATATAATATGTAACATCCATATTTTGGGATGATACATATTATATAGCATCCTGTTGAGCACAAAAATTTGGATCTGCCAAAGTATTGATGGTACATACTATGTATCATCCATAGCTAGTAAATATAAATGAAAATTAGACTTATGCTGCATAAGTCTAATTTTCATTTATATTTACTATGCATAAGTCTAATTTTCATTTATATTTACTTGCTAACATTTTAGTTCTTCGATATTCTTTTGGTATAGAAGGTTCTAACTTAAGTGGATTTTCAAAACCTTCCATTTTGTAGTTGCTTCATACCTTTTATAGTACATTTTTTTCAATTTAAAAAATACGGACCATATTTTTTTGTTAATTATAAGCTTGGATTAGAGAATTCGTGTATTAATCCCTATGTTTGAAAAGTTCGCCGTATTATTCATATTATACTTAAAATTGTATAAAACAGGTATTAAACGCGAATTTATTAGCTATGGTAGCATCCCGTTTTGGGGCTTGAAGATGATCTGAATGACCCCGTCAGATCGTTTGGCTCATAGAAAAGCGAATGAGGAGGTCGTTAAGGCCCGTTTCGTCTGTTTTGGATCGTAAATAATATGTAACATCCAGTTTTGGCGGATGATACATAGTATATAGCATCCTGTTGAGCACAAATTTTTTGATCTGCCAAAGTATTGATGGTACATGCGAAGTAGCATCCCCTTTTGGGCCTTGAAGATGATCTGAACGACATCGTCACATTGTTTGACTCTTAAAAACGAGATCTGACGAGGTCGTTAAGGCCCGTTTCGTCTGTTTTGGATGGTATATAATATGTAACATCCATATTTTGGGATGATAAATACTATATAACATCCTGTTGAGCACAAAAATTTGGATCTGCCAAAGTATTGATGGTACATACTATGTATCATCCATAGCTAGTAAATTCGCGGACTGCTTAAAATCGATAAGAAAATTATTCGTTAAAAATTCGAAATGTAATCATAATAATATAAGTTTAAAAATTAAACAAAAAACGCCAAACATGCAATTCGGGTTTTATATGGGTAAAATACGGAAAAAAATTGGATATATTTTGTCCCATTACAAGTTCAGAATGCAAGAAATTGTCAGAATTTCTCATTAACTACACATGCATAAGTCTAATTTTCATTTATATCTACTTGCTAACATTTTAGTTCTTCGATATTCTTTAGGTATGGAAGGTTCTAACTTAAATGGATTTTCAAAACCTTCCATTTTGAAGTTGCTTCATACCTTTTATAGTAGGTGTTTTTCCATTTAAAAAATACGGACCATATTTTTTGGTAATTATAAGCCAGGATCAGAGAATTCGTGTATTAATCCCTATGTTTGAAACGTTCGCCTTATTATTCATATTATACTTAAAAATGTATAAAACAGGTATTAAACGCAAATTTACTAGCTATGGTGGCATCCCATTTTGGGGATTGAAGATGATCTGAACTACCCCGTTAGATCATTTGGCTCATAGAAAAGCGATCTGAGGAGGTCGTTAAGGCCCGTTTCGTTTGTATTGGATGGTATATAAAATGTAACATCAATTTTTGGAGGATGATATATAGTATATAGTATCCTGTTGAGCACAAATTTTTTGATCTGCCAATGTATTGATGGTACAAGCTATGTAGCATCCCCTTTTGGGCCTTGAAGATAATCTGAACGACATCGTCACATCGTTTGGCTCTTAAAAACGCGATCTGAGGAGGTCGTTAAGGCCCGTTTCGTTATTTTTGGATGGTATATAATATCTAACATCTATATTTTGGGATGATACATACTATATAACATCATGTTGAGCACAAAATTTTGGATCTGCCAAAGTATTGATGGTACATACTATGTATCATCGATTGCTAGTAAATTCGCGACCAGCTAAAAATTGATAAGGAAAGTATTCGCCAAAAATTCGAAATGTAATCATAATAATAAGTTTAAAAATTCGACAAAAAACGCCAAACATGCAATTCGTGTTTTATACGGGTATAATACGGAAAAAATCGGATATATTTTATCACATTACAAGTTTAAAATGCAAGAAATTGTCAGAATTGCTCATTAACTACATATGCATAACTAAACTTTTCATTTATATTTACTTGCTAACACTTTAGTTCTTCGATATTCTTTAGGTTATGGAAGGTTCTAACTTAAGTGGATTTTCAAAACCTTCCATTCTAAAGTTGCTTCATACCTTTTATAGTACGTTTTTTTTCATTTAAAAAATACGGACCATATTTTTTGGTAATTATAAGTCTTGATCATAGAATTCGTGTATTAATCCCTAGGTTTGAGACGTTCGCCTTATTATTTATATTATACGTAAAATTGTATAAAACGGGTATTAAACACGAATTTACTAGCTACGGTAGCATCCCATTTTGGGGCTTGAAGATGATCTGAACGACCCCGTCAGATCGTTTGGATCATAGAAAAGCAATCTAGGGAGGTCGTTAAGGACCGTTTCGTCTGTTTGGGATGGTACATATTATGTAGCTTCCATTTGTTGGGCTGATACATATTATATAGCATGCTATTGATCACCAAGTTTTGATTTGCCAAAGTATGGATGGTACATACTATGTAAGCATCCCCTTTTGGGCCTTGAAGATGATCTGAACGACATCATCACATCGTTTAGCTCATAGAAACGTGATCTGAGGAGGTCGTTAAGGCCTGTTTCGTCTGTTTTGGATGGTATATAATATGTAACATCCATTTTTTGTGATGATACATAGTATATAGCATCCTGTTGAGCACAAAGTTTTTGATCTGCCAAAGTATTTATGGTACATGCTATGTAGCATCCCGTTTTGGGCATTGAAGATGATTTGAACGACATCATCACATCATTTGGCTCTTAAAAACGCGATCTGAGGAGGTTGTTAAGGCCCATTTCGTCTGTTTTGGATGGTATATAATATGTAACATCCATATTTTGGGATGATACATACTATATAGCATCCTGTTGAGCACAAAATTTTGGATCTGCCAAAGAATTGATGGTATATACTTCGTATCATCCATAGCTAGTAAATTCGCGGACGGCTAAAAATCGATAAGGAAATTATTCGCCAAAAATTCGAAATGTAATCATAATAATACGTTTAAAAATTCGACAAAAAATGCCAAAATGCAATTCGTGTTTTATACGGGTATAATACGGAAAAATTCGGATATATTTTGTCGCATTACAAGTTTAGAATGCAAGAAATTGTCAGAATTGCTCATTAACTACACATGCATAACTCTAATTTTCATTTATATTTACTTGCTAACACTTTAGTTCTTCGATATTCTTTAGGTATAGAAGGTTCTAACTTAAGTGGATTTTCAAAACCTTCCATTTTGATGTTGCTTCATACCTTTGGTATCAACAAATTCAAACATAAGAAACTAAAAAAAAACAAATTTCTCATAAACTATGACAAGTCCAGGTCTCGTAACTCTTATTGACTATGGCTACAGCGGGATCCATTCGTCAAATTTAAACCACACCAAGCCCATGTCCCGTAGTACTTATTGACATCGACTGACATCGACTACGGCGGGATCCTTTTGCCGGAAATCAACCACATACATATAGCACACTTATTAACTTTAACAAAGCTAAACGTGCAAATAAACATGAACATACAATCATATTCAAATCTAAACTCAAATTCACATACAAAATCAAATCATATTCATATACATCAAACCATATTCCAACTCAAAGTCAGTGATTGAGACTAAATTCAAATCAAATTATCAAATCTTCAAAACCTATTATATCTATATACTTTTCTCCCTCGAGTTCTACAATTCTTTTACTCAATCTTGTGTGTGTAAGAGGCAAGATGGTCAATTGTTGGGAATGGTGTATAAGAGATTCAAGGTTGGAAGTACTCTCGAGGCATATATAGTGCATTGGTGCAGAGATTGCAGCTAAACTATAGAAGGACCTAAAGCTTCAACACATGCTGATTTTGGGAGACAACAAATACTTGATGCATAATCTAAGGGAGGAAGGAGCTGGAGTGGGATGGCAGTTTAAAGAAATGATCATTAGGAGCTTTAAATTGTTTATGACTGCTTCTGTAAACTCTAGTAACTCTATTTTTTTTTTTTTCTGTTTGATTAGGAAAAGTGGTAATTTCTGAGCTCATCAGTTATGTACAAATTTTGGATTATGTAAATGGGCTATAAAGCATGCCGGTATTGGTCCTCCACCTTTGTGGACCTATGAAGTTGTCAATCCTTTAAGAGTAGTTAAATACAAGGACCAAAATATTGAATTCGAGCAATATATTGTGTACTCCAAAAACCGAGATATATAAGATATATTGATATATTAGTGGATATATATATCCTTCTGTTGACCGGCTAAAATTTTGTTTTCTATGTTGATAAATTGAAAATATCATCGATTATATCAGAAATATCGTTGATATATGAATAAAAATCGACCAAAAATTGGTCAAAGTCAACAATTTATGTAGCATCCATAATATATATCGGTCGATAAATATCAATATATCAGAAATTGTGATATATATAGGGTAAAAAAAATCTATATTCGGTGGAGATATATCAAATATTTACATCTCGTGTACTCAAAAAAAGATATATATCGACAATATTTACATAATCTCAACGGTATTTTGGGCCTTGGTTTATATATCGAAAATATGGAAGGGTTATCACTGAAAAAAAACAGCACAAAAGAAAGCGAAAATAGAAAATTTCAAGAGTTTCCTTACGAAATGTAACAAATCGAAAACTTCCATGGCATGTGCATTGCACATGTATTTTGCCCCCCTGGATTAAACCAAAATCTTACGGGACAGGCTTCTATTTAGTCCAACCCCACTACAAAACTCACACTATATATTCCACGTTCATGTTTTCCAAATAGCTCCATATTTGCCCGCGTTCCATCTTCTGAAACCAGTTAGATGGTTGCAATATTCAAAAACAAAACTTCCATTCAATCAAATTATGTTCTTGAATAGAAATGGGTAAAAACAAAAGAGCAAGTGCAACTTTGGAGATGGGAAAGGGTGCTGTGGAGAGAAATCCAAACGTGAGGATGAAGGTGTGTCCTAAAGTAGATAAATTACAGAAACCATCCGCCTCTAAATCTACCAAAGCACCCACTTATAAATCTCCAAAATCATCTCATCGGTCACAGGTAAAATCTCTTATAAACTCGTTTTTTAAACTTTGAAGATTTTGTTGCATATATGGGTTGTTTTTTTAAACTTTGAATATTTTGTTGCATATATGGGTTGAAATTTTATATAAATTTCACAAAATCCAACTTGAAATGTCATATTCTAGAAAGATATATATGTGTGTTCGGTCCGCGCAAAGGAATCAAATAGCATATGTTAGAGTGTTAGACCCTTGCGTTATTTTCCTAACATTTCACAACACATCCAAAAGGTGATTCTAGATAAGAAATTTTGATTGGACTGGTCCACTATGCTTCTTAGTTGACCTTCCGGGATTGCCAATGGGGCTATGGGCTTCCTTTTGAATATACAGAGAATTTAGGCCACTTATTTGACACACTTAATGGAGACTGTAGAAGTACATTGAACTCCCTTGAAGGGCATCCAACAACTGGGTGTGCATGATTTTGATCACTCTCCCTTTTTGTGTCGGTCTTCCTTTTGAAAGGAAGGTTCATAGGCACTCAAACTTAATTGACAAACGGAAAATACAATTTGTAATTCTGTTGAAGCAAATTGTCACGCGGTAGTCACTTCACACAAACCACTAACAATTATATGTTTGGCCTTCTATTAATGGACTTAGCAGCCATGAAGATTTTGCTTTCGAGTGCTACCTAAAGAGCATCTTCCGTGGCCCTTAAATGTCATACAGTTGACTCCTTGTGTTATACTGTTCATTTACTGTGTGTCCCAACATTCCACACCGATATCCCGTTATAATTATTTCACGATTGTAAGCTTCTATTATACTTAGTTTGTTTATATTAGGATTTTATTCCCATTTTTCTTTTGTCTTTGCATCCGTTTGATTTAATTATTGGTTTCATGCATTCTTATCGGCATTTGATTATTTTATGTTGCATCTTTATATGTTGTGCATGTCACAGAGCATGCATGCATGAGTTGTGTTAAATGCACCACGCTTGTAAGATTTTATTTGTGAATTTAAGTGTCATTGATTTGTTATATGCTGTATGACGGATGATGCACCGTATATATTATGCCATGTGTATATATTATCTAATGTAGTATACAGTGTTTTTACAAAACTACCCCATGTTTTATGTCTTCCATTACATTGTTCACAACAAATATCTTATATCAGGAACTGAGAAAGGACAAATCTAGAGGGAAAAACAAAGCAAATGAGCAAGAGCAAGAGCAAGAGGTAGTGAGGAACAAAAAGAGAAAGGTAACTCCATTCCGGAGTGGAATGTCGTCTTTGGTGAAACTTATAGGTGAACCCTCTTTTAAAAGTGCAATCAAAGAGTGTCACTTGGAAGAGATGAAGAAAACCCCTTTCTTCCCACTGTTCAAATGTTGCTATGATTCGAAGCTGACCAACAAGATGGTTTTGAAGTATAGTCAAGTCATCAAGAGGATCATTGAAGCATTCAACGCAGAGGATGGGTGTTTCGTAATACACGGAGTTAAGGATTATGAAATGCAATACCCTAGGTGCGCAAAGTGGGATCTGACTCTGTTCAATCACAAGTCCCCACGAGTAGTAGGTGAGGGGCTGGACAAAAAGAGTAAAGCAAAGGTAAGTTTTGTATTTAATAAGTTAGCACCTAAAGATGAGCATGTAAGTTGATAACTTGAATAGTAAATTGTAAGTATGTTTTCTAACCCACACACTATATAAGGGATAAAGAGAGAGAGTGAAATAACTTTTTCTATGTGAGAAAGTTAGAGTCAACTTTTCTAGGGTTTCCTAGAGAGAGAACAAAAGAGAGATTTGTGAGAGCATGTTTTTGTGAGTGAGAGAGATCATTCCAAGTGAGTGAAGTGAGAGCTCCTCTTTTAATCCTCTATCTTGTTCATCTAGATGAATGCGTTGATCTCGTCGTGTGGATGTAGGCACATTGCCGAACCACGATTAATCCTCCTCATGTGTGAGTGGGTTCTTTACATAGTCTCTACACTAGTTTAAGCTTGTTTGTTGATATTGTTGATTGGGTTTAATGCTTGAGTTATTTGTTGGAACTTTTGTCTTGTGTGAAAGATCACTCCTTTGGTGGTTGATCTAGTTGTAGTTGCACATTTTTGCGATCAGTCGCAACATAATTTATTATACCAATAATATGACATTTATACCAATAATATGGCATATATCAATAAAATTATGGACTATATGTTAGTCATGATAAATAATGGGATGTAGTTGTGGAGTATGTAATTTGAACTTCTTAATTGAATTTAAGTATCCTTTCAGGATAAAATTCCCTTGAAAGTTAGTAAGGAGCTCAGAGATATCACCGATGATGAACAAATCCTTCTAACCAGATTGTATGAACCGAAAGAGACTGAGACTACATTAGAGATATGGAGGAGAAAGCTGGCTAAGCCCCGAGCTGAGAATGTGCGACTTTGGAAAAATTACCTTGAGCTGATTGAAACAAAATGGAGCAAGGAATATGATTCTGGTCAAATAGGTGGGCACATGGAAGAGGGAGGCTTGATGGATGATGATAGCCCTGACATGGATACTCACGATGAATTCCTCGGTACAAACTCCACACCGACGGAAGGATCCACCCAAATTGTGGTTAATTTGCAACAAAATGATAGTGACCCAATGATGGAAGAACCAGAAATTGAAGAGGAGAAGAAAGAAGATTATTTGGGTGAAGCAGATGCGAATGTGGGAGATGGAGGTTTGATGGATCATGACAGCCCCAACTTCGATACTCCCACAGATGAATCTCGTGCTAAATGTCTCAGTACAGACTCAATTCCAGTGGAAGTACCCACTAAAATTGTGGATTATCTGCGACAAGGAGGTGCCTCGGTGATAGAAGAACCAAAACTTCAAGAGGAGGGGCAACAACATCTTCAAGAAGCAGAAGGTCACCCGATTACAATGGAAGAACCTCTTACTCGGGAGGAAATGCAGAAGCGAAAAGTCACAATTAGCCCATCTATAATGGTGAAAAGAGTGAAGGGGGAGGAGAGAGGAAGCAAGAAAGAATAGAGAAAATTGATAAATACTTTTTGTTCTATACAAGAAAGCCAAAAAGGAGACCATAAATAGAGAAGAAGAGGCAAGGGAGAAAACTAAATCTGTAATTAATGAAGGTATGTTGCATAACCCACACTAATGTAGTATATATCTAATCATATGAAACTAAGATGGGGAAGTGTAATTGCCTTATGTGGAAATCCTCGGACTTGGTAGAAGTTGGAATATGGGGTTAGATAAGGATTGATATTTGATCTGTATGTGGGTGGTTAGTGTGATCCGTAGTAGAGCATTGTCCAATGCATTGATGCATTTATCAACGGTTGGATGGAAGAATAACTAGGAAAACTGTAATAGTAGACCCCTTGAGCATGTTAAGTTTTAGGTTTTTTATTTCCTTGAGCATGGTATATCTAGGAAAACTACAAAATGAGCCTGCCTTAGAAGTTGTCCTTGTATGCTGAAGCTTAAGCTTAAGTGTCTTTGTAGGTAACACATCAGATGTCTAAATCAACAATGTAGGGGCATATAATTGTTAGTTGCAGGTGGCATATGTAGCAGTATGACAGGTGCTTACCAGCTATAACTTGTTTGGGCTCTACTCTCATATTAACACCTATTTTTTCCTTCAAACATGTCCCTTCTCCCATGTTTGCTCGAACTATATATTCCATTTCAGTTTGTGCACGCGCAGCTGAATATGGATCTTAAACATTGGTATTCATATTAAGATTCAAATTGATTGCTCGCTTCCATCTTCTGCACCACCTATGCTTTGGATATAAATTACATATTTGCTCTATTCATTCTACTAGGTGTTTATATATTTTGCAGTCAAATATCACGTTGATGCTTTACTTTTACTTTGATTCTTATATATAATTTGTCCATGCATGTGTTGCTTACTTGGTTACCTTGTATATGGGTGCATTTACTAGCTATTTTATATTAAGTTATATTTGAGTGTCAGCACCTCTTTTCAATTGCAGAACTCAAGTTTGCCGGTGTGTTAATGATGTGGTGTTAATGATGGGAGCTAGGACCAATAGAAAAGAGGTGCTCTATCTACCAGTAGAGCACCTCTTTTAGTTAATGATGGGAGCTAGAACTCAGTGGGCGTTTTGTACTCTTCAGTGAGCTAGGACCATTAGTAGCTAGTACCTAAACAACCTACTAATGGTGCACGTGGTGTTGGTACTACACCTGTTCATGATCTTATTGTACCTTAAGAGCCCACTAAAGAGTACGAAACGCCCACTGCCGAGATGCTCTATCTACCAGTAACGACCTTAAAGTTAATTATATTTCTGAGTTTTTAGTTAGTTTTAGGTTGTTAGTTGATTGGGATTTTGGGTTTTGAATTTTGGATTTTAGACGCTGTTACAGACTCCAATGCAAACGCCGCTACCAGGGACGGTTCATATGCCTTTACCTGGAATGGTACAGACGTTGCTAGGAAGTGGGGAGAATTCGATGTATTAGCTTCCCACACCTATTGATTATAGTAGTGGACATGAGAGTGTTACTCCGAATGAAGTGAAACCTCGGATGCCTAGTCCGTATATGGTCAGTTTTTAAAGCTATTGATGTGGGCTTTTTTGTTAGTAGTTCTAGCATTGACCATTAAGATTTGAAATTCATTTATTGTTTGTGTAGCAAGCACCTTCTCATTGGGTGAACCAAAGGCCTCTTGGAGTAGACGTTAATGTCGGTGAGTTTAGTGGCATTGGCCAAGGATAGAGCATATATCTATCTTCAAGCTATTGGTAGTAATTAGGTTTGAATCTTGTAGCTTATGTTGAAGGGCGGGAGGAAGGGGAAAGAGGGAATCCTCCTCAACCCACGACGTAGGTTATACTCCTTCCTTAAATATGTTTATTTGTTTTCTTTTGGGGTAGGGCTTGGTTATGTTTTGAAGGAAACATAAACTTGTATGTGTTAATTATGATGAATGTAATCTAGAAGTCATTACAATTCTAAATTATAGATAATAAATCCAGGATTTCTTCATGATGTCTTATGGCAAGTGGAAACGTGATGATTTTGCTCCTCATTTTCATGGGGGTGGATATATACCGCAACAAGATAGGGCTGGGGATGACGCATATGATGTTATCGAAAAACAGAGGTACCTGTTTATTACCTTTGCCAGAACATTTATACTGTCTTCATTCTTATAAAAGTAGATCTCATGGGTTCCTCCGTATGAATGTTGTGTTTTGTTCAAGTTAATAATATATGCTTGAACCTAGCATTGTTAAATTCAACAATGTTTTATTTACGGTTGCATCATTGAATTGCATGTGCAATTAGTGCTAGAAATAAACGAAATATCTACAAAGTACTACTAAAGATAACACTGATATTCTTACATGAACTGCAATAATACTATTACTCGAAGTTTGAGAGCGTTTGTTCTTGTTACATGTCAGCATAGGCATAGACCTAGGGATTGTCAAGAGAATAATAATGCTACTGCTGGTGCTAATAGTAATAATGGAGGTTATGTGACTCTCGATGTTTCTTGTACTCATTACTGCGGGAATCTTGGCCATAGAGCTAGGGAGTGCACTGCAAAGGAAAGTGCTAATGGCCAAGGCGAAGGTTGTTGTAACTGTGGCGATTTTGGTCACTTTGCCAGAGACTGTAATAATAATAATTCAGGGGAAGAGGCGTGTGTTATTCTTGTGGTGGGTATGGCCATCTGGGTAGGGAGTGTTTTAATGAGAACAGTGGCGGTGCTAGACGCAATGGTGCCAGCACAAGTGGTGGAAGCCACTGCTACAACTGTAAGGAGGCTGATGGGCACTATGCAAGAGACTGTCCCAATGCAGCTGCAACCTTAGCAACAAATTAATTGAACCCGATTTAGAGATTGAGGGGTAAGCAAATACCTTGTGGTTTTCCCAATTTTCTATATCATATAGCGGTTTACTTTTGTTTTGATAGTTTTGGTAATGAGACACCACTCTTTAAATTCTTTGTTTGTTTTTTTTTTTGTCTAATTGGGGTTGATATTGATTAATTAGTTTTTTCAGGGAGAGTGAAGAACAATTGTTGGTGTGTCAATAGGTGGTGGATTATTTTATATTAATATTCCCATAATGATATCGTTTTTTAGTACAATCAGTTCACTTTGTTTTTTCTTAGTTAGTGGAAGTTTACTATCTCGTGTTCTTCCCTTTTGTGTATGTTTATATTTTCGTTATGGAGTATTGGTGTTTTTCACCACTCTAGTACGTTATTTGTTTGGAATAGGAAAAAGATACCATAAAGGGATGAAAGAGAGGGAATATAGGAAGTTTGCCTTATAGATTAGTAGTACAATTTACCCAAGTTATTCCCAAAATTTTGCTATGAGAGATTGAGAGTTGGAAAATAATGTAAGAAGGTGCTATTCGACTTTTACTAATTTTAATTAGAAGCAATGTTGAATTGGGAACAAAGACTTAGGTGGGAAATATTGAAATCAGAAAGTAGGTTGGAAAGGACTGGCTAGAAGTACAAGAAATCGAAACAAGTTACTTGCCCAACGATATGGTCTTTTTTGGCACATAGCTCATGGTTATTGAATGCACCAGTATTCGTCGTCAAGTAATACTGAAATAAAGTTTTCTCTGTTGTTGTTTTCATTGTTTATCAACTCATAGAACCTTGTTTTTGAACTTTAAATTGTATAGTTAGTGAATAGAAAAGGTGGTCAAACTTCGATGGTTAGGTTTTGGAACTTTAAAGACCTTAATTTTGGAACTCATAGAACCTCTTTTTCTCTACAGTTCTCAAAATAGTTTGTGCAATTCGTTTCACCATTGCTTTGAGAAACAAGTTGAAACCATCTCTTCTTCATGCATTCCTTAATTATGCTTTGATTCTCGGTTCTGAAGCCCATACTCGTTTGTCAGCTTATCTTCCAAAGGTATCTTTATTTCTTCCCTTCGTTTTCTTGTGTATTATTTTCACGCATGCTTAATTAGTATATATGTTATGCAATGTCAAGTAGAAAAACTCCACAGCTATATCTTAGTGAGTTCATGGAGTGTGTAGATTATTACAATTGGAGATTAACACGTTTAGTTATGACACTCTCTTAAACACATCTATACGTACAATTTCTTATGGCAAGGTTTACATCTTTGTTAACCATCAGTCAAGTTTCCTGCATCTTCACATGCATATCTGCATGCCGTTTTATAGTCTCACTGCTTACATACTTTAGGGATGTGACGGAAACAAAGACATGCTTTGCAATATTGGACAATTACTTGTGGTATTTCTTGGATATCACCTTGGAAGGATTTAGATAAGGCATGTGTCTAGATCGACGATTATTCATTTGTGCTTATCAATGATGCATAGACCAGGTTGGATTTTGAAGAGTACAAGAGGGGTAACTACGTGGGTGCCCACATTTCTTCTGACTAGGAAGGCTTAAGAAAAACTTTTTCTTGACCAATAAAGAATGAGGCGCTTCAAATTATCGGTATATATATATATATATTTGGAATTTCATTTTGGGAAAGGGAAATATATATTACCTAATAGTTAACATCTCACAAGATCGTTTCTCATAACTACTTTGACTGAACTGGTATTTCCAAGTGACCTTAGACAAAATTGTTATAAACAAGCCTTGGAAATTAGTTGCAGGCCCTCTGCTAACTGTTAAGCTCGAATTTATAGTTCGATATATACTGTTATGTTGTAGGATGATGAGCAGGATATGGAAGTCTATACTGCAACATCCGCAACTTCAGTGAAGCAATCCTTGCATGAGCTCGAGATTTATTGCTAATTGCTTGTATTGATTTTTCTAATTGATCAGAAGAGGTTGAGTGAGGTGAAAATCTACAACTCTTCCAATTTTTTAAGTTAAACTCATTATGTTTCATTTCTCTTCTATTTTTGTTTCCTGAAATTATTTCAATTTCTTTCTCGTGTTTCAGTTTTGCCGAACTATCTTATTTTTTCGCGGCTGGTTTAGTTTTCTTTCAGGCTAAAGCTTGTTCTTCACCAAGCATTGGTCGCTTAAGAAATTAAGTGTAGGAGAACAGTTGATGTTTTAGCATCCAGACTGTTCTTCTGTTACTCACTTAGTTACAAATTAACAGGTGATCTTGCTGAAATTCGAGGGTAAGTTGTATACAAGTGAGCCTTTATATTTAATTTTTAATTGTTGTAGCATACATGATCCACAATTGTTGATGTTTTCCCCCATCTCCTCGAACTTGGACACTTGGTTGCTTTTTTCTCACCAGAAACCTTCTTGCCTTGCATCGGATTGCTACATTACGCCGTGAGTACAGAGTTGGGTCAGGGTGTATATTAGTAATAGCTGCTATTTTGGTGAAGCACCTTAGAGTATATCACTAAGATTTTGGTGGTGATGCAGGAAACACTTATGAACTTGCTACTTCGCAATTACCTCCATTACAGTCTATATGATCAGGCAGAAAACCTTAGATCAAAGGTACCGCATTTTGAAGCACACTCAAATCAGTAGGTAATTTCTATTTCCTCAACCCGTATATTCCTTTTGAGATTCCTGAGATGGTGGTCATGCAATATGGTCTTTGTGTTACAAGTTGTCTGGGATTTACTTTTTGTTTCGTGTGTGTTACTTGATCTGTTTGTTAGAAATATAATGAAAACGAAGTTTGTGAGTTGAAGGATACTGCTTTCCGATGTGGCTGATTTGCTGTTGTGGACACTGTATGAACCATGTATAGGATGTCATTTTTGTTGAGATTCTTATTGAGCTACGTTTATTTTCATTAACGTTATTGTTGAATTGGTAGTGTTCTACCATTTCCATTGGTCACAACCAAGGGACTTACGGCTATAGTGATATAACAACTTGTTCTGTCATTTTTTATAGAGCCTGCTGAGTGTCTTCTCTCGCTGATTAGTTATACACTCCATCAAGCATTATTTATTTTCTTCTATGAGGGTGTTATAAACCATCAGGTTTGTGAAACAATGTTGCAGAATGTGATTGATGGTGATTTGTGCGAGCAGTTTTCAACACTGTCTCATTGAGCATAAGAAGATTGATGATGAGCAAGATAGAAGAACACCGCAGGAGATATTGAAGAAACTCGAGGATGTCCAAAATAAGATCATCTGAATAGGCTTCTGTGTATGCTTGCAAAACTCGAAGAGATGAGAATTATCACATGATACAACTATGTAGAGTTCTGTTACAAAACAATCAGATATAAACTTTTGTGTAGACAAAAAAGTTCAAGTGGAGATAATTCCTTTCATCATTGTAGAGTTTGCTATATGAAAGCATAAACCAGTTTTACTTCTGTTGAAGATGAGAACTTCTAATTTACATAATATAGTTATATTTGGCTGAAAAAGATAATTGAGCTTGATTTGTTCAGAATATCATTAAGATATTTTTCTATAGACAATGCAGACAAATGTGATGTACACTTATGGGCGAACAATGTCAACACCCAATATGTCCATCTTTAAATGGCCATCTTCAGCTCATGGGCTCATGTTTTGATTGGGCTCTGACCAAGATTCTTATTTCCTACAAAAATAAAAACTTTCAAATACTAATTCTATAGGGAATATCTATCCAATTCACAACATAGAGAAAAAAAAATATAATCAATCAATGAAAAAAAAAAACTTGAACTTGAACCTAAAACCATATTTGAGGATTTGAAGTTTCTTTTTCATGATTTAACATTTGTAAATTGATTATTGTCCACAGCATGATAAAATGAAGATGGGAGCGAGGATCTATGGTACAAAACAATAAAATATATTGATAAAATATAAACTAAAAGAATTCGAAATTAATACAATGATGAATGATTCATCTTCTCCAAAATTTGAAAGTTGAATTTGAACTCTTGATATTTGCCCAATGTTCAAACTTGAATATTTAAATTGATGTTGAACTCATAAGTTTTTTATCTCCCAAATTCCTACAAAAGTTAATTATAAAAGAGGGATTCTAGCATGCGCTGGCTGTACCGGTATGCAGGGCTAAGACACCCTAGATCCAGTACCTTGCCATGCAATACACCCTCACCTTTTGCTGGTGGAGGGCCCAGATTACATGCGTACCCATAATCCAGCATACTCTAGATTTTGCCTATACAAAATATAAACAAAATTCAAAAATATTAGGGTTAGAGTCTTGAAATTGTGCTTATCAACGGGGTTGGGTCAACAACTTTTGATACGGTGTGGGTTTGACGGGTTGATAGCTCGGGTTTGAGCATATAACCTACACCCATAGCCCGACCGCATGGAAACGGTGTTGGGTCAGTACGGGTTTGGGTGGCGGGCAAAGACCGGGTCCCCTACCAGGTGATGGGTTAACGGTTTTTTATTACACTCCCAATTGTGAGCGTTGAAAATCTATAATTAAGGAGTTCAATACAAACGCACGGCTGTGAAAGTGGATAGGGAGTTAAAATAGTTATCAAGTGGCCTGGTTTAGGGGATCCCGACTCTTATAACCCTTATAAAATCCACAATCACGGTACTTCTCAATTCACGCAGTCGTTTGTACAAAGCAAGCATGGGCTGTAAACCATCTCGAGCTTTGCGCTAACTGACAGCAGGTCTCTGAAAAATCTATTGATCCAGCAAATTTTGTGAGGTTTTGCATTTCTTACTGCTAAATAAGTTGGCAAAGATGGTGAAGAGGATGAGTTGGCAAGTATATTGAGGTACTAATTGTTTTTGTTCATATAGTTTTTTTTTTTGATAACTCATATACTTAAGTTTGATGGTAGCTCATTTTACAAAACATAACCATATCTTCAAAGGTGCTACTTTTTCTAACGTTTGTATTTTTCACTCTCAATATACTTGAATATTGTATAGTTTGAGTTTAGGAGTGTTTTGGTATGCAGGAGATTAATATATCGTGGGGTATGGCTTTGTTTTGGTGACAGTAGTTAAGGTTATTGCATAAAGTTTGTGTTTTTATTCATTCCAAAATCATGACAATACTTAATTCTTTGTTTTTTTTTTATGAAAGGCAAGCAGGGAAAAATCTCAACTTTTTGAGATTAACCCGATTATTTCGATATTGGGTCATGTAAAAAAAAACACACTATAGCTTGCATCTTTATTAGTATGTATCATGATAGAGGTCGTTTGTTGTCATAACAATTAGCGTATAAGTTGCAATTAGTGTATAAGCATGATTCCGGTGGTTTTGAGTTTACCACCAAACTGGTTAGATTAATGCTAATGCCAAACTAATTATTGTGTGGCTCATTTTGTAATATTTTGTATGTTATGCAACTTAATGTCAGACGGATGATACAATTTATGCATACTTTATTGCGTGCTCTTGGTGATGTTAATTACACAATTGGAAGTTCCACAATAGCCCCATAGGTAAAACGTTTAATTTAAGATTTATTAGAGCTCTTTATAATTTCCATTTGTTTTTAAACTTTCCCGAGTATTGAGATCATATAAGGTTAAAGTGAATGAAATTGGTCCGCCAGTCGAAATTGCCCAAATGATCACCTTTGAAGAGAGAGTAACTGAACGAAATAAGTTTCACCTATAGGAGTTGGTGGACAAGAAGTAAGAACGATCGAGACCTGAAAGCACCGTGGCATGACTAGTGAAATTATAGCCAGTGGCATATATGACCTCAATACTCAGGAAAGTTCTTATAAACAAATGGAAATTATAAAGAGCTCTCTTTATAATTGGATATCTGGCGAGATGGGTGGTTAAGCAATGTTTCTCTTAAGCAAGCCTTCAACATTTATGATATAGAATTGAAAGGATGTTGAGCCAAAGTTACAGATCAATCTTATTGTAAGTGGAACTTGGGTGATACCAGAAATCATACTGGAGGTGATTGAGCTTGCATGGTTCGATGTAACTTCCTTAGGCACACCTGTTGCGAATGAAGAAGACCACCTATATGGCAGGGTTCGGTGTTAATACAAACTATACGGCATATTGCTTAGCTATCATTGAGATTGCAGCACAAGGAATTCTATTGTCTGCAGGAGATCTTAATTGTAGCCAGTGCCATTATTGTTGAGGATGTAGGAGATCGATGTAGTTTTAGCTACTTGTGACTTGTAAGGGAGATCTATTGTCTGTGTGTAATGTTTACTTTATAAGTAAAATCTTTGGTATCTACAAATTATTATATTGTTACTTGTCTCAATGTATAATTTCTATAGAATTTGGACCATTTGTAATGTTGATGTAAAAAGTTTTGACTGGCGTTTTTCTTTGAAGTCAATACTTAATTAATCAAGATATAAGCTCCTCATGGTCTCCTTATTGTACTGAGTGCCGACTCTCACTTTGGTATCAATATTTGTTGTTATTCCTGCTATATTCATAGTGGCCTGTCAATGTTTCATATACATGTCAACAATGAGTTCAGCAGTAGTGGATGGTAATAACAAGAGTAGGAATTTGTTGCTGAAGCATCTCCATTGCCCACAGAACAATCGTGCCCATAGAACAATCGGCTAGAAGACACTCTCTAGCAAATGTTTGTTAGAGGTGGACGTGCAGGATGAAAAGGTGGTTTGCACTAAGGTATGCTAAATTTATTAACAAGCTTGTATTGGTTATATGTTACACACGCCTCCTGCTTGAACCAAGCAAAAGTTGGTCTACTCCAAGTGACCCAGTACAGAGGGGGGATAAGAAGAAAATAAAAAGGGGTATCCACTGTTTTTCTCCTCCATTTTTCAGTTACCTTATATCAATAATAAAAAATGGGTGAGGGTTTTAATATATGCTTTTCTTAGTTATTTGACCCCACCCCATATACATGTACATCACATGATCACACTACTTTGATTCTATTAAGATTTTATTTTTTTTTCAGATTTGCTTCTTCGGTCTTGATTGTTTCATATGCTCACAGTCTATCTGATGAATGTTCCTTAAGGGCTTGGTTTTTATGGTTTTACTGTTTTTGAAAATTAATAATTACAAACAATGGTTTACAATCATGCGATGCATCATATGTTTAGTTTTTATCACTTAACTTTAGATTATGCTAGCACCTTTTAATTCCACTTAATTTTATACAAGTTAGCTCATTCATGATGTAGTTACATATTTTAGGAACACGTATTGCGACCTAATCTTCTAATTGATTTTGTTGTGGATTTGAATGTTCAGATTCCGGTCTAGTTCTTAGAAGCTTTCCCGCTTCTTTTGCCACATTGAATCTCTATTGACTCGATAACTCAAGTTGAGTCGATTGTGATTCTTCTTGTTTCGCTGTGAATGGTATCATTATTGTATAAAGTAGTTTTCCCGGCTTCCATACCTTCTTCTTAGTCTTCGGCTTTCACTGGATTCACTACTCTAAGTGAGATTAATTGGAATATAGTTGGAATATGTTGGGAAAACCTTGAGTATAAGCTGGTGGTGCCTAAGCTTAGTGAGTACATTATAACTTTATACTTTATAGCTAGGACCACTAAATCCCGAGGTATTGTTTTACTTAGTTCAAGAGCTTGAGAATATTTTATCAAGGTTTATTAATTCTACATATATATAAGTAGTGTTGATGATTAATCATCTTTTTGTTGTTTTAGCATATGACGACTAATACTTTAAGTGACAAGTATCAAGCCTTGTTGGACAGCACCAACTTAACTAAAAACAGGAGATGGACTTCATGTTGGGAATTTTTTGGGAACATCAAGAATATGGGGGAGGACACATCACTGACTTAGGGAGACGCCAGGGTAGGATGCTAGGTGGTGCCTTACCTTTTCCATATATTATTTCTTTCTTAATTTTACTATCTCTAATTAATTTTTGTTAGTCTAAAGTTATTGAAGGTGGTTGGTTTAGTTGTGCTATTAAGTTTTTGGATCCTTACTGGCCACTTTTACATAGTTAATTGAACTAGAGCATGGATTGGATAGCTTATGTTAATATATTAGAAGTATTTTATGGTTTGCAAGGTATGTTACTAATACAAGGAAAGGGATTCTTGGAGTGGCTGGTAGGTGGAATAACACAAGGAATGGATATACAAGGATGTATTTGCCAGAATGACATGGATTTCAAATCGTCAACATGCATGAGCACCCTAGTACATGTTTTTTTTATTCATTTCTAAATTTTTAATTAGAACTCTGTTCCCTAATTCTATAAATATCTCTGTTTTTTCCTAGTGAGGGAGGGAATTAACCCAAAAGCTTGGGCCCAACCTCCGTACCTCTCTAGTCTTAACCAGTAGTCACTAGACACCTTAAAAAATGATTGTTTGGATACACTTTTCAAAGGGACATAAGTTTGGTTCATTGATTAATGCATTAAACACTATATATGTTGCCTGAAGCTCACATTTACACTTAGGAATCCGGAAAAGCAAAAATAGGTACAATGGTTTGCATTATAGTATGATGCATGTGTTTGGGATTCTTCATTCATTCTTAGGTTATAATGATGTTAGTATAGTTAACTTACTGCTAGAACTAACCTTTCTAGGAAATTGCGAGTGAACATATGAGAGCAGGTCTATTAGATATTAATTTTGAGCTACCCAGTTCAAATGAGAACTCACCAAAGACAATACTAGACCTTGGTTGATGTTGTAACTACCTAGGTTTATAATCTTTCTATTCAGGAAGGAGAGGAATCTCTTGCTATCACTACACCATAAGGCTGATTTTGCGACATATGAGATTTTCCATTCCTAACACTTATTCAGCCATGATAAATGCTCTCTCACCCATTTTCTGTTAGAAATAGAGGTAATCGTTACTTAATATCTCTGTGAAAAAATTATTTTGTTTCTAACGTTTCTTCTGATATTATGTGTCGGTTTTCTAAATGTTACCAAGTAGAAAAAAAAAGAAAAAGAAAAGCAAAATTAGAAAACATGAGCGAGACTAATTCATTTCCGCGCTCATCTCAATTACACAACCCTAGAAAGAAAAGGTTATGAAGGAAAACTTGGAAGTCTAAAACATTTCTTCGCTTTCGCTTTCGGTGCTCATAGTTTGGTAACTGGTAAGTCGCCATCGTTATTTTCTTCTTCGTTTTCTCATCGTCCTTATTCTTCATATTTTTTTGTGTCACTATTTCTCAATTGAAGTTTTTCGGTTTTTCGTTTCATTGTTTAAGGTTCCAGAGAAGTGATATACTGGAGAAAAAGGTTGCTTTTTGCCAAGGTAACTAATTAATTATTTCGAATTTCTAAAGTTTCTCTTTTTCTAACCTAAGGTTTTGACGAGCTAGATTTCTAGTGCTTCTAGTGTTAACTGATTTAACACTAGAACTCAACTGATGCTTGAAGTTGCCTTTTTCTTTTTATTGTATTGATTTAATTTATATATGTATATTGTGTATTGCTCTAGCTAGGGTTTGGATACTTTAGTTAGCATTTCTATATGTAAAGATTTTCTATGTACTACAAGGTTTGTCTTCTAATTCACACTTTTCTTCATTTTTCAATAGTGTTAATAGTTTATGAGCTGAATTAAGTCTCTGGGGCTATCCAAGTTTTGATCTTTGATGGTTTTATGTTGATTTATAAGTGTTTTATGAGACCCCTTTTATTAAAATCTTCGTTTATATGATTTTTACTTCATTTTTTTTTAGCTTTAGTGTGATTTATATGGGGATGGACATGGGATTCATTAGATGGGTAGTCAAAAATCAATTTCATTTGACGTTTTTGTTGGTTCATGTTGTAGCATGGTTATCTGCTATCGTAATTGGTCTCTAATCTTTACACATCCATAAACTGGATCTTGGTTTCGATGTGTTGCCTCGTCTGGCAAACAATTTGCTGCCACAGCCCGAACAGGGATTGGAAGTTGCCGCAGTCTAACAAAGCAGAAGAAGATTAGAGCAAAAAAAAAACACAAAGCAGATGATTAAGTTGTAGCAACATGTTGTTTGAGATGCAAGTACTCAGAGTACGTATTTCATAAGGTACAATTGATAGCCCCACCAAAAGTTAAATGCTGCCGATGTCACACACACATACACATAAAACATATTAAAACACAAGCTTCAATAAAACTTGCTCAGTAGAGGAGATTGTATATATTTCGTCGTGGGTGTCTATGTGTCACTAAGTGACAATTAGAACTTAGTCTCTACTCACACTATAACACTAGAGCGGGTATTCAAGTCAACCAAGTTCAGCTTCACAATGTTTAAGCTCGGTTGTTTAAGATATTTAATAGATGCAAGTACACTATTGTAATACCCCACATTTTTGTAACTGTGTAAATTGATTTGTCGCATTGAGTTTCCTTAAGTTACACGGTTTGTTTGATTTGGAGGTCAAGTGTTAATATTAAAAAGGTAACTTACTTTTTTGTGTTAATGAGTTCTGTGAACGTGTTGACCCAGTTTTGATATTATCTAATCGAGTTGTTGGGTTGGCACCAATGTAATGACTTGGAAATGTACTTTTGTATTGAGGGTTACCTACACTCTTTGAAATGCCGTTATATTTGAAAGTTAGGCATTCGCAAATTAATGATTCTGGAAAGTCGAAAGTTAAACTCCCTGAACAAGGTAACAAAATAATATCCGAAAGATGTTGCTGGATATTTGATGATTACCTCTCTAGTGCTTTTTTATACACAAAAGATAATTGTTGTCATTGCAGTAGGATTTTGAAAGATATTGTCATTGCTTCAATCAGAAGATGCTAAGGTCCGATTCATAAAAAAGAAAAGTTGTTGCAAATCTAGTAACTTCCTATTTTTACCGAAGGTTATGGTGCTTTCAAATTTTGTTTGTTTCGATTTAGAACTCTGTTAATTTTCAACATGTGCCATTGCGAGCATTCTAGGCGATATTTACTTCTGAGACAGAAATGATTCTATTTGAAAAGTTTATCTATATGTTGTGTTGAGCTGAGACACGGTATGAACACTCCGGAGACATGGCATTTTCAGTTAAAATATGGAGTGTCCGACACAGGTACCGCTTACATTTTGAAGTACATGTGCAATACAGTCTATATGTGAACCTTTTATTAATTTCCATGAACCAAATCATATTTTTGAACTGTTCTCAGGGTTATAACAAATTGATCTGGGCCTTGACTTACCATATCAGTTTACGGTAGTATGTTAGCTTCTATTAGGAATGATATAGTGTCCACATTTGAATTCTGGGATTAGGTGCGATGATTGTGTTTTATGTGCTATTTTTTCCGTGTATCTGCAGAAGCAAATCAAGAGCAGATTGTTGAAGCTGGTGGTCTGACATCCTTGTTGTTGCTTCTTAAAAGCTCAGAGGATGAGATGATACATAAAGTAGCAGCTAGTGCTATTGCCAACCTAGCAATGAATGGTGAATATCTTATGTCTCTTATTAATTCTACTTTGATTACAGGTGTGTCTTTTAGGGCCGAATATGGAATCAATCATAGTTTTTTTTATTCTCCCCTCTCTGATTTTTTTCGGGTAATTTGGTAGAAACCAATAAAGAGCAATTAATGAATCAAGGGGGCATTAGTTTGTTGTTGATGACTGCTGCTGATGCTGACGATCCTCAAACTCTTTGTATGGTTGCTGGGGCAATTGCTAATCTATGCGGAAATGGTAATCTTAATATCCTTTGTATTTAAGTGCTTCTCATATATTTGATGGAGGAATCGCCTACACTGTTTCAGGACTAAGTGTAGTTTTACTGATTAGTTTTTGTAGGTTTGCTCTCTTTGAAGGTTGCCTTCTTTAGTTCGATTTTGTTACACCAGAGACATTTATACAAATTGACAGTTATGGTGTAGAATTGGTACTATTTCTGTTCTTTTCTTGTCGGTTTGGAAAAATTTATTGCAGTTCTACCAATCTGAAACTTAGATTGCATCCTCTATAAGTTGTCTTCTTCTTAACTCCTTAATGTAGTGCTTAACTGGAAATAATGTGTTGTTTGGGTGATGTTATCTCCCTGTTTTGGGTTTTCAGTCCGTCTATAAAGTGTTTGACTAAATTGTTTATTAGTAATGCTATGACTGCTTTCATGCAAAAGCTGGAGAGACAAGGGTATTTGGGACTTTGCATTAGTTATAAGAGAACATGACCCTATATTGGACCTAGTAAAGCGTATGAAGTATATTTTACTGATTGTTTAATCATATTAGATATACACCTGCTCTTGCCCCCACATGTTTCTATATTTCTTGAAAAATGATGATCACCAACTTGGCAACTTGACTTAAAAGTACAAGCTAGGTTATGTCTTGAGAGAAACATAAGCTCAGAGAAGTACTCTATGTAACAAATGGTTTGTCTCGTGGAATCTGTAATCACCCCTACACTTAAGCCATGTATCATTCTTACTGAAAGAAAGGAACCAATGCTCTATAATGCTTAAAGAATGATACCATTCGTTCGATCATTATTCATCCCTTAGTAACGGTGGACATAACTCTAAAATGTTCATAATGTACAATTTGGGAATTTCGCAGGATATAACTCTAGGTGTTGCTTTGGGGTCTGCAACTCAAATTTTAATGTTTGTGGTAAGACTGAACCAGCAACATTTAAATTCCATTTTTTTCGGAGTTTGGTGACTTTGGTCACAATTTTAATTTCTTCTACTTTGTTGTGGTTCAGATTCCCTTGATTATCACCAATGCATGGATTCTAGGCATCAACATGGATCTCGATTTTAATCTTCTTGAATTTGGATCGCTTGCTTTGTTCATACTAGTCACGACCTTCACTTTATAGGTATCCCTATACGTTCTTTGATCAACTCATTGTAATAGCTAATAACTTAAAACACAATACTAACATAATCCTGTTACTGTTCGTGTTTGTGACTTAACGGATAGAGAAGTCATAATTAATTACTTGGTTTTGACTTAGTTGCTAATATGTTAATCATCATTTGCCGATGTTATTTGTAGGATGGGACTTCACATGATATGAAAGGCTTGGCTCTTCTGTGCTGCTATGTTATTATTAGAGCATGTTTCTTCATCCTCAAAGCCCCACTTGGTAATTCTAATTCAGAAAAATTGTAATTGCTAAATAATTTTCATTATGTATATCTCAGTAACACCAACAACTTATGGTATTTTCCAAACTTCAGTGCCAGTCACAAACATCCTCAACTTTGGAGCCGTTGTATTTTCTGGAGGAGCCTTGGCAGCTTACGAGGATCCCCAAACCAAAAACAGTTGATCAATCTATGCACTAGCTATACCGCATATGCAAGTGTGCATTGGTCATTCTTTCATTTGAACATTTACAGTTGTTTTATTGATGGATGCTTCTGTAATGATTGAATAGGCCGAAGTGGGTACTACTAAGCCATCATTAATAAGATGGATATCTATTAAAATACCCCTAAAGCTTGGAGAGGAACAGAGCGTATCATGTATGTTTTGGCTTTGGTTTCTAGTCCTAATGTATTTAGGTGGACCTTCGATTTTATCTGTGTGTTTCTGAAATCTGAATAATAATAAAAGATTCGATTGTTTGGTTTCATCTTTGCTCTATGAACAAGATATAGGTACTGGTACGTGCACCAGTACAGGTGGCTCACATATAAAAAGGCTAGAGAAACCATTTTTTTTTTTTATATAAAGAAAATTCGTTAGCAGCAAATTTTTTTATACAATGAAAAATAGTTAGTAACGGATACGAAAATGCTAGACATAGAAAATCAAAGTGATGCTTATATCCGTTACTGATTGAGGCTAAACAAATTTGGTAACCGTTACTAATAAATTATAACGGTTACTTATCCATTACTGAAATTAATTTCACTGACACTTTAAAACCGTTAGTAAATTGATAAGAGCCCAAAACTGTAGTTTTAACCCCTTAATAATCATACTGTTAGACCAATTATGTGAATAATAAGTAAGAGTTAATACGACACGTGTTTTATGCATTTCGGGCTTCAAAGTCCATTATGTGCGAGAAATGTGCCACTTTTAGCGAGATAAAGGAGCAAAAGTCGAGAACTTCGAATGCCATATCTTTGGACTCAGACCTCGGATTGAGGCCTACCTTATGTCAAAACGACCGGCTCGGAAAGAGCTTTGCAATGGTCCAAGCCTTGACCCAATCAGAGGAGCAGAAGTGGACGAAAAGTCTGTGGAAGCCAACTGCAGCTGAAGAGGCCTTTTGGATTTGAAAGAATGGGGTTTTGGTCCACGATTCTCGGCCCAAAACATGGCTCCAAGCCCATGCACGATTTTTGGATCTGGATGTATAAAACAAAAGCTTGACTCAGTGTTAATGGCAGTCAATGGCAGTTAGGTTAGGTAGATAGCTTAGAATAGAAAGTAACCATTAAAATAGCTTCTAGATCTAGATTTAATTGTTTTATTTAATTAGTTTCAAATCCTTTATTAGATTAAACCTTTGGATCTTGTTCTTCATTTGATTAGATCAATAAAGTAGTATTTTTATCAATTTTGATTTTTGTCATTTCCATTTCTAGATCTAATTTCAATTCTTGTTCTTATTTCATTTTAGTCATTAATTTAGATTTCATTATTGTTTAAATTAGTAAATTTTAATGCTTATTATTATGTGTAGTTTTAATTTAAATGGAAATGATTGGAATGATTCAAGGCTAAACCTCCATTAGAGGGGTTGAGAAGCCTTGATGAAAGCTTGATTCCGTTTATCGTAGAGTCGTCGTAATTTCTATTCCACGCCAGAAATAATTAGTTCACCATGAGAATGGGTTTAATTATTCACATGCTAGTTATTAATTGGTAGAAATGCCATGTGTAATTAGGGATTAGGAAGAACCGATTGTTCTGCGTAGCAGTTCAATTCGGATTACGACGACTCGTCGCTAGTGGATTAAGTTGAGTTAAGGTGGAATCAATCCCCCTCTAACTCCTTAACATCGAATCAACGTAGCATTCCCATAGTTGTCTGATAATCGACTAGTTGCATCTTGTGGGTAGTTGCACCATAGTTTAGTTGCCCGCCCAGTAAAGCTCTCATTGACTTTAAGTAGAGTATTGAGACTAGAAAACAAGCATACGGAAGGACTAAGAGTGGAACGAATCACTCTACTCCACTATATCTCATAGGATTGAGAGTAGAAGAAGAAAACTTTGATAAACAAGTAACAAAAGATAGTTTAGTTTACTTACGTTGTGAATTCATCGTTCATTTCGTAGGTAAACTAGTCATTTCACTCTTATCAAATGGCGCCGCTGCCATCTTAGTTCACTTTCGTATTGTTTTCATAGTGTTAGTACTGTTTTTAAAGTCCCATTTCACCCACCCACCCTTGTTTGAATCATCTTGTGGGTCGTCCATTTTAGAGTTGAAAATTCGAGCAAAATTTACCTGGCCTTGGCTCCTCCTTTGAGCGACCAGCCCTAAAAAACATTGTAGAATTGAAAATACCTCGGGAGCAGCCTTCTATTCTATGCGAGCCGCCATGCGTGTTAAATTTTTGGATTTCGGCAGTTTTGATTCGAACTTTGATCTTTCATATTTTTCAGTGTTCTAACCTGCTATATATACCTGAACAAGCGTAAACAAGACGCTATTTATAAGCTTAAGCAAGGACGCAATCAGGTATTCCTTCCTTCCAAACCTCAAGATCTCTGTTAGAGGTTTTATACTAGTATATCAGAATTGTTTGGAGTGTTGCATGTTTAGTTAAGCTCGACTTAGTCTTGCATGAGATTAAGGTGCGGTAGAACAAAACACCTAACGTAAATACACAACAACACCAACAAACAAATCTATCTAGTACACCACACACACTACACCTCTAGCTACTATTTTACACACACCACCGATATAATGGGGAAGAAAGGGAGACTCCTCTCTCGGACTTCTACAAAGCCTTGGCGATAGCCCCAAATCTTGCATCGTTCTAGCAGAGACCAGTGTGGGATTTGAGAATCCCTCCAAATATTTTTAATTTGTTACCCGTTTTTCATGGTTTAGACCATGAAAAACCTTATCGGCATTACATCGTAGGATTGAACAAGTCTTAACAACATTCCACCATCCTACGGTTGGTGCGGAACAAATTAAATTAAGGGTATTCCCTTTCACCTTAGCCGATAAAGGCGTCTTGGTTAACCGCAAGCCTAATTCTGTGGACTCGTGGGCTAAACTTGTTGTTTGTTTATGGAACATTTTACCCACCCTTAAAGACGGATGAGATGCTTTCCAAGATTCATTTCTTTCGACAAAATCCTCATGAATCATTTTCAGAGGCTTGGAATCGTTTCACCGATCCGCTTATAGAGTGTCCACACCATAACCTAGCAAAAGACACGTTAGTTCGCGTGCCTTTTCAAAGGACTTCAACATCACCATAAAGAAGTCCTTGACATTATGAATGGGGGTAGTTTCTTAAGTAAAGGAGCCCCTGAGGCTTATAAATTTTTAGAGGACCAAACTAAGCGAAAAATAATAATTGGGGGTAGTGATGATATCCCCGGCTCGCCTAGTTCTTACTAATCAACTGATTAAGGCGCGGTATGTTTGAAATTAAACACGATTCGAGCTTAAAACTCTAATCGAATCACTCACTAAAAAGGTAGAGGCCATTTCTGTACAACAAAAGCCTATCCCCGTCATGAATGTAAATTCAAACCCATGTAGTTTCATTTGAGTCCCGAAGCATCCCGACTCCATCGTCTATAGCCTATGAACAGGCTTCTTCCATTAATAGTGAACCTAACGCCCTTGGAGACAAAATCCCAACTTCGGTTGGAGAAATAACCAACAAGTCACACCTCAAGGGTACAATAATCAATATGTTAGGGCTAACGCACGCTTTAACCAAGCTCCACTACGACAAGGGGAGTGGTCGGGGTAATTTTAATAATTATAACAACCAAGTGCAACCTCGACAAGGTCAAGCACAAGGTCAAGGTAATTATAATAATTATAATGCTAATAGAGGTATCGTTCGGTCAATAATAATTATCAGAATCCACCTATAAATAATTCACGGAAATAGTTCCAATCACACCACCCGTGACTACTACACCCACACAACCGGATCGCCTTTGACACCTTCATACAAGTGAGCCAAAAACTTTTCCAAACTATGGCTCAATCTAACCAACAGCTTCTACAATCCGTTAATAATTTAACCCAACAGTTGGCTCAAGATAAAGCCCAAACCAAAGGTGTGTTGCCAAGTCACGCAATACATAATCCTAAAACAACAAACACAGCCTTTGAGGTAACGGATAATACTAGTAATAAATTTGAAAATGTAGGTGAGATAAATGCCATCACCACTCTCCGTTCTGGCAGAGTGGTTGATAACAAGGTAACTATGCCTATAGTTACCCCACCAGTAGCCCCTACACCTACTACTTTACTAGATACCGACATAGAAACTGAAGAGCCTACCACGGTAGAGGTACCAGTTACAACACAACCTAAGAAACAGAAAGCCACGGTTAAACATCCAGGTGATACCATTGCTAAATATAGACAGAAACCACCGTTTCCACAAAAATTAGCCATGTTAACTAGGGATACAAATTACGAGGAGATTAGGGACGTTTTCAAGAATCTAACTATAAACCTTCCCTTCCTCGAAGCTATTAAAAAGCTACCACATCATGCTAAGTTTCTTAAGGAATTGTGTACTACTAGGCGTAAGACAAATATACCAAAAGGCGCCTTTTTTAACGTAACAATTCCCAACCTTATCGAAAATAATGGAATTGTTAAGTACAAGGACCTAGTAGATCCTCTTGTACAATGCACCTTAGGAGATTCCTATCTGACGACCGGCGTTATTAGACACGGGGGCTAGTGTTAACTTACTCCCATTTTATTTGTATAGACAAATAGGTCTAGACAAGATGCAACCCACTAAAATGGCGTTGGAATTAGCCGATCGGTCTATTAAGTATCCTAAGGGTGTAGTCGAAAATGTGCTGGTAAAAGTTCAGGATTTCTACTATCCGGCTGATTTTGTAGTCCTCGATCGAAAGTCGCTAACGACTCTGTCCGATCATTCTAGGGCGTCCTTTCCTGGCAACTGCCAATGCGCTCATTAATTGCCGTGATGGTTCAATGTCCATGTCTTTTGGCCATCTTGCTGTTGAAGTCAATGTTTTTAAAACAAGGACACAGTTACCCGATTCGTCTATGGATGGAGAGGTTAGCATGATCGAGAGCTTTGCTCGAGATTATTTCAACAACACGTTCCCTGATAATCATATTACCAAAATTCTTTCCTTTGGAAAGTCAGACTCCAACATTTTCATTCCTACACTAGTCGATACACATGTTATTGATGAGGGCCGGGATAGATGACTTTTCTCAAAGATGTAGAGGACTACCATAGTAATGTGGATATGACCAATCTAGATGGGGAATTCGATGAGTTTTTTCGAGTAGGTGAAAATTCACCCTATCAAGAACTAACTTGCACAACATCCACCTCGATTCCCCTCCTTCCACCCTTTCAAAGGAACCTCGAGTTTGCACTCGATCCTTTTGTTTCTCCTATGCTTCATAATTTTTTAAATCCTCCTAGCAAACAGATACTTCAGAAGGACAAACTATTTGACACCTTCATTTTCAGAATTGAGACAGTCCCTACACACACAATGAAGGAGTTCGGTGCTAAAACCACATCCTCATTGTGTACAAGCTGTCTTTCTAGAACTTATCCATATCTACTATATTCTCCACAACCATTCACTTTTCCACACATATTTACTAGAACACCCACTCATTCAAAAATTAAAAAGAAGGTGCATGATAGGTTACACAATAGGGTAATCCGACTTCGCTTTCATTTCACTAGGTTGAGTTATAGGGAATCTTGGTGTTTCATTGTGTTTGGATATGTTTTCTGTGATATTTATTTATGGAATGATCCACAACTATTTCGGTTGTTGATATATGATCAACTACATGTTCATACATATGTTTTAGATAAAGTCTCGAGTATCTGACTATAAACGACTCAATTTCTGTGTTTGGTGCATTTCCTTTCACTTTAATATATTGGTGAGTGCACCATTAAGGTAACCGGGCCCTCCCTATGGAGTGTGTGGCTGTAAGTACCGGATCCTAAGTCCACGGTTCACATAGTTCACGTTTTCCACTCTTGCATGTTTTTCTCGGATTTTTGAGTCATGTTTCTCTATGGTGTGAATTATGTCTTTATTGCTTATCGTTTTTCCTTCTAAAAATAAAATAAAAATAAAAAATAAAAAATAAAAATAAACATAGTAATCTAGGAAGTCTCGGGAATCTGACTTTAAAAGACCCACTACTAAAAACAAATTTTCTAAGCTTCGTTGTAAAAATTTGTTTGGGGGTGGGGTGTTCGTGTTTCCGTACTAAATGTTTATGTCCCATTACAGTTGCTTAGGCCGTTTTATTGTATTACGACTCGGATTGACATAATCTATTAATTTAGAGTTCATTCGTTCAAGATAACTTACGCCATGCACGCACTTCTCGGGCGTTTTCCACTATCTCGTATGTCATCGAAGTCGAATAGAGTGTTTTATGGATCATTGGATAGGAAATTCCCTCCCCGATCATTTCCATATCTCATTTGAAAAATCGGACCCGTAACGGCGGCAATTTTGATTTGAAATTTGCGTAAAAAATCGAAAAAATCAAAATTTCGATTTTGGGCTTGGGCTAACCCAGCTTCAAACCAGCCCGCGACCGGCCAAGGCCTTTTTCTTTACCTTATTCAAGAACGGTTCATCGCTTTTTTTTTCATCTTCCACCGCCATTAACAAAGCTCCAAACCTAGAAAAATAAAAATTAAAAAGAAAATACCATAAACCCACGCCAAAAATCAAATCCTAACCCCAAATCTTTCTAAAACCAAACCACCACAACCCCACCGATTTAAATAACTAAAACCACCAAAAATTCAAAATTTGGTCTTTGCGCCACCACTCCACCACCACCACTGTTCTTTCAGTCGGTCAAGTCAAACCACCACCACCACATCATATTTAAACCCTCACTCCATTTCAAACACTAGATGGCTCAACAACGCCGAATTATACCGGAGCAAGTTTTCACTGCCGACCATTTCGCTCCGTTTTACGGTGACGAAATGGCTAGTAGAGACTGGAATAGTCTCTGGTACTCGACCGAAGCCTTCTACCACGAAGACTTGGTCCGACGGTTCTACAACACCAGGGAGTTGGAGGGGAGTAGGATTTTTGTGATGGTAAGGAAGAAGAGGAGGGAGTTGACTACGGATTTGTTGGTCGAGATTCTAGGCATTCCGCCTAGAATCCATCCGAGGCCACTTTACGGGAGCCCGGTTTTTGACGGGTAGAGCCATTGATGGGGCGCATTGTCATCAATGGGAGCTACAATACAAACTCCCATTGTGTTCGCCGGGCATCACTTCGGGACCAACCACCGGCTACAGCCCGGTGGATCGGGTCGGAATGTCCTAGGGAAGGACAAGGTCGGCCCGACATCGGTCTGACCTGCCTCCACGTCCTATGGGTACTCCAGGAGCAGAAGTACGATTTCTGTATCCTGGAGTTTTTGCTGAGCATGATTAGGGGGGTCGGAAGGTCTTTGGCACCTCTTCCTGTGTTAATCACCAAGATCATGCTGAAGATGAAAGCAGCTCCGGTGTCTGAGAGGATTTACATTACCCTGCACCGTAACACGCGTATCTATAGGGAGTGTGTCCAACAAGTTTGGAGGAGGGCTGAGGATAGAGAAGAAGAAGAAGAGGATGGAGGAGCTGAGAATGAAGAGGAGGAGGATGAGGATGCCTCCGAGGATGAGGAGGACGTGACCTGCTTTGATGCAGATGCCTTCCAGAGGTGTTGGTCTGATGCAGAACGCATGGCTATGCTTCATAGGGGCATGCGTTCACTAAACACTATCTCAGACAGACCTCCGGACTCGACAGCGACTATTCATCACAACTTCGAGATCCGCACGGAGAGAAGATGAGAGATGGGGAGCAGCGAGGGCTGAGATGGAAGCCCCGCCAGTTTAGAGTGGATATGCTTGCACACTTCCCACCTCATCATACAGACTCGCCGAGGACACAACACGAGGCATGAGCGTCGTCGACGAAGGGCGACGACTTCTTTGGACCTTCGAGCCCCGGGAGCCACCACTAGAGAGTGTGCCCTCCGCCACCAGTGGCGAGCTGTTTAGAGAGTCTGAGGATTGATAGTGGTTGTTGTTTTATTTACTTTTGTTGTTTTTATTGTAATATAACTTTTATTTCCGTAATTTGAATTTTGTAGTGGTACTCCGAATGAAATTTTAATATAAGGGCCTATTTTCATTATGCATGGTTGTTTCATATTGACCCCACCTTCCCAACTTGTTTGGGGGTGGTTTTATCAATTCAAGCATTATTTTTGTATAACCCTCGTATTAGAATTAATTGCGGAGTCAAGGTGAAAATATGGTTGTTTAGGCAGAAATATGATCAAGTATCATTGTAGGATGAAATCTAGATTAAATAGGTACATTCTATCATAAAATCAACCTAAAAGATACTGGGTTTGAATTAGAATCCAGGTTATGAGTTGTTTCCGTTTTCGAGTTTGGAAATTTTAGGATTTCGAAACTGCCGTAATTAGTTTTGGCAACTTTCCGATCCTTTTTAGCAACTTTAAACCTATATAAACTTGATACAAACTATTCTCACAACTCACACTATACCTAAACTCCATCACTCACCCTTCACACCCGCGATTCCCACGTTTCGACTTCATTTTTGCAAATCGCCTTTCGGAGTAAGGCCGCTTCCTACACTTCGATGAAAAATTTTACTCGAAGCGCCGCCCATGAAGCGCGACTCACGCTAAAACACTGGAATTCCAAAAATACAAAAGCGACTCGCGCCCTAGTTAATGGCTTTCGGCACGCGACTTCGTGGACCAGAAATTTTCCAGTTTTTTAGTAGCGTAGTATCCGGATCTTTCGCAGCTATTCCAAAGCGTAATTTTGAGATGACATCTCCAACATTGATACCGAACAGTCTTTTTCAAGATTTGTTCCAAAGCACTACTTTACGGTGCTTGGTTTTTGAGGTGATCACATACGTTGGCTGGGAACCTCTTATGGTAAGACCGGCTGAACTTTATTCTCCAGCACTTGCATCTTATTTTTATAATAACTGCATTTTCTTTGAGAGACCGGATGGAGAACAAGTGTTCTCCATCAACATTGACGAAGAACCAATGGAAATTACCAGGTTCTTGCTAGCATTTGTTCTTGGACTTGCTATGCCCGCTGAGATACAAGACCCATGGTGCTATTGGGTCGATAATATGCATGTCTACACTTATGAGTTTTTGCACGAGGCTTATGGGGCGGGCATTTTTCCAGATTGAGGACCAAGGGGACTATAACGCGTTGCCCTTGGTGCTTTGTCCATGAACATAGGAACTGTTATGTTTTGGATTATGCTAAACATTTTAGGGGAATGACATTTTTCTTCCGTGAATGGCGCCACTTGCAGCGTTTTTCCTTGCTTTAGCCACGGACGGGGCGCCGGTTCTATGACCTTCCCTTAACTTTGATGCCTAGTTTAGCACGAGCCCATACCATGAGGCATAAGTACCTTCTTATGCATGTTCTAATTTCACGTATTATGCTATGTTTCTTTTCCTGTTTTTTTGTACACGTTTCACGGATTGGATTACGGTAGACACGGTCGCGACCCACCAATAGTATTATTCGATCTTTTCCGCAATGACTTGGCAAAGGGTGGCGGATACAACCTCACCAGGTTGCACCCTACACCCCATCGGACCAAGTGGCACTTAATAGGTTAGCAACCATAGATGATAAATGGCGTGAGGCCTGGCAAATTATCATAGCATGGCAGGACGCGAAGGAGCCTCACTTCTTTATAGAAGTAGAGGATGACGAATATGACGAATAACAGCGGGAGTGGAGGTAAGTTTTAGTTTCTGTTAGTGTCTGCTTATGTCCCAAGCAATTTCATTCTTTTAACCCCATAATGGGTAGAACTCGTATAGAGTTGAGTCAGTTTTTATTTCCTATATTAGTACGTTCTAACTTTGTTTTGCAGATGTTCCTAAATTTCACGCGTTTCAATGGTATTTTTACTACCCTCTTTATTTAAATGCTTTGAGGACAAAGCATGCTTTTTGTTTGGGGGGCATAGAAACACGTGTAATTAAGACATCTGTTAGGATATAGATAGGTATAATATGCATTTGTTTTCTAGTTAAAATTTCACAAATTTAAAAATATAAATAAATAAGTTATGCTATACACTTAGGAATATTGGTATTGTTTCTTTCTCCATGCTTTTAACAATCTAGAAGTCTCACATAGCTTTTGCATCAGAATAATTGTTAGAAACTTAGGTTAATATGTAGGTAATAATCTTTGCATCTATCTATAAATATATTACATGAGTATCTATGATTGTTTGGCAGTAAGTTTCTGAAATCTAGGCTAGAGTACTTATTCTACAAATCCTGTGAGAATATAGCCTAAAGCCTTATATGAGTGAAACATTTGAGAAATGACACAAGGGAGAAGTAAAATCCGGATAGAGAAATCACACGTCCACTTGCTTGATCACTAAACCATATCCTAAGCGAGAATTTAGGCCCTTTTTGGATCGATATAGCCAGAAATTCAAACCTATGAATTATTTTCCGCTAGTTACTCGAGCCTTTCATTAGCCCTTCCATAAACCACAATTCCTTTACCCTGTTACAAAAACAAAAACAAAATAAAAAAATATATATATATAATAAATCAACCTACCCAATTTAGAATAAGTCTGAGAATAGAATGAATGAAGAAAGAAGAAGAGAAAAACTTGTGTAAAAAAAAATTAGTTAGTGCTTCA
Organism: Coptis chinensis; assembly: GCF_015680905.1. Taxonomy (NCBI): domain Eukaryota; kingdom Viridiplantae; phylum Streptophyta; class Magnoliopsida; order Ranunculales; family Ranunculaceae; genus Coptis; species Coptis chinensis. The sequence continues at coordinate 32,759,764 of NC_141462.1, forward strand.
GAAAATAAAGAAAATAAGTTTCCATCCAAGGAAAAGAAAAAAAAATAGAAATAAAATAAAAACTCCAAAAATAGAATAAAAGGGAGTCAAAAGCCAAAGAAAAGAAAAAGAAAAATATGGCTAAGGATGGAAACAAAGTGTAGAAGCAAAATAAAATAACAAGGTTTTCTCTAGTTACATAATATGAAGACTCTATTATCTCAGACTTATCCTCTTGAATATCCATTTCCTTCCTTCTTAAACCATCTCCTAATCCCCGTAACACCTAATAAAGACCTCTAGCTCAATTAGGAATAGGTTAGTGTGATAGTAAGTGGCAGATGTGTTTGATCGACCGGCTTCCTGTGTGTCATTGAGATTGTAAGGTAAAGTGTGCCCACTGCATTAATCGGAGTAGCTTAAACTTGAGTGGAAAAATCAGATTGTTGTTTCTTGACTATTATTGTGAGAACCTACTTGGGGACGCTTATTCCGAAGTTCTCGAAACAAACCCGCTAAACATTTTATAGTATTACTCATTGTGTATATGTTTATTGTAGATGATAGATTATTATGCATATATTAGCTTAGGTTTTGACTTGGTTATTCTTGTTCATAGCTAGTGAGACGATAGATAATTTGGAGCATGAATAAGGAAACAATAGTTTTATTTTCTTAGTCGTTGTAGTATAGATGAAGTTTGTGAGTACCTTCACTGGAAAACTCTCACGAGGTTATAACTCATCCACTAGGGAATTCCTAGTGGTTTAAGGCCTTGTTGCATATGGTCAATGCAATCGCGACTCATGAAACGAGATTAGGTAGAACTCCATTTTTGGTCACTTATTCTAATTTCTCATCTTTGCTTGAGGACAAGCAAAATCTTTGTTTGGGGTGGTTTGATAAGAGCCCAAAACTGTAGTTTTAACCCCTTAATAATCATCTTGTTAGACCAATTATGTGAATAATAAGTAAGAGTTAATACGATTATGTGTTTTTATGCATTTCGGGCTTCAAAGTCCATTATGTGCATAAATTTGCCACTTTAGCGAGATAAAGGAGCAAAAGTCGAGAACTTCCGAATGCCATATCTTTGGACTCAGACCTCGGATTGAGGCCTACCTTATGTCAAAACGACCGGCTCGAAAGAGCTTTGCAATGGTCCAAGCCTTGACCCAATCAGAGGAGCAGAAGTGGACGAAAAGTCTGTGGAAGCCAACTGCAGCTGAAGAGGCCTTTTGATGAAAGAATTGGGTTTTGGGCCCGATTCTCGGCCCAAAACATGGCTCCAATCCCATGCACGATTTTTGGATCTGGATGTATAAAAACAAAAGCTTGACTCAGTGTTAATGGCAGTCAATGGCAGTTAGGTTAGGTAGATAGCTTAGAATAGAAAGTAGCCATTAAAATAGCTTCTAGATCTAGATTTAATTGTTTTATTTAATTAGTTTCAAATCCTTTATTAGATTAAACCTTTGGATCTTGTTCTTCATTTGATTAGATCAATAAAGTAGTATTTTTTATCAATTTTGATTTTTGTCATTTCCATTTCTAGATCTAATTTCAATTCTTGTTCTTATTTCATTTTAGTCATTAATTTAGATTTCATTATTGTTTAAATTAGTAAATTTTAATGCTTATTATTATGTGTAGTTTTAATTTAAATGGAAATGATTATGAATGATTCAAGGCTAAACCTCCATTAGAGGGGTTGAAAAGCCTTGATGAAAGCTTGATTCCGTTTTATCGTAGAGTCGCATAATTTCTATTCCACGCCTTTAAATAATTAGTTCACCATGAGAATGGGTTTAATTGTTCACATGCTAGTTATTAATTGGTAGAAATGCCATGTGTAATTAGGGATTAGGAAGAACCGATTGTTCAGCGTAGAGTAGATTCAATTCGGATTACGACGACTCGCCGCTAGTGGATTAAGTTGAGTTAAGGTGGAATCAATCCCCTCTAACTCCTTAACATCGAATCAACGTAGCATTCCCATAGTTGTCTGATAATCGACTAGTTGCATCTTGTGGGTAGTTGCACCATAGTTTAGTTGCCCCTTCGTAAAGCTCTCATTGACTTTAAGTAGAGTATTGAGACTAGAAAACAAGCATACGGAAGGACTAAGAGTGGAACGAATCACTCTACTCCACTATATCTCATAGGATTGAGAGTAGAAGAAGAAAACTTTGATAACCAAGTAACAAAAGATAGTTTAGTTTACTTACGTTGTGAATTCATCGTTCATTTCGTAGGTAAACTATTCATTTCACTCTTATCATAAATTTTGTAACGGATAATAAGTGTTACATATATCCATTACTAATATTTGTCACTCTTTTGTGTCAACGCAAGATAATCGTTACTAATATTTTTTGTAACGGATGCATATCCATTACAAGTAGGTTGTTATGGTGTAGTGCATGGTTAATGATAACCATTTTCCTTTGATATTAAGTAAGTATTACAAGTTGTACTCTTATCATGTGGTGTTGAAAATAAATTCTGAATCATTTGCTAGTACAAGTTAAATGAAGTGTTAACTAATATGCAAAAGATGGTTTTATTGCTAAGTAGGTCCTAACCTTTTGGGTAAACTTGCTTATATTGAGGTTTAACCTCTTATAGTTGTTGCAGGTTCTTGGACTCGGCCTCGTTAAGGTCGATACACGTATGAGAGTTGGGGACCTACTCTGCTTAAAGGACTCCTAACCTTTGATTAGATGTACGTAACGAGGAGTCATATGTTCTTCTTTTGTCTTTTTGGAAAGGACTTCTTTATGAGGTGCCATGACTTGTAAATATATATTTTTTTAGAAGACTATATTCTAAACCCTTTGATCATCAATTATGAGATTAAATGTTTTGCAAATATTTATCTTATTTTTGAGTTCTTTTATGTTAAGTTTGATATTTAACAATTAATGCTCCTTAAATTTATATTAGGGGTGGACAACTTATAATCTCTTATTCTAAGTAAACCTTAAGATTTTAAGAGAAACTAGGGCAAAAGCTTTGGGGAGAGAAAGAGGAGGAGATCATTGTCTTCATTGATTTTCATGCTTTAAGGCAAGTTTACCCTCGCGCTTAGGTGCTTGATACTTAGATCTTTCTTATGCACAAACATAGGAGCCACTATTTAGGTTGTGCTTGTTTAGGTCAATTACCAGAATGTATGTAGAATCGGTCTCTTGTCTACATTAAGTAGGAACCAAAGCTAGTTACTTGACGAACTTGAGCACAATGACTTGGGTTTCTGACATCTACTCAAGAACAATTATGCTCCAGGAACATCAATCCGTTTCTTAAGGACTCATCTTTATCTGGACCCCATCCTTGTCACATGGATCTCAAAACTTCTCCTAAAACTAACATGAAACGCTAATGGGCGAACAATGTCAGCACCCAATAAGTCAATCTTTAAATGGCCATCTTCAGCTCATGGGTCGGGCTCATATTGGGCTCTGATCAAGATCTTTTTTTTTTGGATAATCTCTTACCAAGATCCTTATTTCCTACAAAAATAAAAACATTCTAATTCTAATTCTTGAGGTAATATCTTTCCAATTCATAATACAGAGAAACAAAATAGAATCAATCAATGAAAAATAAACAAAAATAAAAAACTGCAACTTGAACCCAAAACCATATCTTAAAATTTGAATTTTCTTTTTCATGATTTAACATTTGTAAATTGATTATTTTCCACAGCATGATAAAATGAAGATGGGAACAAGGATCTGTGGTACAAAACAATAAAATATCGACTAAAAGAATTCAAAATTAATACAAGGATGAATGATTCATCTTCTCCAAAATTCGAAAGTTAAATTTGAACTCTTGATATTTGCCTAATGTTCAAACTTGATTGAATATTTAAATTGATGTTGAACTCATCAGTTTTTTATCTCCCAAAATCGTACAAAAGTTAAAAGAAAATATAATTCATTTTCAAAAATATTAGAGTTAGAGTCTTGAAATTGTGCTGATCAACGGGGTTGGGTAAACGGCTTTTGATACGGTGTAGGTCGGGTGGCCTGACAGGTTGGGTTTGAGCATATAACCTACACCCATAGCCCGACCGCGTAGAAACGGTGGCGGGTCGGTGTGGGTTTGGGCTGCGACAGAAGACCGGGTCCCCTATCGAGTGATGGGTCAACGGTTTTTTATTACACTCCTAACTGTGGGCGTTGAAAATCTATAATTAGGGAGTTCAATGCAAGCGCACGGTTGTGAAAGTGGCTAGGGAGTTAAAACAGTCATCAAGTGGCCTGGTTTAGGGGATCCCAACTCTTATAAAATCCAAGATCACGGGTACAAATCAATTCGCGCAATTGTTCGTACAAAACAAGCATGGGCTGCAAACCATCTCGATATTTGTGCTAAGAAACTAGTTTGGGCTGCAATAGTAATCGGTCTTGTACAAGTTTCTTTAATCCTTAAAGAAATTGATTTGTCTTAAAAGAAACTAGCCCAGATGGAAAAGGAAGTTCTTGGGTATGAAGACAGATTATGTTGGTTGTTTTGATTTGGTTAATGGAACTGAAAAGTATAGATTTGTTCAGGCTAAAAGTAAGAATGATTTTCTTGTCCATGATGTTATGGATTTGGGGAGTGGGGGAATTAGAATAGGACTATATATTGGTGGTGGGTCTGGGACCTTTGCGGCGATGACCGATTTAGAGAAAAATGTGACTGTTGTAACATCGACATTGAATGTTGACGCCCCTTTTAATGAGTTCATTACTACAAGGGGGCTATTTCCTATGTTCTTTAGTTTAGATCATAGCTAGTAATTCGCCGAATTATTCACGAATTATTCGCGAATTATAAGGTTTGGCGAATAAAATGAATAATTCGTTAATTTTTGAATGATCGGTTTAATTCGCGAATTGGTTGGGTCGGGCTTATAATTGCGAATTATTAGCGAATTATTCACTTAATTATAAGGTTTGGCTTAATAAAATGACATTTGTATTATTTTTTCATGAATAAAATTGTAAAAATAAAAATAAAAACGTTATATACTTATATATCAAAATTTTAAATGTAAAATATATAGCCAAATTTTAAAGAAATATATTCGTATTATACCCGTTTAAAACACGTATATCGTATTTTTACCGTTAGTGTTTTATTGGACCGAATATTTAAAAGTATTATTGTTGAAAATTTCGAATCTTAGGCGAATAATTGACGTATCGAACTTTTGCCGTCCACAAATTTACTAGATATGGTTTAGATCAGAGGTTCTCCTTTTACGACAATGTGTTTTATCTGGTTCATGCTGTCGATAGTTTAGGCAAAGGGGGTCATCAAGAGAAAATGGAGTTTTTCATGTTTGATATTGATCGGGTTTTAAGAGCTGGAGGATTGTTTTGGTTGGATAACTTTCATTGTGTAGATGAGGAGAAGAAGATGACTCTAACACGGGTAATTGAGCGATTTGGATACAAGAAGTTGAAATTGGTGGTAGGAGAAAAAATTGTTTCTTCTAGAAAGTCTCAGATTTTACTTCCGCTGTTCTTGAAGGTCATGTAGAAGAGTACAATCGCACTAAGCTTGCTCTGACTTGTTTTAGGTATGGATGCTTTTGTAATTTATATCTCTTCTCACACAATATGTGTGAATTATATTATTTGCCTTAACATCTGCATGAAATTTCTTTTGTATGTTGAATAAGTGAAGTGCATGATCTTTCCTTGCCATACTGCGAATTGGCAGTGGAGGGAGATCCAGTAATTTATTGTTGTTAATGACAGTAGTGGTTAATTACAGTAGCAGGATTATCTTGTACCATTCAGCTCTCTCAATGAAAACACACTGGCAACAAGACATCTGCCCCGTAGATGTTGTGCTTCATATTGGGAAAATAGGGTTTAGATCATTGAGCAAGTATATTAAGGTACTAATAGTTATTTTTTCCATGTATGTTGCATAAGCCGACGGAGTTTTGGTGACAATCATTAAGGTTATTGCATAAATTTTGTGTTTTTATTTATTCCAGAATCATGACAATACTTTGCTTTATTGTTTTTTATGACTGTCAAGCAGGAAAAAGTATTAACTTCTTTAGATTAACCCATTTATTTCGATATTGGCTCTTGAAAAAAAAACACACTGTAGCTTGCATCTTTATTAGTATGTATCATGATAGAGGCCGTTTGTTGTCAGAACAATTAGTGTATAAGCTGCAATTAGTGTATAAGCATATCTCCAGTGGTTTTGAGTTTACCACCAAACTGGTTAGATTAATGCTAATGCCAAACTAATTGTTGCGTGACTCATTTTGTAATATTTTGTATGTTATGTAGCTTAAAGTCAGACGGATAATACAAGTTATGCATACTTTGTTGCGTGCTCTTCGCAAGCGAAAATTACACAATGGGAAGTTCCACGACAGGCCAATGGGTAAAATGTTTAATTTAAGATTTATTAGAGGTATTTATAATTTCTACTTGTTTCAGAACTTTCCTGAGTATTGAGATCCCATAAGGTTGAAGTGAATGAAATTGGTTTGCCACGCGAAATAGCCTTTATTACATTTGAAGAGAAAGTAACTGAACAAAATAAGGTTCACCTACAAGAGTTGGTCTATAAGAAGTAAGAACCACCCCTGTGGCATGAGTAGTGAAATTATAGCTAGTGGTATTATGTCCACTGACTATAATATCACAAGTCATGCGACGGTGGTGGTTATTACTTCTTATCGACCAACTCTTGCAGGTGAACCTTATTTCGTGCACTTACTCTCTCTTCAAATGTAATACTTTGGGCAATTTCACATGGCAGACCAATTTTATTTACTTCAACCTTATGGGATCTCAATACTCAGGAAAGTTCAGAAACAAGTAGAAATTATAAAGACCTCTAATTAATCTTAAGTTAAAGGTTGCTATATGCTAGCTATACTTTGGCAGGGGTCGGTGTTAATACAAACTATATGGCAGAATGCTTAGCCATCGTGGAGAGTGTCGAGATTGCAGTACAAAGAATTATATTGTGTTTAGGAGATCTTAATTGTAGCCAGTGGCATTATCATCAAGGATGTAGGAGATCGATGTAGTTTTAGGTACTTGTGACTTGTAAGGGAGATCTATTGTCTGTGTTTAATGTTTACTTTATAACTCTAATCTATAGTATCTACAAATTATTATATTGTTACTTGTCTCTATGTATAATTTCTATAGATATTGGATCATTTGTATTGTTGATGTAAAATTTTTTGACTGGCGTATTTCTTCGAAGTCAAGACTTAATTAATCAAGATATAAGCACCTCATGGTCTCCAAGGTTGTACCGAGTGCTGACTACCACTTTGGAATCAATATTTGTTATTATTCCTGGTATGTTCATAGTGGCCTGTCAATGTTTTATATACATGTCAACAATGAGTTCAGCAGTAGTAGATGGTAATAACATGAGTAGGAATAGTTGCTAAAGCATCCACTACCCACAGAACAATCGGCTAGAAGACACTCTCTGGCAAATGTTTGCTGGAATACGTGGTGGTATATCAGAGATTCAATTTGATGAACCTCCTTCCTTGCTAGAGTGCAATATTTGATGACCAGAGACCAGATTCTCAAGGCTTTGGCATCTCCACCTTGTTTTGAATTTGTTACTTATTGTGGTTTGAAAGTGGGTTTAAAATCAGAGCTGGAAAAGTTGTCTGACCTCCCCAGGTTGTTGATTGCTTTGTCGCACTACCCCTTTGCTAATTTTGGATATGTGTAGGTGGCAAAGAGAGCAACAACTGTCTTCTGAGTCCCCCTTTATGTATCATGGTAAGCCTCCATGGCTATATAAATGGGACGCTTACACTAGCACTTATTTTATATTTGATTGAATGGAAGTGGTACCTAATGCAGTGATATATTGGAGGCCTATGGGTTACGATCTCACTTCATTAGTGCATGCTGCCATCTTTTCCCCTTTCTTTATTTCTATTTTGTATTTTACACTTAAACTCTTGTAATCTCTTACCCCTTTTCCCATACTTAATACAATTCTGAGCTCACTCGGCAAAAAAAAGATGCCAAAATCTACAGTGCGCAGGCTTGTGAAACGGATAACTACTTAGGTAAGATATCAGGCCATTAGCCATTAGCCATTCAGCAAATATTTATGACCACTCACCTTGAAACTCATCTACATCTATCGATGATGAAAGACTCAGAATCACTTTAAACGATTTGGGAAGACCGCTCATTTTCACTCTAAACGACTTTGTCAGACCGCTTCAAGTTGTTCTAAACGATTTCTTTAGATCGTTTGGATCTATATACTAGCAATCTGAGGAGGTCGTTACGCCCACTTTCGTCTGTACATGGTATATGGTATGTAGCATCCCAAATAATGGATGGTATATAGTATGTATCATCCTTACTTTGGCAGACCAAAACTTCAAATTTAAAATGGTGAGAACCAAGTGATAATGGTGCTCAAAAGGATGGTATATGGAATATAACATTCCAAATAGGGATGGTATATAGTATGCATCATCCTTACTTTGGTAGACCAAAACTTCCTGTAAGAATGGTGAGAACCAAGTGATAATGGTGCTCAACCGGATGGTACATGGTATGTAGCATGACAAATAATGGATGCTACATAGTATTTATCATCCATACTTTGGCAGATCTAAACTTCCAGGAAATTAAAATGGGTTAGCGACGCAAACAAGAATAACGATTTGTTAAAAGAAATTCTATATGTATAGTTATAATTGTTGAACAAGTTTTTAAAAGTGTCGGTGTGTATGCACACATCTACTTTCTAGTTTAAAGAATATTTAAAAAAAAAAATAGAGTATGTATTTATGTAAAATCTTTTTGTTGAAGAGTACTATTTGAAATTAATAGGGTTTTTTAGATATTGGTCATACTATTACTATGGTAATTAGACTTTGTTCCATAAATGTTGAAATATTAGTTTTTGGTCCTACTTCTGTTACTTGACCGTCACCTACTACTGTGGCCATGTCGTTTGCTCTTTTGAGCGTGCGTCACACGGGCTTACAAGTAAGACTAAACTCTAATATCTAACTTATAATAAGGACCATGTCCTAACAATAACATTATTATCTGGGTCAAATACTAACTTATGTTTAAGAGTGAGAAAGGACGATGGTTTAGAGAATGTGTATCTTCCAATCCTCCTGTTTCGATCTTCTGCAACTCTTCCTTATGTTCTCTAAGTTTTGCAAGTTTTAGTTCGAGTTCCATAGTATATGCCTCACAGAGAATCAAAAAACAAAAAGATACCAAAAAAATTGTTTAGAAAACACATGCATAGCTTAAAAAGGAAACTAGAAAAATTGTTTTGAAAACACATGCATGGAAGAAGGAAACTAGAAAAATTGTTTTGAAAACACATGCATAGAAGAAGCACTATGGTGTCGTTAGTATCTCACTACAAAGTAAGTAGTCACAAAAGAAATAAATATGCATATTTCAAGTAGGATCTTGGAACATGCATGTTATCCAAATCAAGGACATAAAGGTTCATATAATCTTTACATGTTCGGTCCATTATATATGAGGTCGCCTGGAATGATGGAACAAATTAAGTTTTTACTTAGCCTGAACATTGAATGACAATTCTACTTTCTGGAATTAACAATTCTGCTTAGCTTTAACATTGAATCACCAATTAATCGTATATCACCGATTTTAACCGCTTAGGAAAATAGGAATTAAACATTCCAAAATCTATTACATTACCCAAAAATCGAAATCTACTGTGGGCGTTGAAAATCGGTTATTAGGGGAGAGTAGAAATCAAATGCAAAGGCACGGCTTTGAAAGTGGATAGGTCGGGAGTTAAAACAGTTATTGTGTGGCCGGTTTTAGGGGATCCCAACTCATAAAAAAAACCCACAAATATCTGTTTTGCATCGCATCAGATCCGCAGAGGTATAATAGGAGTTCATACCAATGCAAGCATGGGCTGCAAACCATATAGAGATTTGCGCCAAGTGACATCTGGTAGACTTTGAGAAATCCATTTTTGTGAGGTGCAGTAGTTCATTTCGGAAAATAACTAAGTTGGCAAAGATGGTGAAGAGGATGAGTAGGTTATTTAACTTTGTTCTTGTTCATATAGTTTTAGTTGTTGGTAACTCATATACTTAAGTTTGGCAGCTCATTTTACAAAGGGAAATATAACCATATCTTCAAAGGTGCTACCTTTTCTAAAGTTTGTATTTTTCACTCTCAATATACTTGAAAATTGTATAGTTTGGGTGAAGGAGTGTCTTGTATAAGGATGAATGTGTTTTGGTCTGATATATGGTGCACTATGGTATGGTTTTGTTCAGATCCGCCCAAGGATAGAAAGGTCATCTTTGTTTTGGTGACAATAGTTAAGGTGATTGCATAAAGTTTGTGTTTTTATTTATCATGACAAAGGTCGTCTAGTCTACTTTGGTAGTGAAAATTTTAATTTGAATCATTAACAATTCAAACACAGAGAACTAGTGTAGTATTTATATATGAGGTTAGGTGAGTTAGTTATACTAACTAACTTCTGATACAAATGGTCTCTTCTTCTAGAACGTTTGATATGTTTCTGACATCTATTAGTGTTTTGCATAATACATAATATGTAGGAAAGTGTAAATATATGTTTTTGGTTGTTAACTACTTTTAGAGGTGTGACGGACCGTATTCGGTCTTTGGCTTTAAGTAGAAGAGATACTAATCGTATGATATGTTATATTTGGTTTGATTTGAGAAGAAGAAAAGAGTAGTTTTTGGTGGATTTTCAAGAGGTTATTAGTTATGAGGAAATTTGAGCAGTAGAGGAATTGAGTGATGGTAAATCTTTTTATTGAAAGGCAAGTAGTGAAAATCTTAACTTTAAGAGATTAACCCATTTATTTCGATATTGGCTCCTGAAAAAAAACACACACTATGGCTTGCATCTTTGTAATTGTATGTAACTATGTATCATGATAGAGGTCGTTTGTTGTTATTGGTTTTTCATAAAGTTGTTTCTTTGCTAGTTCTTTATTTTTCATGTCTATTATAAACAATGACCTTGTGTCCTCTATTGTTTTATATACGAAAATCCCAGATTCAGAAAAATACAAAGTTGAACGAAGTTTATCGTACAACATGTATGACGATATTAACTCTCTGAAGAGGGAGTTAAGCATTGTACGGGCCGAGGTTTAAGATATTAAAAGTACACTCGCACCAGCTCTAAGTCAAGTAGTGGAAGATGTTGGTGCGCTTTCTATTTCTATGAATAGATTGAAGAAGATGTTAGCATATGAAATCGATAATACTCGAAGTAGGGGAAGAGTTCTAGATGAGGATGATATTGATATCTCCATTTTGCCTTTCGACAATGAAGACGGTTTATGTACACCACCTTTAAAGAAAGGCAAGGTTCTATTCTCTTCTCTAGTGACCCCCAAAGAGAATAAGGTAACTTCAACTAGAATATAGAAGCATACCCTTCAATTAGCGTATAAGCTGCAATTAGTGTATAATTTGGGTTGCATTGTAGTTTGTAGTTAGCCGTGACATTGAAGACAAGCCATATACGGATATAGATCCAAAGTGGCTAGAACCTCATTGGTTGCTAACAACTGACGAAGAAAAAGTCTTCCACTGGATATTCTCTCCTACTGCCAAACCCGGGTAAATAGTCTCATTGAATTGCCTACATGTTATTTTGTTACCTCATCCACCAATTAATACTATTCTTTCTTGTCACATCGAATTCATTGCAAGCTTTCCTACGTGGCACGAGTCCCGATCTACATTTAAATGTTTGTTAGGAACCAGTGAAGTGTCTCTTTTCGTATGTTACTATCATCGTAGTGTTTGATTTCATAAATTTACTATTGTTTATCAAATAAATGCAGTTACTAATATGTTATTTGTTGTAGTTTGGGTTTCTTTGGTGTGCCTATCTGAATGCACAACAAAAGCACAGGTTTATAGGTAAGGATTACTATTATTCGGCGCTTATGAACACACATCTGAAGGTATCAAGCTGAATCTTTTATGTTCTAAACCATAAGTTAAATTATGAGACAGTGAATCAATAACTAGGAGGATTTCAAACAAGAGACATTCTATGCATCCATCATTGTTTAGGAGTTCCAATTAAGTTTTGTAGGAATGGAGCACTGACCCATTGAAGCTTGCTGCTGTAACAAAAGCAATTAAGTTAGATTCAGACATAAGACAATATCGGAGAGTAAGATGATTTTGTCATGAATCATACGTTCTATAACGTAGGTTGGGTTTGAACCATGGGAACTAATTCGATTGTTATTGTGCAGTGGTACATACCGATATTGAAAGATCATCATTGGTGGTTATACGTTATTGACCCCAAGGATTTCACCGTAGTTGTGATGGATTCACTATCAACATCGGCTAGTAATATCTCCAGTGGTTTTCCATTTACCACCAAACTAGTTAGATTAATGCTAATGGCAAACTAATTATTGTGTGGCTCATTTCGCAATATTTTGTATGTTATGTAGCCATCTTGTCAGACGGATGTTACATGTTACATATCATCGTTATGACATGAGGTTATATCGTATATATCATCCATTTTTACACTTTATGCTTATGCTTTATTTTTTGTTTGCTTAGGTTTCCTATATGCATACTTTGTTGCATGCTCTTAGTGATGCTCATGCCACTGATTCTCCAGTCATAGATTGGACAATTACACAATGGGAAGCTCCACGACAGGCCAATGGGTAAAATGTTTAATTTCAAATTTATTAGAATTTTACCATCTAGAGTGACTAAAATAGAATTTCTCTATGTAGATATCACTGCGGGGTGTTCACTTGTAAGTTCATGGAGTTTTGGAATGGGCAACAGTTGAACTACAACTTCACCCAGCTAGACATTCTATACTTTCGACATCAAATGGCAGTTTTCAATGGTGATGTCCGAATATAATGAAGCGAAACCAGATTTGAACGAGATTTGTCAGAATATATTTTGGGAGTTTGAAATAGAGTTTTGTGCAGTTGAAGTGATCTATGATATTACTATTTCAAATTCACCGTGAATTTTGTTTTGTAAGTATTTTGTAAGTGATCTTAGATTTTGTAATGAATGTATTATTACTGTTGTTGATACATAAGCTATCTTGAGTATAATGTATGTAATGTATTATGAACAAGTTGTCAATTATGATATATATATAATGTATCATCCCGAAATGGCTTGTCACTTGTGGGAGCTCCATTGACGTACTTTTGAGTGAGAAGGCTTGTTCTTGATCCTAGTTAACTAGTAAACTATCCAATATGTACACTTTATAGATGCCAAAAACTACTGCGTGCAAGCTCGTGAAACGGATAACTACATATGGACATCAGGCCATTAGCCATTCAGCAAGTATTTATGACCACTCACCTTGAAACTCATCTACCTCTATTGATGATGGACGACCGCTCAGAATCACTTGAAACGATCTAAGAAGACCGCTCGGTTTCACTATAAACGACCTCGTCATACAGTTGCAAGTTGTTCTAAACGATCTCTTCAGATCGTTTATATCTATAGACCAATGATCTGTGGAGGTCGTTAAGGCCAGTTTCGTCTGTGCATGGTATATAGTATATGTACATGGTATATGGTATGTAGTATCCCAGATAATGGATGGTATATAGTATGTATCATCCTTACTTTGGCAAACCAAAAGGATACTATACGCAATACTTTGGCAATTCATTTGAAGATCTACAACATTATCAAAAATCGTTTAGAATGTAATTAAATTCATAACAACTTTTGACAAGGTTACACTTAGTCAATTGAGCTGATTTTTAACAATTAGCTAGGTGTTCTTCATCATGTGATATATCTCTCAACAAAAAATTAGCCCTCAATTCATATCGAAGGTCAACTTTTAGGAGTGGAGCAACTTTGGAATCATTATAAGGTGGAGTTAATATAACCATTCCTGTCAACAAAAGGATATATATCCACCTATATATCTCAGTTTATGGGGTACATGATATATTGCTCGAATTCGATATTTTCGTCCTTGCCCCAAACTAATTTAAAAAAAAAAAACAATATAACACAACACAAAGGCAACATAAAATTAACCAAAATCTAGTGTTAGATGAGTGCATAGTAAACCAAGTGCGATGAGTGCATAGTGACGGAGTTCTCATTCAGAGAAAAAATATAATGCGTAGTTTCCCAAAATGAAGTCCAGAGTTTAGTTCATGATAAAAATGATCCATAATAAACCAAGTGTGAAATATTATACAACTGCCATTAAACTACTAAGTTGTATTCCTGATAATACTGTCATAGAAATACACTTGCCAAATAGTAAACAACGAGTTCTATGTATTCTTGATGAGAAAAAATCGTTTGGTAAGCCATGAAATTGTGAAATGTTAAAATGGCCACTGAATCAACCCAAGTGCCAAACCATAATAAAATAATATAAGTTAACAAGTAGGACCTAGTAAATCATCTTGGAATAATTCATAAAACAACAATAGCAATGAATTTCATCAGGAGTACATAATAACACCCAACATTAAATGATTGGAAGAAGATACACGTGTCCCTTTAACGCAAACCATCCTCTCTCTAAGGTTCGTTGTAGTTCACCTGAAAAATTATATAAAAAATCATCAACAGGAGAATTAAATGCAAAAATCAAGATCTATTGTCGAGCTAAATTAGAGAGAACGGCGATGGGAACATGATGGAATACTTGATTAACAGCACATTCAAACTACTCCTCGTCAGCATCGGCTTCACTCTCAACTTCCTCACTGTCAGCATCGGCTTCACTCTCAACTTCCTCACTGTCACCATCTGCTTCTATCTCACCATCCTCATTATCATTACCATCTTCCTTCATATTCATATCTATTTGGACCCTCTTCTTCCACTCGTCTTCCTCAGGAGCCTCGGACCCTCATAATCAGATGGGATATAGTCTGAACGCCAAATGCAGGAACTATCTGTACTGAGTTCCAAGGAGGACGGACAGTTTGTGCATATCTTCTTCAAGTATTCTACCATTATAGCCAGTTAGGATTTTGTACCCAGCGTTAGCCGGGACAAGTATTTTGTTTGGGCAGCATTAGGGACTATTGGGTAGTCGTTATCACTATATTGTTTGTGAAAGGAAATGTCTGTACTGAGTTCCAAGGAAGAGGGTGGAAAGTTTGGGTATGCCTTCCTCAAGAAGTCTACCACTATGTCCAGTTCGGATTTTGTACTCTGCATTAGCCGGTAAATGTCTTTTATTTTTGGCAGCAATCACTTCTATTGGGGAGTTGTCATCACTATCTTCTTCGTACACAGGCCTACTTGTCATCCTCGAAACAGTCAGTCGGCTAATAGGGGAATCCTGCTCAATATACATATAATGGGGAGGAACAGTAGCGCCTATGATGATTTTGCTGATAAGAAGGCATACATATATTCTTTTTGGTTCTACCAGAATGCTCCACAATGTTATGCCAGATTATAGTTCCCAAGTCGAGTTTATCCCCTTTCCGCATTGCATTGATCAGATAAAGCCCAAAGCCGTTGATGTGGTTAAAATGACCACATTTTGGCAAGACAGTTGAGAATAATATCCGATGGAGAATACTAACCGCAGCTTCATCCTAGTTGATGGAAGACTATTTTCATAAGACCCCACTCCAACAAACTTGGCAATAAAATCTTTGTAATGGTTTGGAAAATTGACCTTCAATGGATAAAGAAGATGAACGCCTCCTCGAGAAACCTAAAGGATTGACGCGATGCTTTCCGAAGTAACTACAATATCTTTCCCCCAGACTTTTGTTTTGAAAATGAGGTTATGCATTTCCACTCCATGAATATTTGCGTAAAATAACTTGACCAAATGGGGGTATGCCACTCCTTTTATTTTTATCAAGTTTTGCCAGTTCATCCTCTCGATCCATTTGGTCATAATATTGTCACCGATCGCATCGAGCAAAACCTCACGTTCCAAGGCCAACAGTCTATTATTACAAATCTCTTCCATGTATGTTGCATAAGCCGACGGAGATACGAAATCTTTATGAGAAACCCCGCAACTGTTCACAGTCGGGCCCCTATTACCAATAGACTAAGAATACCTCTTTTGCTTCGACGCCATAATACTATATTTAGTTCTGAAGAACCTAAATTGGAAATCGGCTCAAGAAGACTACATCAGTAACAATTTAATTAGTTTGCTCAGTAAGTGCAATGTGAATAGAGCTTAAATTTAGATCTAACAATGTTTTACATAATACTTGGTTCCACTTCCAATTAAGCATTTTATTTCATGAGCAAGTATCAAACTTGATGGGGTTAACTAAATAACTAGTAACTAGTATTTGACAATTTAACAAGTTCTAAGTCTACACAATATACTCAAAACATAATTTAACACTGAATATAGTTGTTAAGTCATTAGGTAGAAAACTGAATTGAGGCTCAGTCTATAATGAGTAGAAGAGAATGCATACCTGAATCAAAGCCAAATTGTATGTGTTCAATATTTGGTCGAGAAGCCCTGAGCACCCATTTTTCTTAAGGTTTCATGGCAGCAGCTAGCTGATGAAGAAGACAAGGCACCAAATAGATGGAGCCCAAATTGGAAGCCCAGCCCTAATCGGCACGAGATATAATTGTGTTGAAAAATAAATTTTAAAATTTCGAATGAAATATATTGGAGTATTGAACCCTATTTTGTCCACTCCCAATTTCACCCAATCGAGCCCACTCCAAATCTCGCGCACTCATCCCGCACACTCCATCTCGAGATCTAAGGGTCCAAATTAAAAGAAACCAAAATCAAAACCATTTGCTCCCAAAAACAAGAGTACTCAAAAACAAACCAACCTCGAGAAACTAAATAACTAAATAAATCAAAACCTTCGCTCCCATTGTACCCACTCTACATCGAAATTCTCAAACTTGCAATACTCAAACCATAACCATAACTGAATTGATACGGGTGCTTGTAAACTTGCAATATTGGGTTTGTTTATCAGCTTCGCAAGTACAAGAAATACAATCACGCTATTCAGGTTTTTATTTTTTTTTAAACTCTCTTTGCCTCTTGTTCATTTTGTTTGAATTATATTAGTGTTATAGAATGTGTATGGAATGCTCTAAAATGATATTTGTTGAAATGGGATTGACTTAATTTAAGGCTAGAATGAATTATGAACTAGAATTTGCAACTCAAGGCTGTAGATGGCCCAGAGTGTAAAAGCTACAAACTCACGCCTGTCTTGCTAAGAAAGCATTCAGATTAGAATGCATTTGATTTTGATTTGGTCTATGGGTGTTTTACACTTTACCAGGCTGATTATATTACACCAAAGCCATTGTTGTGCATTACTACAGCGTCTATGTTAATCATATGCTCCCCTCGTTGGGTTTTATTAACTAGGGCATGTTAATTTTTTTGCTAACTTCAGACAAAATTAGGAATCTGGTTTAAGTTGTAGAATAACTTTTACATTGGTTCATTAAACCATTTTCAATTTGGAGTGGTTTTTTTTTATTTGGAGTGGTTATGTTTGTTTGTTATTCGATTTGGAGTGGTTATGTTCATTTTTGTTTGTTGTCATTTTCCAAAGATGATAACTATTTTTTAAATTACCTTGTTACTAATACTTGTTTATTATTTATCTTTGTAGTAATAATGGCTCCTCGATCAAAGAATGTTAGGAATGTAGTGAAAACTATCTACACAGGTGCAAAGAAATTGCTTAGTGGTGGCAGTAGTAGTTCGGGTCATGCTGAACCGCCTGAGAAAAAAGAGGAAGGGCCACGTCGGCATCCGCCCATAGAGGGGATCGAGAAGCCACTGATCTAGAGGTAGCAGAAAAATATAAAAGAAGAAGGAAGAAAGAAATAAGGGCTCCTATTGTAGATGAGGATGTAGATTTAGATTTAGATTTAGATGAGGATGTCGATGTCGATGTAGCTCTTCTTGAGAATTTAGATGGTGGTGATAGTGAAGAGGAGGATTATGATGGTAATGAGGAAGGGGAAGAGGAGGATATTGATGGTGACGAGGAAGAGGAAGGGGAAGGGGAAGAGGAGGATGCTGATGGTGATGAGGAAGAGAAAGAGGAAGGGGAAGGGGAAGAGGAGGATGTTGATGGTGATGAGGAAGAGGAAGGGGAAGGGGAAGAGGAGGATGGTGAAAAGTATAGTGACGACGATGAGGAGGGGGAAAAAAAGGATGACGATCTGGAGGAGGTTGACGACAATTTAGAGGAGGATGACAATAAGGGAGAGGATGATGAGGAGGAGGAAGCGGTGGAGGAAACAATGGAGGCACCGGTAGTACGTCCTGTTCAAACTTGTGTGAGAAAATCGAAGAAAGACAAGGAGTACCAAATAGGCACATATGGTGGTGGCCCTATTTATGGAGTGATGGGACGTTTTAAAGACTAGTTGTTGTATGACTATGATGCACGTTGCTCGCGATGTTTGGGAGGGGCAGGTAATATTAATATTAATTAGTACTTTAATTTTATTTTGTTAACGAATTTAAATTTTCTCCTCATTGACTCTTTGTTGTCTTTATTGTTTTAGGAGCGCGGAGTTTTAAAGTGTGGTCAGCACCTAAACAAGTTAAATCAATGGAATCTAGAGTCAAAATTTAAAAACTCTCCTAGATTTCAAAACGAGCTCAGAAATACGGGTTTGTATGATCTCGTGATGGGAGTATACGAGCATCAGGATTCAGTGTTGGTTTCTACATTTGTGGAGAGGTGGCATCCGGAGACCAACACATTTCATATGTCGTTTGGGGAGATGACTATCACTTTGGATGATGTCTCCCAACTCCTAGGAGTTTTGATCAAAGGAAGAGCCGTGCAAGGGAATATTGATATGTAGTTGGAACAAACTTGCAAAATTCTTAACCGCGCTTTTAACATATCGTTGGGAGCAATTAAGTCGGAGTTGGAAGCCAGCTACTTCATATCAAAAATAAGGTTACAATTTCTTAAGTATCACATGGCTGGGAAGGTGCATGATAGTGAGATTACCACGTCAAATGGGGTTGTGAAGCCGGCATCGACCAAGGTAGAGGTACAACATGCTGTCAGAGGTTATTTGTTATTCTTCTTTGGATGTACTCTCTTTCCCAACAAGTTTGGGACTGCAGTGCCTGTTTGTTACTTGAGGTTGCTGATGAAGTTTACCAAGATCAAAGACTATGCGTGGGGTGCAGCAATACTTGCATACTTGTACCGTGGTCTTGAGGTTGCCATAGGTGGCAAAGTCAAAGGCATTTCAGGCTATTTCACTCTCCTACAGGTAAAATATTTAGTATTTTAGTTTATATGTTAACCCTTTATCTTATTAGTATTTTAATTGTATGTGTATTTTCTCATCTAGGCATGGATCTACGAATATTTCACGTGCTTCAGGCCAATCCCAAACTTGGAGTATGAGGTTGCACAGCCTCGATGTCGTAGGCACTCAGTTGCCGCTACGCATTATGTTAACGCAAAACATGCATTGCAGTGTTATCGAAAACGTCTTGATGAGACAACTTATACTCAGGTAAGTATATGGGCTTGTTTAATATTTTATTGATGAATTGATGGTTGGAGTATGTGATTACTGATTTATTCAACTTCTCATATGACAGGTTGAATGGTTGCCCTACAACAATGGTATAGCTTTATGCCCGGTGGATGATATTGTTTATTTTGATAGCTTTATATGCTTTTTTGGTGTCGTGGAGATTTATGATGTTTGTAGGGCGGTCTGTCAGTTGGGTCACCTGCAGCTTATACCTGCCAATCCTATTCGGCCAAATGTCGGGATGAGAACTACCAATGGATGCAGGTACGAGGTCAAATGGAATCTTGCTTCAGTATATTGGACCACATGGGAGAATCACGTGATCCAACCCCAAAATCGAGGACCCCTGGCTTCATATCCATGGGAGTGTGACTTTGGCTACATGGAATGGTATGAAAAGAATACTCACATTCGAATGATAAATCCTCAACTTCCTATTCATTTCTCCCTACAATCACTTCGTAGTTCCAGTGCTCAGCTAGTAAGTTTTGTGCTTTTAAAATTGTAGTTCCGCTCTTTTAAAACTGTAAATGCTAACTTAGGTTTGTATTTTTTTTTTACAGAGCAACGTTCTCGACGAAACTACTCTCATGCTTGAGAAAGGTCTGCAATTAGGTGGGTCTGAGATTCCTGAGGAAGCAAGGAAATCGTTCCACGAAGTGGAAAACTTGACCCGGTGCAAGTTTATTGGTGGGCGTTACCGTCGTGATTGTGTCTAAAGTTGGAGCTTTGAAGTTGGTTTAGGGTTTGGTTGGATTAGGGTTTGGTTAGGGATTAGGGTTTGAAGTTGGATTAGGGTTTGAAGTTAGAATTTATATTTTTGAAGTTATTAGTTATGAATTTTGAATTTGAAGTGTTGTATATGAATTTGAAGTTGAATTTGAATATGAATTTGAGTTTGAGTTGGAATATGGTTTGATGTATATGAATATGATTTGATTTTGAACATGAATTTGAGTTTAAATATGAATATGATTGTATGTATATGAATATGAAGTTGATGTTATGTGTGTATATGAATTAAGTTTGGATATGAAATGAACTAAATCAAATAGTAAATTTTCTATGATTTTGGTCTAAACTACCCATCCAAGTCGTATATAACCATAGAAAACAATCCCCACATATCGTTCACAGACGAAACGGGCCTTAGCGACCTTATCAAATCGCTTGACTATAGTGCCAAAGCGATCTTATGGGGTTGTTTATATCAACCTAAAGCAGTCTGAAGGTGCTGATAAGAGTGACACAAAGCGGTCTTCCAAGATCGTATCCACTGATATGAGTGGTCTTCTAATATCGTCTAGAGTGATATTCTAATTAAAAATACCAATGTCAAATTCTAATTCAAATTCAACGTCAAATTCAAATGTCAAATGTCAAATTCAACGTCAAATTCAAATTCCAAATTCAACGTCAAATTCATAACGAAATCCTAATCTATATACAAAACCCTAATCCGTAATCAAATTCAAATTCAAATGACATATTTGAATTTAACGTCAAATTCAAATGTCATATTTAAATTCAAATTCAACGTCAAATTCAAATTCAAATATCATATTCAAATTCAACGTCAAATTCAAAATATAATGTCAAATTCAACGTCAAATTCATAACGAAACCCTAATCTATATACAAAACCCTAATCCGTAATCAAATAGGGCATTCAAATGTCATATTCGAATTTAACGTCAAATTCAAATTCAATAGTCATATTCAAATTCAATTTCAACGTCAAGGCCAGTTTCAAATGTCAAATTCAAACTGAGACAAATGATAATTCAATGTCAAAACTTCCAATAAGCATGGTGAAAATCAAGTGATAATGGTGCTCAAAAAGATGGTATAACATGTAGCATTTCACAAGGATGGTATATGGTATATAGCATTCCATATAATGGATGGTATATAGTATGTACCATCCATATTTTGGCACTTTAGACGCAACTGGCCTTAACGACCTTCTCAAATTGCTGGTATAGAGCCAAACGATCTTCTGGCGTCGTTAATAAAATGGATGGTATATAGATGTATCATCCTTAATTTGGCAGTCCAAAAGTTCCAGTAAGAATGGTGAAAGCCAAGTGATAATGGTGCTCACAAGATGGTATATGGTATATAACATTCCATATAATGGATGTTATATAGTATGTATCCACTGATATGAGCGGTCTTCTAATATCGTTTAGAGTGGTATTCGAATTTGCCACCAACGTCAAATTCTAATTCAAATTCGACGTTGCAAATTCAAAGTCAAATGTCAAATTCAAATATCAAATGTCATATTCGAACTCAATGTCAAATTCAAATTCAAATGTCATATTCAAATTCAAATGTCATATTCAAATTCAACGTCAAATTCAAATTCAATAGTCATATTCAAATTCAATTTCAACGTCAAGGCCAGTTTCAAATGTCAAATTCAAACCAAGGCAAATGATAATTCAATGTCAAAACTTCCAGTAAGCATGATGAGAACCAAGTGATAATGGTGCTCAAAAGGATGGTATAACATGTAGCATTTCACAAGGATGGTATATGGTATATAGTATTCCATATAATGGATGGTATATAGTATGTATCATCCATACTTTGGCACTTTAGACGAAACTGGCCTTAACGACCTTCTCAGATCGCTGGATTATTATTAACGATCTACTGGCGTCGTTAATAATAATGGATGGTCTATATTATGTACCATCCATAATTTGGCAGTACAGACGAAACTAGCCTTAACGACTTACTCAGTTCGCTAGACTATAGAGCCAAACGATATACTGGAGTCGTTTATAATAATTGATGTTATAAAGTATGTATCCACTGATACGAGCGGTTTTCTAATATTGTCTAGAGTGGTATTTGAATTCGCCACCAACGTCAAATTCAAATTCCAAATTCAAATTCAAATGTCAAATGTCATATTCGAATTCAACGTCAAATTCAAATTCAAATGTTATATTCAAATTCAACGTCAAATTCAAATTCAAATGTCAAATTCATAACGAAACCTTAATCTATATACAAAACCCTAATCCGTAATCAAATTCAAATTCAAATGTCATATTTAAATTCAAATTCAAATTCAAATGTAATATTCAAATTCAACGTCAAATTCATAATCAAATGTCATATTCGAATTCAACGTCAAATTCAAATTCAAATGTTAAATTCAAATTCAAATGTTAAATTCAAATTCAATATCAAATTCAAATTCAAATGTCATATTCAAATTCAACGTCAAATTTAAAATCAAATGTCATATTCAAATTCAACATCAAATTCATAACAAAACCCTAATCCGTAATCAAATTCAACTTCAAATTCAAATTCAAATGTCATATTCAAATTCAACAAATTTGACGTTGAATTTGAGTATGACATTTGCATTTGAATTTGACATTGAATTCAAATTTCAACCGCTCAGAATTACGTTAAATGATATGCAGTGGTCGTTTTCTATCTTGTTGTACGACCTGGATGGATCATTTGAACCAAAATCAAAGCATATGGTTATACTATTTAGGGTTTATAAATTAAAGGGTTTTTTAGACATTGGTCCTACTAATACTATGGTAATTAGACTTTGGTCTAGAAATACTTAAATATTAGGTTTTAGTCCTACTTCTGTTCCTTGACCGTCAGTCAAGTCAGTTGATTGTGGTCAATCTGCTTGTCTTTTTGAAATGACCACAATACCCCTAAGCATCAGTTTGGCCCAAGAGTACTTTTGGCACAATATCAGATCAAGGCTCAATCACTAAAACCGGGTTGAAGTAAACCCATTTTATCCTCTCTCCCACCCAACTTAATCGTAGCAAAATTTCAACATCAATGCTAGCAAAATGAAAACCTTAGGCTGTGTTTGTTTAGTGGCAAATGGGGGTGGCAAATAAAATTTTCCCACTAGATGCACAATTTGCCAGTGTTTGGTTCTGATAAGCACCCAAAAGTGTATTATGAAACCCCATTGAGACATATAAATTTGGTTAATTATGTGTTTAATAATCATGAAATAAATATGTTTTCATACTTTTTTTGCGGTATTTGCAATAAACATGGAAATATTGGTTAAACTCGCAATAAAGCACGAGGAACGGTGTATATATGAATTCTCCCAAATCCGCACAGAAGCATCAAACTTCCAAAGCTCCTACCTCTCGAACCATAACTCCGAATGCGACAAGAGAGCTGCTCAGACAATCAGGGCGATGAACTCTACGCATAGGCGGGAAGTTGTAAAACTGCCCAAAATACCGGACCGCCACTGGACTGCACATGGGCCCACTATACGGGGCCACAAGATTGGATGAGTCATCAATCATGGAGCATGTCAAGACAAAAATAACAAATTATTGGTGCAAAGTTGACACCTTGCATGTAATAAATTAGATTAGGTGTTAATAGTGAAAAAAAAAGGCAAGGTGTCACTTTGTTTTAATGTGGTGGATAAAAATGAATTAATGTGGTTTGAAGTTTCACGTGGGAGGAAATGAGATTTCTCTCAAATGGAGAAGAAATTAGACAAGGGTGGGGGACACTCCATTTACTCCCTTGACTTATTTTCCTCACATGGCATTATTTTAGTTCCTTAGTGAAAAAAATCAGAAGTTAGTTTTTAGTTTTTGTAAGAAGCTTGTAATAGTTTTAATGGAGGAAACACTTGTTTTCTTCTAGAAAATAAATATATCAATGAGTTTGATTGTTTATCTTCTTCCTTTCTCTATCTCTCTTTTGTTTTTTTTAGTTTATAAATCCTTGTCCCAAGGATCATGAGCTAACTTCCCTTTTGGGGAGTTAATCCAACTCATGTGAGGGTAAATCAATTTTTGTTGGTTTGGTAGGTTGTTAGGAAGAACAACTAGCTCTACACCCTATCCCAAAATGATAGTTGGTGTAGTGTCTAGTTAGGAATCAAAGCAATGAGCTTAGAGATAAGTCATTGCTTAGTTCCACTTGCTAGCATGTGTGAGCTCTTAAGTGAGCCATACATGCTAGGGATCAAATACTTTTCTTCCATTAGGGGCTTGTCTATGAGTCTAAGAAGGATCAAATAACATGTTTCAAATTAACAACTAATGATAGTTTCACATGAGGAGGATTAACTCTCCACCTTTTCTTTCAAATTTCTATTTTGGTATTAAGTGCATGTTTTCAAACTTTAATGTCTTTCTTAATGTTTGTGTAGGAAGGAAAACCTAGCATTAATATTATAACCTTACTCCTTAGTTCCCTTTATTGTAACATCCAATTTGTAGTTGTTCTAAACTTTAGGTTAGTTGAATCCTTATTCCAACTCTACTTAAAGCGAAGATCGTGAGTAAGGAACTTTGAGTGCTTTTGCATCAATTTAGAGAGTTCAAACCTCTAAGTAGTAGTAAACAAGCATATATCAAAATGGCATGGCTTTGTTCTAAAGCCATAGAACTTGTCTTCTGGTCGGAAGTTGCATCAAAGGGGAACCCCATTTCTCTTCCTTCCTTTCCTTTTCGTTCGTTTTATGTTTTTTTTGTTCAAATTAAGTATTTTTACCTCACAATAGACCTGTTAAGCTCACAAATTTTTGTTCCACTTGCAGGTACCAAAAGTTAGAATTTGGGAAACATCAACTATGCGATTATAAGAGTGTTGTAAAAGTTGAAATCATTCGAATTAATTGACACGCGTCATTATGTGTCGAAGTCGTATGAGGCCTAAATATCTGGCCCTGTACCTGAAAAATTCGATAATCCTTTGGGATTAATCGCGTGAAGCAATTGAAAGCGTTTGTTTTGAGTTCAAGGGCAAAAAGCGGGAAGCTTCTGGGTTAGAATTTTGATATTATTGTAATTTTTTTTTTTTTTTTTGTTTTTCTACATGTATGCCATGTATATAGTATTAGGAAAAATTTATGGATTATTATTTACGTATTAGCCTAGAATTATGCATGAATCATGTGAATATGCCTGTGAATATATATATGCGGTTAACTGGTCATGAATTACATATTAATGTATATATACATACAAATGGAACTGTTTTGCATGGTTATCTATATATCTATATCTAAGTCACATGTTTAGCATATATATTACCGAATGAGTGATTATTTGCATGTTAGCATCTATAACTTAGGAGTTATACATAGTAATTAGGATGTGTTTTGGTATTTTGGCCATAACTTTGGCTACGGTTCTCTGAATCACGCGTGTGAGCTCAATTCGGAAAGATCTCGTCGGCGCGCACGCTGTCTCCATTGAGCTTTGGCCATTTTCGAGGTCAAAATCAACTGTTTTCCCCTCCAAAATCATCATTTTAGAAAATGGTGTTGTTTAATAAGTCGATTTTGTCAAGAAAGAGGAGAACATTCCAACGAGGGTTAAAATCTGAGTTGGGTAAGTTGTTTCTAAACCCTATGGGGTAAAGCTGCTCTCTATATGACATTCGCAATCTCAATGAGTATTGTCGAAATCGAATTATTATGCAATACAAGAGTCGTATTTTAGTTTATGTATAATACCTTGCATGTTTAGTTTTGTCGTATTTATCTGCGTATGTATACTATCTATGCATGCTAATGTATTTCGATACGTATGAATGATTCAAATTTGCATGTTACTGTTGATATACGTTTACGTAATATCGATTTACAAATTAGCGTACATATACGTATTACTGATGTATATTTGCCTGTACGTATGGACGTATTTATTGATGACACAAGCTTGCCTATTCATATAGCTATACGTATGAGTAGAGTATCTTCACATGCTACTGCACCTAGTATTGTCTGAGTAGATCGTATTTGCATGTTTGTAGTTTAACCCTTGCATAAATCTTTAAAAAAAAAATAATAATAAAAAATAAAAAATAAAAAATAAAAAATAAAGTAAATTAAATTAAATTAAATTAAAATTAATACCGCCTTTGCATAAAATTTAATTCCATAAATCTTAATCATATTCCAATGGTGTCTAGGAAACTTGAAAGATTGAGGTTACTTAATTAGAACCGTGCTTGCACGGAAAGCCTCCCTCATATCTCTCTTGTGACACGGCCGTTGGTTTATGCACACGTATTCCTAGCTTCATCGCTTCGTTAGCGGCTTAGGCATATGTTGTTAAACTATAATGTTTAAGATAATAATAAAATTCGAGTCCTACTAAATTCCTTACGTAAGTTAGATCTAATTTTATGCTTGCATGAGATTAAGGCGGTTCCACTAAAGAAATTGAACATACCTATCGTCGAAAAAATCACGATAAGCAATTGCGTAAGTTCTCACCTAAAAATTGTTCTTCTCTCGCTAATTACCTTCATCACAATCCCCATTCGCCGCCATCAACTTCTATCATTATGGCCGGCGATCCTCCTGCCAGAGAAGCCCCTCTCGGACTTCTATCTTGCATTACGGAAGGACCTTCTTCTGCATCAAACTTGAGGACATTGTCGGTGATTTTTTTCATTATCCCACCTACGCGTTTTCAGTTTGTTACCTATATATCATGGTTTGGAGCACGAAAAACCTTACAATCATCTTTGTCGGCTTCAACAAGTGGCAACAACATTTCACCATCCAGCAGATCTAAGGAACAACTCTTGCCCATTTGTTTCCATTCACTTTAGTGGAAAAACATCAATCGGCTAGCGGGGACAACAGACCGCGATCCATAGACACATGGAATAAACTAGTTCAAGCTTTTATGCTTCAATTTTACACTCAGAAGAAAATAACTGAAATGCTTCAGAAAATTCAATTCTTTCGTCAAAATCCTCATGAATCCTTTTAAGCATGGAGTCGTTTTCTTCGATCTTACGTTAGAATGTCCTCATCACCAACTGGGCAAAGCTGTCCTTGTTCGTTCATTCTTTAATGGTCTTTCGATCATCAAAAGAAACTCTTGATATAATGAACGGCGGTTGCTTCATGGACAAAGGAGCTATAGAAGCTTATACTTTTCTTGAAAAACAAAGCGAAAAAAGGTACACTTGGGGGTAACACGAGTCGTCTCGGTCATCAAAGGACAATGTTACAAAGGCTACATCTATTTTTGAGGTAAAACCCGATCGAAATAAAAATTTGATAGAATCCCTAACTAAAAAGTAGATGCCCTTGCGGTTCAAGTAAGCGATTAACTACCAAAACCGGTCATGAGCGTTGACGCGCCCCCTTGTGTCCTTTGTCTTAGTCGACCATCGATGCATATTGTCCCTTGTTATATGCTTCCCCTACTCAACAATCGGAGGAGGCATGTGCATTCAACATTCCCAATGCATCGTGGAGACAACATCCGAATTTCGCTTGGCGCCAAAATAACCAACAAATGGGGGCTCCTCCTGGTTTCGCAAATCCACCTGTTCGACCTACTAACAATTTTATTCCATACCGCCAAGGAAATAATCAACAATACCAACAAGGTTAATTTCAAAATAATTCCAATGCTAATTATCAAACCAACCGCAGCTTTGTTCCAGCTAATCCAAATCCCAACTATCATCAACAACTTCTAAGCAATAATCGAGAACTACTACCTGTTGCACAACCTGCGCCAACCATTACGGATAGGACAAATGAGACTTTCTTGGCTTACATGAACCAACAGTCTCAAATTTTAACGTCTATCCAATAATCACTTCAGCAATTGGCGCAAGAAAAGAGTCAAAAAGCGTGTGTTTCTGCGCAAAGCGGTTCAAACCCTAAACCAACAAACCACGACCTTTGAACTCACCAATGCCCCTGGTACAAGCACCCCCAACCAAGGTGAGGTGCATGCAATCACTACTCTACGATATGGAAAAACTGTAGACAATCAAATACGTATGCCAGATGATCAACCAAAGGGAAAAGAGGGTTCCAAGGAATCTATTTCTAATAATGAACCTACGGAAGATTCCCCAGATTCAACAAAGTCAACACCTCCAAATGTAGGAAACAGGCATGTAGACCCTTTTGCCAAATTTCGCCCTAAGGCACCGTTTCCTGCACGCTTGGCAAAGAATAAACCTGATGAGAATTTTGCTTTGAAATTCGAGAGACTTTTCAAAATTTAACAATCAACTTACCTTTTTTCGATGCCTTAAAACTATTACCAAAACATGCAAAATTTCCGAAAGATATGTGCACCAAAAAAGAGAACTAATGTTCCTCAACAAAGCGTTCCTCATTTGAGCGGTTTCCCTCCATCACCAAAACAATGGTATAGTAAAATAGAAGGACCACGGTAGACCAGCGGTTCCATGCACCTTATGTGACAAATACACGGCCTCTTGACTACTAGACCTAGGAGCTAGTGTGAACTTACTTCCATATTATTTATTTAAACAACTAGGTCTTCATGAGCTCAAACCTACCACCATGACTCTACGGTTAGCGGATCGTTCCATAAAGTATCCAAAAGGAATTGTGGAAAGCGTCCTTGTAAAAGTCAAGATTTCTTCTATATCCGTAGACTTTGTTATTTTGGATCTGAAGTTGCATGTGATTCCATTCCTATCATCTTAGGACGTCCGTTCCTTGCCACTGCTAATGCTCTTATTAAATGTAGAGATGGTTCCATGACCATGTCCTTCGGAAATCTTTCGGTCGAGGTGAATGTGTTCAAGTTGATGAAACAACTTCGAGCGACATTGATGGTGAGGTCAGCGGGGTTGACAACATTCAAAGAGTATTTCAAACTCTCTTTCGAAGAAGATGAAGTGTACTAATTTCTTTCCTTTAGCGAATCTGAGTTTGAGGACGATGATTATACACAAGAAGTAAATGAGTTATTAGAGTCAGTACCATTATTTGACCCTACAATAGTGATGTCAAGTAACTTGGGTGATCATCAATCTGTTTACTACATGGATGATGACCTTCCTCAAGAATCTTTAATACCCACTCCCGCCCCCTGAATTAAAACCTCTTCCTTCGAATTAAAATCACATTACAACTTGATGCCGATGGTCGTCACCCGGGTTATTATTTCTTCACAATTAAGCGATGATCGGGAAGCTCGTTTAATTAATGTCATTCAACAACATCGTTACGCTATTGGATGGTCCCTCGATGACATTAAAGGCATTGAACCTAATGTGTGCACCCATCGCGATACACGGAAGAAAATGCTAAGGCGTCGCGTGAACCATGGCGTCCTAAACCCCCCACCACGAAAGATGTGGTCGAGAGGAAGTGTTAAAATTACTAGATGCGGGTATTATTTACCCTATCTCGATAGTGTTTGGGTGAGTCTGTACACATAGTTCAAAAGAAATCGGCATTACGGTTGTGCGGCCCGATAAAGATGAATGCATTTCGCTCGTATCCGAGTAAAATGGCGAATATGCATTGACTATTGCAAACTTAATGTCGTCACTCATAAGGATCACTTTCCACTTCCATTCATCGATCAGATGCTCGAATGTTTAGCCGGTCATGCCTATTACTGCTTTCTTGATGGTTATTCAGGTTATTTTCAGATAGTCATAGACCCTGGCGATCAAGAAAAGACAACGTTCACCTGTCCATTTGGTACATTTGCATATAGACGAATGCCTTTCGGCCTTTGCAATGCACCTGGTACTTTCCAACGCTGCATGCTTCATATTTTTAGTGATATGGTTGAACGGTTTATGGAAGTATTCATGGACGACTTCTCAATTTATGGAGATTCTTTTCGATAGCTGTGTATCAAATCTTGAAAAGGTCTTTACACGTTGTGAAGAAAAACCTTGTTCTTAATTGGGAAAAATGTCATTTCATGGTTACTAAAGGAATAGTTTTAGGACACATCGTTTCAAAGGGCCGGAATCGAAGTCGACAAAGCTAAGATAGAAAAAATTGCTTCACTTCCTATACCAAAAACAGTTCGAGACATTCGCGCATTCTTAGGACACTGGGTTTCTATAGGAGATTTATTCAAGATTTCTCAAAGGTTGCTAGACCTTTAACCAATCTCTGCTTAAAGATGCCATTTTTATTTCAGTTTTGGTTGCAAACAAAGCCTTTGAGATATTAAAAACCGCATTAACTACGCTCCCATAATTCAACCACCGATTGGTCTAAACCTTTTGAATTAATGTGTGGCGAGCGACTATGCTATAGGAGGAGTACTAGAGGGGCGCCGAGAAGATAAGCCGGTTGTCATTTACTATGCGAGTAAAACCCTTAATGAAGCTCAACGTAACTATACCACCACCGATAAAGAGTTTCGCCGTTGTATATCGTTAGATAAGTTTCGTCCTTACCTAGTGGGTTTCCAACTATTGTCTACAGCGACCATGCGACGCCGTTATCTATTAGCGAAAAAGATTCAAAACAAAGGTTGATCCGATGGATTCTCCTTTTGCAAGAGTTTACTCTCGAAATTAGAGATAAAAAAGGTAAGCGAAAATGTGGTTGCGGACCATTTATCAAGACTTGTCGATTGATGTTGATATCGATCTTGAACCTATCGTGATTCCTTTCGGATGAACACTTGTACTCTATTTTTTCGTCCCCTTGGTACGCCGACATAGTAAATTACTTAGTTACCGAGGAAGTCCCTTTATCTTGGTCTCGTAATGACCGGAAAAAGTTCTTATCCATTGTGAAATTTTATTTCTGGGATGATCCCTACCTCTTCAAATATTGTTCCGACCAACTAATCCGCCGTTGCATCCCCGATTAGGAACACAATGATGTGTTATCCCTCTGTCATGAACAATCTTGTGGTGGTCATTTTAGTGGTAAGAAAACTGCGGCCAAGGTCTTACAATATGGATTCTATTGGCCAACATTGTTTAAAGATGCACATGAACATTGCAAAGCATGCAATTCTTTGCCGGTGACTAGGGCGCATTACTCAGCGTAATATGATGCCCTTAAATCCCATTCTAATTGTGGAAATCTTTGATGTATGGGGCATCGACTTCATGGGTCCATTTCCAAATTCTCATGGCTTCCTATACATACTTGTAGCAGTTGACTATGTGTCAAAATGGATTGAGGCATTGGCATGTCGTGCTTAACGATCATAAAAGCGGTCGTTTTGTTTATAAAAGAAAATATTTTCTCGATTTGGTGTTCCAAAGCTATAATTAGTGACGGGGAAAACATTTTTGCAATAAAATTTTTGAATCATTAGTAAAGAAATATGGAGTCACGCACAAGGTGGCAACTCGTATCATCCTCAAACCGATTGGTCAAGTAGAAGTCTCTAATCGAGAAATCAAATCCATTTTGGAAAAAGCGTCAATCCATCTAGGAAAAGACTGGTCTCTACGATTATCTAATGCCTTGTGGGCATCTGAGCGACTTTTAAGACACCTATAGGGATGTCTCCGTATCGCCTCGTTTTTGGAAAACCTTGTCATTTGCGGTTGAACTTGAGCACCGTGCTCATGGGCCATCAAAAGCCTCAATTATAACACTAGCGTGGCGGTGAAAAGAAAATTGCGGTTAAATGAGCTTGAGGAAATTGAGTGATACCTATGATCTCTCGAATCCTATAAAGCCAACATGAAAAGAGTGCATGACAAGCACATATTATTGAAAAAAAGTTCAAAGTCGGTCAAAAGTTTTGATGTACAACTCAAGATTACACATTTTTCGAGGAAAATTAAAAACTTCGATGGTCGGTCCTTTCCTTTGTCTCGATGTCACCCCTTATGGGGCTATCTCGTGAAAACGTAAATGATGGTAGCAAATTTCAAGTAAATGGCCTTTTAAACATTATCATGAGTTTGCTCTCCGGATGTCGAAGAGACTCTTCTCAATGATCCGGTCTACACATACTAAAAGATTCATTTGGTGTACTTCTTTCCATGTATTTAAATAGGAAAAGTATGCCATTAGGGTAGCCGGGCCCTCTTCTATTTTCTTTTCTAAAAAGCCCTAGAGTGTGTGGTTGCAAGCGCCGGAACCATAGTCACAAAAACTCTACTTAAGCCCGAGTATAAATGTCTTTCGATAATCGAGCAAGCGTGCCTCCTGGAAAACAATGGGTTCCAAAAATTTCAACTCCTTCTTTCTCCTCCCTTTTCTATTCTCTTCCTCGCGAACTCCAACTCATCATTTGGTCCAAATCTCACCCATCTCGAATAGGTAATGGTCGTAGTACTTTTTGCTTTCGAAAAGCGGCGGCTAAAAGGATGGGGTGGTGTATGAACTGTCAAACTCCTTTTCGTCGGTCTTGATCTTTTATCCAAGATGAGCGGTCTAAGGTATATTATTGTCGACACCAGCTCGGCGGGATAAACTTCGTCGTCGTCCGTTGCTCCCCGCGGGTTGGGATTAGTCTTGAGGATCGGCGTTAAAAAGACTCACATTCGTCCTGAGGATCTGACTTTAAAAGACTCACATTCGTCTTGAGGATCTGACGTTAAAAGACTCACATTCGTCTTGAAGATCTGACGTTAAAAGACTCAACATGTATATACTCATTTTTTTTATTAGCACCCAGCATGGTGCCCAAAGAGAGTCGTGATATGCACCATCGGACATTTCCTACTTCGTACGGGCAATGGATTCCACCAGGCCAATGCCGATCAGTTTTCTATGTGACTATTTCGGGGCGATTTGAGGCTATACCATATGTACGAAGGGTAATATTATTATTAGACCATTGCACATTGGTCGGGGATGGTACCGATCACGAACCTAGGCCCCCAAAACATAAAGGTTAAGCCGCGGTCACGGTTGGATTGGGTTAGCCCAGAGCCGACATGAAAGTTACTGAGTTAAAGTTTGTTGTGATGTGTTGTTTTATTTGGACTTCGGTTTTGTTGACACGTTCTTCTCGATTTTGTACATTTGTATATAAAAGTAAAAAATAAATAAATATATATATAAAATATATATATATATATATATATATATATATATATATATATATATATATATATATATATATATATTTATATATATATATATTTGAATTGATTTTTTTCATATTCTAGTGGATGGCATTTTTAATGTTGATCGTTTCGATATCTCATCCGTTCAATTTGGAGTTGAAACGAATCGAATTTCCACGTTTGAAATTTCGGAACATTTCGGGACATAAGGGGAATTTCTGTAATTCATTTGTGCTTGGGCCAAAATTTTGACCCAACCCAAAAATAAAAAATCCGGGTACAAAGCCCAACGGCCTGATCCAAACGTCAGAAATCTACTTATAAATACAACTCTCCTTTTCCAATTTCACTCAACCCGGCCCTTTCTCTCATTCTTCACAAATTCTTCTTCACCAATCCTCAATTTCTTGAACATAATGAATCAAATAGAGCGATGGGAAAAGGAGCAACGCGAATGGGCTATCACATTAATCGTGATAACAGTGTTTATCATTATTCTCTTGTCACTCATGCATAACATGATCCAGAACATCTAGATCTATGTAACAGTCTCTTTTTCTGCTTTTCATTTTGTATTTTAGTATGGTGTGTTAAATAATTCTCACACATTTGTACGGGTTACGTATTAAATGGAGAAGTTCTGTATTAAATATTTGTGTATATTAGTTGTTTTTTCCTCTCTATATATATATATATATATATATATATATAATAATAATATATATATATATAATATATATATATATATAATAAAAAAAATAAAATAATAAAATAAATAATAAATAATAAAAATAATAATAAAATAATAAAAAAAAAAATAATAAGTAAATAACTAAACAAACCATAACAAAGAAAGGCCATCCAAAACTCACCAAAATAATTAATGGATACACATGGTGTTCAGAGAAAATCGCGCACGCTACAAGGTACACAAAACACTTGTCACACATGCAGCTCAATTATTCTATCCATATTCTAATACTGAGTTATGATCATCATTTCTAAAATTACGTGTAAGTCTAACTACCCTGTGAAACTTTCCTCCGTATTTTCTAACATTAAACCATCTCATTAATTGTATTTGGATATCTGACATGACAACGACTTAATGTGGATCCCCTATGATGCTGTTCATAATCACATGGGTCATTAACTACACTTGGACTCCAGATTGGTATAGACTTATAGATTGGCTATAAATCTCTTCTTTTTCAGCCATTCTTATTCAAACAATTTTCACTATCCTTCCCTCAGTAATGGCTCAACCAAGAAAAATAACGGCAGAGAAAGACTACCTGAAAACTTTCGAAGAGGGCCGGTTTTCTCCTTATTTTGACACCGAAATCATACGTCGAGGATGGACACCTCTTCTATATCATTCAGCAGCTGGTTATTCTCGAGAATTGGTTTTGATGTTCTACCAATTTAGCGGATATGAAGATGGAAAATTCTACTTCAATGCCTATGGACAACGATTGGAATTGAATAAAGAAATGATCTCCGACATACTTCAAATCCCAATAAATCCCCAGGAGTCCCTTTTTCAAGAGTTATCATTTGATTCAAAAAAACTTTTTTTGCGAGCTACCGTATCTCATGGCGACGTCGAAAATACACATCACATTGTTCTTCAACGCTCTTTGAAACGAATCAGCGTGTTGTGCTCCATCGGTTAGGACATAATGTGGTAGGTACATCACACCAATCGAAGTCACAAAGCCTCAACTTCACCTACTTTGGATTTTGCAAACTCAAAGAGATGACTTTTGTCTAATCCAACACCTGCGAACGTAATCACCAAGAAAACAAGAAGGTCGGCACCCTACCCACTTTACTAACGCAGATTATGATGCGTTGGGGTTATCCAATAATTTCTCGAGACACCCCTTCAAAGAGCATATATAAAGGTACTCCAAACAAACTACTCCGTTGGTTTTGGACCGGATACTCGATAGATAGATGAGCGAAGAACAACCCAAGCTCAAATTGACCATTTATTTGATGAAAATGTCATCTTTGAACATTATTAATCCCATGGAAGGCATTAGACTTCTTCATCGAGGGTTTGAGGGAACTACACGCCGTCGTCGAATATCATCATCACAACTCTTGAGATTTCAAGATCGTCAAGCAACGATGATGTTGAAGCAGGAGGAGATCTTGGAAAATCATTCTCAATCCTTGCAAAATCACGCTCTCCTAATAGAAAATCAAACTGAATTCTCGCCCAAGGGAACATTCAGATCATTTCGACCAACAAATAGAAGACCTAAATGCGGTGCAAAATATGCATCTCCAAGATCAATATAAGAATCCATGATATTACTAAGTCAATAAGTATATAATCATATATGTTATTACGTTTTCCATCGTACTATGTATTTTGTCTTATCTTTTTGTCTTCTTTTGTATACAATGCTTAGTAGGATTGTCATCATTTCCGTTCTGACTAATAAAATTTTAACATGTGCTACAGGAGGGTCTATTTTCTTACATACTCATTTTTCCATCCAGTTGCCGGTATCGTTACCCATTTCTTTACTTCACCCACCATGGCATCTTCATCAAACATTGCATCTTCATCATCCATGGTACCTCCCAAACTCATTCCTGAGCAATCCTTTCAGTCTATAATGGATTCCAATGCCTATGGCCATCTCTTCCATGATTACATCACAAACATTGGGTGGTCTTCCCTAATTCTTCAACCTGACCAAACTTATTCTCCGAGTTTGGCTGCATACTTTTATGCTAATATGGAAGACACACCAGCATTCAACCATGCGCATGGTTTCTACTTAGACGGGTTCACAATCCGAGTTGGTGACACACCTCATATCTTTTCTGAACAACAACTTGCCCTAACTTTGGACCTTCCATACCATTTAACCTCTTTGCATCTTGGCATTACATCTATCAAAATTCTTACCGTTCCTTTCGGTGGCAAGCGTTTGGCGACTCTTATGGTGATGGTCTTGAGATCAAACGAAGGAGATGGCCATGTGCCATGGTATAACATCACCATTCCATTAGCAAGCATGACCATGAACATGGGGACTGCAATGTTATTTGTACTCTTGAACATTATGGGAGATTGGCATTTTTCTACCGCCAATGAGGTCGCCAAGCGTCATATTGATTGCACTAGCTTCGGGGTCATGCATTATTTAACATTTTAGGTTGTGTCGTCTCTAACCTGAAACGAGCTCGCGCACTTTTCGGGATTAGTATATACTTTTACCGATCCGCTTGCGAATCATGAAGACACATTTCCCCACGGTTTGCGGCTACTTTTCATGGTCGGGTCAAGGTGGATTCCATGTGCCCAAAGAAAGCGAATCATTAAGCTCATTGAGGTTTCATCAATGGAAGCGTCCATTCGATACGAGGCATGTTGATGTTACCCAAAGGACGAAAAGATGAAGACCAATTTGAGGGAATCCGGAGACAAAGAATGGGCAGAAATTTGGCAGACTATTATCTATTGGCGCGATGCTAAGGAAATGCATTTCCTTAAAGAGGACGCCAGACCTTCACATCCTGCCGGATGGTAAACTTGAGTTTGCCATTGTACATATATCTAGCTAAACCTTATGTTTGGTGTGCTATTGTTTTTCATGTTTCGTATGCTATTGTTTTTTATTTTTGTGTGCTATGTTTAGTGTGCTATTGAACATTTTCTTGTTCTTTCTGAATAATATATTATGTTCTCCAACCCTTCTGTTCCAGCAATCTAGTCCTAATTTTGCTCACGGCTCTCAGGTACTTTCTCTCTTTAATTATTGATGCGCCGAGGACTAAGCATCATTACGTTTGGGGGTGCTTTAAACCTCAGTAGCAAAAAATTAGGCATCTTGTAGCCTATATATAGTTTTTTTTTTTTCATATTAATAATTGTACTTAGTGACAAAGTTTTGTTTCCTTTTCAATGATGAAAATTGTCTAGAAATCTCACATTAGTATCCGAATTAGGATTTGTTTTTAAGAAACTTTAGATAATACGTATGCAATAGTTTATAGATCTTTTCATGAATATTCATGTACTGAATATCATCGATTGTACATAGCAGTAAGTTTCTGGAACCAATGGTTAGTTACTTAAACTATAAATCCTGTGAGAATCTAACCAAAAACCCTGACATGAGTGATTTGTGTGTGATGACACAGAGGAGTAGTTTTTCCGATTAGAGAAATCACGCGTCTACTTACTTGATCACCACCCGAACCCTAGGCAAGAATTTAGGCCTTCTTTGGATCGACATAGCTAAAAATTCTTACCTGTTACAAATTTTACCGCTAGTCACTCCACTGAACCGTTCATCAAACCTTTCACTTTCACCAAAAATTCCTTACACATTTATTAAACCAAATAAAAGAACCTACCTAAGTGATGAGTATGAGAAATAGGATGAAATGTGGAAAGAATAAAGAGAAAGACTTGTCCCAAATAAAAGTCAGTCACTTACTTCAGGAAAGAAAAATAGAATCATGTTTTTAAGCCATCTAAAATATATATATATATATATATATATATATATATATATATATATATATATATATCCATTAGAGGCTTAAGAACAAGGTTATAAAACTCAGTTAGAAGAAGAAAAGAAAACAAGGATTCCTCTAGTGTAAATATATGAAGACCCTATTCTCTCATACTCGTAAATTTTGATTATCCATTTCCATTTTCTTGTACACTATCCACCTAAGCCCCACAATACCTAATAAAGACCTCTAGCTCTATTAGGAGTAGGGTGGTGTGATAATAAGTAGTATACGTGATTGATCGACATCGGCTCCTTTGGTATCATTGAGATGTGAGGGAAACGTGTGCCCACTGCACACGGAGTTAACAAAACCTGAGTGGTAAAATTTTGAGTGAAATTGTGTTTCGACATATACCTGTGAGAACCCATTTAGGTACGCTCTCCAAAGGATCCAGAAACAACCTTGCTAGTACATTTTAATGAAAAGTTCACTGCATGCATGATCATATGTAGATGTTTTAATTATTGAATACATATTAACTTGAGTTTTAAAGAAATCAATCCTCGTTCCCTGCTAAGGAGATGTATGGATATCTTAGATTAATTTAGGAAATGAGTTTCTGTCACTGAGTCGTTGTAGTATAAATGAAGTTTGTGAGTATCTTTTCTGGAAAACTCTCACGAGGCTATAACTCGTCCACTAGGGAATTCCTAGTGGTTTAAGGCCTTGTTGCATATGTTTAATGCAACCGCACTCTGCGAAACGAGAATTAGTTTAGGACTACACATTCTTGGCCACTTATCTATTTTAATGTCTCTTCTTTGCTTGAGGACAAGCAAAGTGCTGTTTAGGGGTAGTGTGATAAGCACCCAAAAGTATATTATGAAACCCCATTGAGACATATAAATTTAGTTAATTATGTGTTTAATAATCATGAAATTAATATGTTTTCATACTTTTGCAGGTATTTGCAGTAAACATGGAAATATTGGTTAAACCTGCAATAAAGCATGAGGAACGGCGTATATATGAATTCTCCCAAATCCGCACAGAAGCATCAAACTTCCAAAGCTCCTACCTCTCGAGCCAGGACTCCGAATGTGACAAGAGAGCTGCTCAGATAATCAGGGCGATGAACTCTACGCATAGGCGGGAAGTTGTAAAACTGTCCAAAATACCGGACCGCCACTGGACTGCACATGGGCCCACTATGCGGGGCCACAAGATTGGATGAGTCATCAATCATGGAGCATGTCAAGATAAAAATAACAAATTATTGGTGCAAAGTTGACACCTTGCATGTAATAAATTAGATTAGGTGTTAATAGTAAAAAAAAAGGCAAGGTGTCACTTTGTTTTAATGTGGTGGATAAAAATGAATTAATGTGGTTTGATGATTCACGTGGGAGGAAATGAGATTTCTCTCAAATGGAGAAGAAATTAGACAAAGGTGGGGGACACTCCATTTACTCCCTTGACTTATTTTCCTCACATGGCATTATTTTAGTTCCTTAGTGAAAAAAAATCTGAAGTTAGTTTTTAGTTTGTGTAAGAAGCTTGTAATAGTTTTAATGGAGGAAACACTTGTTTTCTTCTAGAAAATAAATATATCAGTGAGTTTGATTGTTTATCTTCTTCCTTTCTCTATCTCTCTTTTGTTTTTTTTAGTTTATAAATCTTTGTCCCAAGGATCATGAGCTAACTTCCCTTTTGGGGAGTTAATCCAACTCATGTGAGGGTAAATCAATTTTTGTTGGTTTGGTAGGTTGTTAGGAAGAACAACTAGCTCTACACCCTATCCCAAAATGATAGTTGGTGTAGTGTCTAGTTAGGAATCAAAGAAATGAGCTTAGAGATAAGTCATTGCTTAGTTCCACTTGCTAGCATGTGTGAGCTCTTAAGTGAGCCATACATGCTAGGGATCAAATCTTTTCTTCCATTAGGGGCTTGTCTATGAGTCTAGGAAGGATCAAATAACCTGTTTCAAATCAACAACTAATGATAGTTTCACATGAGGAGGATTAACTCTCCACCTTTTCATTCAAATCTCTATTTTGGTATTAAGTGCATGTTTTCAAACTTTAATGTCTTTCTTAATGTTTGTGTAGGAAGGAAAACCTAGCATTAATATTATAACCTTACTCCTTAGTTCCCTTTATTGTAACATCCAATTTGTAGTTGTTCTAAACTTTAGGTTAGTTCGAATCCTTATTCCAACTCTACGAAACGAAGATCGTGAGTAAGGAACTTTGAGTGCTTTTGCATCAATTTAGAGAGTTCAAACCTCTAAGTAGTAGTAAACAAGCATATATCAGCTGCATTTAAAGGTAGTGGCAAACACTATTTGGTATTTGCCGGAAAATGATATTTTCCCACTAGAAGTGGGAAAATAGAATCCAGCTCCCCCGCTAAACTCTTTTTCCACCCATTATTTTCCCACTAGGGCAATAATAATTTGCCACCTCTCTTCTCTCTCTCTCTCTTTCACAGCCACAACTCGTTCTCTCAAGCCTTAGATCTCAACAGGTAATCTCTCGCTCTCATCTCCTTTCTCTTCATCTGCTCTCCTCTCATCTCTCTCTCTTCATCTGTTCTCCTCTCTCACTTCTCTCTTCATCTCTCTATCTCTCCTGTCTCTCTCTTCATTTTCTGTCCTCTCTCACGTTTTTTTTGTTTGTTGGTTACAAACACAGAAATTGAAGAAAGTTGAAGAAATTGCGTCAGGTACAAATCTTTAGAACTATATTTATAAATCTTGCTTTTTATAATTATGTTGCTTTTTAATTCACGTTTTAATTCACGTTTTAATTTTGTTGCTTTTTAGTGTCGTGTTCTGTAGAGCCTCAATGCCTCACTACACCCAATTCACGTTTTAATTATGTTGCTTTTTAGTGTCGTGTTCTGTAGAGCCTCAATGCCTCACTACACCCACACTCTTATGATTCTCTGTTTAGACATCATCTTGTATAACTGGTGTTCAAATGTTGGTGTGTACTAATGACCACAAACAACTACTTCTGAAGCATAATTCAACTTAGAGCCAACTCATAATTTGATTTGGACGGTTCATATCAACTTCTTAAAAGGTCTAATAAAACTATATTTTCATTCCTTACATGACATAAAACCATGTCTCAATCTGACAACATTGTTACCAGTTTGGCTACAACAATAATAGAAATATTTTTTGCTAGATGTTCAAGCCCTCAAGGAATCAAGCTATCAGAATGAAAAGTAATATTTGCTTAGAATCAACACAACGTTAGACATTTAAGAAAATGAGTGAACATTTAATGAGTTGTAACCTATTTTTCATTTCTTATTTAATGAATGAAGAAGAAAAAATGAGTGAATGTTTCGGATTTTAGAAAAAATTGGATGAACAGCGCTTCGAACTTTCCTTTCGGATTTCATGTTTTTGTTGCTTAAACCATTTCTCATGACTAGCACGTGTTTATGAGGTAAACACGACCCACATTTTTTTGAAAAAAGACGTGAGTTAATGTGTTATTCGTCATCTTTTGTTGGTTTTTTATTCGATTTTAAGGCTCGATAGTTGAAATTATGAACTTGGGTATTTGTATTTACATCTTTTTTGGTTATGGGCACTGTTTGATTTGAAAAATGTTCAATTATCAGATAGACATGGACTTTGATTTGCATCTAGCTCTCTTTTGGAAACTCCCCAATAATAAATTATAGTAATTACGAAACATTGGAAGTCGATTATTTTCTTTATTATTTGTTTAAAACTAGGCATGGCAAGTGGTGGTGTTAATCCAATGAGTGGTAATTCCTGAGTTACATGGAATGCCAATATGGAAGCGATTTTGATTGAGGTGTTGTTGGAGGAGGCTTCTAGTAGGAGAAAGAATTCTTATATTGCCATTAATGGGTGGACGACAGCGAGCTTGAAACGAATTGCTAATGAAATAAATCGACAACTAAATATGACTCTTGTATCTGATAATGTCCGATCAAAGTTAAAAATAATGAAGAAAGATGGGACACTTGACCAAGCAGGGTTGTGAGGCTTTGGTCTATCTTGGGGTGGTCATGTTTTGAAAATAAAACTTGTTTGTATTTGGGAGTGCTAATTTATTTTAGATATTACTATCTTGGGTGCAGTTGATGGTACTGTGTTATGAACTTATGAACTTTGTCTCTTGTGTTTTGGGACTGTGTTTGTTATGAACTCATTACTTCTATCTCTTTTGAAATTATTTTGAATTTGTTTGTGTGTGCTAGTGGAGGTGCTGAGTGTGCTGAAATTAAATGTCTTTAATTGTTAATAATCATGCCAAATATTTTTTCATAGATCATATTGTGAAATCTATATAATTTTAAGAACGTTGATATATGATT
Organism: Coptis chinensis; assembly: GCF_015680905.1. Classification (NCBI taxonomy): domain Eukaryota; kingdom Viridiplantae; phylum Streptophyta; class Magnoliopsida; order Ranunculales; family Ranunculaceae; genus Coptis; species Coptis chinensis. Next base: position 32,801,973 of record NC_141462.1, read on the forward strand.
TTGTATATGTGGATATTGGACACACAATTAATAATTTGTATACCTTATTAATTTTTTATTTTTTGAGGTATTGTAGAATGATGATAACGAGCGTGGCGTAGGTTAGTGGCATTTCTAATTATAATTATGGGTGCCCATATGATGATGACATGGTGGTATAGGAGAAGGTATATGGGGAGGTATAGGCCTAGGCGTAGGGCTCCACCAACTCTTCTAGAGCTCCTTGTACGAATTGTGATCAAGTACGGAGAATTGTTTTGCGTAGGATGTATACAACCACTGACCGATTCTGCCATGAGCAGTTGAGGATGAGACGATCAGTGTTTTGTTGATTGTGCAATCGTTTGCGTGGTCATGGCCTAGCCGATAGCAGACATGTTACGGTGGAAGAGCAAGTGGCCCTATTTCTCAACACAGTTGGGCATGATATGCGCAATCGGAATGAAACATTTCAATTCTTCCGTTCGGGAGAAACAATACACCGTTATTTCCATGTTGTGTTGGTTGCAATCTTTCGTCTATTCAGAGAGTTAGTAACAAATGCTACCGCTGAGAACTCTCCTCGCGAGTGTTCCAACACGCATCATTGGCATTGCTATTTTAAGGTGAGTCAACTTTTGGAAATTTTGTTAGGATCATTTTGATTACAAGGTTTGGTAGTTTAGTCAATCTTAATCAAGTTTTTTTATGTTAGGATGCGGTGGGTGCGGTTGATGGTACACACTTTCAAATTAATTTGTCATTGGTGCAACAAGCTAGGTATCGTAATAGGAAAGGTCAAGTCACCCAAAATGTGTTGGTAGCTTGCATATTTGACATGAGATTCACATACGTGCTTGCAGGGTGGGAGGGATCATGCCACGATGGAAGGTTATTGAGGAGTGCAGTGTCTCGTCCAGGGCATAAACTTACTATTCCAAATGGTAAGTACTATCTTGTAGATGCTGGGTTTGCTTTAGTGCCAGGGTTTCTCACGCCTTACCGTGGTGTGCGGTATCATCTTAAAGAGATAGGTGAAGTTCAACCTGAAAATCATAAAGAACAATATAACTTTCGCCATTCGTCTTTGCGAATTGTTGTTGAAAGGACAATCGGTATCTTGAAGATCTAAGGTATCCAACTTTCCACGACCCCATGACACACACAAAGGTAATCCTTGCATGTTGTGCATTGCACAATTTTTTGCAAGAAGAAGATCCTAGCAGTACTTTGAGTGATGAGGAGGTCAGTGATGAGGAAGAAGAGGATGACAACACTCTTAATGCTCCAAATATGAATATTGATATGCAACCAACCACTGGGTGGACTAATTTTAGGGATGAGTTGTCAATTGCAATGTGGGAAGATAACGATGTGGAGTAATTGCATTATAAGATTGTGTAATAAACATAATGATTTTAGTAGGGTGTTTTTGTAATAGACATTATGACTTTATTATGGTGTTCTTGTTTTGTTGGATAATGGTTTAACTACTTATAATATTTTATTGTTTCGGCCTTCTTCTACGACTTTGTACTTTTATTGATTTGTAATATTGTTTATTGGTTATGTTTGTTTGCTATTTTCATCGTTGGTTCATTGCTTCAAACTAGGTATGGTAGGTGGTGTGAGTATTCCTTTGAATGATGTTGACAATAGAAAACGGAAGAGATCAGCCCAAATTAGATAGTTTTCCAACATGGAAACCATTTTGGTAGAGGTATTGTTAGAGGAGTTAGCTAATGGGGGCAGGAGGGCTGATAATGGGTGGAGGAAAGAAAGCTTGAAGCGTACTACTGATGAAATCAATTCACGACTTGGCATGAATCTTGTATCTGACAATGTAAGATCAAGGTTGAAAGCAATGAAGGATGCTTGGGTAGTTGCCAAACATGTAGTCGATGCTAGTGGGTTTGGTTTAACTTTCAACAAAGAGACCAAGAGAATTTATGCGGATGATAATGCATGGGAGAGTTATATAAAGGTAATAAAATAGTCTATATATATTTTCTTTATGGGGTGTCATATTGATTGATATATTATGGGATATAGGCTCATCCTGGGGCAAGTAGTCTTAAGCAGAAGATGTTTCCCTTCTGCGATGAATGTTGTATTCTTTTTAGGAATGACCATGCAACTGGAGAAGGGGGTAATACTGGGTTCGATGATATGGAAACAGATTCGGGAGGTTAGTTGATTTTGAAGTAAATAGAGTTGATTTTTGTGCATCTAACTTGTTATGAAATTAACTTTTTGTTTCTATAACTTGTTTACATAATATTGAGGAAACCCAAGGAGGTGGGGGTGATGCACCCGAAGTTGCTGAGAGCGAAGCTAATGGTGCTGCTACTTCTCAAACTGAGAGTGCTCAGAATACCACTACACCTACTGCCAAGAAATCTAGGAAGTCTCGGTTCTTTGAGGATATACCCGAACCCCCTTTGTTTAAGGTGTTCACTGATGCGGTAGTTGAATTAGCTAAGGCCTTGAAACCACCAGAACCTGTACCAGTAGTAGTTGCCCCAAAGCCAATAGAATTGTTAAAGGATGCTTTGCATTCTCTTCCGGATATGAATCCGGAACTTTACCTAAGGTCACTTGACTTGCTGGCAGTTGATTTGCCACTAATGGAGGTCTTCTTGGGCCTTGAAGAGGATATCAAGGCTGCTTGGTTGTTTAGGAAGCTACACCAAGCAGGTCTTTGAGCAGAAGATGTTTCTAAGGTTTTATGTTGGCAAGTTGCAACTTTAATAAGTTTTTATTTATGTCCTACATGCATCTATTTGATTTGTAAGGCCAAGTGTGAGTTTAGCTGGATATTTTGTATTGAGGTACAAGTGTTGGATTATTGGATTTAATTCTCCTTACTGTTAGTGGTATGATTATATATGACATCTGTTTTGGCACTTTCTCTTATTATGCGGCTTTACATTTCTGGACTTTGTTTCTAGTTCTTGTTTTCGACAACTACTTTATTTCACGTGAATTTGGCAGAGTGGTGGTCACATTATGAACTTGTTAGTTATTTGTTTTTCAAACTCTGTATGTGCAACTCTCTTTTGTTTTGGGAGTGTGTAGAGTGTTGGCTTTGTGTGTTGCCTCTGGCTGCTGCTCTGTGTGTGTGTGTGTGTGTGTGTGCAGGGGGTGCGGGTGATGCAATGGTGTGGTGTGTTGTAGGTGGTGCTAGTTGTGTGTGTGTTGCAGGTGGTGCTGCTGTGTGTGTTGCATTGTGTGTGGTGTGTTGCAAGTGGTGTTGTTGTGTGTGTGTGTGTGTGTTGCAGTGGTGTGGTGTGAGTGGTGCGAGTGATGCAGTGGTGTGGGTGCTGCTGCTACTGTGTGTGCAGGTGGAACTAAGTGAGAGTGTGAGTGTGCTGAGTGTGTGAGTTGTGTGATGTGGGTGGGTGTTGCAGTGGTGTGAGTGGTGCGGGTGATGCAGTGGTGTGGGTGCTGCTGCTACTGTGTGTGGAGGTGGAACTAAGTGAAAGTGTGAGTGTCTGAGTGTGTGAGTTGTGTGATGTGGGTGGGTGTTGCAGTGGTGTGAGTGGTGCGGGTGATGCAGTGGTGTGGGTGCAATAACTATAAAACAATCTAATTGGATTGTAGTATTTAGTAGAAGTAGTGGTGTGGGTCTTAATTCTATTCTATATCTTATATAATATATGAATGGTTCGTAATTAGTAGATTGTAGTATTTTTCGGATTTTGAATTGCTAATACAGTACAAAGATTTATATATGATCTAAACCTTGGAACTTCTAATGAACCCCTTTACCACCATTCTAAAGTCGCAACCTTGGATGCGAACTTCTAAAAATGAAATTCCAATATTGTTCAGACAAATGATGCATACCCGCATGCTCCCACTTTGGATGGAAAAAGTGAACCAATAGCCCAATACCCATCACTACTTTCTAGGCGTCCCTTGGATTCCAGACACAATCCAGACCTCCAAAAGTTGAAGGAAAACATTGGTTGATAGATAGAGCACAAATAAAAGTCATTAATGCAACTTAGAAATAAATACACTTGAACTTAAGTGTGTAGATATATAATTGTTGCTGCCTATGCATGTGGCCTGCATGATTTTATATATATAATTGTTTTTTATGGCCATTTTGTATGTTGTAAAATTAATTGTATGTTTTATGGCCATTTTGTATGTGGTAAAAATAATTGTATGTTCTATGGCTATTTTCTAATATGATGATAGGAATGGGAAAACTTGTGTGTTACGTAGTACTCGAGAGAAAGAATCGCGGAGTGTACACAAATTGGGATGACTGTAAAGCCCAGGTGAATGGTCATAGTAACGCAGATTACTATGGATCTAAGTCCGTAGAAGAAATTTGAACATAGATTGATCACTCACCTTTCAGTAAGAGGTCTTCGAATCCATTATTCAGTAGGTGCACACGCGACCTCCCCAAGCGCTAGCTTCTCACGTTCCACATGCACCTCACATAGAAGTTCCATATGCACCCATCGAAGAGACCAATTTGACAAATTCACAACCTCCCCAAGTGCTAGCTTCTCACGTTCCGCATGCACCTCACATAGAAGTTCCATATGCACCTCACATAGGAAATATGATAGGTCATGTAGCTGAGCAACGCGACGATTGGGCCTACATCCGCTACTTGGTCATGGTGTTTTTAGTTATTTAAATTGCTGTAATGATCAAATTACTATTCGTCTTGTAGTTGTACTAATCTGATATGTCTGTGGAGTCTTCTAATTAAATTTATGTTTATGTGGTTGTAACGATATTTGGACCAAATTTGTTTTACTAATTATCCTAATGCACTTTCTTAACTTGTCATTGTTTTAAGTATATTAACTAAATTTGTATGCTTATTAATTAGATATCGCAATGCGATGGACAACTGAGATGGACAATGTTCTTATCGGTATATTCCATAACGAGCTACTTCTAGGTCATAAGAATGAGAACGGATTTCTTCCAACATCAAAAGAGCGTGCAAGAGAAACACTCCAAAACACATTTACATTTGGTATCGACTTGACTATTAGTCATGTAACTCAGCGAGTGAAGACCTTACGATAGATAGCACGCGATATTGCTAGTGTAACAATGCAACAGGGGTTTGAATGGAGTTATGAAGAACCGAAGATCATAGCTAGCAACGAGGTTTGGGATCAAGCCATAGCACGTGATCCGAGTATGGGAAAGTATAGAAATAAAATTTATCCAAGGCACAATGACATTTTATATGTGTTTGGATAACAATGGTTGTTAAGGGGTATTGCACTTTGACTTTATTTTATGGTTGTTTCAAAGACACTATTACTATTAATGTTGAGTTGTATTGTTTTTAATTATCTTTATTTTGTATTTTAGTTTTAGTTTTTTTTAGACTATTGAGTTTGAAAACAAAAAAATATATATTTCCAAAAAGTTGAAAAATTATTTGCCATGGGAAAAAAACCATGTAAACAAACACTGGCAAAATTGGCAAATCCCATATTTTCCCACTATAAATTTTTGCAAACAAACGCTGGCAAACTGAAATTTTCCCACTACAAATTAGCCTGGCAAAACTCTAGTGGGAAAATGCTGACAAATCTAATATTTTTCCACTTGAGGTTTGTCACTAAACAAACACAGCCTTAACTAATAAACAAATAAAACACACTCAACATGCAACACATAAATAAATAAAAACTCTTATACCTTAACTTGCGCATATTCATTTCAACGAAGTCATTTCTCAACTGAGGACTAACATTTTCAAGAACAAATAACGCATCAACCAACAAAGGCAATAAACGAGGATACCATTTCCCACCAAAGCGACGGATAGTAATGGAACACAACCATTACAATCAAAGGACTCTCAATTACTATCATAAACGAACGACTACTCAAATTACGCTTCCCATTCCCCTCTAAATTTTCACCACCATCAAAAAAACAACTGACAGTATTTCCAAAACTCTCGTAAATCTTATAAGCAAATTCAATAACCGGATGGATTTCCATCTCAAAAGCCGGTGTAAAATTCTTCTCAAGTTCACCAACAATATTTATACAAATTACTCCAAATCTATGAAGTATGAACCCATTTTTTTTATTACAGGCGAAGTTATTTGCGAAAGAGAGAATGAGCAAACTTAACAAGGAAGCTCATCACTCTCCCCTATTTTAAATTTCCAATAATAATAACAATTGACTAAGTAGAAAATGGAATTCGACCAGTTCGCACGTTAATGGCAGCTCTTAAACTCGTGGATCACTGATTATACAGATAGGTGTACTCGCAGCTTCACAAGTCGACGCGTACTCGCAGTTTCATAAGTTGGGTGTTCATTATTTTTTGGATATTGGATGAAAAAAAACAAATCTAATGTTGCGGTTGGGTGTCGTTTTTGTTTGCTTTTAGTAGGAGAAATGAAGTTTAGAAGTGGTGGAGTTAGTAGGTAGGGATGGGTTTTCTTCGGTTGGTTGTTCTGGATTTATATTTTGTTATGATTTAGTTGTCATAGAAACGGGTGGAAGAGAAGGATTAGATGGGTTTGTTTCAATCCATTTGCAGTAATTGGATCTTGGTTGGGTCATACTTGAGTTGCGTAAATTGCGAGATCAATGGCCAGATGTTGAACCAAATAATTTTAACTTAAAAAAATAGTGTTTGTTACTGCCGGACCCATATTGTGTTGGATATACCCCAAAAACTAAAACAATTATTACAAATGTATCATTGGCCCCAAAAGTTGTTTTGTGTTGGGCACCTCCCAAACCAAAGTGAATTTGACTTGTTGTAACATTTTCAGCCCTTCTCTTCTATTCTCTTCTCTTCCACCATCAAAAACCTTAAACCCTTAAACCCTTAAACCCTTAAACCCTAACACTAACACTAAACACTAATAGAAGAGCCCAACCCCATTTTAGAACATAAAGATGAAGAAGAAAATGTAATGCATCATGACCCCATTCAAGAAGAAAATGTAGAACAAGTTCTAAGTGACCCCGTCCAAACGGTGTAGCCACACTGTTTGGACTAGGTCCCAAATGGTGTGGCCATGTCGTTTGGGATTTGAGCTTGGATAAAAATGACTTGTCTGTTTTTTGGCCTCTTGACCGGTGTGGTCAAGTCATTTGGGATTAGAACATTGAAAAAATATGAAATTCTGTTTTTTGGAATCTCTAACGGTGTGGCCATGTCGTTTTAGGATTTGAACATAGAAAAACACAAACAGTGGTAAATGGTGTGTTTGTGGCATTTGGTACTTAAGCCAAACATCAATTAACAACAACATTTCATTCTTCATTTAGGATCCTTTGTGTTTGAGAACTCGGAAACTTCGAATGGCGTGGATGATGTTCAACCGTTTTTAATGGATCAATGAGAAATATTTACTACGGAAGAGGTACATAGTAGGCATTGTTTTTCACTTTTTTATTTTCTAAATAAAATTATATTAGTTTATTGATTGTTGTTTTCTTTCATATCTTTAGGTATTTCATACACGTAATGGCGTAATTGGTTGGGCAACCGCTTTCGGGGAAAACAATGTAATGTGGTTGTGGTAATTGGGAGTCATGAGAATGCTAACGGAACCGAAAGTACCAATTTGGATTTAGCTTGTGAGAGTTCGGGCGTGTATCGTTTACACAAAAAGGTAGAGAAGGCTAATAAGAGAAATACGGGAACCAAGAAATGTGGATGTCCATTTAAGTTAAGATGTATTTTCCAACGCGGCACTGTTAATAGTTGGAAAATTGTCGTTCTTAATGGTGTTCACAACCATCCATTGGCGAAGACCCTTGAAGGACATGCATTTGCTACTCGAATGACCATTCCACAATTCGAGTTCTTGTCAGAGATGACTCAAAATAGAGTTAAGCCTAAAGAAGCTTTGAAGTCCATCAGACATAGGTTTCCTGATAACCTATCTAGCATATGTCAAGTCTACAATGTCAGGCACAAGGTGAGGACATTAGATATGAACGATCATTTCATAAAATCAGAGCTTGCGTGAGTTGTTAGCAGAAAACCATTATTTTGAGGAGCTGAGAGAGGATACGAATACGGATGAGATAACGGGATTGTTATGGGCCCATCCGGACGGTGCTAAAATGGCTCGGACTTTTCCAAAAGTTTTCATCATAGACGCCACCTACAAAACTAATAAGTATCGGTGGCCTTTTGTACAGTTTGTGGGGGTGACTTCAACCTGGAAGTCTTTCATGGTCTGTCAAGTGTTGCTTCAGTCCGAAACAGCAATAGACTATGAGTGGGCTTTGCGTCAGTTTAACGACTTGCTGGGTGAAGAAAGGCCATCTGTGATCGTGTCTGACAGGGACTTGGCCTTGATGAGTGCCGCTGAAATTGTGTTTCCTGACGCGCACAAGCATCTTTGTAGATGGCATATCTCTATGTGCGTCCTTCAGAAATGCAATGATTTTTTTCCCACCACAGAACTTGTACATAAAGGCCAGTTCTCGTGGAACACTGTAGTTATCTGCAAGAGACTTGGTTGCCTTACAAGGATCGATTCGTATGTTGTTGGACATATCAACACATTCACTTTTGGAGTAGAACGACCAATAGAGTCGAAGGGTCTCATGCTCAGGTGAAACGTGTTCTAGGAAACACAAACAGACATGATTTTCTAAGTATGTTTTACTTGATCCACCCGATTTTAGAGATCCAGCTGTCTGAGATTAGAGGTACGTTTGAGAAGAGTCTGATTGTAACCCAACACCACCACCGGATTCCTTTATTTCGTGAACTCAGAAACTTGGTCTCAAGAAAATGTTTGGACTTGCTTTATAAAGAACTAGATACCCGTGTAAGCCGTGCTGCTAAGGACTCTGAGTTCATTTGTGGGTGTTATTTGCGCACCAATCATGGATTGCCATGTGCTCATGAAATCATTGAACTTCAAAAGCAAGAACGTTCCATATCTTTGAGTGCTATCAATCCCTTTTGGAAAACTCTGTCTGCTTTTTCAAGTGTGTCGGTGGGTATTGGTCCCGATTGTAGACCTTCGATGGATATGTTTATGGAAAGGTATGAAATGGCTTCTGAAGAAGAGCAGAGGGTTATGGTTAGAAAACTTATGGAGATTGCTGTGCCAGAAAGTACATGGCTAGAACCACCTCACGAGGAGGCGAAAACCAAAGGTTGGCCTAAGGGTAGCTGCAAAAGAAAGCTTCCAACTGAGGATGAGAACTCTTCAAAGTGAGATTCATCTGGTTTTGAACATTCCCAACGTGAGCATAAAGAGTGGGTCTCGTCGCAACAATCGGAATGTACGCCAAATTCCAAGCCTTCTCATAAAACACCCACACCATTGAAATATGCTACTCCAAACCCACCTGCAGAGAAGTCTTCTCCGAAACCACCTTTTCCACCAAAAAAAACCACACCACGGAAGAACTCTTCTAAAAAATCACCTTTACCACCTAAAACAACCACAACACGGAATAACTCTTCTCAAAAATCACCTTTACCACCTAAAACAACCACACCACGAAATAACTCTTCTCAAAAATCACCTCAAAAGTTAGACATTGGCATCCTGAGGGGGCTGAAACATTGCAGTTTGGATATTCCAGAAGAACTACACAAATACACTGTTAAAGTGGATGATCCTGTGGGTGATGGCAATTGCGGGTATAGAGCAATGTGCATTGCACTGGAAAGAAGTCAGGAAGAGTGGCCGTGGATGAGAAATGAGTTGTTACAAAAACTTAATGACAACCTTCCCCTATACTGTACATTGTACACTCACAGTGAGGTTACTTTTGTGAAACCTACAATTTCTCATGCATGTGGTTGGGCACCCTATAATAAGTGGATGACTATGCTCTTTGTTGGATATCTATTTGCTTCGAGATTTAATGTCGTCCTCGTACATTTAGGAAGTATGTACTGCCATCTTATCTTGCCACTAAGAACCCAAGCAAATCCTGAGAGAGTAAAGAAAGTGTTAAGTATTGCTTACGTACAGGGATGTCATTTTGTCCATGTTGAACTTGTTGATAATTGTCCGGTTCCAAAACCGATGCGAAGATGGCGTAGAGCTCGACACTTAATTGCACATAGTTGGGATACTGCATTACAAGTAAGACAAGCACAATTTACGGCATTGAACATTCCCAATTTAGTATTGGAAGACGAGCACACTAATGATGGGTCTGAAATACCAATAATAGATGTTGACTAGGAATAAGTCTATGTAATTAATGTTCATGTTGTATGGATGTATGTTTGTTTGATTTGGATGGTTTGGATGTTCAATGTTGTGGCTTGGAAAAAATGACTTTTGGGATTTGAACTTGGAAAAATGACTTTTCACAGATATCTTTATTCCATGTCATTAGTCTCGTGTTCTTTGGACACAAATATCTTTCGGGACTTGAGCTTGGATAAAAATGACTTGTCTATTTTTTTGCCTCTTGACCGGTGTGGCCATACTGTTTGGACTTAGTCCCAAACGACATGGGCACACCGTTTGGGTCCCAAACGGTGTGGCCATGTCGTTTGGGATTTGAACTTGGATAAAAATGACTTGTCTGTTTTTTTGCCTCTTGACCGGTGTGGCCACACCGTTTGGACTTAGTCCCAAACGACATGGCCACACCATTTGGACTAGGTCCCAAACGGTGTGGCCATGTCATTTGGGACTTAAGCTTGGATAAAAATGACTTGTCTGTTTTTTGCCTCTTGACCTGTGTGGCCACACCGTTTGGACTTAGTCCCAAACAACATAAACGGTGTGGCCATGGTTTAGGACTTGAGCTTAGATAAAAATGACTTGTCTGTTTTTTTGCCTCTTGACCGGTGTGGCCATGTCGTTTGGGACTTGAGCTTGGATAAAAATGACTTGTCTGTTTTTTTGCCTGTTGGCCGGTGTGGCCACACCGGTCAAGTGGAAAAAAAACAGATGTTTCATGACCAGTAAATACCACTACACCATACACATATTCAGTATTTCGAAGCTTCGAATCTCTCAAAAGAAGCTGCTGCAGTGAAAGGATATTCTGAACCATCAGAGTACAAACTTCCAATGAAGGTATAAAGATTATCATTTGGATCCTCACATTTAATAACTGCTTTGAAATTTCTGAAAGACTTTTCGTCATGTAAAGAGGAGGTCACTTCCAAAGATTGCTTAACTTTTAGGTTTGTCTCACCATCAAGATTGATGGACACTACCTGAATATGTCTGCCAATAATCAAAAAAGGAAAAATGGAGTAACAAACAATCAAGAACAAGTAATCCCAGGAACCAAAAACATAATTTCACATCAGATAAAATACTTATATAGAAACGGCAAGAAAGCAAGTAGCACAATGTCTACACAGTAATCATAAACAAGCATAAACAACTGTAATTTGTAGTTCATCCACCATTTCACAGCATTCGGACTAATCTACAGGAACAAACAAAGAGTCCTGATATAAAATCAATCCATCAATATCCCAGCAGGTTCTACATAAACACTAGTACAAGACAGACTAAGGATCTAAATAAACATTCATCAAAAGACTACCTCTATAAACTGAAGTTTAGTGCAACAAAGCTCCAGCAAAACAAAGCCTCTATAAACTGAAGACTGCCTCTATCTTTCAACAAAGCTCTAACAAGACTGCCAACAAGACTGCCTCTATAAACTGAAGACTGCCTCTATCTTCCAACTAGCTCCAGCAAAACAAAAGTTTGTCAAGTGAACTAACCAAACTCAACATTCCTAAATACAATGCTCCTTAACGATATCGTCCACCAATTAACTTGCACTGGGTCAAATTGTATGCCTCCATGAACTCGTTCCGTGTATCGTCTGGAATCGCAGTCCCACCCAATTGCAGGCTTTGGTTGAGCAAGCGAGAAATTTCATCGATGACGAGGTGCTGTCAAAATTAAAATGAAAAACTACATTAGTATATACATTTACATTTATAAAATATCAAAACAAAACAAAACAAAAAAAACAAAACTAACATTGTAAGGTATTAACTCACTAGATTATGATATGGAAGACTCTGTAGGGAGTAGTGATTAAGATGATCAGGGTTTATCATTCGAATATAACTATTGTTTTCGTACCAATTCATATATCTACTAACACACTCCCATGGATAAGACGGAATGGGTCCTCGATGTTCAAGATGTATCAAGTGATTCTACCATTTACTCCAGTAGGAAGACACAATATTAAATTTCACATCGTACCCGCGTCCGGAAGTAGTTCGCATCGAGGTATTTGGTCTTGGGGGATCTGAGGGTACAAACTGCATATGACCCTAACCGACGACAACCCGAAACATTTATCTTGCTTCGACATTATCAAGAAAGCATATAAATCCCTCGAAAAATGCTATTTCATCCATCGGCCGTGTAGCTCGGACTTCAGCATAGGGATACCATTCAACCTGTCAAATAACATATGATCGAGGATATTAATCATTAACCACATACTAATAATATCAATTAATAAATAAAACTATTTACATACAAAAATGCTTACATCGATACAAGTCATATTATCAATGGTGGCTCGAGTATGCTTCAATGCAGCTGTTGTGCTAGCATAAAAAGACTGGGTACCTGAGAACCTATGAGCATGTGACATGCTTAACTGATAGTCCTCATTTGGGAATGGCCTGAACACCGGGAAGTACTCATAAATCCATGCCTAGATTAATATAGACACCCAGTTAATATTGTAATAGATAGATAAAATTGACATTGAAAAGAAAAACAAAAAACCTAATACCTGTAGGATAGTGAAATAGCCTGAAACACCCTTCACCTTGGCACTTGTGGCAGTCCCAAGACCCCTGTATAAGTAAGCCAGTAAGCCTGCACCCTACGCGTAGTCTCCGATCTTGACAAATTTCGAAAGCAGTCTTAGATAACAAACGGGAACTGTAGTTCCATACGTGTCGGTGAAGGCGGTACATCTAAAGAAAAATAACAGATAAGCTCTCACAGCAAACTGCAACTCTTTTTGGGTTGACGCCTTCTTGACAACAACCCCATTTTCATCACATAAATCTTCATCCGTTACCTTCCCAGCAAACTGCTTCATCAAGAAATCCATCCTAACTTTGGAAGTGAACTTATTGGCTTTCATCTCTGCATCTATCTTATCCATGGGTATGCCAAGATCTTTGTGGAGGAGTCTTTTTGTCTGTTCCAGGGTCAAATCAGTGTCCCCAATCACTGCTTTGCCTCTGATTGGAACTCCTAAGAGTTGGGAAACATCGTCCAACGTGATTGTCATCTCGCCCCACGACATATGAAACGTGTTGGTCTCTGGATGTCACCTCTCCACAAACGCAGAGACCAACACAAGATCCTGATGCCTGTATACACCTAAGACCAGAGCACATAAGCCGGTCCTTTGAAGCTCCACGTGAAAATTAGAACAGTCTGAACACTCTCCGACGATAACCCATTGTACCAACTTGTTTAGGTGCCCATGGCACTTCAACACCCCTCGCTCCGCCTAAAACAACAAAAACTCAGTATTAATTTATGCACAAGGTTTCGTAATACAAAATTTAAATACTAATAAACACTATATGATAATATTATCTGCCCTCCCAAATATCGCAAGCCATGTGCACCACATATTCATACAATAGATGTGACACACGATGGCTACCTCCATAAACACCTCTCTGGAACTCCAAGTCATTGTTGGACTTTCTCACAATATTCACTGGAGCTACAGGTATAGGGACTTCCTCGACATCCTCCTCCTCATCGTCCGCGTCCTCCTCATCCTCCGTATCCTCCTCTTCTGCATCATCAACACCCTTTTCATCATTTTTTTCACTATCATCTTCTTCACCATCACCATGACTTACAGCTACACTCTTCCCATGATCCATATTTACATCATCTACATCTACATCTTCATCTAAATCTAAATCTACATCTACATCTACATCACTCGGAACTGTCCGCTTTCTTATCTTTTTTGATTTCCTAACTCTACACCACTTACTACATTACTGGGATCATCCTCTTTCCGATCCCCACTACGGACTGATGCCGAGGTGGTTGTTACCCTTTCTCTCTTTTTCTCAGGCTCCTCATCGCGATCCGAACTACTACTCCCCCCACCTAACAACTTCTTAGCACCCGTGAAAATATTTTTTGCTACATTTTTCACATTCACATTCTTTGTTCGAGGCATTGCTACAAAATAAATAGGAGTTAAAAATAAGACATTCAACTAATTCAAATTGTTGCAATACCAACATGAAAAAACAAAGAACGAAAAAAGGATGCACAGAGGTATGTAAAGATTCACACAGTTCACCCTTAATGCCTCAGATGGACTGAAGTACCACATGTGAATTGATAAAAGGTTGGGATAAGTCTTTCTGAAGCAAGATGTTGTCAGTTTTAGAAATACATAGAGTAAATTTCATGTCCTGTGTGACTTTCATGCTAAATTATATAAGCATTATGGTAACTTTTACCAAGCAATTTCATTAAAAAGAAAGTTATAGGCGGTGTGCATGCCAATCTATATCTAAAGTGTGTAGTTCCCATACGATCAATATTTGGGTAGAAAATCAAACAATCTTAAACAGGTGATGTGCCTAGCTATCTGTTAAACTTACAAGTAATATGCTTAAAATGGCTACAAGACTACAAGTTGATTTCTCACTTCTCTAATGATCTAAACCAATATTTTCCACAACACATGTTTGTTTAACTAATAACCTACTAGAACTACTTCTCAAGTAATGAACTAGACCATTTTGAACTAATATTGATCAAACACCCAGATATGTACCAAAAACCAATTTCTAAATCAATAAACCCTAAATACGAGAAGAGTAGTATTGGTATGAACAATTTCAGCTATCTAGGCAAACTATACTCCTCTATTAAATCCCCCCTCCACACACTAACAAAAAAAAACCCAATCTAATTCAACCAATAGAAATGCAAAGAATGACAAATAAAACATGTAAAATTGAACATTAAAGACAACCATTAACAGTAATAACCAAAGGGATTACTTAAAACAATATTAAATTCTAGTCAAATAATTACCATTCTTCCAATAGCATAACTACCCATAACTGTAAACAAAGTAGATTAATAAGGTAATCAGAATAATACAATAAGGATAACAACAGTAAAGACACCATCTCGGGGATTGTTAAAATCATCTTGGGGTTCTTTTGCACCAATCATAGTTGCCCAAGAACCACAATTTTCTCAACCATTTTATCAAAAAGCATACTAGCCGAAACCAAACTCCCACAATTAGAATACATATACATTAATGTATTATGTATATAAGAATCCAAAGACAAGCCAAATTTCACACAATGAGAATGCAACTGTTTCCCTACACTCAAATTCCCACAAGATGATTTAAAAAATGATGGGAATGTGAAGTTATCAGGAAACAGACCTTTTTGGATCATTTCTTTATAAAAAGCAATGGCTTCTTGATGTAAGGTTTTATTGATGTAAGATTTTATTGTGTTTTGCCAAGATGATTCTTTGAGAAAAACCAAATATTCCAGACACTGAATATGCACAAAACAACTACATAATTATAATCATATGAAGCAGAAACAAGTAGCTCAAAACATATAACAAAATGGGTGTCTAGAATTCAAAAGAATTGAATAAAACATAACATTATAAAATAAAAATAAAAATAGAAAGATAGAACTGTTACCTAAAACAAAGCTATATAAGTAGTATAGTTTCAAAGACACCAACAACTTAGAACAGTTTCTTTCCTTTCTCTGTGCTAAGGAAAGCAACAGAGTCTCAACTGCACCCTTGCACAAAATATGCTCTTACTCCAAATGTCAGTAGCGGTTATGTCCAAACTACATTATTAACAAAAGCAAAACACTACACCAAAACAGAAAATCAGTAACGCACACTTTTTTTGTTTACTAACGCTTTTTAGGCGTAACTAAGTTCCTAACGTTTATTTAGCGTTAAAATTGCAAATAATGTGTTAGTTAATTTTCCCGGATTTGAGAATTAATTTGTAACGTATTTATAAAGTTTTGTTTTGACAGGAAACCGTAGAGGTTATTAAGATAATAGAAACTAGATTAAAAAAAAAAAAAAAAAAAAAAAAGATAATAGAAACTAAATAAAATCCAAAATTAGAATTTTGGGCGAGAGGGAAAAAAGAAAAAAATCGCTCTCTTCTCTTCTCTCTTATATTTTTTCATCCCCTCTCATTGTTTTTCCAACGCCTCTCTCTCTCAACCAAACAAACACTTCTGCCGCCACCGACATCCAGTAGTTTTCTCTTCCTTTTCCTTCTTCTTATACAGGTCTGTTAATTTTCATTAACTAATTTCCACTTTTATGCTTTTTTTTCACACTGCTCTAGGTGTTTAATCCACAACTGCAAGTAATTTCGGTGCTAGTTTGCTTCAGTTATAACCAAAGGTATGATATTTATTTTGAAATACAACGAAAAATTTCGATTTTTATTTGATATCTTGTGTTCTTCAAATAAGTTTGGAATTTACTCAAATACGGCTTCTTTCTCATTTTCATTTTTCAAGTTTCTCTGAGATTTAAATGGTGAAAACCCTAGTGGTCTATGTGAATAATACAGAACTCAAGACAAATAGTAAGAATTGTAGGGAGGATAAGCCACCAAGAACTTGACCAAGATTAACAACCTTTGTGCAAGACTAAATGTCCTTGTTTTTATATTATTATTAGGTTCCATTTAATTCTTCTTCCTGTTTGAGGTCTCTTTGTACATCTCATGATAATATTATTTTATGTTAGACATTGTTTGTCCATTCTCTGGTTCACCATCTAGAGGAGGCACTCATGCAGTGTATACTGTCTGATGTAGTACATTCGTTGCTGACATAACCAAACATATTTGAAATGTTGATCCAGTGGTTGAATATTTGTATTGGGATTTATCATTAGTTTTGAAACTTATGAAATAATGGTGGGTGATTCGGGATGGGATCTGAATTTGCTACTAAGGCATATAAGGATGAAGTTGAGGCGTTAGCCTGTGTCCGGGTTAAGTGATATGATGTTATTTATGGGTTTTCTTGATATTTAGGACTACTTTATATGTTTATTGTATATGATGTTTCACAGTTGTTAGAGGATCTAGAATATGAAGCGAGAGAGGTGAAGAGGCGTGAAGGAAAACTCTGAGTCCGCAAGGTAAGAAAATAAAGTCCCTAATCTGAAATTTCATTGTTATGAAGTTTTGGTTGGAAATCGAAAAGGATTTTTAGCATTTGTTTGGTATATTTGGAGACCTTGATACATAATAAAAAAAAAATTAAGAGGTTTTGTATTTATATTATCGATGATTCATGATTCAAAATTTCGATTCCTTATTTTCTTACTCAATCAAATAAAGAAGTTACCATCTGCTAAAGTCTTTTCTACTTGAATGATGCTTATCATCTGCTAAATTCTTTTCTACTAAAATCTTTTCTATTGCAGTAGCTGTTAATTGTTAAATCTTATGGAGAGATTGGTCGGGGGCGTGAATGACAAAAAAAATTATGCGGTAAAAACTAGGATGGGATCCATTTCTAAAGTATCATGGGTTTCTATTATTATTATCGGTTTGACTATAGCAATCAAACTAGGCGAGAGATTTTGCTATCTGACATGAATTTAGACTATGTTTTCACAGTTAAATATTGGGTAGTCAAACCATTTTATGTTAATGAGGATGGTATTGTGTATGGATAAGGGGGACGGACCAGGAGGGTCTTAGGATATTCAGTTGAATACCTTCAATTTTCAGATAATGTGAAGTATATAGTGTACGGTATCCAATACTATAGAACAATATATAAAGGGTATATAGATGCTAGAAGCCTGTATTCATTTGTTTCTTAAAAAAACGTGTTAATACTTCTAAACTAGAAATTTTTGTATCTTCTAATTTAGTTTTTCATGTTTTTTAACAATAAATATTTTAATATTCATGAAAATTTCTAACTAATCGAGCTTTTGAAAAAACACTAATGGGAAAATTTCCCAATTCAAGTCGGTTTTCGAGAGATGTGAATACCAATTTAAACTTACGGACCCACTTGTGGATAAGTGTGAGGAAGTTGATAGGAACAACCCAAGTGGTATCGATGTAAAACTTACTTGGTACTATTGACACCAAATGTTTGCATGAATGTGGATGCTCTAAAGATCGAAAAGAAATTTTGATATGACATTCATTTACATTGTTCTCCTTTTAATTTTTTACATTGATAAGGCAGGTGTTTCGGGCTAGACACAAATGATACAACCAAAATGCTGTTTACCTAGGAGTTTAAAGGGCCAGATACAAAGAGTAGATAATATTAGATTATCTTACATGTGAGTCTAGTTCAAGTAGATTAAGTGCAAGGTATGTGTTAACACGATATCACCAAAACCCACCTGTTGAAAGTTTTTGCAGCTATTCTTTGAATAATTGTTTCGACCTCAATGTGTTTTTCTTTGATCTTTTAGTACGATGTAAACTTAATAACATTTGATTTACAACATTTCTTTCTGGTGCTGATTGGAAAAACAAAATGTTTGGCGGTTTGTTCTTTGAAAAATTCGTTTTGATTTTGAATTAGTGTGCGTTGATCTTTAATCGACATAGATTTCACAACTTCAGTTTATAAATTCTTTCTTTGTCTTGATTCGAGAAAGAAAAAAAAAAATCTTTTCAACTGCATTGAGAATATTGTCTACATATTTTTTTGTGCTCTTCCTTCCGAAAAAGCGTGACGTTTCGAGATCCTTTTCTTGTTCATTAGTTTCAAATTTGTTTTCCACGATTGCAGGTTTGAATTTTTCTTTCTTATAGGTGGAGCGGTTGCATAAGATTTTTAAGCTTTGTGGTTCACCGTCGAGGACTATTGGAGAAAATCAAAATTGCCACATGCAACCATTTTCAAACCCCAACAACCTTATAGGCGATGTGTTCGATACATTTAAAGAATTCCCTGCTTTGCTTTGGGGCTCATGGAGATCTTTGCTTTCTATTGATCCTGCAGATCGTGGAGGCTGCAGATTCTGCTCGAAGAGTGAGGTGTGTAGACTTCTTGGCCCCTTATTTTTATCGGTATGGTAATCATCCTTAGTGAATGTCGATATCATTTGTTATTTATCTCTTGTTCGGTTGTTACGTACATCTTAGTCACACTCAAGTTTTGTGATCTTATTAAAACTGGTTTATGTGTTGCAATTTTAAGTGTGAACTCTTGATGTGCACATGATACAAACTAATGTGAGATATGTAACTGTCACCCATTCAAAACAAGAAAGGCAAAGAACAAAACACTAAAACCATCTTGTGGGTATATCGATTGCACAAGGACATTATCTGTGGTAAACCCTACTAGTGGAGAATCTTCATGATGTGAAAATTATGTAGGTACACTCCATATTTATAAAAGAAACTGTATAACCCCGTATCCGTGTTGGATACGGGCGTGCGGTCTGCATTGAAGGTTATGTACCTCAATTTGTGATAGTTCTCGTGTTCCGGATGCTTCATACGTATCGATCGGATCTTGTCACAGTGCTCATGTCAATGTAACTTGATATAAAAGCAAACAAGGGAATTTCTCATCACCTTCAAGAGCTGATAAAATAGTTCTGCGATAAGCAATTATATTTGCTCACCATATGCCATTGCCCATCCTATTTTTTTCTTTAGCCGAGGGAAATATTCCTTAGCACAAAATGAGTTTGCGGGTAAAAAAGATTCCCTTCTTCAATAAAACACAAACTTTGTTGTTTGTTTCTCTCTCATGTCAGTGTTGATCGTACTTGAGTTATAAAAACGGGATCGAGGATTCTTCCGACAATGTCTTATACCTTGTCGAAGTTTGATGGATTAAGTTGGTTCAAATAATTTGGTTTCAGCTACATATCTCGGGCCGGATGGTCGATAGATAGATA
Organism: Coptis chinensis; assembly: GCF_015680905.1. Taxonomy (NCBI): domain Eukaryota; kingdom Viridiplantae; phylum Streptophyta; class Magnoliopsida; order Ranunculales; family Ranunculaceae; genus Coptis; species Coptis chinensis. Next base: position 32,821,880 of record NC_141462.1, read on the forward strand.
TCATTCTCGTGTTTGGCCTACAATGTGAGGTATATTAGTGTATAAGAACAAAGAGAAGTTTTTATGAGAATGGTAGGTCAATGACTTCACAAGTCGGGTTGCTGAGTTGATATGAAAGTGACTCTTGGTTAGTTAATAACATTGTCGCTCCGGAGTTAGGATTAGAGTGGCTCACGGCTAGGCGTTTTTAAGTTGATTACATGGCATGGATCGGCTTGTAAGTCATACATGTTACCTAAGCTACTTCTCACTCGATCACACTCAACTAAGTTGGGACTTGGTGTGTTTAAGGTAGCTGAGTACTATAGACAAGATGGTTTGGTTTTACACTTGGTCCGGAAACCTTTCTATTAGTTGGACAAAAATCAAGTGATGTATAGAACTTAGTCTTTACATAACAAGATTCAGTTAAAGATGCAGTAGACTACCTTTAATGTCCGTCTCCTTGTAAATAGAGAATTGCAGATATTGGTCTAGTATTCAGCAATGTATCTAAAAAAATGATGAAGTAACAGTGGATATCTTAATTAGGAATTGTGTGGGAGGGCTTTGAGTTTGGTCATAGACACGGTGAGAATCCCACAAACAATTTAATTCATCACCCTCTTTATATTAGATAAGCCGATTGGTTAATAGGTGTCGATGAAGATCTTTTTTGATGGGAAAAGATGGTTGGTTTTGAAGTGTTATGTGCTCACTTCTTTCTACCATCTTTAAGGTTATGAATCTTTGAAAACCTTGATCTTTGGAACTGCACTCTCAAATCCTTTGAGGACTACTTTTGTCCGAGTCACATATCGAAAGAAGGCAAAGAATCAATATGTTTGTAAGGAAAAAGGAGATTTGAGTTAGTTGGTGGAGTTATTGCCTTGTACTAGTTCTTGCATATCTGTTATTGATAAATGCGGTTGAGTGGTCGAGTTCTATATGATTTTCTCTAAACATTATTAACTTTTTGCGTATCGAGATTACTTGTGTGTTAAAGAAATATTTACTCTTTCGTTAATAATATTATCACCTTTGGGTTCAAGGAGATGTTTTACTTTGTTGTTTTGATTATATTTTTCCCTTGATTTTCATGCTTCCGGTTCTTTAGGACAAAACCACTTGCATGTGATCCTTCAAGCCTTCAAGATATCCTCCAAGCAAGGAATTTGGGCTAAAGTAAGAGATGAAGAAGCTAGAAGGTATACCTAATTTTCCGTTATGAATTTATTTTATTTTTTGAAGCTGTATTGATTAACATGTTATATACCCTAAACTGTAATAAAATTAAAGTAGGCTTATGTACTTTTGTTTTTCTCTAATATATTAGGTACCTTTATTTATCATATATGTATGTATTGTTTAAATCTATGTTCTCGTGTAGAATGCTCATAGTTGTGTTTAAAGCTTGAGTCTCAGATGCCTTCTTAGAACTGCAATTGTTAGTGATTTTTATTTATTTTTGGTCGTCCGTTTGCATTACATCTTCAGTTTTGAAGAGTATTTTATCTTTATATAACTCGGCAATTTGCAATACTTACACAGAAATGCACTGTTAGGGTATGCTTGCGCAATTATATGATATATGAATTCAATGCATCTGTATGATTTTATCTTCTTTTTGAGAATTTGGTGTTAAAGGTTTGTGCATTCCTTTTCTTCTTTGTCTTTAGTGAAATTGTATCTATGTTAATGGAGAAGAAGTTTGGAGAGAAAGAGGATCGACCTTATTTTTATGCTTTGGGAACTATCACTTAGTTTGTATCCATTAGCCCGGCTTTTTATCTGACTTAATGTTTAGTCTTTGCATTATTCTTTTGTGGAGGATTTGGAGGAGTATTTAACGGCTTGGGGATTAATGGACAGTGGATTTTGGTGATTATAAAGTATATTTGTTTGTTTTGGAGATTAATTAGTACTTTACATTGAATTTAATACCTAAGTTTTCATAGACTAGAAAACTGGATTGGGACTTGGACATTCATGTGAACTCACAACTATTTACTTGTGAGGTATATCATACGACAATGTTGAATATTGACTATCAATATGGATAGCCATAGCTTATGCGTGATATGGGTATTGTAGAGGTTCAGTTGTTGGTTGTTATACTTGTCAAAGTATCTATTATTGGCTCAAGACTTTTACTCGATTTAGATCCATCTTTTGTTCTGTGAAGTTTTACTTTTAGAAAAAAATGATATTGATGCTTATGATTTAGTTATTAATTATGATTATATTTCTTCTAAGAGTCACAATTATCGATTAAGATCTCTGCTCAACAATTGTCTTTCATTGACTTCTAGGCAAAAAGGCGGAGGAGGAGGAGAGTGCAAAGGTTTGATTCAGAAAGGAAAGGACCTAGATAATCTAGGGCGATTCAATTTTTGATGCCAATGTAGAGTTAGGCATTTCAATGTAGGTAAGTTTAAGTCTCTATTTGTTTTATGAGGGATAATTCTTATATTCGGTTTTACATTTATGTGACGACATTTTGATTACTTAATTAGTGAATTTAACAACTATTTTAGTCAATAGTCATAAGCTTTAGCTTCATGGGTATTACACTTCATCTTTGTACTTTCTTATTGCTTGAGCTATTATTTGATGGATGTAAGAGTCTTGATTTCCCACATTGAGTGGTTAATGTCCTTTAGATTGAATATAAATATCTCAATTGTCATATTGCATTTGCGTGTGCATAAAAGGATGCATGTAGTATGTTTGCAAAAGTATGCTGTCCGACGTTTGTTATCTGTCAGTATATCTTAGCAGTTGTTTAGCTATTTAACCTTAAAGAATTGTTGCAAATAGTATGATCATACCCGTAGATACACACTAGTAGTGGTCAGTAATCTTCAGCATATAGCTTTTTTTGGACTCCATGAGCTTCTTTAGTAATAATCAATAGAACTGTTCTCTTACTCTTCCCATGGATTTAATAGAGTCTGTAGGGTTGTATATGAGACGAGAGAACACCTCCTTGCGTCAAATATTTTTCTGGAAGGCACAAAACAGTGTCAAAAGTAGGATCTTTGAAGACTGCTCAAGTGGAACAGTTTATTGGAGTTTGAATTGCTCATATTGTTAGGAGTATGAGACCCTGTTGCCACATTTTTTGTGAGTTTGGTTGTTGGACCAGTGAAAATAAATACTGAACTTTCCGATCTCTTGGAAGGGACAAAACATACTGCTACTTAAGATAAGCTTTTGGTCATGGGGACCATATTAGGTGTGACTGGGTGTGATGTTACATAAGCTGCGTGTATGATCCTGTACTCCTCTTATTTTTGCCGCTTTTAGCAAAAACAAAAGATAAGAGCCTCTTCTCTAACTACTCATCCCTCTCTTCTTAGCTATTTTGGGTAAAATCCTACACTGATCGACAGTGTTAGTTCCAGAAAATCTTTCTCTCTTTGCCTTTTTGGGTAAAATCCTTCACTGCTTACAGTGAAAGTTCTAAAAAGGCTAGTCTCTTCATTATCTATGGTCAGTTTCTTCTAGGGTAAAATCCTCTACTGTGAACAGTAACGAGTTCCGAAAAGAAACAGGACTAAAATGGATATATATGAGTTTGAATGTGGCTTTCAAGAGGAAAGAAGCATGACAAAGGAGACGACAAGCTCTCAGGGCATCGACAGTGGTAAAAGCCAAATCAACAAAGTCAGAATTTGGAACGGGAAGCAGCTCCAAAATTCTCTTATGCTGAGGCAGTAAAGAAAGCCACACAACAACAACAAGTAGAACTACAAGAGCTACCAAACCCTGAGAAAATGGGTGATTACCCAGCAATCACCATTCCAGAAAAGGCGTATGAAAAGGGGTTGCTCTATTGTAAGTTCTGTTTAGTGGGTAGAATCGATTTACAGAAAGTCCCAATCGAAAAAGTGCGGGAACTAGCAAGGAAAATCTGGTAGCCCTCAGGTGAGTGGATTATTACTCCCATTGGTAAAGGATATCTATTTATGAGATTTTCAAATGCTGAGGATCTAAATAGGGTGTGGGCGAAAGGAGCCTAGGACTTTGATAAAAGTCCAATGAGAATTAGTCAGTGGACGCCGAACTTTAATTCGGATAGTCAGAGGCAGTCCCACGCCCTAGTATGGTTTAGGTTTCTAGGACTTGGACAAGAATTCTGGGAACCAGAAGTACTTATGTCCATTGCAAGAGGGGTTGGATATCCGATGCAAATCGATGAGAAGACGCTGAGCCGAGAGTACGGATACTATGCAAAAATTCTGGTAGATGTGGACCTTTCAAAACCCATCCCTGACCAGATTTATGTGCAAACGAAGTCGGTGAAGTTTTGGCAGGCGGTGGAGATCGGGAAGTTACCAAAGATGTGTACTCACTGCAAAATCGTTGGGCATCTGGTTACTTAATGTAGGAAATTAAAAGGGGATATGCAAAACTCTCGAGGGAAAGAGAATAAAGGCAAAGATGTTGTGATTGACCTTACCCCTGATGCCGAGTTTCGCGGAGGGAAGTCAAGAAGGAAACGAAGTCGAAAACAGGCACAAGTTGAACCTAGTAAACAAGGTGAGACAGCTTGGAGACCAAAATCTTATGAGAAAACAGTGGAACCACAAACTCAGAATAGGTTTGAAAACCTTGAGATTGAGGAACTACAACCCATAGAGGAGCAGGAGCTAGCTGCTGAACAAGGTGATGTCGTAAATGGGGGAACAAGCAAAGATAGAGATGCAACTCAGGAAGCAGACCAAGAGCAGAGTGCACATACTCCACAACAGCAGCAAAATGCTGAACCAGTCAGGGACAACAAGGTGACTGACAGTGCCGGAACTGTGGGGACTGAGAACGAGCATATTTCCAACTCAGCAGGCAGCAGTGAAGCATCACTGTCCAGAATCCAAGAAGTGTACGCTGAGAAAACTTTGGTCGAGACTGAAGCGGAGAAAGTCTTACAAATGCTCGTCCGCAAACAACATTTTGGAGAGGAGGAAAATGAACCTCCTGACCCAGAAACACCTACTTCCAGATGGGGAGACATGGCGGAGGATGATATAGAAGAGGAACATGATCCTACTGTGGGCTTGATGGGCTTGATGGTGAATGACACACAAGAATCCGAACTAATCTGCAGGAGTCGGAACAGACCACAGTGGCAGTTGCAACAAACATATCCCCCAGCTACCAGGTTCAGATCTCGATCTCGGACTGGGCAAAAGGGATAATTAAAGGTGGTTTACACCTTCCTTCACAATAAAACAACCTCGATCTCAATGAGGTGCATATTTTGGAACATCAGAGGAATTGTGAGCGACAAAAGTCGCAAAATAGGCTTCGAAGCTCATCAATAAATGGGATCGACATAGTAGGTATTCTTTGAGCCCATGATCAGTCCGGATGATTTCTCAAAGGCCTATCTCCAATCTCTGGGAATGAGTTCTTGCTTTTTCTCCAATAATAGTCCGAATAGAGTGCCTAACATTTGGCTCTTCTGGAAGACAACAGTGGCTACTCCGAACTTGTTATGTTGCTCCAATCAACAGATAACAGTGGAGGTGGATGGAGTGCTTTTGTCCATTATTCATGCTCATTGTAGTTATGTGAATCGGAGGCAACTATGGATGGATCTTCATCAGTTTAGCCTCATGAACCTTCCATGGTTAATTCTTGGGGATTTTAATGCTTACCTGAGTTACTCAGACAAACAGGGAGGCCATCGACCATCTACAGCAGCGATGTCTGATTTCAGAGACTTTATTGGTTACAATCACTTGATGGAAGCTCCTTGTAATGGGTTTCACTTCTCCTGGTGGAACAAGCAAGTTGGGCGACTTAAGATTCTGGGTAAACTGGACAGGATGTTCTTTAATATTCTATGGAGCTCCAAATACCCGGGATGGAATTATAAGGTATGCAACAGGCTATGCTCGGACCATTCTCCTATAGTGGGGCGCAGTGTGGATATCCCTCGACCAAAAAATGTTCCCTTCAAATTCTTCAACATGTGGTGTTCCCATCCATCTTTTAGAGATACGGTTAAAGCTATTTGGGATGTTCCTTTGGCAGGTCACTCCATATATATCCTGACACAAAAACTAAAGCGGCTGAAAAGTGCTTTGAAAGTTTGGAACAGGGAGATATTCGGTAACATCAAATTTCAAGTGGAAGAAGAATCCAAAAGTTTAGAGCTGATGCAAAAACATTTTGATCAAGGGAACACGGATGAGGATTTCAATATGCAAATGGTGAATCAAGAGAACAAGGTTGAGAAATTGCTAGAACAAGAACAGATGTTCTGGAGGCAGAAAGCAGGAGCCAGCTGGGAGAATGATAATGATCGAAGCACCAAGTTCTTCCACGCAATGGCGAATACCAATAGAAGCAAATCTCTTATCTCAGAACTGAAAAACAATGAGGGGCACACAATCAGTACCCAGGAGGAGATTGGGGAGTTCAAATTCAGAAAATCGGAGCATGAGATTGACTGGAGGCTAATCCAAACTATGCCTCAGGCTGTTTCAGCTGATGATAATGCAAAGATATCTTCCATCCCATCAGCACAAGAAGTGAGGGCAGCGGTTTTTCATCTTAAAGCGGACAGCTCCCCAGGCCCTGATGTTTTTATGGGCTTTTTCTTTCAACAATGTTGGGACATTGTGGAAGCTGATTTGGTCAGAGCTATAAGATATTTCTTCATCAAATCTCGACTGCCTATGGGTGTTAACACGAACTTCATTGTGTTGATCCCTAAGGAAAAGAACGCCAATCAGATTAGCAAATTCAGGCCTATTTGTCTCTCCAATTTTGTATTCAAGATCATCACCAAGATTCTCGCCGTAAGATTAAGCCCAATTGCTGAAAGGATCATTAGCAAGGAGCAATATGGTTTCATACCAAACAGAAAATCTCAGCAAGCCATCGGGTTAGCCTCCGAGTTAATCAATGAGCTGCAAACACCTCGGCATGGAGGAAGTTTAGCAATCAAGCTTGACATTTCTCAAGCTTTTGATACAATGGATTGGGAATTTATGTGGGCAGTACTGCGGCATGTGGGATTCTGTGACATTTGGATTCAATGGCTGCAAGGAGCATTCTCTAGCAACTCAATGTCTATAATGATCAATGGTGGACCAATAGGGCATTTTTCGGCGGAGAGAGGGCTGAAACAGGGGGATCCTCTCTCCCCAATGCTTTTCGCATTAGCAGAGGACTGTCTAAGCAGAAACATCAGCAAGCTTGTCCACGAGAAGAAGATTTTGCAAATGGTGGTTAATGGTAAATACTGCAGTCCATCACACCTAATGTTTGCAGATGATATTTTCTTGTTCAGTAATGCTAACATGAGATGCATCAGACAGATTGTCAATATTCTTAACAGATATCAAGACTTGTCGGGACAAATCATTAACAAAGACAAATGCAAAAAATTTCTCAGCCCAATGACAACCAGACGGAAGCAGATTATACAGGAGACTCTGAAAATCAAGGAAGGTACCTTGCCTGAAAAGTACCTTGGGGTACCACTAGTCAAGGGGAGATTAACGAAAGTAGCACTTGCTCCATTGGTGGATAAGATCAGAAGCAAAGCGGGGATGGGCGAGGAAGTTACTATCTTTCCAAGGACAGGTTGTTCTTGCACGACACGTTCTAAACAAAGATCGGTGCATAATATGGCTATCTACAAGTGGCGAGAGCGTTGATAAAGGAATGTGAAGCTATTATCCGAAATTTCATTTGGAGCGGAAACCCGTGAGCGGAAAGCTATCGCGGTATCATGGGAGAAAGCTTGCAAGCCCTCAGAGGAAGGGGGGACTGGGGTTAAGGAGATTACACGATATCAATCTCTCAATGCTTATGAAACAAGTGTGGAGTCTTCTAACAGAGGATAGTGATTGGGCGTCATACATGAAAGGTAAATATACCAATCGAACAGGGGGATGGTCAAACTACAAAACCTCCACTGTTTGGAAAGGTATCAAATGGGCACTTAGTGAGATGAAGCATTTGCATGGCTGGACGGTGGGCAATGGAAACTCTATCAATCTGTGGAGAGAGAATTGGTTGTTGAATAAACCGCTCTGCGACTTCTTTCAGGAAGAGAGCAAAGAGATTGCCAAATTTCAGTCAAAGCTCAGTGAGTGTATTCGGGGACATACTTGGAACTTTCCGGCAAACATGACTCAACTGCTGCAGCAAATGGGCATAGAACTGGGCACTCTACAGCAGCCTAACAGTGCAAGAGAGGATACAAGGGTATGGTTAGGCAATACTAATGGGAAATTCACAGGTTTGGCGGAGCGTAGATGAGGCCATCCGAAAGAAATCAGCCAAACCAGCATGGTGTAAATTCATATGGAGCTCAAAGGTTCTACCAAAAACTCAAGGTATTGCATGGAAGTTGGCACATGGCGCAACAAGAACAGACGATCAGCTCCAAAGGCGGAAAACGCAGCTGGCCTCTAGATGTTGGATTTGCCGCACTCAGCAAGAAACTCTAGAGCATATACTCTTTCAATGCAAGCTGGCCAAAACAGTTTGGAACTATGCTCGTGACATTTTCAGCACTTCCAAGAACCCGGAATCATTTCGGGATGTGCAGCAGCAAGGTAAGCATTACAGCTCCCTCATTCTTGATATGTGGAAAGCTTGCTCTATCACTATGATGGTGAGTCTTTGGAAGAACCGGAACAGAGTGCTTTACGACAATAAAGACTCAAGCTTATCGCATATTTTTTTTTTAGCTAGACGAGCAATCATTCGAGCTCACCACAGATCTACAGGGCATATGGAGAACTCGGTTCATGATTTAAAGATTCTTAGAGTCTTCAATCTGCATCACAAGCTGAGAAGAGCACCGAAAATCATTGAATGCTTCTGGACTCTTCCTCCACCTGGAATAATAAAGGTAAATACTGATGGGTGCTCGAGAGGGAATCCTGGGAGATCAGGTTGGGGAATAGTTATGAGAAACTATAAGGGTGAATTCTTAGGTGCAGCGGTAGGAGGTCTGGGGGTCAACACTAATTACATGGCGGAAACAGTGGCTATTGTGGAAGCTGTACACAAGGCGCTGGAAATGGAATGGAAGTATATATGGGTGGAGAGTGATTCTATATCGGTAGTCCAAGCTTTTCAGGAGAATAAATTACATTGGAGAGTCCGGGAAAGGTGGCAATCTATGAAGGAACAGGCAGAATGGATCAATGTCACCCTTACTTGGAGAGAGACCAACCTAGGAGCCGATAGATGTTCTAAACATGGGGCTAACTTGGTTCAAGGTGAAAGGAAATGGTGGGATAGTAGACCACTCTTCATGAAGAATCTAGAGAATCACTACACCACTTATTTTCGCTTTGTCCACTAGAGCACTGATGTTTTTAGGAATGATACATCTATGATGTAGCCTTCTGTAAGCAGTTCTTAATATATTTCTGACACTTTTGTAATCCTTATTCTTTATTAATCAATTACCTTTAGCAAAAAAAAAAAACTTAAGAATTATGCTACCATACTCTGTTTTCTGAATTCCGTAGTTTGAGTATAAGGAGCTACTACTTAAGAATAGGATATAAGTATATATCTATATATACATATTTGTTTTCTACTGCTCGACTCCTTTTATTTATTTCTATTGGTGTATAGGATGAAAGGGACTTTTCTGATGATACCATCCCAAAGTCATCCCCTGATGCTTACAACTACTGAAGATGCTAGTTTTGTACAAATGATATGAGAGCTTGAGTTTAAGGACAAGTCCCATTGATTTGGAAAACAGTGTGTATTTCATTAAGTGGCAAGTCCTATTTATGAAAGACGTTTTGGTGATGTTATTTTAATAAAAGATTATGTGATTGGATGTACTTGTAAGATTTCTTGTTTATATTATGGACGATTGTAAAATACCCAATAAGTGGGGGCATCTTTATGCAGGTTAAGTAGTCTCCTAAAAAAGGGGGGGGGTGGTTTTGGGGGATTTTTTTTTTTTTACATATGAAATAGTTTTGTAACGGTTCTTCACCATTACTAAGCTTTGCAATAAGTAACACAAAAAAGCGTTACTAATTTTATAAAAGCGTTACTAATGTTAGAAAAGAGTAACACAAAAAAGCGTTACTAACTTTATAAAAGCGTTACTAATGTTAGAAAAGAGTAACATAAAAAGCGTTACTACTTTTTATAAAACTGTTACTAATGTTAGAAAAGAGTAACACAAAAAAGTGTTACTATTTTTATAAAACCGTTATTGATGTTAAAAAAGAGTAACATAAAAAAGCGTTACTAATGTTATAAAACCATTACTGATGTTAAAAAAGTGTAACACCAAAAAGCGTTACTAATTTTATAAAACCGTTGCTAAAGAGTAATACAATTGAGCAAAGAAAACCGTTAGTAAATATTTTAGTAACGGTTCGAAATCGTTACAATAAATAATTATGTAACGGTTATAAACCGTTACAAATATTAATAAAGAATTAGCAACTCCCAAACTGTGACGCATAAAAACCGTTACAAATATTTTTAGTAACGGTTTCTAACTGTTAGGGATGTCCTGTTTTGGTGTAGTGAAATAAACAAATAAATAAAAAAAATAGACAAATCAATAAAAATGAGTAAGTTAAATAATCAAATTGCTATGATCTAAAAAGTTATCTCTGACATCCAAAATAACATAACAAAACAAGTGTTTACGAAATACTTTACTGCAACAACTTTCACTACAATCAAAATGCTATTGTTTCAACCATACAGAAACTTCTTGTAAAAACAAGTGCAAGTGAGAAAACAAAAAAATTTCCAGCATTCTCAACAAAAGAAAACTACTTGTAGACGCTGGAAAGTCTAGTCATAAGTATTTATGAGACGTAAGAGATGAATTGCTTCATGGATTTATAGGTGCTATCAATAATTGAGATAATTAGTGTAAGAAAATGTAGGAAATTTAATAAGCGATAAGTTCAGATGTATATTCAAAACAAAAGAAAGCAGTACTCCAGTCGATATCATTACAACAAATATGACATATGACATCGCTAATTTTACATCACTTTCAGCGAAGTGATGTCATAAGAAAACTATGACATCACTTTTCTTAGCATGTGATATAATAATTATCACAAGCAGGGGTAGACCAAAAGGAAGTGGGAAGAGGAGGAACCACTAACTCAACAAAATGATCAAGCTATGCAGCTGGAATGTTAGGGGACTGAACGAGGTTGTAAAAGCAAAACAGATGAATAAGTTTATTACAGAGCAAAGAATAACATGTATGGGGTTCCTGGAAACAAAGGTTAGATTGGAGAGGTTTAGAAGTATAATAGCGGTGGTGTGCCCGACGTGGGAAGTGGAACATAATTACTCGAGTTATGAGTATGGTAGGATATGGCTTGCGTGGGATCGTAATTTTTTGGATGTGCACAAGGAGGTGGAGGGCAGTCAGTTTATCCATTGTAGAGTTACCCTCCTGCAATACGATTTCTCTTGTTATGTTACTACTGTATATGCGACCAATAAAAGACATGAAAGATTGATTTTGTGGGATGAGCTGAAGAGTATCGGTGCTAGTGTGAAAGGGCCTTGGTGTGTAATGGGGGACTTTAATAATGTGCTTTTCTCCCATGAAAGATTAGGGGATAGAGCTGTGCACCCGAGGGAAACCCTCCCCTTTGCAAATAGTCTGAATGTAGCTGGGTTAGTTGACCACATGGCATCTGGTTGTTTTTTTACATGGAATAGTGGAGGGGACAGTGTTAGAAAATGGTCTAAAATAGATAGGTGCCTAGTCAACTCTGGATGGTTTTCTTTACAGCTGGCGACAAAGGTGGAGTTCCTCAGACAAGGTTTATCGGATCATTGCCCTTTGGTGCTGACTTTTCTTTCTACCTCTCGAAGTTACCCCCCTTTTAGGTTCTGTAATTTTTGGTTACTCCATCAGGATTTTGTTGAGTTGGTGAAAGAGTGTTGGACAGTAGCAGATCATGGTATCCCAACGTTTATGCCAACAAAGAAACTGAAGAGCCTGAAAGGTGTTCTGAAAGGGTGGTCACGGTCTGTTGGTAGTAATAATCAGAGGATAGTCCAAGATACAAGAGAGGAGCTAGAGGCCATCCAAGAGAGACTCCAGTTGAACCCTTTAGAGTGTTCGCTCAGTGCCCAAGAGTTCTTCGTTCGAGGAAAACTGTGTGAGCTACTCAGAATGGAGGAAGCGGATATATACCAAAAAGCAGATATAGACTGGATGGTATTTGGGGATAAATGCAGCAAGTTTTTCTTCAACTCTTTGAAGGAAAAAATGAGGCGAAACTATGTATGGAGTGTGATTGATGATATAGGAAACTCTAGAGAAGGGAAGGAACTAGTTGCTGAAGCTTTCTTGAAATACTATAAGGAATTACTTTGGGAGCCGTCTAATGCATCTTGCGACTCTAAGTTCCTTAATAATATCAGGGTGTCGGAAGTGAACACTGCTACAAGTCTGTTTATAGAATCTCAAATAACAGATACTGAAATAAAAGAAGCTCTGTTTGGTATGGAGGATAATAAGGCGTCGGGTCCCGATGGGTTTAATGCTTGTTTTTTCAAAAAGAGCTGGCCAACTATTGGCGATGATTTCATACGAGCTATCAAGTATATATTTTCTCAGAAGCAGATGCCAGGAGGGATAAATGCTATATTTGCTATGTATGTCTACGAAGATGAAGAATGCTTCAAATGTTAGCTCTTTCAGGCCCATTGCTTGTTGTAACGTTGTGTATAAATGTGTTTCAAAAGTTCTAACTAACAGGATGCAAACTTGTATAGCGACATTAATATCTGATTCCCAATCTGCGTTTGTACCTGGGAGATCTATCCAGGATAACCTTCTCCTTGCTCATGAATTACTTAGAGGATATTCAAGGAAAACAGGGCAAAAAAGATGCGCTATAAAGTTGGACATAAAGAAGGCGTATGATTCAGTCTCTTGGCCAGCTCTGAGAGTCATTCTCCAGAAGTTCAAGTTTCCCCCTCTTTTCATAGATTGGCTCTACTTGTGTTATGCCTCTCCTTCGTATTCAGTGATGGTAAATGGAACGCCGGAAGGGTACTTTAGAGGACAACGAGGGCTGTGACAAGGAGACCCAGTTTCTCTTTATCTGTTTGTTCTTATTATGGAAGTGTTGAGTGCTCTACTCTATCAAGGGCTCCAGATGAAGTTGATAAAAGCCCACTCAAAGTGCAAAAAGCTGGAGATCTCCCACCTCGGTTTTCCAGACGATGTCCTGCTCTTTTGTAAAGGAAACTTGGAATCTATCCAAACGATCAAGGGCATCTTAACATCTTTCTCCAAAGTTACGAGGCTGAGCTTGAGTAATGAAAAAACCACTCTCCTTATAGGAAGTATGTCAGAAGAGGAAGGTCGAGAACTAGTTGCAGTCATGAACATTTCGATTGTCTCTCCACCAGTAGCCTACCTTGGGCTTCCTTTGACTGCATCAAGACTGGGAATTAGAGATTGTCTGCCTCTTATAGCGAAGATCACTAGTCGCATTTCCAACTGGAAAAATAAGGACTTGGATAGAGCGGGTAGAGTTCAATTAGTCCAATCTGTCTTGTCCTCTTTCCAAATGTATTGGGCCAAAACCTTTGTGTTGCCAAAAGCAGTACTGGATAAGGTGGGCAAGATTTGTAATAGTTTTATCTGGTCAGGACCAAAGATGGAAAGGAAGATGCACCACTCGAGTCATGGAACCCTCAGGATGATGAAAGAGCAAGGAGGTCTTGGTCTGATCGATCCAAAGTTTTGGAACAAAGCAGCGTATTGTGGTTTAGTGTTCAAACTGGCTCAGAGAACAGACATCCTGTGGGTAAAGTGGTCTTGGGAACAAAATATTAAGCAGAACCATTTCTGGACTATGAAAGTACCAAAGGACTGCTCCTGGGTTTGGCGAGGGATTTTGAAACATCGGGAACTCTCATGGAAGTTTGTGAGGTATAGCATTGCAACTGGAAATGATACAAGCTTTTGGCATGATCCCTGGTGCTCGGGACCTCTTTTCTTAAATTCTCAAGCAAGAAATCTGCTAGCCCAATCTGGACCTCAGGAAGCAAAAGTTGCTGAAGTGATAATGAATAGGTGTTGGTCGAGAACCATTTCTGAATTACCAGAATCTAAAGTGAAGAAGTGGATCCTGGATACTGAGATAAATTCTTATCTTGCAGAGGATAGAGTTATTTGGACTCCGAGCGAGATCAGGGGAATTCCACGATTTCTTGGCCTATCTTTGCTATTAGAAATAATGCGGAGTAAGGTAAAGTGGTTCAAACTTGTGTGGGGAAAGCTCACCGTAGCCAAGCACTCCTTTACTATGTGGCAGTTATTCTCTGGAGCACTGCCTACACAAAACCGACTTATGGCAAAAAAGGTGATCAGCCAATCTCGATGTTGTCTCTGTGATTCCCTTGAGGAAAGTTCGGCACATCTGTTTTTTGACTGCTCCTATTCGAAGATAGTGTGGCAAGGTGTAAAAAGCTATCGATCGCACACGAGAGCTGCTAGGGGTAAGAAAAGGGTTGGAAGGTGGCATAGCAGTGTGCATACGAAAACTACAAGTCCAATCAGATTCTATGAGAGTGGTTCGGATTATGAATAACAGTGAAGATCCACCGTGGCACTGCCGGAACTTAGTCTCCCAGATTAAAAGCTTGGCTATGCAGTTTGAAGAGATTGAGTTTAAGCATATGTTCCGAGAAGGTAACCAAGTGGCAGATTACCTTTCAAAAGTCAGTAGCTCCTTATGTAATGAGTCTATGTTCTATATCCCCCCTATGGATAAAAAACTCGATGAGTTGATTAAAGGGGATAAGGATGGAAAAATGTATTTGCGTCTTTTGGCTTAATAAAGGTTGGGGTATCCTGAACCCCTAGTTACTTCCAAAAAAAAATTATCACAATTTTTTTTTAAAATCACTTATTTCAGAAGCTGATGTAGTAGAGTTGTACAACATCATTTTAATTAATGATGTCGAGATAGTGATGTAGTAACACGTTTTTACGTCACTTACTGTGTCACTTATAAAGTGATATAATATCTATGTATTCAACATCACTTTAAAGGTGTTGTCACTCACCGTGTCACTTATAAAGTGATGTAATATCTATATATTCAACATCACTTTAAAAGTGAATTTGCTAAGTTTTTGAAATCACTTATAATGTGACTTCCAGGAGTATTATTATTAATATACCTCTTAATTAAGTTAATTAGTTAGAAAAAGACCATCTAAAAAATTAGTTTAAATAGAAATGAAACAGGGGTGCATTTGGTTTGCTAAACTAGCAGCCCTTAAACGAAAAATAAAAAATAAAAAACCGCAGCCAATACCCAAAAGGCTTAAACCTCATAAGCAAGGTCCGACCCATAAACACTACACCATAACAGGATATTTAATAAACGCACCTGTTTTGCTTTGTAATAGTTTTTTAACGTTGGTAAGTTGTCTACGCTATATAAGCGTTAGGAATGTTGTCAAGTGTTGCTTTAATTCGGATGAATTTCAATAATTAATTTCTAACGCTTTCAAACTAGACCAAACTGTGTGATAAGTGTTACAAATCATAAAAACCAAAACAGAGCTTTAAATTTCGTGCTCGTATTATTTCGTCGAAATAGAAAACACACCATTCTCTTCTCCTTTCTCTCTCACTATTGCTGCCCACTCTTTCCCTCTCGGGTTTTATTCTCTTCTCTCTCACTGCCACTCTCTATCCCAATTTCTCCCTCATTCATGCGAACTATGGTGACCATCCTCTCTCGTCTATTTATAGGTTTTGTCTTCGATTTGTTTTTTCTCACTTTCGGTCTATGTTTTCAAGATCTGTTCATCGGTGTCGCTGCTCGATTTATAGGGTTTCGTTTTCTTCCCCTTTTGTGGATTTAGGTATATTTGTGACTGTTAAGTTTATTTTATTAAATCTGGGTAGCTTTTGTATTGTTTGCTCGGATTCTTTTCAATCTCAAATTTGTGATTGTCTATGTATGCTTGATTCCTTAAAAATCTGATCTTGATATGTTAATCAGTGAATTTCTTAATGTTGGGCATCAGTAAAGTTTGGATTTTTTTTTTTGACTCTCACATTTTGTTTTCAGCTCTCTACCGCAAACTTGTGTGATTTAACAAGACCTAATAAGTTATCAAACTTCTCTCTTCAAGACAAGATGGTGCTGAAAAATGATGTGGATCTTCTTAACCCACCAGCTGAGCATGAAAAGAGGAAGCATAAGCTCAAACGTCTTGTTCAATCCCCCAACTCCTTTTCCATGGATGTCAAGTGCCAGGGTTGCTTAAATATAACTACTAACTGCAGCCATTCTCAAACGGTTGTGGTATGTGGGAATTGTCAGACTGTGTTGTGTCAGCCAACAGGTGGTCATGCTAGATTTACTGAGGGATGCTCATTCAGGAGAAAGGGGGATTAAGGCATCTCCACTTCTTTTATGTTGCTTGGGTTGACATGGGTTAGCTTTGTGATGGAATGTTTTTGGTTCAGATAAATATAGATTTGGTAGGAGTGATGCTACTTTATCATTTCTATCTATGTATCTTCGTATGTTGAATTATGTTTTAGTTCTCTGGAGTACATTTTTGCTTTAGTAATGTCTGGATTATTTTGAGTTTGTTATCTAAGTTCATTACTTAAAAAAAAAAAAGTTCGAATTTTTGGTTTCTGTAGGACTAGGAGCAAGGTGCAGTGATCTTAGAGTCAGTTCTTAAACATTGCTTGATTTCTTTTACTTCCTTAAAGGCGTGTTTATTTATTTTATTTTTTGTCTCTACTATTTAGTGGTAGAAATTAGGGATGTTTAATTACCTTTACTCTTCACCATGACCTAACCAAGCGAAGAGGGAGATTCTACACCTCTTTGTTTTGGGGTTCGTTATTTTTACTTATTTTGTTATTATTTGTATTTCCTTGTAGAATAACAGATATTGTAATTATTATAGCTTGATGGGTGCTTCTTACTATAGGCAATAATTGTTTGGTGAATGTGGTGTGTCGAAAATTGGGGTTGAACTTTCTTTATCATTCAAGTACTATATTATGCATATGTTCTGTCTGTTTATTTTTCTTTTATAAAATTTGCTTTGATTTTCTAGTACAATGTTTCATACTGCAGAGCAAGAAAAAAAAAATAAAAAAATAAAAAAATAACAACAACAGAGTGATTTGTTAGGCTGTGATAGGTTCTTGGATTAAATTGATTGCATCAAGTCAGGCTGTTATAGGTTCTTGGTTGGGTGATTGTGGTTCTTTTTGGCTCATTTCGGTACTGCAGATTAGATTTTGTTGGTATATAACGCCTATTACAATTTTTTGTATATAATGTAATATTTGTAATTGGAGATGATATTTGTGTGATGAATGTGATTTTAAGATACATTTCATTTTTATTTGATGATAAATGACCAGGAAAATGGTATTATATCAGGATGATATTGGCAAATTTGTTTTATTATTATTATTTTGATAAATGGGACATCACTTTTAAAGTGATTTATAGAATTATTTCACATCACTTTACAAGTAATTTGGAATCTGAATGAAACGTCACTTTCTAAGTGATGTTAATTGGCCTTATTGATTTCACTTAAAAAGTGATTTTAAACGTTATAACATCACTTGTGGATATCGATTAAAAAGTGATGCAAAGTTATAACATCACTTGTGAACATCAATTAAAAAGTGATGTGAAGTAACATCACTTGTGGACATCGTTTAAAAAGTGATGTGGAAAACCCTGACTTTTCACGTTGCCACCATTCACATCACTCTCAAAAGTGATGTCTTATACTTTTGACATCACTTTTTAAGTGATGGGAAATGCCATTTATGTTGTAGTATATGGCCTCAAATAAAAATCTAGTGATATCAACAGGAGAGACAATAAGTTCATAACTTCATTGCTTGATTTAATGATTTATTTATTTTGAATCATTCATCTCTTATAAATCCAATCAAGTAAACAAACAAAATATCTTCAATTAATAATTCAATCCCACTTAAATGTTTATAAAGCAAACAAATATCAAACAAACCCATAGCAACGCCAATTAGATTAAAAATGCAAAAAATCTTTTTCCATTAACATGATGGAAGAAACTAAAAATGCAAAAGATTAAAGATATTATTTCTACACTTACTCTAAGAGAGTGTTTGAAGAGAAAGGATGATTCCATACTTTGTTAATTGAATCGAGATCGAGAGTTTGTGTTTGTGGGTTTTTGGTCGAGCAGAAATCGCAAAATCGAGGGTTTGAAGGTCGAGCAGAAATCGCGAAATCGAGTGTTTGTGTTTGTGGGGTTGCCGGTTTGCCAATTTCTTGGGTATTTGGTTGGGGGGGTGTATGATTTATCGATTTGCCTAACACAATGGCAACCCCGCCCAACTTCGGGTCTGCCTTAACACAATATGGGAAGTGCAGCGATATGAGGGACTCAAAAATATGTGAGAGTTAGGGCCCGCGCCGGGGTAATATAGCCATTTCAAAAAGACAAGCAGATTAACCACTGTTAAGGAACAAAAGTAGGACTAAAACCTAATATTTCAGTATTTCTGGACCAAAGTCTAATTACTATAGTAATAATAGGACCAATGTCTAAAAACCCTAAATTAAACAATCATTCAATTGTTATTTCCTATAAAAATACATATTGGGTCACGAAACCTTGCAATCCTGTAATTCAATTGCTTGTGTTGTTTTGATTGGTTACTTTTCTTTTCTTGAATGGAGCTCAACAACTAGTCGACAGTAATGATGGGGAGGAAGAAGGAATAGAAACTCAACAAGAAACAATGTAGATTGACAAGTTTTATACGACATAATTCAATAATCAATTACTAGACAGTACAGAAATGAAAAGAAGCTTTCATTGCATACATCCATTCAGGGACTCGAACCATCATATGCACATTTTCGTTTAACTACGTACAAGGGATTACATCAGACCTATTCAATTAGGTGGACACCTTCCCAGCCACCACTACCATCATATCAAAGCCATACAATTCACTTTAATCTTCTTAGCATACATGAACCCATACTTCCACCAAATCTTAGTCTCATGTCTATCAAAGACTCATTTTAAAACCACAATGATTCATTACATTTCAAAATATTCACAGCCATCTTTGAACGATGTTTCAATATTTTCTGTGGAGTGAAACTACTCTTATTAAGCTCTTTACAATTGCCAATTTTTCGCATAATTGATAAGAGCCCAAAACTGTAGTTTTAACCCCTTAACAATAATACTTTTAGACCAATTATGCGAGTAATAAATAAGAGTTAATGCTAATTACGTGCTTTTATGTATTTCAAGCATTGAAGTCAATTATGTGCAGATATGTGCCACTTTGGCGATATAAAGGAGCAAGGGTTGGTTGCTAAAAAGTTCTGTGATTAAAGACCAAGGTGAGCAGAAACAGCACACAAAAGTCAGCAGAACTACCGAAGATCGTATCTTTGGACTCATGCCTCGGAATTGGGCGTACCTTATGTCAAAACGACCGACTCGGAAAGAGCTTTCTAATTGTCTAAATCTTGACCCAATCAGAGAAGCAAAAGTAGATGAAAACCCTATTGAAGTCAAAGCCAGCTGAAAAAGATACGTGAATTTGAAAAAATTGGGCTTTGGGCTCGATTTTCCGGCCCAAAACATGGACCCTTATCCCATGCACGAAAATGTGGATCTAGTCTTGATAAAAGTGAAATTGATAGTTTTACTAATGAATAAAGCAATGAAACTCTAAACACAAGTAAAACTAAAACTGAACTATACTCGTGATTATCAAAGATTTCTACTCTCGATATTATTGAAGTGGAGTTAGAATAGAAGATTCGTTCCACTCCTAGTTCTTTAGCATTCAAGTTTCCTACGACTATCAATCCTACCAAAGTCAATGAGAGTTTTACGAATTATACTATGAAATGCTACGGAATACTAAAGTTTGAATCTAGAATAAGAATTAGGGGGGAATTGAATCCGCCTTGAATCCAACTTAATAGACTAGCATAGATTGTTGTAATCCAATTCTCACATTTTTACGGTAAGAATTGGTCGTTCTAATCCCTAATTATACATGACATCTCTACCAATTCATAACTAGCATGTGAGGACGTCCACCCATTCTTATGGCGAATCAATGACCTTCTAGAGTGGAATAGACTTTTACAACGATTCTATAGTACACAATCAAGTTTTCATCAAGGCTTCATCAAACCCATCTAATGGAGGTTTAGCCTTGATTCATCAAACTATCATTTCCATATGAAATTGAATAAGACATAATATAAAGATTCTAACTTTATTAAATTCAACTAAACAATAATTGAAATCTAAATTAACAACTAAGAAATCATTAACAGCTAAGAATTGAAATTAGATCTAAGCAATTTTAAATAACAAAATCAAAATTATCAAAAACTAACTATTTTATTTATCTAATGAATGATAAACAATGATTCAATACTAAAATTAAAAAAAGAATAACAACTAATTAATTAATTGAAAAACTAGATCTAGAACTAAGCTTTAATGGCTACTCTAATGGCTACCTCTATCCTAAGCTAATTGATTCTTAAGAGCTAAGTCTTGTGTGTGGAAATGGAGGAGACCAGATCCACATTTTCGTGCATGGGCTGATGGTCCATGTTTTGGGCCGGAAAATCGAGCCCAAAGACCAATTTCTTCAATCTACAGGGCTCTTTTCAGCTGGCTTTGACTTCAACAGGCTTTTCATCCACTTCTACTCCTCTGATTGGGTCAAGGTTTGTACCATTGGAAAACTCTTTCGAGATGGTCGTTTTACATAAGGTACCAATTCGAGGCCTGAGTCCAAAGATACGATCTTTGGTAGTTCTAATCGACTTTTTGTGTCTTTGTTTACGCCTTGGCCTTTAATCACAGAACTTCTTAGCAACCAACCCTTGCTCCTTTATATCGCCAAAGTGGCACATTTCTGCACATAATTGACTTCAATTCTTGAAATACATAAAAGCACGTAATTAGCATTAACTCTTATTTATTACTCGCATAATTGGTCTAAAAGTATTATTGTTAAGGGGTTAAAACTACAGTTTTGGGCTCTTATCAAACCACCCCGAAACAGCATTTTGCTTGTCCTCAAGCAAATATGAGAAATTAGCATAAGTTACCAAAAATGGAGTCCTAACTAATCTCGTTTCGCCGAGTGCGATTGCATTGACCATATGCAACAAGGCCTTAAACCACTAGGAATTTCCTGGTGGACAAGTTGTAGCCTCGTGAGAGTTTTCCAGTGAAGGTACTCACAAACTTCATCTATACTACAACGACTCATAAATAAAACTATTGTTTCCTTATCTATGTCTTAATTATCTATACATCTCACTAGCAATGAATACAGAATAATCAAGTCGAAACCTAAGCTAATATATGCATAATAATCAATCATCTACGAATAAACATATATACAATGAGTAATACTATGAGATGTACTAGCAAGTTCATTTCTGAAAACTCGGAATAGCGTCCCTAAGTAGGTCCTCACATAAATGTCAAGACAAAAACCACTCTGATTTTTCCGCTCAAGTTTCGCTACTCCAGTGTGTAGTGGGCACACTTTACCTTACAATCTCAATGACACAAAAGGAAGCCGGAGTCGATCAAACACATCTGTCACTTACTATCACACTAACCTATTCCTAATTGAGCTAGAGGTCTTTATTAGGTGTTGCTCGGATTAGGAGATGGTTTAAGAATGAAGGAAATATATATTCAAAAAGGACAAGTCTGAGATAATAAAGGCTCATATTATGTAACTAGAGAAACCTTTGTTGTTTACTTTTGCTTCTACACTTTGTTTCCATCCTTACCCATATTTTTTTTCTTTTTCTTTGGCTTTTGACTCCTTAATTCTATTTTTGGAGTTCTAACTCTTTATTTTCTTTTATTTATTTTTTATTTATTTTTTATTTGGATGGAAACTTACTTTTCTCATCTGAAGGGACTAACAAATTCTTGATTTCAAAGGTTCTTCCCTTTTCTATTCTTCATCTCTATTCTCAGACTTATTCAAAGAATTGGGTAGGTTTTTTTTTTTTTTTAAAAGGGTAAATGATTTGCGGTTTATGAAAGGCTCAAGAAGGGCTCAGAGGGGCGACTAGCGGAAAATAATTCATAGGTTTGAATTTCTGGCTATATCGATCCAAAGAGGGCCTAAATTCTGGCTTAGGATATGGTATAGTGATCAAGCAAGTGGACGTGTGATTTTTCTATTTGGATTTTACTTCTCCCTTGTGTCATTTCTCAAATGTTTCACTCATATAAGGCATTAGGCTATATTCTCACAGGATTTGTAGAATAAGTACTCTAGCCTAGATTTCAAAAACTTATTGCCAACAATCATATATAGATATTTATGTAACATATTTATAGATAGATGCAAGGATTATTACCTACATATTAGCCTAAGTTTCTAAAAACTATTCTAATGCAAAAACTACGAGTGAGACTTCTAGATTATTGAGAGCATAGAGAAAGAAAATAATACAAATATTTCTAAGTGTATATTATACTTTTTATTTATATTTTTAAAATTTTTTAATTTTTTTAAACTAGAAAACAAGTGCATATTATACATATCTATATCCTAACAGATGCCTTAATTACACGTGTTTCTATGCCCCCCCCCCCCCCAAACAAGAAGCATGCTTTGTCCTCAAAGTATTTAAATAAATAGGTTAGAGAAATACCATTGAAATGCATGAAATTCTGGAACATCTGCAAAATGAGATTAAACATACTAATATAGAAAAGAAAAACTGAATCAACTCTATAAGAGTTCCACCCATTGAAACAAATTGCTTGGGACATAAGCAGACACTAACTGAAATAAAAACTAATGTTAACTCCCGTTTAAGCATTTTCCTCCTCATCCTTAATAAAGAAATGAGGTTCATTCGCATCCTGCCATGCCATGGTAATTTGTCAGGCTTCACGCCACTTATCGTCTACTATAGCTAACCTGTCAAGCACAACTTGGTTGGATGAGGTGTAAGGCATAACCTGACGAGGTTGTATCCTCCACCTATGCCAAGTCATTGCACGGAACGATCGAATAATACAATTGGTGGGTCTCACAATGTCGACCCCAACCCAATCCATGAAATGGGCACAAAAAACAGGGAAGAAACATAGCATTATACGGCAAATTAAAATAGGCATAGGAAGGTACTCATGCCTCTTGCTATGGGCTCGGGCTAAACTAGACATTAGGGTCTGGGGAATATCATAAAAGTAACGCGTCCCCAGCTAAAGCAAGGAAAATATCACAAGTTTCACGTCATTCACAGAAGAATAACGCCATTCCCCTCTAATGTTTAGCATGATCCAAAACATAACAGTGCCCACGTTCATAGACAAGCTACCAAGGGCGACGTTATAATCCCCTTAGTCCTCTATCCTAAAGATTCCTGCCCCGTAATGCTCATGCAAATCATCATAGTTATACATGTACATATTATCTACCAAATAGGCCCATGAGTCTTGTATTTTGGCCGGCATAGCAAGTCCAAGCACAAAGGTTAGCAAGAACCTGGAAATTTCCATTGGTTCATCCCCGATGGTGTTGGAGAACACTTGTTCTCCATTTGGTCTATCAAAGAACTTACAATTATCATTAAAATAAGATGTAAGTGCGGGAGAATAAAGTTCATCAGGACTTACCAATAGTGGCTCCCATCCTGCTAGAATGATCACTTCGCGAAACCACGCACCATAGGTGTCACTTTGGAACAAGTCTTCAAAAGGCTGTTCCGGTATGATACGAGGGAATGTCATCCCCAATAAACTCGCTGGAATAGCTGCGAAGGATCTTGGAACAACCCACAAAAAATTGGAATTTTTCTTGGCCACGGGGTTCTGGGCGCGAGGTGCGCTCCACCTATGCCTGGGTAGGGCGCGGGGTGCGCCTTGGTGATTTTTGAGTTCTAGGCACTTGGGCGCAGGGCGCGCTCACTTTGTGCCTAGAATGGGCGCGGGTCGCGCTCAGGATGAAAACTGGAATTCCAGTGTTATTATGGCAGTCAGCGCTTTTTAGCTCAAGGCTTGGTAGAGTATGAGATCAACGCTCGATGAAATTTTTGTCGACAGATTGCCTTGAACGCAAGTAGCACTCCACTCCAAAGGCCAGGGCTCTGAGCTGCTAATAGTGCTAAAATGGATAAGAAAGATGGGAAACGTGGGAGTGAAAGGTGAGAGACGAAAGTGAGGTGTAGTGTGGGTTGTAAGTGTAAAATGGATGAAGTTTTTATAGGTTTTAAGTTGCTAAAACGAATCGGGAAGTTGTCAAAAAGTTTTAAGGCAATTGCCGGAAACAAAAAAATTCCAAAATTGAAAACGGAAACAAATCATATTATTGATTCTAAAACAACTCTAATATCTTTTAGAGTGAATTTAGGATAAACTGCCCTAACTAATCGAGATTTTCAGTTGTAGACACCAAACTTCTTAAGGAAAACAAACTTCTTGGCCCTAATTACATAGACTGGAAACGCAACTTGGATATCTTGTTGACTGCTGAAGAGTACAAATATGTACTCAATGAGGAATGGCCACCTAAGCCTAAAGATATTGCTGGAGAAGAGGAGAAAGAAGCATATAAGAAGTGGAACAAGGCAGATGAGATGTCACAGTGTTACATTCTGGCATCTATGTCAGGTGTGCTGCAACATTAGCATCAGGCCATGACCACGACTTATGATATGATGCTTAATCTCAAGGACCTCTTCGGACACCAGAATAGGGCTTCTAGGCAAACTGTCACGAAAAACTTGATGACCACAACTATGACTAAAGGGACTCCTGTAAGGGATCATATACTCAGGATGATGGCTTTTCTGAATGAGTTGGAGATCATTGGAGCTGATATCGAAGCGGAAACGTAGGTCGATATCATTCTCATGACGCTGCCTGAGAGGTTTGAACCATTTTGCCTTAACTACAACATGAACAAAAGGTTGTATTCTTTGGAAGGCCCGATGTGAGAACCCGATCATTTGTGAGTCTCCTTAAGTAGAGTTATGTTCAAGTTTATGCTACTGAGAAGGTTTCTACTTCTATGCCTAATGGCGGAAAGAAGAAGAATAATAATGTTGAAGCATAAGAATATGGCAAAAGAAAGGGCATGGGACCTCAAGGAGTTGTGAAAAAGCCTAAGGGCAAATGCTACAAGTGCAAGCCCGATCGGGACACGGGCGGAAGCGATTGTCCTCTTCTCAACAAAGAGAATAATGGAGGTATGTTTCATGCACTAGTAGTTTAAACTGAAATGTCTGGCGGTGTTATCTACTAGAACCTGGTGTGTAGATACGGGAACTACTAACCATGTCTGCATTTTCGTTCTGCGAGGTTCAGAAAACCGAGAAAACTTAGTGCTGGAGAGATTGCCTTATCTTTGGGGATGCTACCAGAGTAGTAGTTGTTGCAGTGGGAGATGTTTGTTTATCTTTTGGTAGAAATAAGACTAAGGTGTTAAAGAATTGTCTTTATGTGCCTAATTTTAGAAAGAACTTGATTTCAGTTTCTATGTTAATTAAGGATGAATATTCTGTTTCTTTTAAATGACAAGATTGTCATTAAGAAAAATAAACATTTTATCTGTTCTGGTACATTAAAAGGCAATTTATACATCATTAATCTTATTCCACCCACAGTGCATTAAATTTTACCCAGAGTAGTATTATTCTAGAAGTATTGAGAGGAGAGACATTAAACTACTTCAGTACCAAATGTACAAGAATAGGAACCACAACGTGTCACAAATGACGCACAGGAACAAGAGGTGCTTCATCATAGTGGGAGGGTTGTTAGACAACCAGATAGGTGATTGATTTGGGAATGTCTTTAGACATAACCACTGATAACCAAGATCTTGATCCCTAAACCTACAATGAAGCACTCCAAGATAGAGATGTAATATCTTGGCAAAAGGCAATGAATTCTAAGATGGAATCTATGGATTCTGATCAGATTTGGGAGCTTGTAGAGCCACCCAATGGTATAAAACCCATTGGATGCAAGTGGGTCTATAAAATGGATGTCAAGATAGCTTTCCTTAATGGAAGTCTTGAGGAAACCATCTATATGGAGCAACCAGAAGGATTCATTGAAAAAAGTCAAGAGCATCTTGTTTTGTACAAGAAATTTGATGGAAACATAGTGGTAATTACTGTGCTTTATGTAGATGACATCTTACTCATTGGAAACAATGTGAAAATGTTGTTAGACATAAGGGTATGGTTATCAAAGCAATTTGATATGAAGGACATGGGAGAAGCGGGTCATTTCCTTGGGATCAAAATTATAAGAGAACGCAAGAAAAGGATGTTGTGCTTATCTCAGGCTACCTATTTTGATACTATGTTGACTCGTTCTAACATGCAAAACTCCAAGAAAGGTTTCTTGCCTTTCAGGCATGGAGTTCCTCTATCAAAGTATATGTGTCCCAAGACACCAAAAGAGATAGAGGACATGAAAGCGGTTCTTTTTGCTTCGGCTGTAGGAAGCTTAATGAACACCTGCTTTGTCGTTGGCATGGTTAGCAGATATCAGAAGAACCCTGGACAAGGGCACTGGATTGCGGTAAAACATATACTGAAGTACTTGAAAAGGACTAAGGATTATATGTTAGTATACCATGCAAATAGTTTGGTTCCCTTAGGGTATACAGTCTATGACACTCTCTCTTTTTGCGTATGTAGATGGTATATGGTCGTTGAACAAAAGAGAAGCGTATCAAAACCTAACTATCCCTCAATAAATAAAGGATGAGTAGGGTATCGTTCCACTTTTAAGTGTATGTTATGTGAAGAACGGAATTTGGAAAAGGGGTTTGAGGGATTAAAAACTAATATTGTAGAGATTGTAGATTCTAATGCTAAACTAAGCTAAACTAACTAAACTATTGAGAATTTATAAGAGAGGGAATTCAAGAGATTAGAATCCACCAATACTTTTAATCTATGATCTTACGCTTCATGGTTGTTCTTACAAGTAGACTACAATTAGGCAATCGGCGAAAGTGCCGATGCCCTTTGAATGAAACATCGTTAAGAATTAACTCTACTTAAAGGTTGTTCCTATGTTTATGCTATTAATATCTTCTTTCCTTTTATGTAAGCTCGGGCAGCCATTCAATGTATTACCAAGAGCAACATCAAGGAGTACTTCCTAATAGGGCAGCCATTCAATGAATCACCACTTAAGGCAAACACAAAGAATACTTCCCTAGGCGGCACTCCCCACGAGCTACCCTTCTAAAGGCAACACAAAGAATACTTCCCTAACTCTAAAGAATTACACTACTAGAAGAAAAGTAAAGAACACTAGCATGATATTAATATTGCAAAACATAAACCCTATTCTATACTTCCATCCCCCGGTGTGGGCAATGGAACTAATAACTACAAACATAAAGAACTAACTTTGATTGAAGAACACCATGAACCGGAAGAATCATTAAACTTTAAGCACGGGCTTCATCTTCTCCCTTGAAGGAGAAGATTAGCCTTCCATATAGAAGGAAGAACACGAAGAAGCGAGAAGAAGAAGAGTTGAAGAACATAAGACTAGAAAGACTAATTTATTAAGACTCAAACTAGTTAAAACCGATCTTTTATTATTAATCTCTCTCGCCTCAAGTTAAAGGAGACAAGAATATAAGTGAATTGGCAAATTACATGAGGCACTTAGGTCCTCTATTTATAGGGGTTACAATGAGCTCTAGAAGCATTCCAAACCGTCATTTGTTTCCTAATACAAATAGGTTTCTTCGAGAGTCCAACTTCATGTCCAAAGCGAGAAGGAATTGGCTACATTGTCGATTCATGCGTCTAGGCGCATTATCCATGCGTCTCAGACTCAATCAATGCGTCGGGCGCTCGATCTATCGTCCCGGACTCAATCAATGCGTCACGGGCGCTTCGATCCATCGCCCCAGGACGCATAAGCCGATTTTCTCTCTTACGCTTCTATCCTTCTATCCTCTTTTGCGGGCTTTGGTCCAAGCAGCGAATCCTTTGGCCTTGGGCTTCCAAATAGACTTTAATATAGGTCCAAGTCGCACCTTTAACAGCTCCAATTCCTTGGCCTTCTCCATGATTGTCCACGGGCCTCCCATGTGATCCTTAATGCTCGAATTGCCGTTTTACCCCATTTTTTCTCTAATATTCTACAAAAACTCTCTTTTTCAATTGTAGAGTCTTAAAACACAACTTATAAACACTATTAGTCCACTAAGATGGCTAAACAAGAGGCATAATCGAGGGTTAAATAGCACTTTTTGAGCACTTATCACAACTCCCAACTAGCCTTTTGCTAGTCTCTTAGCAAATAAGATAAAAAATAGATAAGTGATCAAAATCACATCCTAATAACAAAAATAAAATCCTAACTCATTTTCGCGAGGCATCGCGATTGCATTTACCATATGCAACAAGGCTTTAAACCTTTAAGTTCCCAAAAAAGGACGAGTTATAGTCTCGAGGGGTTTTTCGGTGATATACCCACAAAATCAATCAATAGCATGTTCAAGAATGATAGTATTTTTCGAGAGAGAAATTCCTTACCCACTTTGTGCTTACTCAATAGACAATCTCCATTGCTAATTACATTCTTTGCAAAGACTCATAGATTATGATGAGAGATAGTAAAATTGACAAAATTCT
This sequence comes from Coptis chinensis, assembly GCF_015680905.1. NCBI lineage: Eukaryota > Viridiplantae > Streptophyta > Magnoliopsida > Ranunculales > Ranunculaceae > Coptis > Coptis chinensis. The sequence continues at coordinate 32,850,577 of NC_141462.1, forward strand.
CAATCAAGGCTTATGTGTACTTAGTCAATTTTCTATACTCTCCTATCCAAGAAGCGGAATCCCTAGTTTACCATGGGTAGATAATCTTGACTTTCAATCCTCACCGGTCATACTCTCGAGAAAAGAATCTCGAGGAAGATGGTCTACTATTTTACCTCATGTATGTGGGGAAAAAGAATAATGCATCTGAACATCCCACATACTACCTTGAAAGGCGGACTTGAATAAAAGTAGTCTCATGGAAAGAATGTCAATCACATATGAAGTGTCGGGTCCTTCACTTTAGCATCCTCTCACCTATTCTAGACTTCGTACCATACTGTAGTGATAAGTCATGGGTTGTAACTTGGCTTGGGTATTGGTTTATGAAGGAAAGGTAAAAAGGATTCTAAGGTTGTTTCCCGAAAACACTAAGGGTTTTGCTTATTTCTTTGGAAGATTTCTTCAAATTCTGTATTCTTGAGAAAATTCTTCCTTTGTCTTAGCTTTTCCATCCATTACGTTTCTTATTTTTTTTTTTTTTTTTTTTTTTTTTTTTTTTTTTTTTTTTTTAAAGCTCAGTGGTATATCCTTGATTAGTCTCTTGGATATGCTCGTTTTCCACTAGCTTCTTTCACTTGAACAAAATGATGGACTTCATTGTATCTCTACGATATTTCCTTGTAATCTTCCTTTTGTGGTCTTTCTTCCTCCTTGTGCCCCTCGTATTCTCAGAAACATATGGGTATGGCTGATAAAGATTTTGGCTATACTCCTTGTCTGGAGTTGGGTGATGGGTCAAGGGTTTTATGAAAGAAAATGGCTTATTGTAAGGCTCAAAGGGTTTAACATGATGGTCTACTAGGTGGGATAAATTTGAATGGGTTCACTACTTGACTTATCGATTATGATACTCGTTTGAATAGACTACAAGACCTAATGGCTATCTCCCCGGTTGATGTCGCCGTGATTAACCAAATCAACGAATAATGAGACTATATTCTAAACGACATAAAGAACTGAAAGATGATGAGTCACTAAGACTCGGATTTTTTCGTAAGAACTCTCCAAAGAATGAGTATAAAGCTCAAGTCTCGCGGGCTAAGTCTAAAAATTCTACTTCGGTTTACTAGGGGTTTAAATCTCTCTTCTAGCAAAAGTACACAAAGCCCGACTAAGTATTATGGTGGTGCCTTGATAAAAGAATTCTATCAATAAGAACTATGTCCGAGCATAATAAATAGTCTAAGCGGCAATGAAATCAATAATATCAACTATCTATCAAATTCAACACTAAGCGATTATAGAATATATATCCCGGACTCATCATTAAAATTCATTTTTTCTCATGCTCTGATATAAAAACAAAATGTTTTTGTTTTTGAAAACTAATTTTGAAATTAGTTTCTCAAAGTACACCCTCCCCTACTTATGCATGCATTGACCTCGATGTATAAAGAAGTAAATGAAGTGGATGAGAAAAAGGTAGGATATTACCATTGATGCGAATATCAATATTTGATCTTTCTCGTCATATAAAGGTTTAAGCTTACAAAATAGAGAAAATCAAATATCATTAGTTCAAGAAACAAAACAAATCTGGGGATTATTAAAGTAACTAATCCTACTTGAGCAAACCGTGCTCAAAACTACTTCGTGGCCTGACCTCGTTCGGCGTCCCTAATCCGCTTTCGTTCTCCTCGGTTGACTCTCCACTGACTACCCGCTCTTTAATCTCGTCAACACTACTAGCCGGGTATCTACTGACCTCGTCGGTCGAAGTGTATGTGTGGTCTTTGCTTCGGTAGTCCTCGATGTTCAAACAACGCCCTGCATTCCCCTGCGATATGTATCATAGCAGCCCCTCATGTTTTGATCCTCATAGCTTGATAGGGTGCTATGTTTCCAAAATCATACTCGGTAGGGTGTGGTGCAGCCACAGATCGTCGGCTGTCCCATCACATCTAAGTACTTTCGGAGACTCCATTCTCCTGCGGTCCTTGTAGCCAAAATACTCTTTAGGATCATAGCTCGAAGTCTCAAATCCGGCGGTGATCTAAATCTAAGCCTTCCATGATTTTTGTGGCTATGGCCGGGAGTGCTATCTTAGAATGCTCTACCTTCTTTGTCTTCATATTCCCCAGCCCGAAGAATAAATCTACACAACGTTGTGATAATGGATCAATGTCACCGCTATTTGGAGAGACCAACCCGAGCCGATACCGCTCTAAACATGGGGCTAACTTGGTTCAAGGTGAAAGGAAATGGTGGGATAGTAGACCACTCTTCATGAAGAACCTAGAGAATCACTCACACCACTTATTTCCGCTTTGTCCACTAGAGTTAATCGATGTTTTAGGAATGATACATCTATGATGTAGCCCTTCGTAGCGCTCTTAATATGTTTCTCACACTTTGTAATCCTTATTCTTTATTAATCAATTACCTTTAGCAAAAAAAAAAACTTAAGAATTATGCTACCATACTGCTTTTCTGAATTCAGCTCGAAAAGTATAAGGAGCTACTACTTAAGAATAGGATATAAGCATATATCTATATATACATATTTGTTTTCTACCGCCCTCCTTTTATTTATTTCTATTGGTGTATAGGATGAAAGGGACTTTTTCTCGATGATACTCATCCCAAAGTCATCCCCCGACGCTTGCCAACTACAAGGGGTGCTAGTTTTGTACAAAATGATATGAGAGCCGAAAGTTTAAGGACAAGTCCCATTGATTTGAAAACAAGGTGTATTTCATTGCGTGGCAAGTCCTATTTATGAAAGACGCTTTTGGTGATGTTATTTTAATAAAAGATTACGCGGATTGGATGTACTTTGTAAGATTTCTTGTTTATATTATGGACGATTGTAAAATACCCAATAAGTGGGGGGCATCTTTATGCAAAGTTGCAGTTCCCAAAAGGGGGTGGTTGGGGATTTTTTTTTTTTTTACATATGAAATAGTTTTGTAACGGTTCTTCACCATTACTAAGCTTTGCAATAAGTAAACACAAAAAGCCGCTACTAATTTTATAAAAGCTGCATTAATGTTAGAAAAGAGTAACACAAAAAAAAGCCGCTAATAACTTTATAAAAGCGTTACTAATGTTAGAAAAGAGTAACATAAAAAAGCCGCTACTAACTTTATAAAATCAAGTTATTAATGTTAGAAAAGAGTAACACAAAAAGTGTTACTATTTTTATAAAACCGTTATTGATGTTAAAAAAGAGTAACATAAAAAAGCGCTACTAATGTTATAAAACCATTATCGATAAAGTTAAAAAGAGTAACACCAAAAAAAGCGCTACTAATTTTATAAAACCGCTATAAAGAGTAATACAATTGAGCAAAGAAAACGCAGTAAATATTTTTAGTAACGGTTCAAATCGCTACAATAATAATAATTATGTAACGGTTATAAACCGTTACAAATATTAATAAAGAATTAGCAACTCCCAACCGTGGATTATATAAAAACCGCTAAATATTTTTAGTAACGGTTTCTAACCGATAGGGATGTCCTGCTTTGGTGTAGTGAAATAAACAAATAAATAAAAAAATAGACAAATCAATAAAAATGAGTAAGTTAAATAATCAAATTGCTATGATCTAAAAAAGTTATCTCGACATCCAAAATAACATAACAAAACAAGTGTTTATTTAAATACTTTTTATCGCAACAACTTTCACTACAATCAAAATGCTATTGCTTCAACCATACGTAAAACTCTTTTTGTAAAAACAAGTGCAAGTGAGAAAAAAAAAATTTCCAGCATTCTCAACAAAAGAAAACTACTTGTAGACGCGGAAAGTCTAGTCATAAGTATTTATGAGACGTGGAAGAGATGAATTGCTTCCATGGATTTATAGGTGCTATCAATAATTGAGATAATTAGTGTAAGAAAATGTAGGAAATTTAATGTTTATAAGTTCAGATGTATATTCAAAACAAAAGCGTTACTCATCTACCGATATCATTACAACAAATATGACATATGACATCGCTAATTTTACATCACTTTTCAGCTTAAGTGATGTCATAAGAAAACTATGACATCACTTTTTCTTAGCATGTGATATAATAATTATCACAAGCAGGGGTAGACCAAAAGGAAGTGGGAAGAGGAGGAACCACTAACTCAACAAAATGATCAAGCTATGCAGCTGGAATGTTAGGGGACTGAACGAGGTTGTAAAAGCAAAACAGATGAATAAGTTTATTACAGAGCAAAGAATAACATGTATGGGGTTCCTGGAAACAAAGGTTAGATTGGAGAGGTTTAGAAGTATAATAGCGGTGGTGTGCCCGACGTGGGAAGTGGAACATAATTACTCGAGTTATGAGTATGGTAGGATATGGCTTTAGCGTGGGATCGTAATTTTTGGATGTGCACAAGGAGGTGGAGGGTCCGCTTTATCCATTGTAGAAGTTACCCTCCCCGCAATACGGTTTCTCTTGTTATGTTACTACCGTGATATGCGAGCAATAAAAGACATGAAAGATTGATTTTGTGGGATGAGTGGAAGAGTATCGGTGCTAGTGTGAAAGGGCCTTGGTGTGTAATGGGGACTTTAATAATGTGCTTTTCTCCCATGAAAGATTAGGGGATAGAGCCGCGGCACCCGAGGGAAACCCTCCTTTGCAAATAGTCCGAATGTAGTCGGGTTAGTTGGACACACCACGGCATCCGGGTTGTTTTTACATGGAATAGTGGAGGGGGGTGTTAGAAAATGGTCTAAAATAGATAGGTGCCTAGTCAACTCGATGATTTTTTTATACCGGGCGACAAAGGTGGAGTTCCCATTAAGGTTTATCGGATCATTGCCCTTTGGTGTCGACTTTTCTTTCTACCTCCGGTTACCCCTTTAGGTTCTTGTAATTTTGGTTACTCCATCAGATTTTGCCGAGTTGGTGAAAGAGTGTCGACAAGAGCGCATCATGGTATCCCAACGCTTATGCCAACAAAGAAATCAAGAGTCCGGAAGGTGTTCAAAGCGGTGGTCACGGATTCATTTGGTAGTAATAATCGAGGATAGTCCAAGATACAAGAGAGGAGCTAGAGGCCATCCAAGAGAGACTCTTACCGAACCTTTTAGAGTGTTCGCCGATTGCCAAGAGTTCTTCGCTCGAGAAAACCCGTGGTGAGCTACCCAGAATGGAGGAAGCGGATATATACCAAAAAGCAGATATAGACCGGATGGTATTTGGGGATAAATGCAGCAAGTTTTTCTTCAACTCTTTGAAGGAAAAACGAGGCTAAACTATGTATGGAGTGTGATTGATGATGAGGAAACTCTAGAGAAGGGAAGGAACTAGTTGTCGGGCTTTCTTGAAATACTATAAGGAATTACTTTGGGAGCCGCCTAATGCATCTTGGCGACTCTAAGTTCCTTAATAATATCAGGTGTCGGAAGTGAACACTGCTACAAGTCTGTTTATAGAATCTCAAATAACAGATACTGAAATAAAAGAAGCTCTGTTTGGTATGGAGGATAATAAGGCGTCGGGTCCCGATGGGTTTAATGCTTGTTTTTTCAAAAAGAGTCGGCCAACTATTGGCGCATGATTTCATACGAAGCCATCAAGTATATATTTTCTCGTACAGATGCCAGGAGGGATAAATGCAACGCTGCTATGTCTTATACCGAAGATGAAGAATGCTTCAAATGTTAGCTCTTTCAGGCCCATTGCTTGTTGTAACGTTGTGTATAAATGTGTTTCAAAAGTTCTAACTAACAGGATGCAAACTTGTATAGCGATTATTAATATCCGATTCCCTCATGCTTGTACCGGAGATCTATCCAGATAACCTTCTCCTTGCTCATGAATTACTTAGAGGATATTCAAGGAAAACAGGCAAAAAGATGCGCTTATAAAGTTGGACATAAAGAAGGCGATGATTCGGGCTCTTGGCCACCGGTGAGTCATTCTCCGTAAGTTCAAGTTTCCCCCTTTTTCATAGATTGGCTCTACTTGTGTTATGCCTCTCCTTCAGATTCGCTGATGGTAAATGGAACGCCGGAAGGGTACTTTAGAGGACAACGAGGGTCGCGGACAAGGAGACCCGCTCTTTATCCGCTTGTTCTTATTATGGAAGTGTTGAGTGCTCTACTCTATCAAGGGCTCCAGATGAAGTTGATAAAAGCCCACTCAAAGTGCAAAAAGCTGGAGATCTCCCACCTCGGTTTTCCAGACGATGTCCTGCTCTTTTGTAAAGGAAACTTGGAATCTATCCAAACGATCAAGGGCATCTTAACATCTTTCTCCAAAGTTACGAGGCTGAGCTTGAGTAATGAAAAAACCACTCTCCTTATAGGAAGTATGTCAGAAGAGGAAGGTCGAGAACTAGTTGCAGTCATGAACATTTCGATTGTCTCTCCACCAAGAGCCTACCTTTGGGCTTCCTTTGATCGCATCAAGACTGGGAATTAGAGATTGTCTCCGCTTTTATAATAAGATCACTAGTCGCATTTTAAACCGGAAAAATAAGGACTTGATAGAGCGGGTAGAGTTCAATTAGTCCAACTGCCTTGTCCTCTTTCTAAATGTATTGGGCCAAAACCTTTCAGGTTGCCAAAAAGCAAGATTGGATAAGGTGGGCAAGATTTGTAATAGTTTTATCCGGTCGACCAAAGATGGAAAGGAAGATGCACCACTCGAAAGTCATGGAACCCTCGTGATGATGAAAGAGCAAGGAGGTCTTGGTCTGATCGATCCAAAGTTTTGGAACAAAGCAGCGTATTGTGGTTTAGTGTTCAAACTGGCTCAGAGAACAGACATCCTGTGGGTAAAGTGGTCTTGGGAACAAAATATTAAGCGTAACCATTCCGACTATGAAAGTACCAAAGGATCGCCCCGGGTTTGGCGAGGGATTTTGAAACATCGGGAACTCTCATGGAAGTTTGTGAGGTATAGCATTGCAACTGGAAATGATACAAGCTTTTGGCATGATCCCTGGTGCTCGGGACCTCTTTTCTTAAATTCTCAAGCAAGAAATCTGCTAGCCCAATCTGGACCTCAGGAAGCAAAAGTTGCTGAAGTGATAATGAATAGGTGTTGGTCGAGAACCATTTCTGAATTACCAGAATCTAAAGTGAAGAAGTGGATCCTGGATACTGAGATAAATTCTTATCTTGCAGAGGATAGAGTTATTTGGACTCCGACGAGTTCAGGGGAATTCACGATTTCTTCGGCCTATGCTGCTATTAGAAATGTGCGGAGTAAGGTAAAGTGGTTCAAACTTGTGTGGGGAAAGCTCACCGTACCCAAGCACTCCTTTACTATGTGGCAGTTATTCTCTGGAGCACTGCCTACACAAAACCGACTTATGGCAAAAAAGGTGATCAGCCAATCTCGATGTTGTCTCTGTGATTCCCTTGAGGAAAGTTCGGCACATCTGTTTTTTGACTGCTCCTATTCGAAGATAGTGTGGCAAGGTGTAAAAAAAGCTATCGGTACTGCACCAGGAGCTGCTAGGGGTAAGAAAAGGGTTGGAAGGTGGCATAGCAGTGTGCATACGAAAACTACAAGTCCAATCAGATTCTATGAGAGTGGTTCGGATTATGAATAATGCTGAAGATCCACCGCGGCACCTGCGGAACTTAGTCTCCCGTGATTAAAAGCTTGGCTATGCAGCTTTGAAGAGATTGAAGTTTAAGCATATGTTCCGGAGAAGGTAACCAAGTGGCGATTACCTTCAAAAGTCAAGAGTCCTTATGTAATGAGTCTATGTTATATATCCCCCTATGGATAAAAACTCGATGAGTTGATTAAAGGGGATAAGGATGGAAAAATGTATTTCGCCTTTTGGCTTAATAAAGGTTGGGGTATCCCGAACCCCTAGTTACTTCCAAAAAAAATTATCACAATTTTTTTAAAATCACTTATTTCGTGGTCGATGTAGTAGAGTTGTACAACATCATTTTAATTAATGATGTCGAGATAGTGATGTAGTAACACGCTTTTTACGCCACTTCATCGCGGTCACTTATAAAGTGATATAATATCTATGTATTCAACATCACTTTAAAGGTGTTGTCACTCACCGTGTCACTTATAAAGTGATGTAATATCTATATATTCAACATCACTTTAAAAGTGAATTTGCTAAGTTTTTGAAATCACTTATAATGTGACTTCCAGGAGTATTATTATTAATATACCTCTTAATTAAGTTAATTAGTTAGAAAAAGACCATCTAAAAAATTAGTTTAAATAGAAATGAAACAGGGTGCACGCTGGTTTGCTAGACTAGCAGCCCTTAAACGAAAAATAAAAAATAAAAAACCGCAGCCAATACCCAAAAGGCTTAAACCTCATAAGCAAGGTCCGACCCATAAACACTACACCATAACAGGATATTTAATAAACGCACCTGTTTTGCTTTGTAATAGTTTTTTAACGTTGGTAAGTTGTCTACGCTATATAAGCGTTAGGAATGTTGTCAAGTGTTGCTTTAATTCGGATGAATTTCAAGAATTAATTTCTAACGCTTTCAAACTAGACCAAACTGTGTGATAAGTGTTACAAATCATAAAAACCAAAACAGAGCTTTAAATTTCTCGCGGCTCAGATTATTTCATCAATAAATAGAAAACACACCATTCTCTTCTCCTTTCTCTCTCACTACATCGCTGCCCACTCTTTCCCTCTCGGTTTTATTCTCTTCTCTCTCATCGCCACTCTCTATCCCAATTTCTCCCTCATTCATGCGAACTATGGTGACCATCCTCTCTCGTCTATTTATAGGTTTTGTCTTCGATTTGTTTTTTTCTCACTTTCGATCTATGTTTTCAGGATCTGTTCGTCGGTGTCGCTGCTCGATTTATAGGGTTTCGTTTTCTTCCCCTTTTGTGGATATAGGTATATTTGTGACTGTTAAGTTTATTTTATTAAATCTGGGTAGCTTTTGTATTGTTTGCTCGGATTCTTTTCAATCTCAAATTTGTGATTGTCTATGTATGCTTGATTCCTTAAAAAATCTGATCTTGATATGTTAATCGCTGAATTTCTTAATGTTGGGCATCAAGAAAGTTTGATTTTTTTTTTGACTCTCACATTTGTTTTCCAAATGGCTTCATTGCAAACTTGTGTGATTTAACAAGACCTAATAAGTTATCAAACTCTCTCTTCAAGACAAGATGGTGCTGAAAAAATGATGTGGATCTTCTTAACCCACCACCGAAAGCATGAAAAGAGGAAGCATAAGCTCAAACGCCTTGTTCAATCCCCCAACTCCTTTTCCATGGATGTCAAGTGCCGGGGTTGCTTAAATATAACTACTAACCGCAGCCATTCTCAAACGGTTGTGGTATGTGGAATTGTCGATCATGGTTGTGTCACCAACAGTGGTCATGCTAGATTTCATCGAGGGATGCTCATTCAGAGAAAGGGGATTAAGGCATCTCCACTTCTTTTATGTTGCTTGGGTTGACATGGGTTAGCTTTTTGGATGGAATGTTTTGGTTCCGGATAAATATAGATTTGGTAGGAGTGATGCTACTTTATCATTTCTATCTATGTATCTTCGTATGTTGAATTATGTTTTAGTTCTCTGGAGTACATTTTTGCTTTAGTAATGTCTGGATTATTTTGAGTTTGTTATCTAAGTTCATTACTTAAAAAAAAAAAAGTTCGAATTTTTGGTTTCTGTAGGACTAGGAGCAAGGTGCAGTGATCTTAGAGTCAGTTCTTAAACATTGCTTGATTTCTTTTACTTCCTTAAAGGCGTGTTTATTTATTTTATTTTTTGTCTCTACTATTTAGTGGTAGAAATTAGGGATGTTTAATTACCTTTACTCTTCACCATGACCTAACCAAGCGAAGAGGGAGATTCTACACCTCTTTATTTTGGGGTTCGTTATTTTTACTTATTTTGTTATTATTTGTATTTCCTTGTAGAATAACAGATATTGTAATTATTATAGCTTGATGGGTGCTTCTTACTATAGGCAATAATTGTTTGGTGAATGTGGTGTGTCGAAAATTGGGGTTGAACTTTCTTTATCATTCAAGTACTATATTATGCATATGTTCTGTCTGTTTATTTTTCTTTTATAAAATTTGCTTTGATTTTCTAGTACAATGTTTCATACTGCAGAGCAAGAAAAAAAAAATAAAAAAATAAAAAATAAAAAAAACAACAAGTGATTTGTTAAATTTGTGATAGGTTCTTGGATTAAATTGATTGCATCAAGTCAGCTGTTATAGGTTCTTGGTCAAGTGATTGTGGTTCTTTTGGCTCATTTTGCGATCGCAGATTAGATTTTGTTGGTATATAACGCCTATTACAATTTTTTGTATATAATGTAATATTTGTAATTGGAGATGATATTTGTGTGATGAATGTGATTTTAAGATACATTTCATTTTTATTTGATGATAAATGACCAGGAAAAAATGGTATTATATCGATGATGATATTGGCAAATTTGTTTTATTATTATTATTTTGATAAATGGGACATCACTTTTAAAGTGATTTATAGAATTATTTCACATCACTTTACAAGTAATTTGGAATCTGAATGAAACGTCACTTTCTAAGTGATGTTAATTGGCCTTATTGATTTCACTTAAAAAGTGATTTTAAACATTATAACATCACTTGTGGATATCGATTAAAAAGTGATGCAAAGTTATAACATCACTTGTGAACATCAATTAAAAAGTGATGTGAAGTAACATCACTTGTGGACATCGTTTAAAAAGTGATGTGGGGATGTGGAAAACCCTGACTTTTCACGTTGCCACCATTCACATCACTCTCAAAAGTGATGTCTTATACTTTTGACATCACTTTTTAAGTGATGGGAAATGCCATTTATGTTGTAGTATATGGCCTCAAATAAAAATCTAGTGATATCAACAGGAGAGACAATAAGTTCATAACTTCATTGCTTGATTTAATGATTTATTTATTTTGAATCATTCATCTCTTATAAATCCAATCAAGTAAACAAACAAAATATCTTCAATTAATAATTCAATCCCACTTAAATGTTTATAAAGCAAACAAATATCAAACAAACCCATAGCAACGCCAATTAGATTAAAAATGCAAAAAATCTTTTTCCATTAACATGATGGAAGAAACTAAAAATGCAAAAGATTAAAGATATTATTTCTACACTTACTCTAAGAGAGTGTTTGAAGAGAAGGGATGATTCCGTGACTTTGTTAATTGAATCGAGATCGAGAGTTTGTGTTTGTGGGTTTTGGTCGAAAGCAGAAATCGAAGAAAAATCGAGGGTTTGAAGGTCGAAAGCGTAAATCGCGAAATCGAGTGTTTGTGTTTGTGGGGTTGCCGGTTTGCCAATTTCTTGGGTATTTGGTTGGGGGGGTGTATGATTTATCAGTTGCGCCCAACACAATGGGCAGACCCCGGCCCAACTCGGGGTCTGCCCAACACAATATGGGGTCTGGCAGTAACAGGACTCAAAAAATATGTGAGAGTTAGGGCCCGCTCTGGGGTAATATAGCCATTTCAAAAAGACAAGCAGATTAACCACTGTTAAGAAACAAAAGTAGGACTAAAACCTAATATTTCAGTATTTCTGGACCAAAGTCTAATTACTATAGTAATAATAGGACCAATGTCTAAAAACCCTAAATTAAACAATCATTCAATTGTTATTTCCGATAAAAATACATATTGGGTCACTTAAACCTTGCAACTCAGTAATTCAATTGCTTGTGTTGTTTTGATTGGTTACTTTTCTTTTCTTGAATGGAGCTCAACAACTAGTCGACAAAGAATGATGGGGAGGAAGAAGGAATAGAAACTCAACAAGAAACAATGTAGATTGACAAGTTTTATACGACATAATTCAATAATCAATTACTAGACAGTACAGAAATGAAAAGAAGCCTTCATTGCATACATCCATTCAGGGACTCGAACCATCATATGCACATTTTCGTTTAACTACGTACAAGGGATTACATCAGACCTATTCAATTAGGTGAACACCTTCCCAGCCACCACTACCATCACATCAAAGCCATACAATTCACTTTAATCTTCTTAGCATACATGAACCCATACTTCCACCAAATCTTAGTCTCATGTCTATCAAAGACTCATTTTAAAACCACAATGATTCATTACATTTCAAAATATTCACAGCCATCTTTGAACGATGTTTCAATATTTTCTGTGGAGTGAAACTACTCTTATTAAGCTCTTTACAATTGCCAATTTTTCGCATAATTGATAAGAGCCCAAAACTGTAGTTTTAACCCCTTAACAATAATACTTTTAGACCAATTATGCGAGTAATAAATAAGAGTTAATGCTAATTACGTGCTTTTATGTATTTCAAGCATTGAAGTCAATTATGTGCAGATATGTGCCACTTTGGCTATATATAAAGGAGCAAGGGTTGGTTGCTAAAAAGTTCGCGGATTAAAGACCAAGGTGAGCGTAAAAAAGACACAAAAAGTCGTGCGGAACTACCAAGATCGATCTTTAGACTCATGCCTCGAATCATGCATCTTATGTCAAAACGACCGACTCGGAAAGAGCTTTCCAATGGTCTAAATCTTGACCCAATCAGAGGAGCAAAAGTAGATGAAAACCCTATTGAAGTCAAAGCCAGCTGAAAAAGGCCCTGTGGACTGAAAAAATTGGGCTTTGGGCTCGATTTTCCGGCCCAAAACATGGACCCTCAGCCCATGCACGAAAATGTGGATCTAGTCTTGATAAAAGTGAAATTGATAGTTTTACTAATGAATAAAGCAATGAAACTCTAAACACAAGTAAAACTAAAACTGAACTATACTCGTGATTATCAAAGATTTCTACTCGATATTATGAAGTGGAGTTAGAATAGAAGATTCGCTCCACTCCTAGTTCTTTTAGCATTCAAGTTTCCTAATTACTATCAATCCTACCAAAGTCAATGAGAGTTTTTTTAATTATACTATGAAATGCTACGGAATACTAAAGTTTGAATCTAGAATAAGAATTAGGGGAATTGAACTACTTTGAATCCAACTTAATAGACTAGCATAGATTGTTGTAATCCAATTCTCACATTTTTACGGTAAGAATTGGTCGCTCTAATCCCTAATTATACATGACATCTCTACCAATTCATAACTAGCATGTGAGGACGCCCACCCATTCTTATGGCTTAATCAATGACCTTCTAGAGTGGAATAGACTCTTACAACGATTCTATAGTAATAATCAAGTTTTCATCAAGGCTTCATCAAACCCATCTAATGGAGGTTTAGCCTTGATTCATCAAACTATCATTTCCATATGAAATTGAATAAGACATAATATAAAGATTCTAACTTTATTAAATTCAACTAAACAATAATTGAAATCTAAATTAACAACTAAGAAATCATTAACAGCTAAGAATTGAAATTAGATCTAAGCAATTTTAAATAACAAAATCAAAATTATCAAAAACTAACTATTTTATTTATCTAATGAATGATAAACAATGATTCAATACTAAAATTAAAAAAAGAATAACAACTAATTAATTAATTGAAAAACTAGATCTAGAACTAAGCTTTAATGGCTACTCTAATGGCTACCTCTATCTTAAGCTAATTGATTCTTAAGAGCTAAGTCTTGTGTGTGGAAATGGAGGAGACCAGATCCACATTTTCGTGCATGGGCTGATGGTCCATGTTTTGGGCCGGAAAATCGAGCCCAAAGACCAATTTCTTCAATCCACAGGGCTCTTTTCAGCTGGCTTTGACTTCAACAGGCTTTTCATCCACTTCTACTCCTCTGATTGGGTCAAGGTTTGTACCATTGGAAAACTCTTTCCGAGACGGTCGTTTTTACATAAGGTACGCCCAATTCCGAGGCCTGAGTCCAAAGATACGATCTTCGGTAGTTCTACTGACTTTTGTGTGCTGTTTCTGCCCGCCTTGGCCTTTAATCACAGAACTTCTTAGCAACCAACCCTTGCTCCTTTATATCGCCAAAGTGGCACATTTCTGCACATAATTGACTTCAATTCTTGAAATACATAAAAGCACGTAATTAGCATTAACTCTTATTTATTACTCGCATAATTGGTCTAAAAGTATTATTGTTAAGGGGTTAAAACTACAGTTTTGGGCTCTTATCAAACCACCCCGAAACAGCATTTTGCTTGTCCTCAAGCAAATATGAGAAATTAGCATAAGTTACCAAAAATGGAGTCCTAACTAATCTCGTTTCACGAGCGCGATTGCATTGAATATACGCAACAAGGCCTTAAACCACTAGGAATTTCCTGGTGGACAAGTTGTAGCCTCGTGAGAGTTTTCCAGTGAAGGTACTCACAAACTTCATCTATACTACAACGACTCATAAATAAAACTATTATTTCCTTATCTATGTCTTAATTATCTATACATCTCACTAGCAATGAATACAGAATAATCAAGTCGAAACCTAAGCTAATATATGCATAATAATCAATCATCTACTTAATAAACATATATACAATGAGTAATACTATGAGATGTACTAGCAAGTTCGTTTGAAAAACTCGGAATAGCGCCCCTAAGTAGGTCCTCACATAAATGTCAAGACAAAAACCACTCGATTTTTCCCTCAAGTTCGCTTCTCTACTCCAAAGTGTAGTGGGCACACTTTACCTTACAATCTCAATGACACAAAAGGAAGCCGGAGTCGATCAAACACATCTGTCACTTACTATCACACTAACCTATTCCTAATTGAGCTAGAGGTCTTTATTAGGTGTTGCTCGGATTAGGAGATGGTTTAAGAATGAAGGAAATATATATTCAAAAAGGACAAGTCTGAGATAATAAAGGCTCATATTATGTAACTAGAAAAACTTTTGTTGTTTACTTTTGCTTCTACACTTTGTTTCCATCCTTACCCATATTTTTTTTCTTTTTCTTTGGCTTTTGACTCCTTAATTCTATTTTTCGAGTTCTAACTCTTTATTTTCTTTTATTTATTTTTTATTTATTTTTTATTTGGATGGAAACTTACTTTTCTCATCTGAAGGGACTAACAAATTCTTGATTTCAAAGGTTCTTCCCTTTTCTATTCTTCATCTCTATTCTCAGACTTATTCAAAGAATTGGGTAGGTTGATTTTTTTTTTTTTGTAAAAGGGTAAATGATTTGCGGTTTATGAAAGGCTCAAGAAGGGCTCAGAGGGGCGACTAGCGAAAAATAATTCATAGGTTTGAATTTTTGGCTATATCGATCCAAAGAGGGCCTAAATTCTGGCTTAGGATATGGTATAGTGATCAAGCAAGTGGACGTGTGATTTTTCTATTTGGATTTTACTTCTCCCTTGTGTCATTTCTCAAATGTTTCACTCATATAAGACATTAGGCTATATTCTCACAGGATTTGTAGAATAAGTACTCTAGCCTAGATTTCAAAAACTTATTGCCAACAATCATATATAGATATTTATGTAACATATTTATAGATAGATGCAAGGATTATTACCTACATATTAGCCTAAGTTTCTAAAAACTATTCTAATGCAAAAACTACATGAGACTTCTAGATTATTGAGAGCATAGAGAAAGAAAATAATACCAATATTTCTAAGTGTATATTATACTTTTTATTTATATTTTTTAATTTTTTTAATTTTTTTTTAACTAGAAAACAAGTGCATATTATACATATCTATATCCTAACAGATGCCTTAATTACACGTGTTTCTATGCCCCCCCCCCCCCAAACAAGAAGCATGCTTTGTCCTCAAAGTATTTAAATAAATAGGTTAGAGAAATACCATTGAAATGCGTGAAATTCTGGAACATCTGCAAAATGAGATTAAACATACTAATATAGAAAAGAAAAACTGAATCAACTCTATAAGAGTTCCACCCATTGAAACAAATTTCTTGGGACATAAGCAGACACTAACTGAAATAAAACTAATGTTAACTCCCCGTTTAAGCATTTTTCCTCCTCATCCTTAATAAAGAAATGAGGTTCATTCGCGATCCCGCCATGCCATGGTAATTTGTCGGGCTTCACGCCACTTATCGCCTACTATAGCTAACCCTGTCAAGCACAACTTGGTTGGATGAGGTGTAAAGGCATAACCCGACGAGGTTGTATCCTCCACTGTGCCAAGTCATTTGCACGAACGATCGAATAATACAATTGGTGGGTCTCACAATGTCGACCCCAACCCAATCCATGAAATGGGCACAAAAAACAGGGAAGAAACATAGCATTATACGGCAAATTAAAATAGGCATAGGAAGGTACTCATGCCTCTTGCTATGGGCTCGGGCTAAACTAGACATTAGGGTCTGGGGAATATCATAAAGTGTACGTCCCCCAGCTAAAGCAAGGAAAATATCACAAGTTTCGTCATTCACAGAAGAATAACGCCATTCCCCTCTAATGTTTAGCATGATCCAAAACATAACAGTGCCCACGTTCATAGACAAGCTACCAAGGGCGACGTTATAATCCCCTTAGTCCTCTATCCTAAAGATTCCTGCCCCGTAATGCTCATGCAAATCATCATAGTTATACATGTACATATTATCTACCAAATAGGCCCATGAGTCTTGTATTTCGGCCGGCATAGCAAGTCCAAGCACAAAGGTTAGCAAGAACCTCGAAATTTCCATTGGTTCATCCCCGATGGTGTTGGAGAACACTTGTTCTCCATTTGGTCTATCAAAGAACTTACAATTATCATTAAAATAAGATGTAAGTGCGGGAGAATAAAGTTCATCAGGACTTACCAATAGTGGCTCCCATCCTGCTAGAATGATCACTTCGCGAAACCACGCACCATAGGTGTCACTTTGGAACAAGTCTTCAAAAGGCTGTTCCGGTATGATACGAGGGAATGTCATCCCCAATAAACTCGCTGGAATAGCTGCGAAGGATCTTGGAACAACCCACAAAAAATTGGAATTTTTCTTGGCCACGGGTTCTCGCGCGAAAGCGCTCCACCTATGCTCGGGTAGGCGGGAAGCGCTTTGGTGATTTTTTTGAGTTCTAGGCACTTACGCAGGGCGCTTCACTTTGTGCCTAGAATGGGCTGGTCGCCTTCGCCAGATGAAAAACTGGAATTCCAGTGTTATGGGCGCAGGTCGCGCTTAGCTCAAGGCTTGGTAGGGCGCAGATCACGCTCTGATGAAATTTTGTCAGACAGTGCCTTGGGCGCAAGTAGCACTCCACTGGAGCGCAGGGGCGCTCTGCTCAAAGCTGCTAATAGTGCTAAAATGGATAAGAAAGATGGGAAACGTGGGAGTGAAAGGTGAGAGACGAAAGTGAGGTGTAGTGTGGGTTGTAAGTGTAAAATGGATGAAGTTTTTATAGGTTTTAAGTTGCTAAAATGAATCGGGAAGTTGTCAAAAAGTTTTAAGGCAATTGCCGGAAACAAAAAAATTCCAAAATTGAAAACGGAAACAAATCATATTATTGATTCTAAAACAACTCTAATATCTTTTAGAGTGAATTTAGGATAGAAACTGCCTAACTAATCGAGATTTCAGTTGTAGACACCAAACTTCTTAAGGAAAACAAACTTCTTGGCCCTAATTACATAGACTGGAAACGCAACTTGGATATCTTGTTGACTGCTGAAGAGTACAAATATGTACTCAATGAGGAATGGCCACCTAAGCCTAAAGATATTGCTGGAGAAGAGGAGAAAGAAGCATATAAGAAGTGGAACAAGGCAGATGAGATGTCACAGTGTTACATTCTGTCATCTATGTCGTGGCCGCAACATTAGCATCGCCATGACCCACTTAATTTATGATATGATGCTTAATCTCAAGGACCTCTTGGGACACCGTAATAGGGCTGCTAGGCAACCGTCACTTAAAAACTTGATGACCACAACTATGACTAAAGGGACTCCTGTAAGGGATCATATACTCAGGATGATGGCTTTTCTGAATGAGTTGGAGATCATTGGAGCTGATATCGAAGCGGAAACGTAGGTCGATATCATTCTCATGACGCTGCCTGAGAGGTTTGAACCATTTTGCCTTAACTACAACATGAACAAAAGGTTGTATTCTTTGGCGGAACTGATGACAGAACTTCAGTCAGCTGTGAGTCTCTTTAAGTAGAGTTATGTTCAAGTTTATGCTACTGAGAAGGTTTCTACTTCTATGCCTAATGGCGGAAAGAAGAAGAATAATGTTCAGAAGCATAAGAATATGGCAAAGAAGGGCATGGGACCTCAAGGAGTTGTGAAAAAGCCTAAGGGCAAATGCTACAAGTGCAAGCAGTCAGGACACCGGAAGCCAGATTGTCCTCTTCTCAACAAAGAGAATAATGGAGGTATGTTTCATGCACTAGTAGTTTAAACTGAAATGTCTGGCGGTGTTATCTACTAGAACCTGGTGTGTAGATACGGGAACTACTAACCATGTCTGCATTTCGTTGCAGAGGTTCCAGGAAACCAGAAAACTTAGTGCTGGAGAGATTGCCTTATCTTTGGGGATGCTACCAGAGTAGTAGTTGTTGCAGTGGGAGATGTTTGTTTATCTTTTGGTAGAAATAAGACTAAGGTGTTAAAGAATTGTCTTTATGTGCCTAATTTTAGAAAGAACTTGATTTCAGTTTCTATGTTAATTAAGGATGAATATTTCTTTCTTTTTAAATGACAAGATTGTCATTAAGAAAAATAAACATTTTATCTGTTCTGGTACATTAAAAGGCAATTTATACATCATTAATCTTATTCCACCCACAGTGCATTAAATTTTACCCAGAGTAGTATTATTCTAGAAGTATTGAGAGGAGAGACATTAAACTACTTCAGTACCAAATGTACAAGAATATGAACCACAATGTGTCACAAATGACGCACAAGAACAAGAGGTGCTTCATCATAGTGGGAGGGTTGTTAGACAACCAGATAGGTGATTGATTTGGGAATGTCTTTAGACATAACCACTGATAACCAAGATCTTGATCCCTAAACCTACAATGAAGCACTCCAAGATAGAGATGTAATATCTTGGCAAAAGGCAATGAATTCTAAGATGGAATCTATGGATTCTGATCAGATTTGGGAGCTTGTAGAGCCACCCAATGGTATAAAACCCATTGGATGCAAGTGGGTCTATAAAATGGATGTCAAGATAGCTTTCCTTAATGGAAGTCTTGAGGAAACCATCTATATGGAGCAAACCAGAAGGATTCATTGAAAAAGTCAAGAGCATCTTGTTTTGTACAAGAAATTTGATGGAAACATAGTGGTAATTACTGTGCTTTATGTAGATGACATCTTACTCATTGGAAACAATGTGAAAATGTTGTTAGACATAAGGGTATGGTTATCAAAGCAATTTGATATGAAGGACATGGGAGAAGCG
Organism: Coptis chinensis; assembly: GCF_015680905.1. Classification (NCBI taxonomy): domain Eukaryota; kingdom Viridiplantae; phylum Streptophyta; class Magnoliopsida; order Ranunculales; family Ranunculaceae; genus Coptis; species Coptis chinensis. The sequence continues at coordinate 32,869,874 of NC_141462.1, forward strand.
GGTCATTTCCTTGGGATCAAAATTATAAGAGAACGCAAGAAAAGGATGTTGTGCTTATCTCAGGCTACCTATTTTGATACTATGTTGACTCGTTCTAACATGCAAAACTCCAAGAAAGGTTTCTTGCATTTCAGGCATGGAGTTCCTCTATCAAAGGATATGTGTCCCAAGACACCAAAAGAGATAGAGGACATGAAAGCGGTTCTTTTTGCTTCGGCTATAGGAAGCTTAATGAACACCTGCTTTGTCGTTGGCATGGTTAGCAGATATCAGAAGAACCCTGGACAAGGGCACTGGATTGCGGTAAAACATATACTGAAGTACTTGAAAAGGACTAAGGATTATATGTTAGTATACCATGCAAATAGTTTGGTTCCCTTAGGGTATACAGTCTACACTATCATGAACTCCAAAAGTATTTCCACAAATGTAGAATGGTAAACGTCCACACTATCGTGGCTTACTATTTCTCGGTGTGGAGGGTGCTGAAGGGTGAGATAGGGACAAGAGTAAGTCTACCTCAGGTTGTGTGTTTACCCTGTGAGGTGGAGCCATAGTATGGAGGAGTGTCAAGCAGAAATGCTTGTCCGACTCCACCATGGAGTTTGAATATGTGGCGACCACCGAGGAAGTGACCAAAGAAACAGTTTTGGGTTCGGAACTTCTTGTAAGCAAGTAAACACATTGAGCGCAAGTGCCACCTAGAAAAAAGGAGATGTTTATGTTACCAAGATAGCATCAAAAGATAACCTAGCTGACCCCTTGACATGCATGTTGAGGGGATGGGAATCAAATGCTTGGCAGCATAGCTTTAAGTATAAGTGGGAGATTTGTTAGTAGTATACTAAAAAGCAATGCTTTGAGTATAAGTGGGAGATTGATAGGGTTATATACTAAAAGCATTACTTTTGTATTAACTCTATTTCTTTATATTTTGAATGAGAATCATATAGGCAAATGTTATGCATATTATATATGCATGTGTCTAATACTTTATGTTGTAGATAATATGGTGTGAACACACAGAAGATCATATCATCAGTACCTTATAAAGTATAAGTAATCGTTCACAACCTAGATGGATTTGGACAAACCATTAGTATGGTTGTAGTATAATCTGGTATTAGTCTATCTTGACTATAGGATTACACTAGTACACTTTGTGTGTATTGAACAGGACCAAGTGAGGTTGTTTCTCTTTATATTAACTATATAAGAGAACAAACGCCTCTGTTATTATGGATGCTTGTTCTCCTAATCCGGATATAATAACAGGCACTTACATGCACTGTACATTGCTTTAAATCATCAATGAGTGAGATTCATTTGTGAATCAACAAACTCGATGGATTGGGTAATGACATTGTATGTAAGGTGTGCTATTGATTATAGAAGGAATCCATGTCCCGCAAGAAGTCGGGTTGATGATGTCCCCTTGAGGAGCTCAAAAAGATTGTCATGTAAACACTGCAGGTGGATTTATTCTGATATGACAATGAGGTTGAGTGGTACTACTCAAGGACATAAGAAGTTGATTAATGGAGTTGTCAGTAACTTGACTTAATCAACGGACATTCGATATCTTAAACACGGGGAGATCAACGAGCATATAATATGGAGCCCATAAACACTGACACGTAATTTAGGATTAGGGTGGTAGTGCAACAATGGCCTTTAGTCGAATAAGCCATTTGTTGACGTGACTTGGGTGCATGTGTGTTCGGGCTTAACATGGGAAGCCCAAGCCCGTCAGGAGGCCCAACCCTAATTTCTCCTCATGGTCCCTGTTGTAGCCTATAAATAGAATACTCTCTCTCTGGCTGAAATTAACTATTCACTAGATTAGAAAAAGAGGCAAGGAAAGATAGATCCAAAATTGGATCTAGCTTTGTGAGAAAGAAGGGGATTGGTAGATCGTTGCCCACACAACGTCCAATCTATTTTAAAGGAATACAACAAAAGATCAAGGCGTTGATTTTGGATTTGATAAAGCTTTGATTCTCAGAGATTACATTTTAGCCGATTCTAAAAGGTATGTTCTTTAATACAAAATCGTGAAAACCCATTAATTCCGCTACGCGTGGTTCTCACGGTTTGAAGAAATATTCGTTCTGAAAATAACGGTTCCTACAATTGGTATCAGAGCGCCATTTGATAAAAGTGAAATTGATAGTTTTACTAATGAATAAAGCGATGAAACTCTAAACGCAAGTAAAACTAAAACTGAACTATACTCGTGATTATCAAATATTTCTACTCTCGATACTATTGAAGTGGAGTTGGAATAGAAGATTTGTTCCACTCCTAGTTCTTTAGCATTCAAGTTTCCTACGACTATCAATCCTACCAAAGTCAATGAGAGTTTTACGAATTATACTACGAAATGCTATGGAATACTAAAGTTTGAATCTAGAATAAGAATTAGGGGGGAATTGAATCCGCCTTGAATCCAACTTAATAGACTAGCATAGATTGTTGTAATCCAATTCTCACGTTCTTACGGTAAGAATTGCTCGTTCTAATCCCTAATTATACATGACATCTCTACCAAATCATAACTAGCATGTGAGGACGTCCACCCATTCTCATGGCGAATCAACGACCTTTTAGAGTGGAATAGACTCTTACAACGATTCTATACTATACAATCAAGTTTTCATCAAGGATTCATCAAACCCTCTAATGGAGGTTTAGCCTTGCTTCATCAAACTATCATTTCTATATGAAATTATATAAGACATAATATAAAGATTCTAACTTTATTAAATTCAACTAAACAATAAGTGAAATCTAAATTAACAACTAAGAAATCATTAACGACTAAGAATTGAAATTAGATCTAAGAAATTTTAAATAACAAAATCGAAATTATCAAGAACTAACTATTTTATTTATCTAATGAATGATAAACAATGATTCAATACTGAAATTAAAAAAAGAATAACAACTAATTAATTAATTGAAAAACTAGATCTAGAACTAAGCTTTAATGGCTACTCTAATGGCTACCTCTATCCTAAGCTAATTGATTCTTAAGAGCTAAGTCTTGTGTGTGGAAATGGAGGAGACCAGATCCACATTTTCGTGCATGGGCTGAGGGTCCATGTTTTGGGCCGGAAAATCGAGCCCAAAGTCCAATTTCTTCAGTCCACAGGGCCCTTTTCAGCTGGCTTTGACTTCAATAGGATTTTTGTCCACTTTTTCTCTTTGATTGGGTCAAGGTTTGGATCATTGGAAAGCTCTTTTCGAGCCGGTCGTTTTGACATAAGGTACGCTCAATTCTGAGGCCTAAGTCCAAATATACGATCTTCAGAAGTTCTGCTAACTTTTGTATACTATGTCTGCCCGTCTTGGCCTTTAATCACAAAACTTCTTAGCAACCAACCCTTGCTCCTTTATATCGCCGAAGTGGCACATTTCTGCACATAATTGACTTCAATGCCTGAAATACACAAAAGCATGTAATTAGCATTAACTCTTATTTATTACTCGCATAATTGGTCTAAAAGTATTATTGTTAAGGGGTTAAAACTACAGTTTTGGGCTCTTATCAGGTCTCCTCAATTTCCACACACAAGACTTAGCTCTTAAGTATCAATCAGGTTAGGATAGAAAGTAGCCATTAAATCTTAGTTCTAGATCTAGTTTTTCAATTAATTAATTAGTTGTTATTCTTGTTTTAATTTCAGTATTGAATGATTGTTATTTAGTTGTTAGATCAATAAAATATTGAGTTCTTGATAATCTAATTTCATTTTCCATTAATTATTAGCTTCAATTATTAGATTTACTTATTTGTCATTATTAGTTTAAATCAATTATTGCATGAGTAGTTTCCATTTGAGTTTAAATAAGCAAAGTTCCAATTTTTTTATAATGTCTAGTTTTAATTCATTTTGAAATAATAGTTTGATGAATCAAGGTTAAACCTCCATTAGAGGGGTTTGATGAATCCTTGATGAAAACTTGATTATGTAGTGTAGAATCGTGTAAGAGTCTATTCCAATCTAGAAGGTCGTTGATTCGCCATGAGAATGGGTTGGACTTCCTCACATGCTAGTTATGAATTGGTAGAGATGCCATGTATAATTAGGGATTAAAATAACCAATTCTTACCGTAAGAACGTAAGAATTGGATTACAACAATCTATGCTGATTTATTAAGTTGTATTCAAGGTGGATTCAATTCCCTCCTAATTCTTATTCTAGATTCAAACTTTAGTATTCCGTAGCATTTCGTAGTTGAATCATTATAATCCCATTATCTTGTTAGTATAAATTGCATCGTAGTATAATTCGTAAAACTCTCATTGACTTTGGTAGGATTGATAGTCGTAGAGAACTTGAATGCTAAAGAACTAGGAGTGGAACAAATCTTCTATTCCAACTCTACTTCAATAGTATCGAGAGTAGAAATCTTTGATAAGAATTGTTACGATAAAAGTTTTAGTTTTACTTCCGTTTGATATTCATTATTTATTCGGAGTAGAATTATATTCAATTTTATCTGGTTATCAAATGGCGCCGCTGCCTTCTTAGTTCCCTTTAGTATTGTTTCTTTAGAATTGTTAGTTTTCCAAAGTCCCATAACCCACCCACCCTTGTTTGATTCTCACTGTGGTTGTCCGTTTCAGCACTGAAAATTTTCCTCGAAGAATTACACGGAGCGCGACCCATGCCCTGAGCAAGCTAAATTGGAGCGCCACACACGCACAAGCACCTGGAACTCCACTTTTTAGCTGAGCACGACCCGCGCCCTGCCAAGGCAAAACACGAGCGCCCCCCGCACTGAAACGCCTAGACCTTGAGTTTTTCCCCGAGCAGCGACCCAATTACCTACCAAGGTTAAATTGATGCGCCGCCGCTTCAAACGCTCGAACTCCAGCTTGACCTTAGTGCAACCTGCGCCCTACCTAGGCCCTTTCGGAGCGCGACCTGCACCCTCTGCTGAAACTGCCCGATTTCCATAGGTTTGTTTCAAATTTTCATTTCTTCATAGTTTTTAGTGTTTTAACTTATTATACACACTGACCACGCGTAAACAAGACGCTATTCATAAGCGAAGCAAGGAGGCATTCAGGTACTCTTTTCTTCCACACCTCGCATCTCTTGTTAGAGGTTCATACTAGCATATCAGGATTGTTTGGAGTGTTGTTGTGTTTCATTAAGATTGGCTTAGCCTTGCATGAGATTAAGGTCAGGCCAAAGAAAACGCCTAACGTAATCAACTGGCAATGTCAACAAACACGCCTTTCTAGTATACCATTCACTACACCTTTAGCTAATATACCACACACACTACCTGAAGTAATGGCTGAAGAAAGAGAGTCTCCTCTCTCTGACTTTTACAAAGCCTTGAACGATAGCCCTCAATCTTGGATCGTTCTATCAGACCCAATGGGGGATTTCCAAATCCCCCCAAATATATTTAATTTGTTACCCGTTTTTCATGGGTTAGACCATGAAAAGCCTTATCAGCACATGTGTAGGATTGACCAAGTCCTTACCACATTCCACCATCCTACAGTTGGTGCTGAACAAATTAAACTGAGGGTATTTCCCTTCACTTTAGCCGATAAGGCGTCTTGGTTAACTGCCCAAGTGCCAAATTTTGTGGACTCGTGGGCTAAACTTGTTCAACTGTTTATGGAACATTTTTACCCACCACTGAAGACCGATGAAATGCTTTCCAAGATTCATTTCTTTCAATAGAATCCTCATGAATTATTTTCAGAGGGTTGGAATCGTTTCACCGATCTACTTATAGAGTGTCCACACCATAACCTCGCAAAAGACACGCTAGTTCGTGCCTTTTTCAAGGGACTGTTACACCACCACAAGGAGGTGCTTGACGTAATGAATGGGGGTAGTTTCCTAAGTAAGGGAGCCTCAGAGGCTTATAAATTTTTAGAAGGTCAAACAAAGCGTAATAATAACTGGGGGGTAGTGACAATTTCTCCCATTCCGCTAGTTCTTCTATAACAGTTAATGTCGCCGGTATGTTTGATATGAAACCCGATCTGGAACTTAAAAATTTAATTGAATCTCTAACTAAAAAGGTAGAGGCTATTTCTGTTCAACAAATGCCTATCCCTGTCATGAATGTCAACTCCAATCCATGTAATTTTTGTTTGAGTCCAGAGCATCCCGACTCCTATTGTCCTCTCGCCTATGAACAACAACAATCACAACAAGATAATGTTTGCTCGATTAATAGTTTTCCTATTTCTAACGCCCCTTGGAGACAACATCCCAACTTCAGTTGGAGAAATAATCAACAAGTAACACCTCCAGGGTTTAATAATCAAAATGTTAAGCCAGCAAACAATTATAACCAAGGCTCACCACGACAAGGTCAAGGACAAGGTCAGGGTAATTATAATTATAGCAACCAAGCTCAACCACGACAAGGACAAGGTCAGGGTAATTATAATAATTATAACAATAATAATTATAATACTAATAGAGGTATCGTTCTGATAAATACTAACTATCAAAATTCACTAATTAATAGTCAACGTGACATAGTTCCTGTCACACAACCTATAGGTAACACTCCTCCACAACCGGATCGTTTCAATACCTTTATGCAATCTCAACAACAGATTTTAGAAGCCATCCAAACTTTCCTTACAGCAGTTAGCTCAAAAGAAAGTACAACCCAAAGGTGTGTTTTCAGGACAAGCGATACCTAATCCTAAAACACCAAACACAGCCTTTGAGGTAAACGGTAATACTAGTAACGAAAATGCAAACGTAGGTGAGATAAATTCCATCACCACTCTCCGTTCAGGTAGAGTGGTGGATAACAAAGTAACTATATCTATAGTTACCCCACCAGTAGTCCCTACACCAGATATTATACTAGATACCGAAACAGAAACTGAAGATCCTACCCCTGTAGAGGTACTAGTTAAATCACAGCCTAAGAAACAGAAAAGCAAGGTTAACCATCCTGTTGATCCATATGCTAAATATAAAGAGAAACCATCGTTTCCTTAAAATTACCTATGTGAAACAAGGATACAAATTTTGATGAGATTAGGGAAGTTTTTAAAAATCTAACGATAAATTTACCTTTTCTTGAAGCGATTAAAAAGTTACCTCACAATGCTAAGTTTCTTAAAGAGATGTGCACTACTAGGCGTAAGACAAAGATTCCTAAAGACACCTTTTTAACTAAACAGTTTCCAACTTTAACGGAACACAATGGAATCGTTAAGTACAAGGACCCTGGTCATCCTACTGTACAATGCACCTTAGGGGATACTCACATGACCACTGCTTTATTAGACCTCGGGGCGAGTGTTAACTTACTCCTTTATTATTTATATAAACAAATAGGTCTACAGGAAATGCAACCTACAACAATGACGTTGCAATTAGCTGATATGTCTATCTTGTATCCTAAGGGTGTAGTGGAAAACGTGCTGGTTAAGGTTCAGGATTTCTACTATCCTGCGAAATTTGTTATCCTTGATATAGAAGTCGATAACGATTCTGTTCCAATCATTTTAGGGCGCCCTTTCTTGGCAACTGCCAAGGCGCTTATAAACTGCCGCGATGGTTCGATGTCCTTGTCCTTTGGCCATTTTTCCGTTGCGGTTAACATTTTTAAAACAATCAAACAGTTGCCTTATACGAATATCGATGGAGAGGTTAGCATGATCAAGAGCTTAGCTCATGATTATTTCAAAACCACATTTCCGAATGACCAAATGCACAAATTCCTTTCCTTTGGAAGTTCCAACTTCGACAAATACTCTTTGGACGTAGAGGAAATTGAGGAAGATTTCCTTCAACTCTTTTGCAACTCTTCCCTGCCACCTCGCGAGTCCCACCCTGCCAACATCCATTTATCCCTTGACGCTATGACGGAAGATGAATTTTTCACCCTCTATCCCAATGATTCTTTTAACCCACCTATTGAGGAAGGTCTGGCATATCTCAAGGCTTCTGATGATCTAGATCTGAGAGCTCTAGCTGACACTCATTCATCTTCCCCCACCAATATTCCCCACCTTCTACCCTTTCAAAGGAACCTGGAGTTTGTGCTTGACCCTTTTGTTTCTTCTGTACTTAATGATTTTCTAAATCCTCTTAATACAGAAATAATTCCCAAGGGAAAGGCACTTGACACCTTCATTTTCAGAATTGAGACAGTTCCCACCTACACCATGAATGAGTTTTGTGCCAAACCTACATTCTCATTTCTTCCATTCCTTACGTCTAAAATTCATCCATATCTTCCACAAACATCCATTTTCTCACGATCATTCACTTGGACACCCTCTCGTTTAAAGGTGAAAAAGAAGGTGCATGCACGGTTACATTCTAGATCTATCAGACTTCGTTTTTATTTTAATAAGGTGCGTCGTAGAGAATCTTGGTGCTTGATTCTGTTTGGGGGTGCATTCCATGTTATTTATTTATGGAAAACTGATATATGGAAAACTGAAGGGTATATATATATATATCCAGTTATTTGTTAAAGTCTCGAGTATCTGACTATAAACAGCTCATTTTGTTGTTTGGTGTACTTCCTTACAATTCAATATATTGGTAAGTGCACCACTCAGGTAACCGGTCCCTCCCTAAGGAGTGTGTGGCTGTAAGTACCAGATCCTAAGTCCACGTTTAACATAATTCACGTTTTCCACTCTTGCATATTTTCTCGAATTTTGAGTCATGTTCCTGTATGGTGTGAATTATGCAATTATTATTTTCTTGTTTTTCTTATATTAAATATTTTTCATAAAAAAAATAAATAAAAATTGTTAAAATCACAACATAGTAATTTAGGAAGTCTCGGGAATCTGACTTTAAAGGACCCACTTTTAAAAACAAATTTTCTAAACTCTGTGTCTAAAATTTGTTTGGGGGTGGGGTGTTCGTTTCCGTTCTGGATTGTTCAACTTTCCAGTTGTGTTGTTTAGGCCGTTTAATTGTATTCCTATTCGGGTTAACATTATCTATGAAATTAGAGTTCATTCGTTCGTATAACTTACATCATGCACGCACTTCAAGGCATTTTTCCATTTACTTATATGTCATCCTAAGTTGGAATAGAGTGTTTTATGCATCATTGGATTGGAAATTCTCTCATGATCGTTTCCATATCTCATTCGCATAATTCGAACTGGTAACGAAGTGGCAATTTTAGGTTGAAGTTGAGCGAAAAATTGACGAATTTCGAAATCGATTTGGGCTTGGGCCCAAGGTACGCACGTGTGACGCGCATGCATTTCCTTCTTCCAAACAAAACAGAATTGCAATTCTTTCCAATTCCGCCATTACCAAATTCAAAATCATAACCTAAAAAAAAAAAAACCTAAATACAACCACGTCCAAATTCAAAACCTTACCCAAAACACTCCCACCACCATCCCCAACATTTGCAACCACCGAAAATTAGGAAAAAACCATAAAATATTTGAACTGCCGCGCAACAGCTATCCCACCACCATTGTTTTTTTTTATTAAGTAAGGTTATTTCACATCGTTTCCTACACCATATACAACCCCCCAAATCGGTTCAAAACTTTCAATGGCTCTAAGATGAAGAATTCTGTCGGAACAAGCTTTTACGGCCAAAATAACATTATCTGTGAACCAACCAACTGGCTGTAGCTCAGTGGATTGGTAAGAACGTCATTGGGAAGGAGAAAGTGAACGACATCGGTTTGACATGTCTGCACGTTATCTGGATATTGCAAGAGTAGAAGTATGAATTCTGTATCCTCGAGTTTTTGATAAATATGATTAGAGGAGTTGGGAAGAGTATTGCACCATTCCCTGCTTTAATTACAAAGATAATGTTGTCTTGGGGGGGCGGAGGGGGAACCAAGAACTAAGCAGACTATGGTGAAATTGCATTCAAATGAAATTATTTATACGGAGTGCATCCAAAAGACTTGGATATTGCCGGAGAATAGGGTGGTTGATTCGGATGAGGAAATGGAGGACATGACATGTTTGGATGAAGATGCCTTGGAAAAGTGTACGTCTGAGTCAGAACGCATGTTAGTGTTGCATACTGGCGTGCGTTGCATTTATGCTATTTGTGAAGATGTACGGGATAGGCAAATTATAATTTGAAATAAACAAAAGAACCTTCAGACGAGTTTTGAAAACCTCGAAAAGGGTCAGGAGGATCTCTTGTGTAACATGGAGACACTCCTTCAGCGTCACAAGGCGCAATATACGGAAATGAAGGCAAAGATGAAAGCAGCAATGGAAGCACAACGCCTGTTCCAAGTAGAGATTCTACGACACATGCCACCCCTAGAGGGTTCTGTTTCAGATAAGTCTGAGAGGCATGAGTGTCGTCGTCAAAGGACGATGGCTCAGGCCCATCTTCATCCCAAGCCCAATCTCCATCTCAGGGTCCATCTTCATCACGTGGCTAGGTTTTCTAAAAATATATTGTTTTGATGTTATTTAGTTGTTTTTATTAGTTCGGATATTAAGTTTTTTTTTAAATTCAATAGTTAAATTTAAATTCGATAGTTAATTGTATTTGAATTTCAATTTTAATATAATTTTTTTCTTTTCAAATTGTGCATTGTTTTTATCGTTAATCCCACCTTCCCGAATTGTTTGGGGGTGGCATTATTTATTATAGCATGATTTCTTATAGGATCCTCCATTTTAGTAGTTGGTTTGACGTGAGGGTTGAGAAAATTGCTGATATAGGCATACCTATGATTAGATGTTGTGGTCTGATGAAATCTAAAAGAGTTTAGAAGTTACTATTCTAAATTCAATCTAAAAGATATTAGGGTTGTTTTAGAATCAAGAATATGGGTTGTTTCCGTTTTCGATTTTGGAATTTTTTTTTTCGGCAATTGCCTTAAAGCTTTTTGGGCATCTTCCCGATTCGTTTTAGCAACTAAAAACCTATAAAAACTTCATTCATTCTACACTCACAACCCACACTACACCTCACTTTCATCTCTTACCTTTCACTCCCACGTTTCCCATTTTTCTTCTCCATTTTAGCAACTCAAGAAGACGGCGCGCCGCCTAAAGCCTAATCGGCAAAATTTCATCAGAGCGCGACCTGCGCCCTACCAAGCCCATAGCTGTGCGCACCCTGCGCCCAAGTGCCTGGAACTTGAAATTCACCAGAGCGCACTCTGCGCCCATCCCAGGCATAGGTTGAGCGCACCCCGCGCCCTGACCCGTGGGCACGTAAAAATCCAATTTTTTGTGGGTTGTTCCAGGATCCTTTGCAGCTATTCCAGCTAGTTTATTGAGGATGACATTCCCTCGTATCATACCAGAATAGTCTTTTGAAGACTTGTTCCAAAGTGACACCTATGGTGCGTGGTTTCGCAAAGTGCTCGTTCTAGTAGGCTGGGAGCCACTCTTGGTAAGTCCTGATGAACTTTATTCTCCCACACTTACATCTTATGTTTATGATAATTGTAAGTTCTTTGATAGACCAAATGGAGAACAAGTGTTCTCCATCACCATCGGGGATGAACCAATGGAAATTTCCAGGTTCTTGCTAACCTTTGTGCTTGAACTTGCTATGCCGGCCGAAATACAAGACTCATGGGCCTATTTGGTAGATAATATGTACATGTATAACTATGATGATTTGCATGAGCATTACGGGGCAGGAATCTTTAGGATAGAGGACCAAGGGGATTATAACGTCGCCCTTGGTAGCCTGTCTATGAACGTGCGCACTGTTATGTTTTGGATCATGCTAAATATTAGAGGGGAATGGCGTTATTCTTCTGTGAATGACAAAACTTGTGATATTTTCCTTGCTTTAGCTGGGGGACGTACACTGATATTCCCCAGACCCTAATGTCTAGTTTATCCCGTCCCATAGCAAGAGGCATGAGTACCTTCTTATGCCTGTTTTAATTTGCCGTATAATGTTATGTTTCTTCCCTGTTTTTTGTACCCGTTTCACGGATTGGGTTGGGGTCGACATTGTGAGACCCACCAATTGTAATATTTGATCGTTCTGTGCAATGACTTGGCAAGGGTGGAGGATACAACCTCATTAGGTTGCGCCTTACACCCCATCCGACCAAGTGGCGCTTGACAAGTTAGCTATAGTAGACGATAAGTGGCGTGAAGCCTGGCAAATTACCATGGCGTGGCAGGATGCGAAGGAACCTCATTTCTTTATTAAGGATGAGGAGGAAAATGATTAAACGGGAGTTAAGATGTTCCAGAATTTCACGCGTTTCAATGGTATTTCTCTAACCTATTTATTTAAATACTTTGAGGACAAAACATGTTTCTTGTTTGGGGGGATAGAAACACGTGTAATTAAGGCATCTGTTAGGATATAGATATGTATAATATGCACTTGTTTTCTAATTAAAAATTCAAAAAAAATTTAAAAAAAAATATTAATAAAAATTTTATGCTATACACTTAGGAATATTGGTATTGTTTCCTTCTCTAGGCCCTTGATAATTTACAAATCTCACGTAGCTTTTGCATTATAATAGTTTTTAGAAACTTAGGCTAATATGTAGGTAATAATCCTTGCATCTATCTATAAATATGTTACATGAGTATCTATGATTGTTGGCAGTAAGTTTCTGAAATCTAGGCTAGAGTACTTATTCTACAAATCCTGTGAGAATATAGCCTAAAGCCTTATATGAGTGAACATTTGAGAAATAACACAAGGGAGAAGTAAAATCCAGATAGAAAAATCACACGTCCACTTGCTTGATCACTATACCATATCATAAGCGAGAATTTAGGCCCTCTTTGGATCGATATAGCCAAAAATTCAAACCTATGAATTATTTTCCGCTAGTCGCCCCTTTGAGCCTTTCTTTAGTATTTCATAAACCACAAATCCTTTACCCTATTACAAAACAAAACAAAAAAAAAAAAAAAAAAACAACAACAACAACAACAACAACCTACCCAATTCTTTGAATAAGTCTGAGAATAGAGATAAAGAATAGAAAAGATAAGAATCTTTGAAATCAAGAATTCGTTAGTCACTTCAGATGAGAAAAATAAGTTTCCATCCAAATAAAAAATATATATAATAAAAAAAAAAATAAAAGAAAATAAAGAGTTAGAACTCCAAAAATAGAATCAAGGAGTCAAAAGCCAAAGAAAAAAAAAATATGGCTAAGGATGGAAACAAAGTGTAGAAGCAAAAGTAAAGAACAAGGGTTTCTCTAGTTGCATAATATGAACCCTCTATTATCTCAGACTTGTCTTTTTTGAATATCTATTTCCTTCCTTCTTAAACCATCTCCTAATCCCCGCAACTCCTAATAAAAACCTCTAGCTCAATTAGGAATAGGTTAGTGTGATAGTAAGTGGCAGATGTGTTTGATCGACTCCGGCTTCCTTGTGTGTCATTGAGTTGGTAAGCTAAAGTGTGCCCACTGCATACTGGAGTAGCAAAACTTGAGCGGAAAAATCAGAGTGATTTTTGTCTTGACATTTATGTGAGGACCTAGTTAAGGACGCTATTTCGAGTTTTCATAAACGGACCTGCTAGTTCATCTCATAGTATTACTCATTGTATATATGTTTATTCGTAGATGATTGATTATTATACATATATTAGCTTAAGTTTCAACTTGATTATTCAGTATTCATTGCTAGTGAGATGTATAGATAATTGAGACATAGATAAGGAAACAATAGTTTTATTTCTGAGTCGTTGTAGTATAGATGAAGTTTGTGAGTACCTTCACTGGAAAACTCTCACGAGGCTATAACTCGTCCACTAGGGAATTCCTAGTGGTTTAAGGCCTTGTTGCATATGGTAAATGCAATCGCACTTGGCGAAACGAGATTAGTTAGAACTCCATTTTTGGTCACTTATGCTAATTTCTCATATTTGCTTAAGGACAAGCAAAATGCTGTTTGGGGGTGATTTGATAAAAGCCCAAAACTGTAATTTTAACCCCTTAACAATAATACTTTTAGACCAATTATGCAAGTAATAAATAAGAGTTAATGCTAATTACGTGCTTTTGTGTATTTCAAGCATTGAAGTCAATTATGTGCAGAAATGTGGCACTTTGGCGATATAAAGGAGCAAGGGTTGGTTGCTAAGAAGTTCTGTGATTAAAGGCCAAGGCGAGCAGAAAGAGCACAAAAAAGTCAGCAGAATTTCCGAAGACCGTATCTTTAGACTCAAGCCTCGGAATTGGGCGTACCTTATGTCAAAACGACTGACTCGGAAAGAGCTTTCTAATGATGCAAACCTTGACCCAATCAGAGGAGCAAAAGTGGACAAAAAGCCTATTAAAGTAAAAGCCAGCTGGAAAAGGCCCTATAGACTGAAGAAATTGGGCTTTGGGCTCGATTTTCCGGCCCAAAATATGGACCCTCAGCCCATGCACGAAAATGTGGATTTGGTCTCCTCCATTTCCACACACAAGACTTAGCTCTTAAGTATCAATTAGGTTTGGATAGAAAGTAGCCAGTAAAGCTTAGTTCTAGATCTAGTTTTTCAATTAATTAATTAGTTGTTATTCTTGTTTTAATTTCAGTATTGAATGATTGTTATTTAGTTGTTATATCAATAAAATATTGAGTTCTTGATAATCTAATTTCGTTTTCCATTAATTATTAGCTTCAATTCTTAGATTTACTTATTTGTCATTATTAGTTTAAATCAATTATTGCATGAGTAGTTTCCATTTGAGTTTAAATAAGTAAAGTTCCAATCTTTTTATGATGTCTAGTTTTAATTCATATGGCATGATAGTTTGATGAATCAAGGCTAAACCTCCATTAGAGGGGTTTGATGAAACCTTGATGAAAACTTGATTGTGTAGTGTAGAATCGTGTAAGAGTCTATTCCAATCTAAAAGGTCGTTGATTCGCTATGAGACTGGGTTGGACTTCCTCACATGCTAGTTATGAATTGGTAGAGATGCCATGTATAATTAGTGATTAGAACGACCAATTCTTACCATAAGAAGGTAAGAATTGGATTACAACAATCTATGCTAGTTTATTAAGTTGGATTCAAGGTGGATTCAATACCCCCTAATTCTTATTCTAGATTCAAACTTTAGTATTCCGTAGCATTTCGTAGTTGAATCATTATAATCCCATTATCTTGTTAGTATAAATTGCATCGAAGTATAATTCGTAAAACTCTCATTGACTTTGGTAGGATTGATAGTCGTAGAAAACTTAAATGCTAAAGAACTAGGAGTGGAATGAATCTTCTATTCCAACTCTACTTCAATAGTATCGAGAGTAGAAATCTTTGATAAGAACTGTTACGATAAAAGTTTTAGTTTTACTTCCGTTTGATATTCATTATTTATTCGGAGTAGAATTATATTCAATTTTATCCGGTTATCAATAATCCTGCACACAAATACGCCACAGTCCACCCTGTTACATGGAAAATATTATTAGTATCCGAACTTTATTTCTTGCGATGAAATGAACTAGTTCTTAAACATCTCTAACAATGATAGTATAATCCATATAAAGCTAAGATGACTATCACCATCCAGGGGCGGCGCTAAGCATGTGGAGTGCGACCGGACAGGGCCCCGAATCTTAAAGGCCCCATAATTACCTATAACGTGTTGATTCCAAAATTAATCCAAAATTCTAATGTAAAATATTCTTTTTATTAAAAAAAATATGATATTGTCTACATTAAAAGAGGAATTGAAATAAATGTCATACTAATTAAATTATGTTTCCAAAATAAAGTTTTATTTCTCCATTCATTTAAGTTAGACAGCCAGCTAAAACAAGGAAACGAAAAACGGAGGTCAAAAAAATAAAGAAGACTGATCATTTTTTATACTTTTTCCACACAATTTCACACGCTCCAATTTTCAATTTTCACATTCTCTTGTTCCATCAAATTTTATACTTCTATACTCTCAAGAGATGATGGTCTGGATCTTGCAAGGTTACTAGGCATTCAACTAGTTACTCCTCCCATAAAATATTTGGGTCTACCTCTATCTGCTGCTAGACTCTTCCTCTGCTTGAGAGCATCACTATTCAAATGTCTAATTGGAACCTCGCTCCTAACTAGGTTACAAAATAGGTTCAATAACTTGCATGATATAACTCGTTATTGAATATATGCGCTTATTTACCTTTTTCATTTACATAGTAATAAGTTAATGAATTCAAACTGATAACAACCCAAATACTTCTATATGGTTTGAACCTATGTGTGCACATGTACTACTCAATGTCGTTCTGCAGCCTAGAAATGGGATTAACTTACCACCTGATGCAACAGTGAGTGAGCTAATGACTGGAGGAAAGTGGAATCAGATTGTTCATGACCTTCCTCAAGGTTTTGTCAAGCAAGCTATCCTCAATACTGAGATACACTACAACTGGGATCGTTTTAAGGTGGTCTGGACCCCCTCACAAGATGGCAAATTCACCTCAAATAGTTCATATCAAGCCTTATCAGTGCCGAAGCCCAAGGTTAAATGGAGGTATCTAGTTTGGGGTAAGCTAGTAATACCAAGGCAATGGTTCTCACTATCTGGCAAGCATTTTCTGACAGCCTTCTGACACAAGATAAACTAATGCATAGAAAGGTTATACAAAAACTCTTCTTGTGTGCTCTGCAATAACCACCGAGAAAGCTCAAAACAATTATTCTTTGAGTGCCCTTACACTCTATAAATTTGGACGAGCATTAAGCACCACTTGGGAATCACTTTCAATACCAATAACACAAACGGAGAATGGATGAGGATATTCAAAATGGCTGGAAAGAAGAAGTGTGATTATGAAATTTACAAAGTGTATATTTGTGCGTTTATCAGTTATGTGTGGAGGGAAAGAAACTTGAGAAGATTCCAACAAAAAACTATGGAGCGGGAACATGGAAGAGACACAATGATTAATGATATGAGAATTTATATGCAGGTCACTTTGACGAGAGTCAAAGACACACCCGCATCAAGAAGCTTACTGACAAAACTAGGGATTTCTACACAATTCAAAGAGAGAGCGACCAAGAGATGCAAATGGTTGAAACCAGATCACCAATTTGTGAAGCTCAATGCTGATGGATCTTTATCTCAGAAAAGGCATAGTTATTGGTGGTGTAGCTAGAACTGAAAATGGAGAAGTCCTTTTTGCCTATACAGGTTCAAGAGGAGCGAGATTCTACATATGTACCAAGAACTAAAGGCTATTGAGCAGGGGTTACATAAGTGCAAGGATTTGCTAGTGACAAAACTGGTGGTGGTCTCTGATTCTCTTAGGGCCATCAATGCTTTAAACAGTGCAGAAAATGTGCCATGGTATTGTCAAAACTTGGTCTTGGAGATACAAAAGTTGGCACTATAATTTGACATCATAACATTTGATCATGTTTACAGGGAAACAAACCGAGCAACAGACTACTTAGCTAGTCTAACTACTGATGTAAATGATGAATGCACTTTCATTCCACCTCTGGATTTAAAGTGATATAATATTATAGAGGATAAGAGTGGCATGATAAATGTAAGACTTTGATTAGTTATGAATACAGGTTAAGGTCTGCCGAACCCTCTACTTTATTCAAAAAAACAAAAAAACCAAATACTAGTAGTATTCAGCACAAAACTTTTTATCTCGGGATGAAATGAAATAGATTATAGTACTTACGAATCCCAAGGTTGTTGTGGGCAATCAACAATCGATATGGCTTTGAGTGGATTCTAATCATGATGTTGAGGCTCCAACTGAGCATTTGCAAGTTTTTCATGAACCTTTGCCTTCTGTTGAATGAGAAAATACAAGTCTAAATATTAGATTAAAGGAGCTAACTAATGAATTTGGTTATGGAAGACATATTGCACGTGTTATTCTAGATTGGAAGAGAGTTGTTTACCATTTGCAGTGCAGCTTTGTAGTGTGGGCAATTATTTGGATTTCCTCTTGCTTTGATGGAGTTGTAGAATTTCCAATTCATTGTTTGACTCAAATCGTGCTCCAATAGAGTGAAGTGGCTGTCCACAACGATAGGGAAGAGCAAATTATGCACCTGGTTATGGTCTTTGGCCATCGTTTCCAACCTTCTCGTCAGCACGTGCTTCAAACCTTTTTCTTTTGAGTTTTGATTTTTGGTCTCAGGTGATATGTATCTCTATGAAAAAAAAACATAAAAAAAAAAAAGTTGTAATATTAGATGTCAGGTGGTATAAACTATTGCCCTCATAAACTATAAGTCTGTGGAATTGAGTTTGATGTTCTTACGTATGCCCAAGAACTAAACACGGTCGTTTTGATTTCGGTTATAGGGTTATTTTCAACATATCTTCCGTACCAGTCGACTAACTGTAAAAAAAAAAAAAAAAAAAATATATATATATATATATATATATATATATAGAAAAAGCTATGTGTAGTTAGTAAAATGTTGAATTACAGTAGTGTATGATTGAGAATTTAGGTAATAACTTACGTCGCTTGAGAGCATATCATTATGGCTGCTCCACTCCTCCCATACGAATTTCTCCTTCTTTGTCTTCCCATAATACTGTGCACTTGAAAATGTTTTTATAGGATTGCTCTAATCTTTCTCGGTCATCGTCATTGATATATCTCAAGCATTTTGATCGTTTTAGCCCTTTCAACCTCATTTTGGGTTGACTAACACAAGTCAAATCATCAATTTCAATAACATTGACCTCTTTCTTATTCTTCTTAGTAGCAATCCTTTTCTTCTTGTTTTTCTCCTCTGCCACTTCGTTGGGTCCTGTTTGACCCACATACATCACGAAACCCTTTTCACCGGGAGACATCAAGAAACCCTTCTTTGATGCTTGTGAGGATCCTGTAATAGATGGACTTCCGTGACAAAGACTAATAAAATAAGCCATGAAACCACATACTAAAAAAACACCACAATGACACAATTCCTTATGAGGGAGCGTTATAAGAAATTTAACTAACTACATTCTTACTTCATTCAAAGTAAAATATAGTTCGTCATTCGCTCAATGAGTGGGGGGTTCAACAACTTTAACTTGAGCAATATGGTTCAACTTGAAGTCTTCACACACAACCAACAATAACAAGCAAGCGTATGACAACCTCATGAGTCAAAACAAAATTGTCGCTTCAAAACAATCCTTTAAGACATTATCTATATATGTGATAAGACAATATCTATATGGCGATCACTCATGAGGGACATAATCTTTGAATATTGTAGAAATGAATATCATATGAAAATCACAAATGAAAAGGGATACCGACCATATTTACCTTCATCTGAGTCTGGTTCACCCTCACCCTCACCCTCTGGGTTATCATCTGTGGGGGTGAATTCTTGGTTGGCCCGTCGTAGTCAAATCTTGCACAAAATCCACATAAATATGAACGTGGCCATCTTCACGAGGAAATGAATCTGTAAATAACTCTTTCACTATTGCATCAGTATCTAGAGGAATCTTCATGCCCCTAACCAACCAATAAACGTATGTATCATCATTGGGAGGACATTTAATAGCTCGATGTATCCAACCCAACAACTACCCTCTAGTCACTGGTATCATCTGGAACTTGAGTTGAGCTTCAACAATGGTCCCCCCTTCATACTCAAACATTTCTATCTTGTTGATCTTCTTAACAATCCAAAGCCCTCTGTAATGCAGCTTGATGAACTTACTATCAAGATGAGTGCCATCGGTGGCATCATCTCCATCTCCATCTCCATCCCCATCTCCTTCTCCATCTCCATCGGCATCGTCATCAACATCAACATCTCCATCTCCATCTCCATCTCCATCACCATCGCCATCAACATCTTCCTCTTCATCTTCATCTTCACCCAAAATTGCCCTAAGTTGTGCATTCTCAGACTTGAGGTCAGCGTATTCTCTCCTCAATCTCTCACATTCGGTCTCAGCCTCTTTCGGTTCATAGCATTGGTCTAGAAGAATTTGTTCTTCCTTGTTGATATCTCTGAGCACTTGACTTACTTTTAAGGAAATTTGATCCTGAAATGAAAAACTGAAATTTAATGGAGAAATCAAAATCATATAATCCACGAATACATCCCACCATTCTTCATTGCTAACATTGATCTACTAATGTAGTGATATATGTCATATATTATTTCAAAGCTAAATGATATATTATGATACAGAGAAACTAAAAGGAACCCATCACGCCACATCGATAGAATATAGATGGAATTTTACTTCTAAGAAATCAATGATTTACTAGATGAACAAGATAGAAGATTACAATTAGGATGGTATATGGTATATAGCATTCCAAATAATGGATGATATATAGTATGTATCATCCTTACATTGGCAAACCAAAACTTCTAGTAAGAATGGTGAGAACCAAGTGATAATGGGGTTAAGTTGATAGGATGGTATATGGTATGTAGCGTTCTAAATAATGGATGATACATATATCATTGTATGTATCATCCTTACTTTGGCAGACCAAAACTTGATACAGAGAGGAGGCTCTCACTATGTTATAAAGAGGAGCTCTTGCTTCACTCACTTTTAAAATGATCTCTCTCACTCACAAATTTCCGGTACGCCCTCTCAACTATTTTTATTGCATATTAGTCCCTACAAATTTAACAATGTCGCCCTTCAGTTAAATATTCCTCTGTGTACTTTTTATGTATTTTTTCTCAAACTTGTCCTTCTCAATAAGATTCTTTAAAATCTCAATTCTAAATGTTGTTTCATATACGCACAATCCAACACTAGATGAAAACTATATTAACATGTCACAATTTCTTTAAACACAACAAAAGGTCGTACAAACAAAACACTAATAACTTAAGAGAGTTCTAAAAAATGTGGTGTTACACTTATCAAAACCAAAACTTACCTTTGCTTGACTCTTTTTGTCCAGCCCCTCACCTACTACTTGTGGGTACTTGTGATTGAGCACACTCAGATCCCACTTTGCGCACCTAGGGTATTGCGTTTCATAATCATTGACCGGTGAGATGAAGTCCACCGTATGCTCACAGAACCAGTACTATCATTGAAAAATTAAAAAAAAAAACACAGTTATTATTCAATCACTCAATAATAAAACCTATAATACCACTAAATTGTGTTAAATACTTACAAGTAGTTGTACCACACATGTAGTAGTGCTCATTGGGCTTTTAACACTGTGTTTTCTAATCTGCTTCATCATGTGGTCGGAGATTGTTGCTGCCCATGACACCTTATTCATTTCTTCAAAACTGTAGACGTAGTACACGTATGCTGAAGCCAGAGTAAAATTTGATTTTGTGAAGAAAACGGAGTTGAGCATAAACAACACCATCAACTTGGCAAAGTCGGCAATTGACTCCTTATCTTATTTCTTCACAACTCCTTCTAGTGCACTCCGGATTTCAGAAGTGGTGATGAGGCTAGCGTTGAAGTATTTCACGTAAAAATCAAGTGCATCCCCACTCAAAAACTTCTTGTCTGGTTTACTTACTGCTTCAACAACATTCTCGCCCTGCTTTGGTAGCCCAAAAGTCAGGCTCACATCCTCTGGAGTTAGTCGCACACTAACTCCGTGTATAACGAAACACCCCTTCTTTGTGTTGAATGCTTCAATGATAGTCTTGATGAATTGACTAGACTTCGAAACCATCTTCTTGGTCAGCTTCGAATCATAGCAACATTTGAACAGTGGGAAAATAGGGGTTTTCTTCATCTCTTCCAAGTGACACTCTTTGATTGCACTTTTAAAAGAGGGTTGACCCATAAGCTTCACCAAAGACGACATTCCACTCCGGAATGGAGTTACCTTTCTCTTTTTGTTCCTCACTACCTCTTGCTCTTCATCTTCCTTTTGCTCATTTTCTTTGTCTTTCCCTCTAGATTTGTCCTTTCTCAGTTCCTGATATATATAAGATATTTGTTATGAACAATGTAATGGAATACATAAGACATGGGATAGTTTTGTAAAAACACTGTATACTACATTAGATAATATATACACATGGCATAATATATACGGTGCATCATCCGTCATACAGCATATAACAAATCAATGACTTTTAAATTCACAAATAAAATCTTACAGTGTGTTGCATTTAACACAACTCATGCATGTATGCTCTGTGACATGCACAACATATAAAGATGCAACATAAAATAATCAAATGCCGATAAGAATGCATGTAACCAATAATTAAATAAAACGGATGCAAAGACAAAAGAAAAATGGGAATAAAATCCTAATATAAACAAACTAAATATAATGGAAGCTTACAATCGTGAAATAATTATAACGGGATATCGGTGTAGAATGTTGGGACACACAGGAAATGAACCGTACAATACAAGGGTCAAACTTATGCTACTAGATTCCCTTGCACAGACTAGGAGAAATCGAAACTCGGTAGATCTTATGTGACAACCAGAGTAAATGTGGTGCTAGTGCTAGTGCTACCAATTGACATCTTGATTAATGCCTTCAAAGGTTATTAAGACTAAACTGGAAAATTAGGGCCTACTGATAACAGAAGCAGATAACTTGTAGAAATTTATTCAGAACATCGCAAATAGAAGATGAGAAGGGCAAGGGAACCCTTTGGCAGTACATAAGGGCTTAATCAATTTCATGTCCCTAAAGTAGTTGATGCCCCTACTCAAAGTATCTTCAGCAATGGCTAAGGTAAAGGAGATAGTGGGTCTCCTTGTCGGAGGCCCCTACCAATTTCCATAAAGCCACAAGGACCTCCATTCAAGAGCACTTAAATCCATTGCAATCCATTTAACGTCAATACTATGGCAAATGGTCCAACAACATGAACTGGTTCAAATCCAGGCATCGTCACAAAGAATCCTGTAAATGATGTTTCATCACCCTACTTTCTCCATTCTTCTGATCATCCTGGATCAATCCTAGTTTCCACTCCAATAAATGGTGAAAATTACCTAACATGGAGAAGATATATGAAGATGCTTTGAATGCCAAAAACAAACTTGGATTTGTTGATGGAAGTCTATCTAAACCTTCTGCAGGTGCAACTGAAATTCAGGTATGGGAAAGATGCAATGACATGGTATTATCATGGATTCTCAACTCCATTGATAAAACACTTATATCCAGCATCATCTATGCAGAAACTTCTCACGAGGTATGGCTCGATCTTGAAGAGCGTTTTTCTCAAAGTAACAATCCTAGAATTTATCAATTGAAGTAAGGTATTTACAACCTTCACCAATATCAACAGCCGTTAGCCTCTTATTACGACTTTCTCAAATCCTTTTGGGATGAGTTAAACAGTTATGCCATCGTAACTGAGTGCACTTGTGGTGCGGCCAAAAGCATCAAGGACATGCATGAAAAAGAGTGTGTTTTCCAATTCCTCATGGGCCTTAATGATACTTATGCCCCCATTCGGAGCCAAATAATTGCGAATGATCCCTTACCCCAAGTCAGTAAGGTTTACAAGAATGTCTCGGGTAAAGGCTGAAACAGGGGCCATCACACACAAAACAAGCAACTAGAGATGCGGACTAGACCACATACAAGAAAGAGGAAGCGCTCCTCCGCGACACGACTGGTGACGGTACGGAATGAGACCCAATAAGAAGGCCTACTTCATTACTGCCGAATGCATGTTGAAATACCCCAGTAATGTAACACACAGCTAAAGAGCCCAAAAGGCGTTAAATGGCGTGTTTGTTCATACCATTTGATCAAGCTATGAGAGGATGCCTACCACTCAGCGGAAGCCTTCTTATTAGAGTCCGTCTCGCTTAAACTTAAAGTAGGTCTAACAGCCGCTTATTCTCCATCAACGGTATCCGTTTCCATTCTTAGAATATTATTCCAACCATGCGTCTCATTAAACTAAGATTTCTCCTCTGCACACCCCGATTCTCTCTCTAGTAACCTTGAAGCTACTGGTGGATTTGCCAGTAGACAACTTCCCCTATCAAAACCGGCAAGAGGCACTCTATCTGAGCCTTCAAGAACAGAACCATAAAACACAACAAATGCGAACAAAAAGAAGATCACTACAAAGGCGTTGGCACGATGTCTTTATGATACACGCGTCGGGGGTGACGACCTTACAAAGATTAGTTACAAGAGTCACCTTACACTCGGGAGCCTTCGGAAGCCAAGCAAGCATTCGACCACTAGCGACCTAGACAACTAACAAGAAGGCATCGGGGGAGCAGGGATAGCGGAGATGATCCCATATTCTGTGGACTGAACCGTGCAGGGGATAGTGCATGTCCGCAGAGAAGGAGAGGTAGCGCGCTAGTTATATGTAGTTATATACATCTGCCTCTGTCTCTATCTCCACTGCTGGATCGAAAGAAGAGATTGCAGAGTGAAGTAAAATGATCCATAAAGGGTTCCGGCTGCTACTAAGAAGAACCTAACAGAAAATCCATCCAGATCTACTACTGGATATACTTCCCGATCAACTGCTAGTGGTGGTTGCTCTGGTGTTTATAGCCTCTTATATGGATAATAAAGAGGAATTCAAATTTAAGTATATTATGTCAGATCATATTATTATGTCCTTTAAGCAGAGGTAAGTTTACTTACACTAGACTGAGATCTTGAGCTTTCGTAAATAGTGAGATATTGAGCCCATTCCCTTCCTATTAGCCCCTTCTTCTTCTGCCAGAGGGCACTTGAAGATCGCTAGCTAGCTTTCCGATTACGCCTTTAATCTAATCAATAGTGCTTTCGCTTTGAATCAATATAACTAGACTCAATCTTGACCTGAGACGAAATGGGACTCCTACTTGCTTGCAACAGCCTCTTCCTCATGAGCTACGTCCATTCCAATAGGACTTTTTCCGTTTTCCCGGTCAAAATGGCATATCATACGAGACATCGAAATAGTGCAACTTTCATCAACCCCCGGGATTTTTAGCTGTGACTCAAATTCCTTTAATAAATGAAAATTTGTCAATCATGCAACTTGTCAATCATGCAACTTTTCATCTCCCCCCCCATAAAAATGGCTCAAAGTAAAATTCCTTTCATACGAGGAATCTCAATTTGAGGAATGTTTGTGATGAAACACCGTGTTTTTTGCTTGTTTTTGGCCGTCAAATGGGCCTATTTTCCCGCATGAAACACCTTCCAGGCCATAAACACCAGGCTATCCAAGCGATAATCGGAATTCTCTATTCGAATTTGGTTAAAAAAAGGCTTGTGCTTTGAAAACGCATTGATTTGACCAATAGGATAGTACACCTTCACGGCATGGTAGGGGTTTTCAAACAAACTCTTCATAGTTGCCCGCCCCTACAGGTAGAGTTATCTCGTATTTACACCGTTTCTCTCCTTCACTTGTAATTGATGAGGGATGAAGCCCTACCTGGACTATTCTATAATTTAAAGAAAGATCTCCGCTCGAGCCTATCTTCTTTGAGCTAGACAGCCCATCTCTAATCGATGGAAAACAAAACCGTACTCAATAGCGCCCCTCTTTTAAGGCAACTAGGAATGCATTTACTTTGCTTTCTTCTCATTGCCTAGTATATATTATATTATTCGTTTATCCGGAACCCTATCTTAACCCTTGCCTTTCTCTAGACTAGCCCAATTCAAGCCTTTGCCCTAACCCAACTCTGTAGGGATTCTAAAGATTAGAAAGACTATCGACCAAGCATAAGGATGATGCCCTGACTGACTCTATTTTTATTGCCCGTGACCGCCCTAAGCGAGAGTAATGGATTTTCTTCCAAGGGAACAGAGATCAGGATGGAATCATGAACAAAGAACTATTTTGTGGGTTGGTCTATCGATCTCTCCTTAAGTGCGCAACTTACTTATTGCATTGATTTTCTCTTTCTCCGTGGACAATTATTTTTTTATTGATCCCTTGATTCATACAGATTAGTGGAATTGAATGTTGGATTCTGATAAGCAAAGTATTTAATAATCCCTTTACTGAGCTACGGACCTCCTGAAGGCTTGCCTACATCTGCCTTTGTTGCTGGTTTTAAGGTTGCTCCGCTTCCTTAAGCTATGGACTTGAGTTCGGGAATGGATAGATATGAAGTTGTTACTTGAACGGGTGAACTACCTACTTTTTTAGACTTCTTAGCTCCTGCGAGAAAGCGAATGATCCCTTACCCCTAACTACATATAATATAACAGCATCTTCTTCATTTATCTTCCACAAATTCACAAGAAAATGTCGCAATGGCTGTTAATGGCATGGGTCGTGGAACTAATCACTTTGGTGGACAAGGACGTGGTCGTCCTCAGTGTGAACACTGTGGTACAAGTTGCTGAGTACGGGATAAGGATGGCTATAAGACACGGCATTAAGAAGATAAGAGTACAAACAGATTCACAAAATGTCCTAACCTTTCTCACAAAGGACAAAAAGCATCCATAGCAAGTAGAGAAAATGATCAGAGGCATTAGAAGGATAAAGGAAGCTTTTGAGTTATTTAGTATCATCCATGTGTTTAGGGAAGCAAATAAAGTAGATGATGCTTTAGCTAGTAACATACCTACTGTTAGCTATATAGAGTTAGTACCTAGTTCATTTTCAGAAGATGTAAAGAAAATAACGTATGATGATGCAAGTGGCAAACAATATGTAAGAGAATGTAACAAGCTATTATTTTATTTATGAAAAGGGGTAGGGGACCTCTATAAAAACCTCGCTTTCCAACAAAAAAAAAAACTATTATGGGGAGAAGTTACTTTTAGATGTACTCTGACATTTGGATTGGAGCCAACTACTTGTGCATGGACTACTAACATTTCACAAATACATATAACATGTTGACTTGTTCCGATAAATTCGAATTATTTTTTAAGAAACTAGTTTAAATGTAAAAAAACTATAATCAAGCAAACAAACAAACTCTTATATACGATTCCAGGACATGGCATTTCAAGTTGGCTTTTCTTAAATTTATAGAAAATTATTGGATATGCAACAAGATCTTTAAAGTTAAAAAAATAAGTTTAAAAGTGATTTTACCTGTGACTCTTCACATGATTTTCAAGATTTTGAAGAAGTGGAAACTTTCTGAGATTTAGCAGTGGATGCTTTATGAGATTTATCTACCTTACGAGGATCCTTGAACCTCACTGCACATGGGGCGATGACGTCATCTCCCCCGTGCAAAATTGCACGTGCTCTTTTCCTTTTACCCATTCTTCTTCAACAACAATTACTAGAAAATTGCTTTGCAGTGGAGCGCAAGCGGAGTAATCGACTTCTTCCTTCGTCAAGAAGAACGAAGTAAACCCTGCAAGGGGAAAAGCAATCAAAAATGATAACCAATATTTAGTCATCAATAAGGCGACAATGAGCGCAATAAACCGAATCCAGACTGGTTAGACTCTGTCACCAACTAAACGTCACTAAATTGACGAATACATGAAAATAAAATAAATCAGCAGCACAAGAATGAAAAGGTATCATAAGAATCAAACTTCTACCACGCCAATTATCCAAAACACCTAGAAAATCTCTATAGAAGCAATCGCATAGGACACTGGCCATAAACAATCACATAGGAGAAGAAAACCAAGCACAACTAGAAGAAACAGTATCGATATATTAAATTCACATCAATAACTAACAATGCAAGCAAAATAGAAGAAAAAATCACATCAAGAAAAATCGAAGTAGAATCAATGCAAGCAAAATCTAAGGTAGAGAAATGAAAAATTCATCAATTAAGAGAGATGAAAAACAATTTGTTAACAGTTAATTGAGAGATGACTGAAGTATTCCACTTACCCTAATTTGTTAATAGTTAATTGAGATAGAGTGCGATTTTTTGTTTCCAAATATAGGCAAATTTTTGCAGTTGCTTTGGTTTCCTCTTTCGCACCAAAATTTTGAAATTTGTATTTACAGTATGACTATGACAGGTGAAATTTGACTAAACTGATTTCGTCCAACTGACTCGATTTGGGTCAAAGTCAAACACGGTCGTTTTGAGAACTTGTTTTTGACCGGATCAGGTTAGACCGGGGTTCAAAGTCTTCCAACCACTAATTCAAATGAAACCAGAGAGATTATTTGTTAAGTAAAAATCACGCGCCATTAATTTTGATACAGCCTGCACACAGTAGATTTAGCAATATGTCTAGTATACTGCAAAGCAGTTGGGGCGTGAGCGGAGATGGAGATGGAAAGGGAGAAGGGCGTGGAGAGTGGAGAGGGAGACGAAGAGAAGAAAACTAAGGATAGGCAGACAGAAACCAACAAAATCACATTTTTTGCCTCATACCCCCCCTCGGCCCAGAACATTCGCTCCGCTCACTTGACTGTAATCTCTAATTATAATTGAGGCTACTAAAGGAAGTATTTGGTTGAATCAACTCGGCCGGGTTGAGTAGAAACTCCCAAGTTAAACACCTTTTATAACATTCGAACAACCGAGTTGATTGGTTCATAACTTGAATCTGGTAGTTCAAACCGTTAAAAAACTAGTTAAACCCGGTTCAATAGTAAAAAGTCAATTTTGGGAGTTTCCAATCCAGGTCAAACCGGGCAAGTTGTAAAACCATGCTTACAAGGGCTCTGTCAACCAGCCTTGCTAGCATTCCATGAATTAATAAGAGATATGTACACACCAGAGATGATACTGACCACGATATGTATTGGTGTAGGTTTTACAATTCATTGTGTCCGATTAAAAAGTTTATTTTGATTGGATACATCACATTATTACATTTTTTTAGTTTTTTTTAAACCAAAATCTAGAGTACGCAAGCTGTACCTACGCTATCACATCTGTGCCCTCTAATAAGCAAGAGGTGAAGGTGTATTGCATGGCAAAGTCTATAACCAAGGCTCTAGATGCCAGCGCACCCATATTGAAGGTGTACTCTAGAATTGCTATTTTTTTTATACACAAAATTATCAAATATAGTTTTTTTGGACGATGTGTGATACAGTTCATGGTTTTAATTAACAGTTTCACCGATCCAATATGGACCGGTTAACTCTCTAATCTATGTCTCTCTCGCTCAGAACATAACTCTAAACTTTGATCATCTTGATTTTGATGATGATATCACTATTCTTTGTCAAATTTGCTCTATCATAAAATATTTGTCCGTCAAAGATGAAAAAAATTCATGTAAAAAATAAAAATTAAAAATTAAAACTAGCTAGTTAATTTAACTAGTCAAAAGCTAATCATATTTGTTTTATCAACTGACTAATATTTTTATTTTTATATAAGGATGACCTGTGTCTTAACACAGGCATCAAATTCATTCTTCACGTGAGAGTGTGTGCAATCTAGTTTGTTCTTTCTATTTCTTTAACCCATTTGCAAAATAACTGAATTATTTGAAATGATGGATACAAAATAACTGAAATAATAACCTTTCACAAAATAAGTAGATTATTTGAAGTGATGCATGCGTCTTTTGGAAGAGATTCCCCGAAGTGATACGCCCTTTGGAAGTGTCCTTTGGGAGTGAAACGTCATTAGGTTGTTGGTGACTTTCCACCACCTTCCAGTAAATAGTAACGGCCCAAATAGTAAACATGTGCTATATAATCATGGGTATTGGTGCATGAATTAATGGTGACTTCTCATAACGATGGCCCAATCTTCTAAAAGAAAGGGGAAAGATGAAGGTTGCGTTCTTCATCAGGAAATGTGCTGACAGATTCTTCTCTGTGCTCCATTCCCATTGTTTGACAAATCAAAGCTTCTTTGTCGTGAGTGGGAAAAGAGTAGGTTTGACCCCTCATTCATAAAAGATTATGTTTTGAAGACTAGAACTCTTCTAGGTTACATAATTCAGACTGCACACGGTTGGGAAATGACAACATCGTCCGCTACGAACGTTGATCACATTCCACCACTTCCTACTCCTACTATGGACTTCTGTGGATGCGGTTTCAAAATCTTGGTGTCTTCAATTCAAGGTATCTGATAAGAGCCCAAAATTGTAGTTTTAACCCCTAACAATAATACTTTTAGACCAATTATGCGAGTAATAAATAAGAGTTAATGCTGATTACATAATTTTATATATTTCAGGCATTGGAGTCAATTATGTATAGAAATGTATCACTTTGGCGAGATAAAGGAGAAAGGGTTGGTTGTTAAGAAGTTCTGTTATGTCAATACAGGCAGAAACAAAGCACAAAAGTCAGCACAACTTCCGAAGACCATATCTTTGGACTTAGACCTTGAAATTGGGCCTACCTTATGTCAAAACGACCGGCTCGGAAAGAGCTTTCCAATGGTCCAAGCCTTGACCCAATCAGAGAAGCAAAAGTAGACAAAAAGTCTACTGAAGTAAAATCCAACTAAAAAGGGCTTTGTAGACTGAAGAGATTGGGTTTTGGGCTCAATTTTCCGGCCCAAAACATGGCTCCTTAGCCCATGCACGAAAATGTAGATCTTGTCTCCTCCATTTCAACACACAAGAGAAAACTATTAAGCATATCAGTTTTTAGGTAGCCATTGGATAATAGTTTTAGATCTAGATTTAGACTCCATTTAATTAGTTTTTCATATCTTGTTTTAGATCTAGTTTTACCTTTCAATTAATTAGTGTTAGAATAAGTAGATTATTTTTTTAGAATCAAATATTAGTTTCATAATAAAGTATTCATTTTCATCTCAATTTAGTTTATTAATTAAATTCTTATTTAGTTTTAGTATTGTTAAATTCGATTGAAATCATTACTATTGTAGTTCAAATTAGTAAATTTATAATCTTTATATGATGTCTTGTTTAAATTCAATTGGAAATGATAGTTTAATGACTCTTGGCTAAACCTCCATTAGAAGGGTTTGAGAAAGCCTTGATGAAAGCTTGATTGTTGTTAGCGTAGAATAGTCGTAATTTTCCATTCTAATATAGAAAATAATTAGTTCACCATGATAATGGGTTTGATTGTTTCACATGCTAGATGTTAGTTGGTAGAGAATACCATGAACAACTAGGGATTAGGAAGAACCAATTGTTATACGAAAGCAGTTTAATTTGGATTACGACAATTCTTCGTTAATAAATTAAGTCGAGTTAAGGTGGAATCAATCCCCCCTAATTCTTTATCTAGTATCAATTTAGCATTTCGTAGTCGAATTATCATATCTTGTTAGCATAATTTGCACCGTAGTATAAATTCCCATCATACTCTCATTAACTTTGGTAGGACCGATAGTCTTAGAAACATTGAATACTAAAGAACTAGGAGTGGAACGAATCTTCTACTCCAACTCTATTGTGATAGCATTCGAGAGTGTAGAAACTTTGATAAATTAGACATGAAAATAGTTTTAGTTTTACTTGCATTTAAGTTTCATCATTTATTCATAGGTAGAACTAACATTTTACGGTTATCAGTATCCTTTTAGGTCACAAGGAAGTTGAAATGAAGGACGTGTACTACCTTTGCAAACCCATGACGCAGCAAATGCTTATGTTGCCCAATCCTAAAACTAGATTTCAGACACAGTGTATGGGTTTGTATGTGCGTTATGTGGAATAGTTGGAGTTTACGATACTGCGTTGGTCAAAAGACTGTAGAGACACTATAAGACATTTTGAATTCAACAACCGCAGGGTAGTCGTTTCCCATGTGGTTGAAAAGTTTGACTCCCGCATACGCAGATGGAGAAGGTTGAATGATTTGGAGTTGTCCTTCAAAAGTGAGTACATTGCAATGAATCCGGGTATTGTGGCGAAAGGATGTTTTCGTTGGCCTATTCATGAGGGGGGGATTTTGCAATTCAATATTGTCATCGAGAAATGAAGATTGCACTACTGTTAACAGGCTACCGCTGGAAAAATTTCATCATTTTCCAATTTTAGGGAACAATTGCAGTTATGTTCTCCTTTGGGGGGGTTGGGTATCCTACACATGAATTGGAGCTTCGACTTTTAATTGACAACTATTGGGATGAAGGTCGGAGGTTTAAGTTGGACAATTTGTATGCTGAAGGCATCCGTCGACCCCATTTTGTGGACCTACTAGATAATGGTGTTGCAGTTTTTAACTGTGGAAGGCAAATGGTGTGGTATAATTTAACAAAAACCGAGGATTTGATAATCAAAGAAATCCCAAAGGTTGGCAGGAACCACATTCATCAAGTAATGTCAGATTTTGTGCCAAACGAACGCCTTATAAGTATGTCAAGGTATGGTTGGGAGTCGAGTTGGGGCGGATGGAAGGCGTTTCTAGACGAGAATTTTTGAAGATGCAGTAAGAGATCGTTCTCTCCTGTTATCAAATTTGCATTCTTATAGTTGGTTGCTGATAAGTGCTCAAAAGTAATGATTTATGACCCCAATTATGTGTATGTTAGTCTCCATTTTATATTTAAATATTCTAATATGATGCAATTTGAGTTTTTGTAGGTCAAAGAACCTAAATATGAAATATGGAGGGAAAAGAAGTCAAACAAGTCAAAAAGGAGTCACTGGGAATTACAGCTAAAGGCCTAGGGCAAAAACGTTATATTTGTCTCCATAAGTGCCAAGCTTAATGGGACTCTAAAAGAGAATAATAATTGAGTTAGAAAAGTCTTCAATCTGATCTCAAAGCCTTAATTTCGACTTCATAGGAAGATAAGATCAACATGGAAAAGAAGTCAGAGTTTCACAAGAATTAGGAAACTAAAAGCTGTCAAAAGCTGCAGCTTGGGAAATAGCATGCAGGGCAAAGTGGGCCATGACCAACTTTGGTCCAATCGAATTTAACTTTTCCAGGATTGCTTATAGAAAGATTACAGAGAGTTTGACACCAAATAAACATAGGATTCGGATCTCTATCCAGACGAGTATGTAAGCCAATATATAAGGAACAAAAACCTCAGTTTACATGATTTAAGAAATTTAGTGTTTGCATCTTAGAT
The DNA here is from genome assembly GCF_015680905.1 of Coptis chinensis. Classification (NCBI taxonomy): domain Eukaryota; kingdom Viridiplantae; phylum Streptophyta; class Magnoliopsida; order Ranunculales; family Ranunculaceae; genus Coptis; species Coptis chinensis. The sequence goes on from NC_141462.1 coordinate 32,902,654, forward strand.
CTAGAATTAAGAGAGAAGAAAGTTCAGACCTTTTCACCATTAATAGCTATAAAGATTATTCCTTTTCATATTGTGTTCATAGCATAGTATGAGGGGCTAATCTCCCTTCTCTTGGGAGGGGAGATGAAGCCTTTTTCGTATGTTTTAGTTTAGTTCTTCTTCTATCATGTTTTAGTTTAAATCTCTCATTGAGTTTCTTCTTATTCGTCTATTGATCTAACGCTCCTGTGGAGGTTAGGAGGTCTTAGGGTAATTCAAGATTGTGTAGAGCCAAATACCACAAACCCTATATTCTTTTCTTCTAGTTTTTAGTGTTCTAGTGTGATGATTGGATTATTTATGGCACCTCAATTAGTTGTATGGTTAATGCCACATGTGGATTTTCCATGGCACCTAGAGTTGTATATTGAATGCCACTTAAAGCACAATTTGGTTAGATAGAAGATATCATTGGAGATTGAAGAAGTATTTGATGGAAAGATAGAAAGCACGTTGAAAGCCACATATTATCATCATAGTTATGAGCATAAGGTTTGTAGGTATGGTGAGTTTCTATTGGTGATTTATATTAAGCATGATAGATAGATCTATTAGACTAATTCTATGATTTTGGTGGATTCATCTCTCCCAAGATATTCTTTCTCTTGATTCATATTCATATATTTAATTTAGTTTAGTTTATGCATAGTTTAAATCTCAAATCAAATCAACTATATATTAATTATTACTTAGCCACATCTTTTAATTGCATCCATTAGAGTAATTTAGATTAGAAATTTCTATTATCATCAACTAGTTATTTAGAGTAGGATTGATACCTTGCTAGCCACTATACTAATCAATATTTAATAGGCTAAGTAAGTTTTGCAAAAGATACGTAACACAAACAACGACACAAATAAATACGTGTTGCGTGCATTTTCAGTTGCTGGACAAGTTCTTGATAAGCTTCCTAAGATAAGGCATGTTCGTGTAAAGCGTATACAGGGTCACGGAAAGCGTATATAGTGTCCGTAACAACTTTTATATAGTTTACTAACTTGTTTATATCGGACACTATTTTATATAGATAAGTACTCGAGGAAATCTATTTTTATAGTAAATTTGTAATGCTTCGAATATTATTACATCTGACATTTCTGAGATATTTTAGATTATGTTGGTAGGTAGGTATAATGATTCAGGTAAATCTTAAGACAATGATATATTTATATCATACAATGTTTCTATGTTTAATCACAAACAAATATTAAGATTAATTAACATTATAGGCCACATCACAGTAGCCTGATTAGTAGACAATTGACCAAAATTACATTATAACAAACAAGTTTCCGAAAAAGACATAAGTCCCCACGAATAAAAGCTATACAGAGTATTTCATATTTTTGTCGATGTCGAGGAACTCATGTTCAGTAATACCACAGTCAACTAGGTCTTTTGCCACGGTATTGCGGATGTAATCTACAGGTCTTCCGAATTGGAGGTGATCACCTCTGATTAATTGGTCCGCATATGCAAGTACAAACACTCCACAATTGCACCCATCAATTAGTTATATACAATAAACATGTTCTATTTGCCATTTCCGCTGCAAGAACGTAGGGTGTATACAATTTGGGTCATGCAATAAGAGACCGTACGGGAGCAAAGTGCACAGCTTATCTATAGTTGGGGAAGGGTAGATCACATTGGAAACCAATAAATCGTACACAAAACACATCTAATTTTTAAAGTCAAAGACAACAAGGATACAGTGCTGGTTGTTTCCCACGTTCAAAGCCATCATCAATCCCTTTGATTTTGTCGCGTGAGGGATGTGACTGTTTTCTTGAACCAAGTCTTTGAAGGTCATGCTTAGGCTCCACGATATTATTGAACCAGTTTTTGTAAGCTTTTCTGTTGTGGTTAGGCTCCCATCACTGAGGGTGCCTTGCAAGGTTCCATATAACGCCTCCATCGAAACCTAAGTTAATAGACACATAAATAATTTGCATCACTGTATCAGAAAAAATGAAGAAGGACGATGGTTGGGAATGTCTAATAAATTACTGGGACAAGCGTGTCAGGGATGGTAGTGTATCTGGCATAATGTGTGTGGAAATCTAGATCCACCGTTTCATTATTCCACCTATTCAAAAGTTCCATGTAAACAGAAAGAACCTACGGGAAAAAAATATAACAATAATAAATAAATAAAGGAAAATAAGTTTGCCATTGTGTGTACGTATGGGCCATTGTTTTCAAACCTCATCATTCAGCCATTGTTTGTCATAAGGCAAGTAGAAGCTCCTTAGATTAATGTGTAAGCCTAGGACAAAACATCTGACTTTAATAATTGGTGCAACAACTTCCATGTTTGGTTGATCATGCTGCCACCAATACTGTGTTGTGACATAGGTGGTAGTGGTCCTTTTCACTGGAGCATCCATAAGTTCACCTCGAGTGCATACAGTAGAGTTTCTGCCAATTAGCGCATTTGTCTGAAAAGTATGCTGAATCTTTTTTTGGCATAGTTTTGCCACTTCTTCTTCTAGTACACTAAATTTGTTCCACTAGGACTCCTTCTGTGCATTCCTTTTGTGAACTGGTCGTCAACAATATTGTTTGAGGACAGTACCTTCAAATACATTCTGACAAATCCAGATTAGTGGCATAGGTCGTTAGTACATACTTAAGACTATTCAGAACTTAAGGCTTACTCTTCAACGGACATTTATGTGAAGAGACACGTTCATGGTGGAACATATATAGGATCGTGAACAGCTTATATAGTGTCTTGAAGAACTTATAGAATGGCTTCAATAAATTCTAATTTTTACTTATCTACTTGTTCGTGGGAAGCTTACATATGACACTACATTAGCGTGACAAGACACTACATACGCTGCTGAAGATTATATGGAGTCTTCAATAACTTTTCAATTTCCTCTTATGAACTTGTTCAAGGGAAGCTTATATATGACACAAGATCAGACGTTAGTATACGTACAACGTTGTAAAGGGTCTTGCACATCTTAAATAGGGTTATATATAAGCCTAAATTAAAATGTTAGTAAGTGTACATTAAAAAGTTGTTCACGAAACTAGATAAGGTGTTCGAAGAGATTATATAAGCTACCCCCACGATCATGTTAAAGCTAAGTGTTTAAGTGAAAAAGCAAATAAAATTATCTCTGACATATTAAATATGTGTCATACTCTTGGTTTACACCTTATCATTCATCTGGGTTCCATCCACTTCCAGTTCAGTACCGTCACCTCCATCCTTTACAGTACCCTCTCCGCCGTCCTCGAAGTCCACTTGACGACAGCGAGCAGCCATCTGAACATACTCTGCAGCACTAATTCCACACTCCAATAAATCCTTTGCAATTCTCTGTCTAATGTATACTTTGCGCCTAGGGTCAAAATCTGGTGACTTATTCCTGAGAAGACAGTCAGCAAAGGTCAATGCATAGGTCCCACAGCTGTTGTCATCATTTTGTTTGCAGCAATCAGCGAACACAAACTTCCACTTGGTACGCAATTTGGAGTGATTGATACAGTCTTTGTTGAAAGCCAACATCCCGTAAGGCAATATGGAGAGTACCTTCTCCAAAGTCGGCTTGGGGTCAAGCTCCCACTCCTCACCACTCTCAGCATCAGCCAAAGAATCAAAGATCTGAACAGACCAGTCTCTGAAGTTAACTACAATGAGAATCCAATGGACGTTGCCAATATTAACCATCATCATCAAACACTGCTTCTCCGCTATGTCTTTAACAAATGAAAGGAAAACCCTTGTCATGTTGCCTGTGATTAAAGAGCCTCCCAAAATAGAATATGTGACTTCTTTGATCTTGGTTTCCAAATCAATATTGTCATCGTCAAGGGTCACTGGCAAACTATTATGGGAAAAGTACATACAACGCTGTAGTCATGGAAAGGAAAATTTATTAGTTAAGGACGTCATGCAGGCTTTCTCATAAAAGGACTTCTTGGTGGTTCAGCTTTTATATGTCATTAACAATTTTTAACTTGTTAACTTGCTTGGGGAAGCTTTTATATGACACCATATACACAGTGGATGACAGTAGATAAGATTCTGAAGACCCTATATAACATGTCCGTAAACACAATACTATAAGTTGTGAAGATTACCGAAAAGTATGACACAGATATAATGTGGTACTTTCGTTCATGTACCATGTCCAAGTACCAACGCTGTAACAATTCCATGTACATATCGACAGCCTGCAGACCAACACAGAATTAGTACAAATATTTAGGCAATATATTTCCAAACAACCGCGTAAGTAGAAGATCAGTGAGAGAGACATACGATATCATTGAGCCAACCATTCTTATACAAGGTGTAGAAGACAGACAGATCTATGTCATCTCGGTAGCCGTACTCCGTCTAACAACCTGTGTTGGGTTTGTACCAGGAAGATCGTGCAGTTTCCAGTAATACGTTACCCGTTGAGCAGTAGTAGTCAACTTGGAATAGTCATTGGAGAGCCTTTTCCTATTTGCAATCCCCGGTGGCCTATCCAGCAATGAGCCTTTGTTGAAAATGCTCTGAATCAAGGGTTGGCAAAAACAGGCAACTTCCTTTTCAAGTTCTAGACAGTTCACTGTGTCAAATTTGAGCGGTCGCTTACTCACCATGTCGGCCTGCGCTGTGGAAGGAGACACAGAGTTTCGTCCCTCATCCTCATTGTCACTGGACTGCTCATCCTCAGCGTCACTAGAGTGCTCACCATCCTCCACATTCTCGTCCTGTTCACCACTCACCGATACCAGCGTAAAAATGTTCAATCATAGAACTCGTCCAAATTGCAAACAAAATAAAAAAAAACACTATTTAACAGCACAAGTAAATGCTATTTAAATTTTAACCTTTGATTCAGCACAAGTTTCTTTTACATTCCCATCATCTGTCTTTGCCGCATCAGCCACTTCATTCTCATCGATTGTCTTTACTGCATCACCATCATCTAGACTGTTCAAAGCATTGTGATCATTAATGTCCATGTCATTAACAGCTTCACCTCGTGTTTCCGCTCTCGCTTGCTTGGACTAATTTTTTTGCAAAAATTCGTTGCAGATGTGAGCGTTAGATATGCCTTGTGTTAAGTGATCACCTGCTCTTCTCTCCAGCTCTGGCTTACTCCGATTCAAATAGCAATCTAGCTTTTCGGAATTGGGTAACTGAGGTATCAAGTGCAGTCCAACACCTTCTTCGGGGTTGGGTTGGCTACCATTCTGTATGTCAGTGTTGTCATAAGACGAAGACTTTGACTAGAGATTAGCTACTTTGCATGGAGATCTCAGCATCTCCACTAAGGTAGTGTTAATGTCTTCCAAAGTGTCCATAACACTTTGCTGGGCTTCAACATCATTTTCGTCCAGGGTCTGAAAATAAACAATTTTTTAGTGACATTTATTATGTACAGTATCACCGCTGATATATCAAATTAAGCCTGTAAATGAAACAATGGAAATCATACCCATCCATTGATGGTCCCTCCAACAACACCTGCGTGGTCCGAAGAAGGAATGGTGTTATCCAGAACAGCATGTAACATCTGTGTCTGGCCCCAACTAATATCAGCTTCATCTTCGGGCAAGTCACGCAAACGACTTAAAGGACTCGATAGAGACTCTTCTTCAGTGACATTAGCAATGGGGCTATCATCGGGAAGACTTTTCCCAAAAGTTACATGTCGCTCGCTATCCTTTCTTCCCGGACAACTCCTCGGTATAGGTGTTGTAAAGCATTTATCCTTGCCCACGACTTTTACTCCTTCGGCCTTCTTCTTCGAGGGCGACTTCTTTGAAGGGGGCACAACTTTTACATCTTCTGCTTTCTTCTCGGAGGGGGGGACGACTTTTACTTTTTCTGCCTTCTTCTTCGAGGCTGACTTCATTTTAGGGGGCACAACTTTTAATGTTCTTTGCTTTCTTCGGTTGGGGGACAACTTTTCTTTGGTCGTTTTTTCTTCTTAGAGGGGGCGACCTTGTATATACGCCTTACGCTTTGACGGGGGGACAACTTTTACTGCTTCAACCTTCTTTTTTGAGGGGGGCGACTTTTACTGGTTCAGCCTTCTACTTTGAGGGGGATATGACTTTCACTGCATCTGGGTTCTTCTTCGAGGATGCCTCAGCTCTGGCTCTCTTAGGAGCTGGTTGTTTTTCAACATCATCCTCACCACTATCCCCTGTTTCAAAGTCTTTCGAACCACTATCCTGCCCTATGTCCCCTATTCCAATGGAACATTTTCTTTTCACAGAAGGGTCCACCATAATCTGGTCGAACCGGAGTTTTTGGCAGCTTTCAAAGAGGACATCCATGATTTTAAAGTTAAGGTTCTGCTCTGTTTCACCCTTTTCTTCCTGTAAAAGAGCAATACAGTTACATATGATCAAATAAGAGTGAGGAGACATCCAATAGGAGTGAGAAGATACCAAATAGGAGGGAGACTATATCAAATAATAGTTACAAACCATCAATGAAGAGTTAGACATACAAACAGAGGCAGGCATCATAATGTAAGAGTGACAAGCCATCATGTACTACTGAGAACACTTTAAAACTGACCTCCAATGCAGCTCTAACAGCGGGATGAGCTTTCACATCATCTGGTACCGTCAACACATTCCTGAGAAACAGTTTCTTGTTGACCAACTTTGACTCCCATGTATTCCCCCTCGTGCTTTTCCCAGGGAAATCTAACTACCCAAGAAACCATGGGAAGTTGTTATCATCCACCCTTCGCAGGCCCAACTTGGGAAAGTGTAGGTAAATCCAAAGTGTAAAAGCCATAGCACAACCATGTAGACACGCAGTGAAGAGTTCATTCGGCTTTTCCCTAAAGTGCTCCTCCATTTTATCACACAATTCGTCGGCACTTTGCTTGAAGGTATCGAAAGCAACCCACCCCCAAGGGAACTGATCAAACTTTTCCACATCGCTTGCAAGATCAATATGTACGACACTCACTCCTTTGTGTCCAACCGGGATCAGAAACACGCCAAGAACATACAACCTATTCAGCCAAAATCTCCTGCAATTTCACCGCACCTTTGAACGTCTTCCGCATTTTCTCCAAGCAGGGAAAATACTTTTGGCGGAATTCAGATGGATCCAACTCATCCATTTCAAAATATTCTTTGGGAGGATAAGTTGTAGAGAGGCCCATAAGTAGGGTGAAATCTGATTTTTTTAAAGGTGAAATATTCTCTTTTCAACCTGTATGTCATCTTAGCAACCCTCCCTGAAAAAATAGACACAATGAGATTGTCTTGCGTAACCATATCTTCTTCTATATCTAGAAGAAAACCCAATGGAGACTGCCTAAAATCGTCTACCTCCTCCTGACAAAATCTGAAAACAAGGACTGCAAACTATTTGTACAACTGCATGTTGTTATCTTTACATTGATCATTGGCTTGGCATTTCTTTTACGTTTCACAATCTCACTGTTCGGGGCCCCCTTCGCCTTCCAAATTGTTGCCACCGCTTTGACCTTCACCTCTGTAATCCCCTTGCTCTCTGTAATCTTCTTCTTCATCCTACAAACATTGAAACAAGATTGCTTAGATAATTTATCAGAAACAGCAAGAAGCCCAACATAAAATGTTTTTTGACCCTAATATACTTTATTGGAAAAGCAAATCAGTGTCATGGCTAGCTTATATAGAGTCAACAAACAACAAATAACTCAACAAACAACAAACGGCAACAAATAACTCTAATATAGTTTAATTTTCAGACTTTACTATGTGTTCAAGGAAACATTACAAATATGTGTTGACTATAATGTCTGCTCAAGGAAACACTCAATTTAAATTCTAAAGCTTTAAACCATTTTGAGGACAAACAATATAGAGCAAACATTATATATATAATACTTCGAGTTAAAATACATGGTTTAGACTATGTCATCTCTGTCGAACAAATAAATAAAGAGTATGCAAGTAAACTATGCAAGTACAGATAAAAAAAAATAACGTACCTTTTTGATAAATAGTAAATATCCTCTTTAAATAGAACGAAAATTATTTGGGAATGTCGGTCGTTCTTTCCAATTCGAGTTTTGGTTTTGAGATTGGGTTGAGATTAGCTTTGAAGAGAGATGAATCAGATGAGATATGATAGACCGATCAAAATATAATTTAAATATAAAAGTGGTTTAGATATTTTTCGTTTGGCTTAGTTTGGGCAAGTGTTTTCCCCCCAAAAACATTCCTCACGTGCTAAGTTGCATCCCATAATATTCCATCTGATTTAAAACACTAATAGTTATTAATTTATTATATATATAATTAATTTATTCTTTTATTATTGTATATCATATTATATCAAATCATAAACTAATAATATAAAACTATAATAACAAAATAATAATAATAAATGACAAAAAATATATATTTATACTAGTTCTTATAGTGGTAAAATGAATTATTCAAAGCAAATAAAATTTTAATTAATATTCATTTTCCAATCGTATATTTATCCGATTCGGATTCGATATGAAACTTAACTCGGGGTCCGATTCGAGATAAATCGGTAATTTATCCCGATTTGGATATCGAGATAAATTTTCGGATTCAGATTCAAATACAGGCATATCCGAATCCTAGTACCTCTCCGTTTGCACCCCCAACGAAGACAATCCACCACCACTATATATTAAATTTACTAAGTACTACAAATGGACATGTTTCGTAAAATATTAGCGTGATCTACATTTTTTCCCGAATTAGGAAATTTTGGAAAATTAGAAAAAATCATAAATATTCTGATATAATTTGTGGTTAGGTCCATTGTGGTTATGATTTAGCAACTATATATGAAATTGACATGTAATATATGTTCAATATTATGAAAATAATCAGATCGGATTTTGCAAACACATCCAATTCCTATCCAATTATTTTTGGGAAAAATCGGATATAAACTTTTTGATAACCAAAACACAAATATCCTTGTCAAATTTGGAAAAATATCGAATTGGATTTCAAAAAAACACAGATTATTGGAAATAACTAGAACCATTCTAAATAAATTATTCATAATTGTGAGCCATCTTGAGAAAAGTGGGTCTTCAAGAATAAATTCTCAGGATGACTATATATAATATATAGGGGTGACTTCCGATCGGAGCAGATCGGATCGGATAAAGGGTTTTCAGGAAAATTTCTAAAATTTTTAGGATGGCAATATCCTTTCCAAATCCGATCCAATTATGTTTCAGATGACAATTTTTTTTCCGAATTTGGAAAGTTCGGAAAATCGATAAATTTTCAGAAATTTCAGAATCCGCAAAATATGGAAGCAAATCGGAAATTTGAATTATATAATCGGATTCTCTTTTAGGATAACCATTTTTTTATCCATTTAATACATTCATGGGGTGTCAATACCACCGCCTATACTAGAATGACAATATTTATTTTTTAAAATTGTGAGAGACAATGTTCTACTTCTCTAGGGTTTTTATTTGGTTTGTAAACTATTGGAATTTCGGATATCGGAACTCAAATATCATGGCCAAATTCAAAAAATTATCGGATCGGAATTTGGAAATATTGGGTTTACGGAAAAAAGAGACACCCCTAGCTATATATCACAATTGTTAGCATAACAATTTTAACAGGTGTTGGAAATTCTGAATAAATTTTGAGAACAAGTAACGTCTAAAGAATATAGCCATCCTGACTAAAATATTCTTTACCATAAATACCTGTCACCATAATACAAAATATCAGGATATGGCAAAATATCGATCCCTGATTTATAGATATGTATCATGGATATATCCTTCTATTTGGAGATATTTGACATTGTTTCATATGCAAATATCGTGGATATATATAAAATATCGATAAATATCGTGGATATTTTTTGATATATCATGATATATAATTTATATTTATTTAAAATATAATAATAAATATTAAATAAAATTGTTACCTACACAAAATATCGCAAAATATTGTAAATATTATGGATATTTGCAGTCTTATATATCTTTAAATATATCATGATATTTATATATCTTTTGTTGAAATATGGATATTTATCGCGAAATTTTGTACTATGCCTGTCACTGGTAACTTCTGAAGAGTACCTGTCACAAGTATTTCTGGTAAAGGATATTTTACGCAGGATGACTATATACCAGGTAGCCTGCATCCTGCGAAAATAGCATCTACCACAAATAGATGTTATTGGTAACTTATGAAAATACTTATTACAGGTAACTTCTAAAGAATACATGTCACTGGCAACTTCTGAAGAATACCTTTTACTTGTAACTTCTGAAGAGCACCTGTCACAGGTATTTCTGGTAAAGGATATTTTCCATAGGATGGCTAATACCCTATCAATAATCATATCGTATTTTGAAAACACATCCAATTCCTAGCACCCCCTTTGAATGATATAGGTCAGCAAATAGGCTGTTCAAGATACTAACTAAAATGCATCAAGACACTATATAACTCCAAAAGGGGTGCTAGTCCTATTTTATGGATATTATATAATGTTTTGATTCATCTTATTTAGTGTCTTAAACAGCTTATGTGGTGACCTATATCGTCCAAAGGGTGTGCTATTCCCATTTTATGGGGTGCCCATACTGCCGCCCATTATTTTTGGGAAAAATCGGATATAAACTGTTTGATAATCAAAACACAAATATCCTTGTCAAATTTGGCAAAATATCGAATTGGATTTTAGAAAAACATAAATTATTGGAAATAACTATAACCATTCTAAATAAATTGTTCATAATTGTGATCCATCCTGAGAAAATTAGGTCTTCAAGAATAAATTATGAGAAAACTCCTTTACCACAAAGTTGTTCCAGACACGATACAAGTTGTTCGAGGCACGATACAAGTTCTGAACGACACTATATAAGAATACTAAGAAAATACTCTCTATTGCTCTGAGAAAATATCCTTTACCACAAATTCCTATTACTGGTAACTTTTGAAGAATACATGTCACTGGTAACTTCTGAAGAGTACCTGTCATAGGTATTTCTGGGAAAGGATACTTCAATCAAGATGACTATATACCCTGTTAAGCATCCTGAAGAAATATCCTCTCCCACAAATACCTGTTATTGGTAACTTCTGAAGAGTGCCCGTCACAGGTATTTCTGGGAAAATATATTTCAGTCAGGATGACTATATACCCTGTTAATCATCCTGAAGAAATATCCTTTCCCACAAATACCTGTTACTGGTAACTTATGAAGAGTACCTTTTACTAGTAACTTCTGAAGAGTACCTGTCACAGGTATTTCTGGGAAAGAATATTTAATTCAGGATGACTACATACCTTGTTAACCATCCTGAAGAAATATCCTCTCCCACAAATAACTGTTACTGGTAACTTCTGAAGAATTAGGTGCTCCTCTTGCAGTGTCTAGTATAATGTCTGATTCAGCCTTTATGATGTCTCACACAGCCATCTTAAATTAAAGGTTTCACTTGTCTAGTAGTTGCGAAAATAAATACATAAATGTTAAGACAGTCCAATACGACAGAGCGACTACCCTTACTTGTTTCTTTTCATCATACCCTCATCTTAGTCTTCATTATTTGTACCTCCACCTTTACTGTCCTCATCTTCCTCACTATCAGATTCATCACTACCCTTCACCTTCTTCACCCACCTAGCCATTTCTTTTGTGCGCCCCCTTATGATACGCACCCTAGGAGTAGGACTAGGACTATCGTACACAATATCTTCATCACTGTCATCATCACTCTCATCATCACTAGCTTCGGTTGCAACCGTCTTCTTCTCTACCTCAGACTCAATATCAGTGACAGAGTCATTCTGACCACTACCATGACTAATACCAACCTTCTTTTGTTCAGTATCAGGAGAGCCTTCACTACCAGCTGTTTTCTTCTCTGCCTCAGAATCAATAAGACTATCCTCATCACCATCCTCATAACTTACTTCCTTGGCAGAGGCAGTCTAAGCACTAGCTTGCGGAGCAGCTTTCTTCTTTTCTACATCAGACTCAATTTCACTAACAGACTCACTTTCCTGAAACCAAAATGATAACTTAAAGCATTTATACAGTCTCCTATTATGCAACTCTAGTACACTAGTACAATACAATATTTAACTATTAATAGGCAACAACTTACTTCACTATCAACTTCAACAGCATTATCCGCAGCATATGACATGGCAGCCAATGAAGTAGCACAGCATAATCCGAACCTATCAATCTAGTGCTCCTCCTCAACTGAGTGCCAGCACGGATAACATGCAACTTTTTCCTTCCAGATGTAGGTTTCTTCTTCAAAGGGTCTTGGTCACCCTCTATATCCTCTCTCCCGCTAGTCGCTATGACCTCTTTCCCGCCAGTCGCAAGACATGCTTTCTTGGAAGAGGCAGTTTGAGCACTAGCTTGTGGAGCAGCTTTCTTCTTTTGGCCCTTCATTTTTTCTACGTCAGACTCTATTTCATTGACAGACTCAGTTTCCTGAAACCAAAATGATAACTTGTTGCGTTTTTACAGTCTTCTATTATGCAACTCAAGTACACTAGTATAATACAATATTTAACAATTAATAGACAACAACTTACTTCACTATCAACTTCTTCAGTATCTATAGCTTTGCCAGCTTCAACTTCCACAGCATTATCCTCAGCATATGACATGGCAGCCAACTCTGGTTCAGTAGCTGTGCCAGATTCAAAACTGACCACCTTATCCTGAGAAAATGATGTGTGATCTCCTTCATCACTTGATGTGCCAGGTTCAACAAGGCCAACATCATTCTGTCCAACTGACATGTCAACATCCTCATCAGTAGCTAGTTAAAGAAACACAACATCATCCGAACCCATCAATCTAGTGCTCCTCCTCAACTGAATGCCAACACGGGTAACATGCAACTTTTTCCTTCCAGACGTAGGTTTCTTCTTCAAAGGGTCTTGGTCACCCTCTATGACCTCTCTCCCTCTAGTCGCTATGACCTCTCTCCCTCCAGTTGCAAGACATGCTTTCTTCTTCAAAGGCGCTTCAGTGTGGTTACCCTCTTTAACTCTTTTATTGCTGCCCTCCTCAGTTGCCCTCCTTTTATGATTCTGGGTAACACCGACTCCTTTATTAAAAGTACTCTTCCCCACTTGTGGCACCTTTTTCTGCCATGTACTAACTCCCTCCAATGCCACCGTACTCTTCCCCAATGGTGGCACCTTTTTCTTCCGTGTACTAACTCCCTCCAACGCCACCGTACTCTTCCCCACTCAAGGCACCTTTTTCTGCCGTGTACTAACTCCCTCCAACTCCACCTCTTCTTCACTCTCTTCGTACTCCATCGTCTCTCGTCTCTTTATCTGAATTTAAAAACCAAATAGTCAAATTGCTGTCAATGTACGTAGTAAGAGCTTCTAATATTTAAACACAATGAGTTACAACAATCACTTACAAAAGTTGGGGAGTTGTCCATGATCGCATCTAAGACATCGTACAACCACGATCGATCGGTCTTTTCCTCTTGTGGAAGAACAACAAATTAGAACTATGAAAATGTTTATACACAATACTCATAGGAAATACAATATAATGGGGGGTAATGTGATCAATTTCATTGTGTTGTAGAACTCTGGACTACACAAGCATTGCATGCAGGACACTATGTATGAGTACATAACATTTATACTACCGGAGGACTCTATATAGGCTGGGAAGGGCGCTATATAATAATTCTCAAAACTTTTAAATCTACACCATCGACAATACGATATTGTCAACTATTGACATGGTAAGGACACTAACTTGTGCAATGACTAATAAAGAAATAAACAAACCTTTAGTGCGAGCCTTACGACATCTTCAGATTTCACCGAGTTTGAAAGTTCCAGCAATTTCTTCACTTTGAAATTTACCTTCGCCAACCTAGCCCCCCGGTACTTCCACGGGTGCTTTTCCTAGGAATTTTCACCCAAGCACCCAAGGGAAACTGTTAGGATCTAGTCAGCGAGGCCTCAAAGATGGAACGTGGAGGAAAACCCAAAGAGTGAACAAGATTGCACAACCATGAAGGCAGGCTGTAAATTTTTCTTGAGGAGCATTTTCAAAGTGACTTACTAGTTGACCATGGAGCGTCTCTACCACATCCTTGATTCCTTCATAGACAAGGTAACCCCAAGGGAAAGAATAAAAGCTATTAAGATTATCAGCAAGGTCAATATGTTATACATTAACACCCTTACTCCCCGATGGAATCAAGAAGGCACCAAGGACATACAACCGGTTGAGTCGGTAGACCGAGAGTGCTTCCGGATCTAACTCGGCTTTTTTCTTCACCATCTCCCTGGCTTCCAGTATCAGGTCCAGAAGAACTGCTCCTTTAACCGTCTTGTTCTTTTTGGCTTTTTTATTCGAGAGAAAATATTTAAGCCTAAAAGGTGTGGGCTTTGAATCCTCCATATTCCAGTATTCATCGGGAGGTTCTGTGGTGGACAGTCCAGTCAATATCGCAACATCGGACTTCTTGAAATTCAAATGCACATCTCTAATTCTGTAAGTAAACCTACAAACCGTCCGGTTCAAAATCGCAACAATTAAGTTGTTGTGGGTTACCAACGAGTACACCTTGTCGTCTTCTGGATCTTTTTCCTCTGTGGTGTGAAGAAGGAAACCAAACAGACAAGTTTTGAAGTCATTTAATTCATCTGCATCGAATGTTTCAAAAAACTGTGCATGCAGCTTTTTTGGACTACAACGCGTCGTGATGTCAATCTCCGGTCCACCTTCTGATCCAGAATCTTCCTCCTCTACAAGAGTCTGGTTCCCCTTCCCTTCTACTCCCTTTTTCATCCTAAATATATTGAAACAAGATTGCTTAGATAATTTATCAAAAATGGCAAGTTAAAAGGTTTTCTAAACCTAATATAGTTTATTGGTAAAGCTATTTACTGTTTTAGATAGCTTATATAGAGTCTTCCAACAAACACTTGTGTTCAACAAATAACTTAATTTAATAATTGTAACTTGGAGGGAAGCGAACTTCTCGGCATATCAAGCGGCAAAAAAAAGTAACAACTATGTCGTCTGAGTCACGTTTTCTGTATCCTCCATGGTTATATAAATGTGAGGCTTGCACAAGTACTTAATTTAGATTGGACTGAATGGGTGTGGTGCTTGAACAAGTGTTGTATTAGAGGCCTACCTAGTAGGGTTGCAATTCACTCCTCAAAGACTATTACCTAAGACAGTATCACACTGTGATTTTGGTTTTCCTTTTGTTTCTTTTAAACTTTCACCTTTTCTAATTTCCCTCCCCTTTTTCCTATACTTAATCAAATTCTCAGCTCACTTAGCAAAAAAAAAAATAAACTTAATTTAATTTTCAAGCTATGTCATCTCTGTCTGCCAACAAACACTTCGAGTTAAAATACATGGTTTAGACTAGGTCATCTCTGTCGAACAAATAAATAGTAGGATGCAAGTAGAGATTAAAAAACATACCTTTAAATGTCCGTTATTCTTTCGAATTTGAGTTTTGATTTTGTGATATCGGCGATATTGGCTTTGAAGAGAGATGAGAGATGAGAGAGATTGGGTATAAAACCTTTAAACCTTTAAAAAAACAAATGTATTGGGCCCCGCACTCTAACTGGAATCTTAACTGAGAACTTTGTTCTTAAATGGAATTAGAAGCCTAGCAAACTTAAAAAGATAACCATTCTTTTTAATGATGTTTACCATATTAATGCCGAAAATGATTTCTATGGCAAGAAGATTCATTAAAATAAGCCCAATAAATAAATTTCTATGGCGGTATTGCCACCCCATGAAACGGGATTAGCACCCCCTTTGGTTGGTGTAGTTCACTACATAAGCAGTGAAAGACACTAAATACGATAACTAAAACACTATATAACATCGAAAAAGGTGTCCTAGTCCTATTTTATGGGGTGCCTATACCGCAGCCCTTTATGACGTGTCATAAAAGTTGAGGGGCACAATGAGGGTCGAGCTTAGAGCAATCACTATTATGGGTCGCACTGTTATATTACAGTAGTACTATAGCAGTATAGAATAGCTAAAGGTAAGTTCGACCCTTTCATTGAGATTGGGCATTCCCTGTGTAAATGGGCCATCCTATAGTTATTAGGGCTCCGTTGTGTTAAAGCCAACCTCAGACCATTTTTTAAAACCAACCTCAGGCTGACCTAACATTGCCTTCACCTCACAACCTCAGATCTCATTTACTTTCGGTGTAGATCCATACAGTAGAGAGAGAGGGTGAGAAGAATTCGGTCAAAACTAACCTTTGGTCCTGAAGTAAGAGAAGAAGAGGTTCCTAACTGATTAAGGCAGCGGCTATTTAGGAGAACAACGTGTCCGGATCTTATGGCAAGCTACATTTAGCTTTCGTTTTTTATGGCAAGCTAAATTTTATTGATTTCTTACCACTTTGCCAAACGAATTACCAATTTTGTAGCCATAAATTTAGACCAAAACATTTTGTAAATGATATTTGAAGT
This sequence comes from Coptis chinensis, assembly GCF_015680905.1. Taxonomy (NCBI): domain Eukaryota; kingdom Viridiplantae; phylum Streptophyta; class Magnoliopsida; order Ranunculales; family Ranunculaceae; genus Coptis; species Coptis chinensis. Next base: position 32,919,182 of record NC_141462.1, read on the forward strand.
GACTGTCCACATTTTGTTGAAAGTTTAACTTAATAACTGACTTCCCCATTCAAGAAATGCAGAAAACAAAGTATGATACGTATAATGGAATGTATATGACACAATTGATGTTCTTGACGTGGTTCCTGGCATATACTTATATAGTGATTTACTAGGCTTGTATAATGTATTGTTCATTCATATTGTTATCCACATGGCACAAGAATGATATGACACCGTTGCACACTTTTTTAACAATGCTGGTTTATAACATAGCAATGACAGACAACAAACCATGCACAAATTAAACCAACTATTCAAAACATGTCCCAAATACTACTTTTGGCAACATTTGCTTAGATTTCATAACTAAAATACGCGGTCAGTTTAGGTAGATTTTTTATAATGCAGAGAAACATTTGCTATGCGGTCGTTTAGGTAGAAAAATGCACGGTCTCTGCAATCGATCTAATATAGGTAACCTAAAGGCAACATGATCAATGTCATTATTATTTTGCCATGTATGTAAATGTATTTCGCCATGTATGTACGAACTAGGTTGATTTGTACTTTTCATTATTATTTTGTTTCATTTGTATTATTATTATTATAGTAGTTAGTGAAAGTCCTATGACACTTCACTGTCACCCAACTAAATAAAATCCTTCATACTCGAACTTCATTCTGCACTACTTTTTCAGTAGCATTACATTCCGTTTCTCTAAATCTTATGGCAAAGTTCTGCTACGTGGTCATTAGAGGGTGGCAACCAGGTATATACAAGCACTAGAGTAGCTGCAGGGAGCAAGTAACTAAAATTCTCTCCCTCCAATGATTTTCGAACCAGATTCTCATAATTCCGTTTATTTTAATTTATCAATCCCTTAGTACGCGGGACTGTGAACCATTTCGTGAACAGGTACACAAATTTGCTGGCCAAGACTACATTGGATGTAATTCTATCGAAGAGGCGGAGTTACTACTTAGAAAGAAAAGAATCAACAATTACTACAATGAGTTCAATCAGACATTAGAAGAGCCAACCGTACAACCCATACAGCCCATACCCACGGTCAGCACTACTACAGGGGAGACTTGCGTGCAAACCGAGCACAACAGCCAATCAGTTTTACTTAGGAACATGGCTCTCATCATTATTGGCCTACTTGTTGTTCTTATTGCTCTAATGGTTAGGTTGCTTTTGGTATTCTAGGTGCAAAAACTATGTCTATGGTAATTTTGCTTATGTATATGTATTTTGCCATGTATGTACGTACTAGTTGATTTGCATGCTGCACTATGTACTTGGTTGCGCTTTGTACTTGGCTATTTTGCTGACACCTTTCTCTAACTGCACTCTTGTGTAAGTGTGCTTCAAATATACTGAACACCAGCCTTTCTGTTAAACTTATTTCCTGTTTACGGACATGTTATATAGTGTCTTTCACAGCTTATGTAGTGTCATATATATATAAGATGGCCACAAACTAGCAAATAAGCGTAAATGAAAAAAAAATGTTTCAAGACACTATATAAGTTGTCCAAGACACTAAGTATGATGTCCAAGACACCATGATCGTTAACGGATAATCCGTTTAAGAGAAGGGGGACCATACACAATTTACTTTACTCTACCTGTTTATTGCAAATTTATACCCACTAAAAACTTATGGATTTCAAGATGGTTTATTATTGGAATATCCTTGTATCCTTATACATCAAATAGGAAATGATACTCTTAATCATAAAACTATAATGAAATATATGAGCAACCAACATTCATCGAATTTGAAAAAGAGTCAGAAGAAATGGTTCGATCCTCTTATTTCTCGAACCGAGAGATCCATGAATCAGGATCCTGATGCATATAGATACAAATGGTCCAATGGGAGCAAGAATTTCCAGAAACATTTGGAACATTTCGTTTCTGAGCGTAAGAGTAGTTTTCAAGTAGTGTTCCATCAATTACATATTAATCAATATTGGATTGATTAGTTCGAGGTTGTCGACAAACAAGATTTTTCTAAGTCACTTCGTTTCTTTTTGTCCAAGTCGCTTCCTATTTTCTTTCATGTGTTATACACTGTTCTGTGGATGCAATATCAAATATCAATGTAAATATGATTCGACGTCTTTCCAGCCACTTTTTCAAAACTGGACTAAAATAACTCTCAAAATCCCTTCTCTTAAACTGACAACAATCACGTTCCTCTCCACCATTCAGACCTTAAAGTGTTGTAAGCTTATATAGTGTTTTCTAAATCATATATAGTGTCTTTCGTTATAGTAGTAAATAAGGAACATATAATAATATTTTGGGAAATACTCTATAAGCTATCCAAGACACCACATAAGCTTCCCAAGAACGTATCTGTTTAAGAGAAGACCAACTCAGGACTGAACCAAATTTTTTTTTGGATGATCAATAACTAATTACTACTAATTACATCTATCAAATTTAAAATTAAAGCATATCAAGGTTGAGTCTGACAATATAACTATTGGTGAAGATATGAAACGTGCCATTAAGATATGTAATACATACGCTGACAATAGGACATAGAATAAACATAAGTGTGTGGAATGGTTAATATGTGGACATGATTGATAACATAAAGACTCGGAACATTCAATAAGTCTAGAATGTTCAATATAGTATAAATACATATGTAGATAAGGGCTTAGATAAAGACGGGGAACAGAATAAAATATATAGTAATTATGTAGTACTGGCTGTAACATAAGGTTCAGCAAAGTGCTGGGTCTGAATCACGTAGCCCATAAATGCTTTGTTCTTCATAACAAAATTGGTTATGAATGAACTCTCATAACCGAGCGACTCCCAATCATTGGATACCAATTTGGATTTCTGAAGCAATTGGAGTGGACCATGTTCAAGTATCTTTTGGCATACTTCAGGGGGGATGTAGAGGCTCTGGTTGGCGTCTTCTTCTTCTTCTCCAGGAGATAGTGCCATTGTCTGAGAAACAAGTTTAAGTCACATAATGCAATGCATTGCTTTGGTGACTGAAAAGGTTTTCAGTTATTATTCCGAAATTTCAATGTGCAATTTCGACTGTTTTTAGATATATAATCACATAATTATCGTGGATATAGTAGGTGCAATGCGGTGTACGTGAATACTTTGTCCGTTAATACAAGTTTGTGGATAAGCTTATATAGTGTCTCGGACAGCTTATATAGTGTCGTTCATAACTTTGTAATTTACACTTATTAACTTGTTAGTAAGCACCTGATATAAAACACTCAATAAGCTCGGAACGGCACTATATAAGCTATGAACGGCAATATATAAGTAATGAACGTTACTATATAAGCAAAGTACGACACTATATAAGCTAAGAACAACACTATATAAGCTAAACAAGACACTATAAGTGTGCTTCAAAATATATTACAAAACTTCACATTCATCAAAACTTCACATTCACAGTTCCCACTTTACACAGTCCCCACTACATAAAACTACATATTCACAGTCCCCACTTTACACATCACAAAACTATACATTCATAGGGCATCAAAGCATGCATCCACTGTACAACAAAATCAGCACACTAACATGAGTGTGCTTCAAAATATATTGCAACAACACATATGGGCTCAAAATACCACCAAACTACACATCACAAAACTACACATTCACAGTCCCCACTTTACACAGTCTCCACTACACAAAACTACATCTTCACAGTCCCCACTTTACACATCACAAAACTACACATTCACATCACTTACAATGACCTACTGGGGCATCAAAGCATGCATCCACGGTACAACAAAATCAGCACACTAACATGCGGGTTGGGCTACCACCGTACCAAAACTTCAATCCACCACTAGAAGAGGTTTTCCAATTCCACTCTTCCACAGGATAGCGTATAAATTATGGAGTGCTTCTTTGGCATTGGAGGACACCAGACGGCTTGGACGATTTCTAGTCTTCGTCTTGTTGTAAGCAAAAAAGCATCAAATTCTATCTCCTCCGAAATGCTTATCTCTGAATCCATGTCAGAGTGTTTTCGTTTCATCAACTGTAACAAGTAACAACAAACAATACGACTAATTAATATATACCAATAGTAATAAAATTATAACCTGACATTATACAGAACCTCTCCAACACTGTAAAGTAACAACGAAATAGAAATTACCATCAATCTAGCACGAGGTGGTGGGGGATTTGGTTGGAGTATAACCTCTGGAAAGGGTGCAGTCAAACCAAATTCTTCCGGAGTATCGAACCCCCATAGATAGCTAAACGCTGAAATGAAAGCCGGAGAGCGAAGAAACATCACTGTCATAGCCATTTTGATATTTCTGGCCGCACAAGATAACTCGACTCTAATAGGATCAGTTTCTTTTCCAAGTCCACCAACATTACTTTTACCTAACATACCATCCATTAGAATTTGTAACCATCGCAGATTTTGTATTGTCATAGCCTTGTGCTTACTTTCTATCTTCGCAAATCCAACTGAAAACTTTACAGAAAGAACATTTAAGCTCCTAATGTTCTTTTCTATACTATAAGTGTACATGCCTAAATCTTCTTCACTATCACATACCATTTCCCATAGATATTTCGCCATGAAATTGACATAAAAACCCCAAGACCTAAGCAAATCTATTTCCACAACCAGATTGTAAAAGTCTTTATTAAGCTGCTGACCTCATCTCTAGCATGAACTTATATAGCTTGTTCACTGCTACAATGAAAATCTCCCATAGATGAGCCAAAATATCAATATATGGGCACTTGGGTGACTGGGGATGCCATTTTAAGAAACCCCTAAAAGCCGGAGCATTCACAATCGCCACAAGTGCAACTGAACTCTTCCCCACTATCTAGTATTCATCAAAAGTCCCTTCCTCTACATGCCATTTCCACCACTTGTTCGCCTTCTCCCTTCTATGAAAATCCCTCATAGAACTCTCCACTTCACGAGACTCGTTAAATTCCATTAATATACTGTTGATACTGGTGATTTGAGTATAATGGAATTATAAGATAATGGTGATTTGAGTATACTGGTGACATAATATACAGCACTATAATGAAATTATAAGAAAATAAATTGGGCAGGAAGTGTGGGGTTACCTATTATAAGATACATGTTCTCCTGCTCCAAGAGAAGGTGTTCAAATGAAACAAGAGAAAATGTAAGGAACATTGGGCGAGAAAGGTAGGAAAAAGAGAGGGAAATGTGCTTCATTTGGGTACTTGGAAGAGGGAGAAGAAGATTAAGTCCTCTTCTAAAACCTACTGTAGATGAAGGGTACAGAGAGAAGAAGATGAGGTCCTAATTTGGAAGAGGGTAAAATAGTACTAACACTGAGAGAAAGAAGGGCATGATAGGAAGTTCACATTTGTTTGCTGACATCAGCAAGTGGGTCCGACG